>NW_017728921.1:5647393-5652707 GCF_001723895.1 Crocodylus porosus
CGCCCCCCCAGTAGTGCAGCGCGGCGGTGGAACTCACTCTCTGCCGATGTCCCACGGCCGCCGCTAGAAGTCCCCGCGCTGGCCCCGCCGTCCGCCGCTTTCTAACTCACCGCCGCCATCTTTGCCCTCCCTCCCCTCTCACGGGGGGAGGGGGCCGGCGGCGCCGCCGCACCACGTGACCCGGCCACGGTCGCTCCACCTCCCGCACACGTGACCTCCTCGCGCGGCGCCACGTGACTTCCCTGCCGTCACGTGACTGGCCATCACGCCTCGGCGTCGCTCCGTCACGTGATGTACCCCCCTCGCGTGGAAGGGCGAGTGAAATAATTCTTCTGGAAAGTCCCGGCGGCTTCGGAGTCCAATCTTGTCTTGCTCGCACCCCGGTCTGCGGGGGGAGGGGGAAAGCGCTGAGAAGGTCGCCAGGAGTCACGTGATCTCAACGCTTCAAGATGGCGGCGTGCGGACGTTGCACGCTCTCGCGAGAGATTGTCGCGCGCGAGGCATGATGGGGAGGAAGGTGGGAGGGTGAGAAAATGGCGCATGCGCGCTTGGGTTCCGCTTCGTAGGAGGGGTTGGGCGCATGTGCAGAGTGGGCCTTTGGCTTCAGTTCACCCCGTTCAGCCTGGCTCTGGAGGGGACCCGCAAATTTGGGGGTTTCCAGTCTTCTCTGCATAGAGCTGCAGGCCTGGTGTAGGAAATACTCTGAACCCAAAGGCATGGGGAGCCTTATGTGTAGGGATCCTGGTTTTCTCTGATTTGAAAAAAAAATCCCTTAGTTTTTTATTTAAAAAAGTAACCCAAAATCTATATTTCTCTGTGATTAAAATGAAACACCATTAATATACAGATCTATCTATATAATGGTGTTTCATTTTAATCGCAAAAAAATGTGGATTTTGGATTACTGTTTTTTCCAAAAATTGGGGATTTTTTGTTTTTTAAATCAGAGAAAACCAGGATCCCTGCACATAGGACTCCCCATGCCTTTGGGCTTGGGGTATTTCCTACACCAGGCCTGCAGCTCTAGGCAGAGAAGACAAAAAGTCCCAAATTTGAGAGTCCCCTCCAGAACCAGGCTCTGAACCAGGGCCTGGATGCGCCACCTTTGCTTTTTGTGTCTAGGGTCACTTGTAGTTGTTCAAATCTATCACACAAGCTTTGTTCATTTACGGCCAGGGCTGCAGTAACAACCTGTGTCCAGATGTCCCTAAGGAGGATGTGCAGTTTAAACTGATAGCTAAAAAAACCCTGGCGGTGCTGCATTGCTAATGTGCACTGGCAGCGGCTGTCACAACTCCCTAGTGCCTATGTTGAAGCTGGTATGTCTGCTGCGCTTCGGTATCCTGATGGATTGGGCCTCAGTGGGCCCTGCGAAGGTATTTTTGCTATTGGCACCTACCTGTTCGGTAGATTCAGGCCCCTGTTACACATTACATTCATTGCACAATTACCTGGTTAATCGTATAATAAATGTAGAGCCGCCACATGTGTAAAGTAATTATCACACAAGGAGTTGGTGAATCGCACAGTAAATGTAAACTGGCCTCATGTCATTATCATGCAATAACAATGACTCTTCAGGTATGAAAAGAGCCAACCAGCTACCAAATTAGTGCTTGCAAATGTGTAACAACTCTATAGCTGGCTGCTGGCCAGCTTTAATTTGAAGAGGTGGCAGGGCCCTCATACATCTGTTGTCAGAAACCTGATTAAAGAGTTGCTTAGTTAAAATTTTAATTCATCGTTTATAAATGCAAGTTGTACACTATCGTACTTCCAGGCTTTTATTAGCCAGGCTTCTTTTAATTATTATTTATAGTGTCTTGTTCTGAAAAGTGAGAGACTAATGACCGATTGAGTAAGTATTTAATCTCCTGAGGAAATTCTGCTGTCATTTCTGATCAGTCTGAAGTAATTAATGTGATCAATGCCGTATAACTTACAAGATTTTGAAATAAAAACTAACACTTTAAATTGCAAACAGTTTTAAGCCACAGAGATGTAGGTTGATGAGAAAGGAAGACTTCATTCAGCACTGGACAGTATCTTAACAGTCACAATTTAAAAAAAAGCAAGGCAACAAAAATTGAAAGCAACAATAAACATTATTTATTTTAGGGCTTGCATGCTAACATCTTTTTGTCCTTTTTTTCTGAAAGTCAAATGTTTTGCCATGACTTTTCTTCCTTCCCCTATTCAATGGTTTCATATTAGTTGCAGTCAGTGGCAGTGCATTTAGTGCCTGCTGTTAGAGAATTAAAAGAGATTATGTTTAGGTCAGTGGTTTTGTAGTTGGCTCCAGCAGTATGCCTGCTGTGCTCTGTGGTGAGCGTGAGTGGGCGAGAAGCGTCCATATGCGCCGAGTGAACTGAGTCATGGTGACTGGCCAGCGCAGGCAGACTGACTCTCTGGAGGTTACATGCTCACAGATGATAAAATATAATTGTTCCCATCTGGCTTTCCAGTTCGAGCTCCTTAATGAGAATTAATGGGAAAAATACTTTTATTTTTAATGTTGTATCGCCTCTGTAGAATAACAGTATGAAAACGGGACCTCTTCTGTCCAGAACAGCAAATGTTTGAGGTGACATTGTTTTCTTTGTTACTGTGGTGATAACAGTTAGTGGGTTTTGCCCTCTAGTGGCCGCGTGTGCCAGCTCAATTTCAAATTTGAGTGGCTTTGTGTTAGGTTTTGTTGTTGTTTTTTAAAGAACACTTAAAAAAAATTGTATTCAGTCTTACCATAAAAAAATGGTTACGATATTACAAGCTGATGATCAGGCAACACTGTAATCTGCAACTCCTGTTCAGCGTAGAGAAGCAATAGTTTACAATGATGTGTGATGGATTTTTTTAAACGTTTTCTCTGAGGTCTATAAAAAGGGACCTTTTTAAAGCTTCCCTCTTCCCCCAGTGCTCTGCTTCTTAATAAGTACTCCCCCCCGCCACCAGTATTCTTTAATCATTTAGTTAAATCAATGTTAATGAAAAAGCAAGAGTAATGAAGTCTTGCCTAAAAATGAATTGCTCAGGCCTTCACTCTTGGTTGACATTATCTTTGTTTAATACTCTACTTAATGGGAAATTAAATTCTAATGTTCAGATGGGTAGGGGGGAACATCACCTTGGTGTAATACAGCAAATGGAACGAGACACAAATATTCCTGTATGTCTTGTAAATAAGAGTAAAATAAGTTGGTCTCATTTTCTTTTTAGTTTATTCCTTTGCAAAAGCTAGGCTCTGTGAACATACATGTGATTAACTTTATGGCTTTACTGACTAGTGGTATTCATTCACGTGCATGACGTTCCTGACGTGAATGTGCAGGGTTCCATTGATTAATTTGGGACTATGGCCCTGATAGGACAACTGGGGCTCCCTGGGGCAGACCTCTGTTTCCCTGCTGAATGCCGGTTGAAGTCAATGGGACTCTGTAGGTGCAAAGATCATTACGCAATCATGCAAATGATTGCATGATAGTCATGTTCAGGGATCCTGGCTTTCTCTGATTAAAATAAAAATCCGCAATTTTCAGATGAAAAATAATAACCCCAAATCAATTTTTTTCTGTGATTACAATGAAATACAATTTTATATCATTTGTATTACATCAGTGTCAATGAGGGCTTCTTTATTTTAGGGATTATCATCTTTATTGCACAAATATAGCAAGGACTCTTCACAAATGTAAGTGTTCTCCTGGAGGCATGTAGGTCCTTCTGTCTTTAAGATGATGCTTTTTCCAATGTCTTTCCAAAATTCAAGTTAGTTTTCTGTTATGCGTTATGAGGCTTAAAATACCACTGTTGATTTTGGCAGACTGCCTATGTCCTTAAACCAGGGGTGGGCAATTATTTTGAGCAGAGGGCCACTTACTGAGTTTTGGCAAGCCATTGGGGGCCACATGACAGGCAGCCAGGGGCAGATAAATATTAATTTTCTAAATATTTTAGGGGCCCTGCAGGCCAGATAGAATAGCCTGGCGGTCCGCATTTTGCCCACCCCTGCCTTAGACCAACACAGCTACAACCTACACCACTGATGATTTCCACATTTCTCCATGATTAAAATGAAACACTACTAATATATACCTGTATCTATTTATATCTATATCTATATATCTCTCTTACTTTAATCAAGGAGAAAAGTGGAAATCAACAGTGGTATTTTACAAATATGAGTGGTGTTTCATTTTAATTATGGAAAAAATGTGGATTTGGGGTAACCTTTTTTAATCTGAAAATTGGAGATTTTTTATCTGAGAAAACCAGGATCCCTGGTAATAAATTCATAGGTAGGTTGCAGTATTTTTACCTATAAAATTATCATGTGAAGACTATGTCAACGCTATAGCTTTTTATGACTTGACAATTTCTCCAACGATCCTACAAACTAAAAGATTTTTTTTAAGGCACATTAGATTACATCTGTTGTCAGCTGTATCCTCAGCGGAGGCGTTTCCCATCACGTTTCTTTGTTCAAAATCTGTACTAACATAGCATTAAAAAACAAGGACCCAGCAGTGTTTAGGAGGAAGGAGTGGGGAAGGTGACGAATGGAAGAGGACAATCGTCAGCGGCCTTTTCACATCGCGTTCCATTGCCTCACCCAGCGCTCGTTCATGGGCAAACCCCAGAGAGGAGCAGGCTGCACGTGTGTGGAAGACGTGAGCTAGGGAAAAGGAGAAAGAACTGGTTTTCCCCAACTCCTCGGCTGGTCTAATGAAAGAGATCGCATCTCCTCCAAGAACCTTCAGGGCACTTAGCCCACCCTGTCCTCCCACGATGCAGGTGGAGGCCCCGGCCCTTCTAGCTGCAGCAGAGGCAGGACTTTGCGGGGCTCCAAGGATCACAGATCAGCTGAGCTCCAAACATGATTTACGTTGTGGAGGGGGAAAGAATGCCCACGGCGCCCAAGCTCCCTATTTCCCTCGGGCTCCCAGCAAGCGCGGCTGAGCAGCAAAGCTCCGAGCAGGCTGCAGAGCGCGCAGACGTCGCCCCCGCCCTGTGCGGAGGACTCCGCTCACCACGTGGCGCAGCCCTTTGAAGGAGCACAGGCCCCGCTCGGCCCCTCCAATCACCGCGCCCGTCGCGCCCCGCACGGGCCAATGGGCGGCCGCGGAACGCATATTTAAACACCCTTCCGGGGCGCTGGGCTATGTCACAGGGTTCGAATACAAGCAACAGGGCTAGGGGAGGCGGGGCCCCACCCCGCAACTCCCCAATCGGACACCGCGCAGGCGTGACGGGCAGGGGGAGGCGCCAATGGGCAAGCAGCGACGGGAAGCTTGTATTTTTTTTTTTTTTTTTTTTT
>NW_017728921.1:5652807-5711772 GCF_001723895.1 Crocodylus porosus
CTCCTCCCCCCCGGGGCCGGGAAGGGGCAGGGCTGCCGGGCTCCGCTGCCTGCATCGAGCCCTTTAAACATGGCGAGCGGGGCACGGCCCTGACGGTCCGGCCTCCCTCTCTCCCCTAGGCAAGACCATGCCCAGGCCCCGCGCCGGCAGCGGGGAGGCGGCGGCGGACGGCGCGGAGCGGAGGTGCGGCGGCCGACCCAGGATGAACGGGGTAAGGGTAGGGGAAGGGCCGGGCCGGGGTGCGAGGAGCCGCCCCCGGCTCGAGCAGGAAGAGCCGGGCTGCGGGCTGGAGGGCTACAAGCAGCAGGGCTAGGGGAGGCTTTGTGTCAAACGCTCCCCGGACGGAGAGCGCCCCACCGCCCTGGGCAACCTGCTCCCGCCTGCTGAGCGAGGTCCTCCTGATAGCTGGCCTCGCCTTCCCTGGCTGCAGCCCGAGCCCATTGCCCCTTCTGTCATCGGCCCCCACTGAGAACAGCCCAGCTCCATCCTCCCCCCTGCAGGGAGCTGAAGGCTGCCATTCAGTCCCCTCGGTCTTCTCTTCTGCGGGCTAAATCAGCCCCGTCCCGCAGCCTCTCCTCACCAGGCCTGTCCCCCAGCCACTTCCCCTGCTCTCTGCTGGACTCTCTCCAATGTGTCCGTGTCCTTTCTGTAGCGGGCGGTCCACCGGACTCCGCATGCGGCCTCCCCAGTGCTGACTAGAGGGGAAGAATCGCTGCCTCGACCTGCCGGCAGTGCTCCTGCCGATGCAGCCCGGGGTGCTGGTAGCCGCCTTGGCAGCAAGGACACGCTGCTGGCTCCTATTCACCCTGTCACCCCCAGGTCCTTTTGTGGGTGGAAGCCCCCAGGAGATCGAGGCAGACGAGAAAACCACCTCAGTGCTCCTTGTCACGATGCCATGCTCCTTCGAGCCTGCTGAGCTGGGCACCGTTGGTCCTTGAAGTGTCAGCCTGGCGCAGCGCTCCTGTCAGTGCGTGCTGGGATGGGTTAAGGGTTTCCTCCTCAGCTTTCCTCTTCTCTAAGATTATTTGCAGGGCTTATCTATTTTGGGGGGAGCAGGCGAAGGCTGAAAGTCCTAACTGGTGCCCAGGCTCTTCATAAAACAGCAGTTGGCTTCTGGCAGTGACACTTAAAAGCCCGTCAGTTTCCCTGATGGTTTTCCCTCACTGCTGCTGCTAGTACAGAGTGGAGCAACATGTCCAGCCACTCCTCTCGTGTCTGAGGGGAAACTGAACTAGAAAACCTGGTTCTCCCAGGTAGTCGGCCATCAGAGTTGTCCCGAATGAAAACCACTTTGCCATTCGGTTCGCTTCTGGGTTATAATTTAGCTGTTTCAGGCCCTTGCCTGGCAGACAGGCTCATTGAAGTCCCTGCCTGAGGCGCCACGTGTGCTCAGTGGTCTGTGGAGCTGGCTGCAGCAACCGGGCCTGGATGTGCGACTGATCTTTGTTCCTGGCTCAGACGTGCATGTACTGCTGCTATCCTTGCAAAATGTACTCCCCCCACCCCTCTGATCTGGCTTCAGCGAGCTACAGACACAGCACTGAGACTGGCCGTTTGTATTTTATAACTGAGTAGTCACTGGGAACAAATAGTACTGTTATTTTTGTTGTATGTCCCTTTTTAATGGCTAATGCTCGTGTGCCATAATTCTGGCATACCTTTATCCTTTCATTAAAGTTCCTTTTAATCTATGGAATTTGTTGGATGAGTTTGAATCTGACAGCCTCTTCCAGTTGCTAAGATCATTTTAATCTGGCCAAGTTGCACTTGCTTATCAAGGCACTGGGGCTAATGAGTCAAAATCTTCTTATGATTTACAAACTTATTAAATGCTGGTGGTGGAGGGAACCGATGAGTGTTCTAGGCTTCTCAAAGTGGACCCTCCCTGCACAAACAGCCTGTATAAGGGACTACTTGCAGTAGACTGCCTGCTCTCCCAAGGTCTGCTTGGCTCATTTTCAAGGAAGATGAATATGCTTTGTGTCTCCATGGGACTAAATGCCCAGCTGAGTTAATTTGTTTGATTTGGTGGGGTGAATAAAAGTCTTACTTTTCATAGACATTAGGGCTGGAAGGGACCTCGGAAGATCTGCTCCCAGAGATATCGTCCACTCATAGTGCCAAACTGAGATGTCACTCAAAGATGACTTCAGACCTCTGATTTTCCTTTCTCTTTTCCAAATGCCCAATATGTCATTAGCAATTATGACACTTAAGTCATCAGCCCAGTGATGACATTTACCTTCACTGAAAAAAGTTTGCATCTGTGCAATCACCTCTGACATCCCAGGCTTGGGCAAACCTTTGTTGCACTGGTAACGCTTCTGAGGACTTCGCTGTAAAATCAAAGCTGAGATTCTCTAAAGTACAAAGAAGGAAAACTTGTACCAAACTCAGTGTCCCATGGTGCTGTGTACCAGCCTGGTCTTAGCATGGTAGAAGAAAAAGGTCGTAATTGAATTTTGCATGAAGCTGTATATTGGGAAGAACTACTTTTGGATTCCAGCTCTGCTTTACTGCATTCTACACTGAGCTTGTAGAATCATTTGCTATATACCTGGCAAGTTGTAAATTTTGGAGCACACTGCTTGTACCATGCACCGACAGTTCCCAATCTGTGGTACGCAGGCAACTGTCAGTAGTACGCATTAACAGACCTATTATAGTTACCTGTATATGACAAAAAATTGCTGGTGGTACTTGTATTGTTTTAAATTGGTGGTGCATAATCTGCCAGTTTGGGAACTGCTGCTGTGCACTGTAAATATCTTTAAATGTTGCTACTAGCCAAACACTCTTCCTGATCCTGTAGGTATCAGTGATTTTGTTTCTTTTTTTTTATAGGAGGTATTATTGTACTGTTGGTATTAAAGAAAATTCCCCCAATTAATTTTAGAGAGGAACACACAAAGGGGAGTGGGTGAAAGTACTGAAAAGAAATTCCCAAACCAATTTTAAAAAGCCTAGAATGACCATAGCCTTATTTCTGGAAGGATATTAAACTCAAAATAATGGTAACATATTATTCTGAGTCTCTGTCCTGTGGTAGATGCAAAAATAACCAAAATGCAATGGTTTGTTGTTTTTGTTTTTGAAGAGATTTTAAAAGAGAGAACTTTAGATTTGCCCCACCTGCTTTTTTAAAGGCTTTTGAGTCCAAATTCTGTCCCCAGAGTAGCATCTGCATCTCTTGTTTAAACTACTTAATGTTGTGTCTGCATTAGAATACAGAATTATATCCTAGTGACTCACTCAAATAACCTAATAATTTGTTCCAAGGAAACATTTCTGTGCTGCAGACTTGCAGGGCAAGTTCTGTACAAACAATTAGCACAGTTCCAAGGTTTGGATACAGGTGGCCATAATGGTAAGGCTGGTGTAGCCTCTGCTTTACAGCTGAAAACTGTACCGCTTCAACTAGCTGTTTCCTATGTAGTATGTTATAGAGACCAACTGGAGGCTTGAGCCTGGTGATTCCTGCGATGTACTGATCTTTGTGTGGGTTGTTTTAGGAGAACGTATTTATTGGTCAGTCCAAAATCTACACCTACCTGAGTCCTAACAAATCTCCAGGTGCTCGTCCTCCACTTCAAGAAGAAAACTGTGTCATGCATCACGAAGTGAAGTGTCAGGGCAAAACAATAAATGAAACGTGCAGAAAAGGAGATGGTAAGATTGACTTTTCAGTAGGTTGCTTGTGGCTTAGGATATGTGCCTTCTCTGTAAGCTTTGTTTCTTTAAACTTTCAAAATTGGGGACAGCTTAATATTCTCTTGTAAACCATCTGCTTTCCCACTCCCTTTTCTTGCAGTGAGCTCCTGGGGAGGTTTGTAGCCATTTGGCAGCTTGTCTTAAAATATATAATTTATCTGCTTGGGTAAAAGTTCTCTTGTTTTGTCTCTGCTTATTTGCTTCCTTGCCCTGGGTGTAGGATTAATAACTAGTAAATTGACACATTACTATCCCATAACCACAGATCACTTCGCAGTTTGAATGGGTCTCCTTAGCTTTAGTAAGCGAACTGTTTTTTTGCATGAACCTATTTACAATGGAAGATGCACTAAGGAACCACCTAGGCTAGAAAGATTTGAAGGAGCGGAGGAGCTAATGAATATCTGCGCAGATAAAGTTGAGAGGGGGGAAAAATGGATTCTGAGACTAGACTATCTTTTTGTCATGTAAAGGAACATGTAAAGCTATGCACTAGATGGGACTATTGCACAAATCAATTGGAGAATTTTATACCAATCTTTGTTAAAGGTGCAGGTCTTGTGGGGTATTAGCTTTTCTGGCATAAAGGGTGAAAAGGCTTAAGGACTCCAATTTGCATGCATCTGGGTTTTTGAATGGAACCAAGCTGACATGCTTCTTGCATCTCTTCCTGCCTGCATGGGACTTTGCGTCTGCTCAAAGTAGTTGTACTATAACTTATTACTAGGATTTCTTACCTACTACGCATCCTTTAACACAGGCTTCACACTTCCCTTAAATAGAAAATAAACTGAGCCAACCCTAAGTCATGCTCGGCTAACTACAAATCCATCAACTGAGAAAAAGGATGCATTTTTTTATTTCCTGGCCTAAGTGTCCACAGTGGACTGGGACTGACCCAGGAGATAGCATATTCTACCAGAATAAGATCTTCCCCCTTCAAAAATAAGTGCCCTGAGGATGGTAAGCACATTCAGTTTGCTTGCAGTTTGACAGCATGCGGGTGCCTGTTTCAATTCTGTTGGAGACAGTGGAAAGACTAGTGCTGACTTCAGCAGGGACTGGACTAGGCCTCTAAAGGTGTACGATTCAGGCTGTGATTTGGCAAAGTACTGGAGCATGTACTTAAGCTGGAGCAAACGTGAACTCTCATTCCTCTTCAGTAAAGCTCTTAACTCTAAACATGTTGACTTCTTTATTTTTTTAAATTGGGCTTAAGCACATGCTTAAATTGTTTGCTGAATCCTGGGCCATTGTAGGCGCCTTGGCTATGTGAAGAACTAGGATGTTATCTCTGATGTTGACCTTGAATCTTGCCAGAATCCTAGTCTTTCACCATCACTCTCGGACTGCATTTCTTTGAAGCTAGCAAAAGGTAGTACCAACTACAATACATAGCTTTGCAACCTTGTACAGAAGACAAGGAGAGAGGGTTTTTTTTCTGTTTGTTTTTTCCTTTTCAATCTTCGTTTTTTTCCCCATGCTCTTCATTAGCTGGTATTGGCTGCTGCTTTAATGATAGCTGCAGTCACTGACAATGGGACCGCAGTGTTCCAGCCGACTGCCACAGTCACTCTTTCATTGGAGGCTATTGATCCTGTTCTTGTACCAACTTCAAAATTCAGTACAACAAGCTTACTGACTTGGCAAATTGTCCAGTTGTTACAAGACTCCCTGTGGATGCATGTTGGGACTTAAGAATGCTATCCAAAGACTTTTCTAACTTGCTGAAATACCTGGGCTCCAGTCTTTCCCTGCCCCGCACCTTCCCTTTGTACCCTGTAGGGTTATGATCATAATGCAGAAAGGAGAGCTTGTTACAATTTGGCCTGATTGACTTCTCATTTTAAGGTCTAGCAGAAAAAGAGCATGATGATTCTGCTCTCCTTCCCATTCCTATCATTTGACCCAGATGAAATACAGGTTACACATTCTTAAGGTTTTAGAATGCTTTGCAGTGTAGAAGAAAATAAGGCTAGAAAGCAATTTAGTCCATGTCCTGTGTGTGTCTGTGTATGTGTGTATATATGTATGGTTTGTTTGGGGTTTTGTTTTTTTTTCTCTATCCACAGAAAAAAGAAATGCTGGTAATTCAATAGAAGGTGCTACAAAACCAGAAGACCAGAAAGATAAAGAAAGTGGGTGTGATTCTTCAGCATCTGTTCCTAATCAAAATCAAGAAGCTGCAGAAACTCAAAAGAATATGCCTCTGCCTTCTAATAGTACTGATGCAGCAAAAGCAAAGCAAGCTCAGAAGAAGGTGGTTAAAGCAAAAGGACCAAGGAGAAAGTAGGTGACCTATGGCATCATACAGTGTCCATATTCCATTTGGACAGCTTCTGGACCAGCGATGTCTTATTTCATGACTCTAGCTCCTAGATGTTACAATAATATCTTGGATTTTTTTTTTTTTTCAAGCAAGCTTGTAGCAAGGTTTTCTGCCATCAAGACTTGGATCGTGTGAAATATGCTCTAAAGAACAATATTTGTGTGTGAACATTGTACCATAGTATTAAAATGCAGTTTTCAAATTGCTTTTTACTTTAACATTCACACTTTTCTGGCTTGCATATTAATTGGTGAGTGTTTTCACTAATCTTTACCAAAAGGTACTAACAAGTCATTCAGGTGCATGCCTTTTGGGTATAAAATTAGATTCTTTTGCCAGATCCAAAGTATTAAGATAATATTACAGGCAGTGGTTTTGCCTCATTGGTTTCTCTACTCATGTATGCGTCCCTTTTGCGTAGTTTAGATGAAGGAAGTTCTAGAGCATCTTGTTGAGGTGCACCTGCTGTGCAATAATGATTTGAGCTAACCCGCTGGGCTTCCAGAGGTGTCTGGTTCTCTTTTCTGAAGGGTTTGTACTGAAACACTAGTGCTTTTAATAAAGTTGTGGGGGGGGGGAAAGGGATGTAGCTTTAAGATGTTGGCTTGGGATGAAGGGTGCAGGTAAAAAGCTTAATTTTTGTTCAGGATGGCCAGCTTATTTTTTCCAAGTATCTGTCTTGGAAAATAAAGACTTTTTAACACATTATCTTGGGTTCAGGCTGTGCTGCCAGGAAGAAGCTGAACTATTTGTGTATCCCTTCTCTCCCGCTCAGAGCACAAGGAAAAACCTCACAGAATCGAAAAGTGACAGATTATTATCCTGTTAGAAGAAGTTCCAGGAAGAGTAAAACTGAACTACAGGTATGTGCGCTGGTTACCTGTGGGATTGAGCCACTTCTCCATGCTGCTAGTCAATTGAATTCTTGAGGATGTGTACGGCTCTCTGTTATCTATAACATGGTTTATACAAACAAGGCACAAAAATTCAAAGCATCGCACCAGTAATCCTGATGTGTATTTTTCCTAAAAGAGAGGAACAGTGGAAAAAACCCTGGCCATACCCAGTTCACGCTTTCTTTCAGCATCCACTCTATGCCACTGTGACGCAGGATACTGGGCAAGAGGGGCCTTTGGTCTGACCCAGTAAATGGCAGTTCTTATGCCTTCCAGCTCTTTATACACCTATTGATAGTGATTTGACTTTTTTTTTTTACATTGATTTTAATTCTGTTTAGAAAAGTGAGAGTGCTAACGGAAACGCTTCTTGTTAGCTGAAAGAAAGGCATATCCGAATGGCAATAACTTGTGCATTTGTCTTTTTGGCAGACTGAGGAAAAGAAGAGAATAGATGAACTAATTACAAATGGGAAGGAAGAAGGAATGAAGGTAACAGCAATGCCAGCTCAAATAGCACCATGCAGTTAGCACTATTCATTTTGATGTTCATACGTTTAGTTTAATTCAAAAGTAGATTATGAATTTTACTTATTTCAAAATGTTGCAGCGTCACTGTGAGTTCCTGTTTTCTGGAAACTAACCCAAGAAGCAGAATGCTTGTGGTAGGGTTACGAAGTCTTCATCTGAAGTTGTTGGGCAGCACTAGTAATATGCCCTTCAGAACTGTGCATCTGCTCATTCGGAAAGGAAAAAAAGTAACTCCTATATTGTGATATAAACCTACGCAACAACAAATGAACAGTGTCAGAAGTCAGTTTTAAAGTTGGCTTATACTTTATTGCCATGCCAATGGCTCTTCCTTGTGGCTTTTGGTGGTGGTGCCAGTGGTAGTCTTAGTTGATTCCACAGCCAGTGGCAGTAACTCTGCTGCTTGGGACCTTTGTTATTTTCTTCCTTGACTGTAAAACGGATATAACCTTTGAAAAGGCAGAGGGTTTATAATTCTTGAGCCTGTCAATTTGAAAATAATCTTGCCACATAAGATGGGATCAGTGTTCTGGAAATGGCTTGATATTCACCTTGAACAAGTATTTGAAGAAATTTCAGAGTGCACCAGAAGACTGTGTACCTGAAGTGTTGTGTTGGTGTTAACAAAGCAACAGTAGGCTGATAATGGAAAACTTCCCATGGGCATCTTGGCTTACCCCATGTAATGGTGAGCTAGATAACGTAGTAGGGAACATGCTACTGAGAGCAATTGTGTATTTTCAGGCAACAGGACTAGCTTCCAGGATGCATGTTTTCTTATTTCTCTAATTAATCTACAATGCAGCAAAAATGAATGCTGGTTTTGTCCTCTATATTGAAATGGGGAGACTAACGTATCCCAGTAACACATCACCATTGCTATTTAAAAGAAGAATACTGACTACCCCTTTTTCTCTGCAGGTATAGCTCTGTTGACATATTAGACTCCCTAGAAAACTTTGTAATTATGCATCTTGTAATTTGTGGCCATATCCCTAAGCCTTGTCTTTACTTGCTTACACTCTGATACTATGCAGTGTTACTGCGCTGTATTTATATGTGCTGGTCTTCTACAGTGGCAGTGTTTGTCTAACAGGCGCATAGTCCCTTACCAAAAAGTAATATTTTTGGGGGTTTCTTTTCCTTAAAATTGTTTAAATGTTTTGCTTCACTAACTGACCTCACTTTTTCACAGATTGATTTCATTGACGGTAAAGGGCGAGGGGTAATCGCTACCAAACGTTTTAATCGTGGAGAATTTGTAGTAGAATATCATGGGGATCTTATAGAGATCACTGATGCTAAAAAGCGAGAGGCTGTCTATGCACAGGATCCATCCACAGGCTGCTACATGTACTATTTTCAGTACCTCAGCAAAACGTACTGGTAAGCCTCATCTTTTTTCCCCTTCTTTTCCTTTAAGCTGAGTGTAAGAATGCAAAAGGTGGGTGAAGCTGTCTATGCTACTGAATTATACAGTTTATTTTAGCTAGGTTAAAATTTTCCTAGTTCAAAGAAACAGATCAGGTCAAGTCCTAAGACTTTTCACTTTTTCTGAAGCATCCAAAAATGTGTGCTGGACCACTGTTAGTAGAGTGGCAGGTGGCTCAAGAAACAGCTCAAACTAGAGGATGGAGATCAGGATGGGGATTGAAGTCTGGATTTGACCTTCAACTGTTGCTGGCTTTCTGACTAGTTCTATTGACATCTCTTTCATCAGATGCTTAGAAAATATTTTGCTCATGAAGATTAGTGAGTAAAGGATGATGTGTTTTTACAAATTGGAAAAGAAATAGCACCCCTGTAAAAGAAGGCTTGGTTCCTACTAGGTGGTCTGCTCCAGAAGAAGTTATTTTGGAGTTAAGATTCCAGCCCTCTAGCATCACCATCACCTCTTACCGTGCCATACCTCAATATACATGGTCAGGGAATATTCAGGGTGTTTTAGTTTTTTCTAGTTCTGTGCTAGCTTAAGGTATGCCAAGCTGTGGTGGCCAAGAATATAAATCCTACTGAATGCCTCTGCACACAGTCACCTGAAAGTGAAACTGAGGATACCTCAGCCACTACTTTTCAGCATGCTGGAAACACAGGTCTTGCTGGTGGTATTCAGGGCATCCTCAGCACTTTGTCACTATTTTATTTCAGGAGTTGCCACTTGTGGAGAGGCAGCAGGTGGGCAGGGCTTGTAAGTGGGGCTGAGTTAATGTGCTACTGTAGTATATGTATACCCTGGGAAGATTTGCTGAAGCAATTTTGGGAGGCTTGATGTTTGCTGGTCTTTCCATCCCCTTTGGCACTGTCTGTTGTCAGGCCTCGTGTTGACTCTGCCTACCTTCTTTCTTTCCTTTTAACTTTTTCAGTGGCTATATTTTTAGACTGGTAATTTGACTTGTGCCATACAGCAGTCCTGCATTCAACATGTCTTTTTTTTTTTTTTTCCTGTTATTTCAGTGTTGATGCTACAAAAGAGACTAATCGTCTGGGAAGGCTGATCAATCACAGCAAATGTGGCAACTGTCAAACAAAACTTCATGACATTGATGGTGTACCTCATCTCATCCTGATAGCTTCGCGGGACATTAAAGTGGGTGAAGAACTGTTGTATGATTATGGAGACAGGAGCAAGGCTTCCATTGAAGCTCATCCATGGCTGAAACACTGATTCATCCTCCTTTGGCCTGACTGCTCTTGAAGGGAGTGGATGGATTTTTTTTCAGCTCTCCTAGTGGACTGCTTCTATGTCTTAACTTCTTTAAAAACCATTTTTGCTCTATAGCATTTAAATGTTACAAGTTTCCAGGCAAGCTTGAACACGTGACCCAAGATGACAAAACTTACATTGTAAAGAAACCTGAACACTTTTTTGCATCTAGAGTGACCTGTGCTGCATGAACATGCAGTCAATGACTTCTGCAGTTTAAAGGAATCTCTTGGGTTGTGCTTCTCCTTCTGGCTCTGAAGTTTCATGCCTTTTTTTTTTTTTTAGGAAGAGAGATCTACGTAGCATCAGCTTTTATGACAATAGATGTATACCTGTTCTCTGACTCTGGTGTCCAATAGCGTGACTATCTGTAAGACTCTTTAAAACCTAGTGCTGATGGGCCAGGGATGCCAGTGTGGCAGATTACTGTTCTGTCATTCTGGCTTTTCCAGCAAGGTACCTCTCATTGAGGACAAAATCTCTAAATGCACTGACACTAGAGGAATGAATAGCTAATCTAGCTACTCTCTCCAGAGAGGCAACTTGAATCTGTGTGTTGCTGATCTTGTACATGGCAGGCTGATTAGAAATGTGAAGGGAAAGCTTACAGGTGATTTACTATGAGGACTTTTTTTTTTTTTTTTAAAGTTAGTGTGTTCTGAGTACCTTTTCTGTAGCTGGTGCCTGGTCTGGAGGGGTTGCTGAAAGGTTTTTAAAGAAACAAAAACTAAAGAACCCCTCTCCCAAATGTATTGCTTAACGATGTTGTTTAGCCATGTTGAGAGTATTTATTTACTGTGAATGCTGGAAATTAGGGAATAAAGGGTTCAAAATATGTATGCTCTTCTTCATGTGCAGCTTCAATCAGTAGGGGAGGAGTTCTACATGAAGAGGTAGATTCCTTAGAGCCTAGTCCTGCCAGCTCTTGATCGCTGTCTAGTTCCACTTTTGGAAGTTGAGGATGCTTAGCATCTAGCAGATTGTGCTAAGAGCATTATAGGTTTGGGCTTAGTATAGTTTGGGTTCTGCAGTGGTATAGGTGGCCTATACAGTAGAGGCCCTTACAATAAAGGTGAACTTATCAATTGAAATTTTTGCCAAGATGTGCTTGGCATGTACATAGCTAATGATGGCCCTGGGCTATCAGCCACATTTGCTGCTAGATGTCAGCAAGAGATTCTGTGGCTCTATTAATGTCCTCTGCTTCCCCGTGTCTCCAAGGCTGCTGCTCCTGCTGGCATCATCCAGGACAGTTGTGTACGCTTGCCTATGTGATAGGCTGTAGAGTAACACCACCCTGGCTGTGCATTTCAGCAGCAAAAGGTGGCTTGGTAATGTATTTTAAGAGTGAAACTTGAAGAAAATATCTAAAATAAAATATATTTATTAAGAATGAAATGATTGCTGTAGTACCTGCCTCTGTCTGAACAGTTTCTTAAGCAAGCTGTGAAAATGGTCTAGTTCTTAATACCTTGTACTATCCATCCCTCTTTCCAAGGCATGCTTAGCAAGGAGGCTGCGTGTGCTCAGTTAGCTTGACCACTGTTTAAGCTGAGTTGAACTGGTGTTCAAGTGGAAGCCACTTTGCAGAGGCAGCACTACGCTTCCTCATATTCTGTAAAGAAAATCCAATTACTGATGTAGCTCCCACTTCAGAGACCTTCCACTTACAGCAGACTCCAGCAAGTAGGCACACTCTCTGAGAAGCACACCTCCATGCTAGTCTTTATTCTGCCACTAGCTTACTCTGATCTTGTTATATTGCTCTTCATTTCTCTGTTGCTTGTTTTATGAGAGGAGGATTCTGGTACTGACCTACTTAACTTTTCTTTATTAAAATTTTTTTCAGTTTGTGGTTTGTAGAGTTCTACAGGCACTTGAGTGGTATAGCTGTGCAACATGGTAATAAAGCTAATATGACACTGCTTTCATACTATGTCACACTGACAACATGTAGTTGAAAGGGAAAGGGGCCCTGTTTTTACACATTCTAGTCTGGCTTCTATCGTCTAAAAAGGGCCTGCAATGCTGCATCCTGACTTCCTCGCGACCCTGAAAATAATGTGACAGCTTCATATAGATAAATACGGGTGACCTGTGCATTACTTATGGAAGCAAGTGCTGGCCAGTAGACCATGCCTTGGTTATTGTTTAATTTGCTAAATGTCAAGGGTGTTTGTGGTGATGTATCCCTGTACAGCTACCAATGGCAAACCTGGCTGTGGGTATTGGGCAGGGAATGCTTGAGGAATTTAGCAGTTGGTGGAAGGTAGCTTGGGATAAATATCGAGTGCATTTAATGAGTCAGACTAACATCCATGGCAATGAACAGGGTAGTTAAAACACTCCTCCCCTTGTTAGTAAGACCCATTAACAACAGCATTGGGAAATACTAGTAAACTTTGCAGCTGTAGCCTATGCAGGGCTCTCCCTGTTCTTGGACAGGGCTCTTGGATCCATTTAGTACATTTGTGCTGACTACAGCCAGTCAGTCGGTATCATCTCCCTGTTCTTTACTTACAGCAACTTTTAATTTTTTAACTGCAGTGGAGCTGACCTCTAAGGAACTGTCTCTACTTCTCAAGCCAAGGATGTTGGCTCCCTTCTGAAGGACGCTGAAGCTCTGTCCCTCCTGTGTAAGCCGGTATTCCAGAATACCTCATTCTAAGCCCTTGCCTCTATGAACAGCCAGCTGTTCCTAGCATACTCCATCAGAGCAATGCAGGAGTGATGTCATGTCTTCTACAGCTGAGTTACACCTCTCAAACCTCAACATCAGCTACTTGAGTGATGGTCATGCTATAAATAGGAAAAAGTACTTTTGATATTGCCTGAGTGACCTTACCTCACTGTGGCCCCAGGTCCTTAAATACACATAGCAAAAGCGAGACCAAAAGTGTAGTGCACGTAGCAACTCCTTGATGGCAAAATCATTGTGGCTCTTTTCTCCACTGGACTGGCAACACACGGAGTCTAATTTTTTATGGTTGACAGCTTTGTTGCTTTTGTTAATATTTCATTGCTAATAAATGCACCCATAGGTGCCTGTAGCATTCTACCTTCTGCAGAATCTGATTAACGTTCAGTTTCATGGTTGGTTGGGTCGGATGGGACCTGAGCAGATCAAGTCCAACCCCCAGCCATGGCAGGAAAGAATGCTGGGGTCAAACAACCCCGGCTAGGTGATTATCCAGCCTCCCAAAAAGACCCCCAGGGTAGGAGTGAGCACCACTTTCCTTGGAAGTTGGTTCCAGATCCTAGCTGTCCCGACTGTGTAGTGCCTCCTGAGATCTAGCCTGTATTTACTCTGTCAACTTATGGCTGTTATTCCTTGTTACTCTGGTTAGTGCTCGGGGGAACAGGGACTCTCCCACTGCCTGCTGGTCCCCCTTGGCCAATTTATAGACAGCCACCAATTCCCCTCTCAGCCTTTTCTTGTGGAGGTTCAGGTCCTGTAGCCTCTCCTTGTAGGACCCACTCTGCTGACCCCTGATCATGCGTGTGGCCCTCTGGACCCTCTTGATGCTGTCCACATCCCTCCTGAAGTGTGGCACTCAGAACTGGAGGCGGTACTCCAACTGTGGCCTGACCAGTGTTGCATAGAGGGGGAGGATCACCACCCTGGACCTGCTCATGATGCATCTATGGATGCACAACAAGGTGCAGCTGGCCTTCCTGATCATTGGTGGCTCATGTTCAACTTGGAATCAGTAATGACTCCAAGATCCTTTTCTGCCTCTGTGCTGACTAGAAGTGAGTTCCCCAGCCTGTAGGTATGCTGCTGGTTCTTCCTCCCTAGGTGCAGCACATTGCACTTGTCAGTGTTGAAACTCACCCTGTTCTCATCTGCCCACCCCTGTAACCTGTCCAGATCTAGTTGCAGTCTGTCCCTCTCCTCTAGTGTGCCCACATCCCCCCACATTTTAGTGTCATCCACAAATCTGAACAAGGTACTCTTCACCCCCTCGTCCAAGTCGCTGATGAAGATGTTGAACAGTGCAGGCCCGAGGACCGAGCCCTGGGAACCCCACTGCCCACATCCCTCCAGGTCGAAAATGACCCATCCACCATCACTCTCTGGGTGCAGCCCTCAAGCCACTTTGCGACCCATCTGACTGTAGGCATCGATGCCACAGTTGCCTAATTTTTTAATGAGAATGGGGTGAGAGACAGTGTCAAAGGCCTTCCTAAAGTCCAGAAATACGTCCACTGTGACACCTGCGTCCAAGGATTTTGTGACCTGGTCATAGAAGGCCACCAGGTTGGTCTGACAGGGCCTGCCTCTAATGAACCCATGTTGGTTGCCCCTGAGTATAATCTCCCTTGCTGGCCCCTCGCAGATGTGCTCCTGGATAATTTTCTCAAAGAGCTTCCCCAAGACTGAGGTAAGACTAATGGGCCTATAGTTTCCTGGGTCCTCCTTCCTCCCTTTTTTGAAAATGGGGACATTGACCCTTTTCCAGTCCTCTGACACCTTGGCAGAGCACCACGAGTGCTCGTACAGCTGTGCCAGGGGTCCCGCAATGACCTCTGCTAATTCCCTCAGCACTGTAGGGTGGAGATAGTCAGGACCTGCTGATATGAACACATCTAGTCCCACCAGAAGCTCCCTGACTAGGTCCTCACTGACCCTGGGCCTGGCTGCGCCTCCCCTGTGTCCATCAGGGATCCTGGTGTGGGGGATGACCTGGTCCCTGCTCAAAAAAATGGAGGCAAAGAAATTGTTAAAGAGGTTAGCTTTGTTGTCTGGTGCGACAACCAGATTTCCTCGTGTGTCCTAAAGAGGCCCCACATTACCTGGTACCTTCTTTTTACCCCCTATGTATTTAAAAAAGTTCCGTCTCTGCCTTAGCCTTCCTAACAGCCCCCCTACAATCTCAAACAATGGAGGTATCCTTGGTGATGGCCCCATTACTAAGTACAAATACAGACATGAACTGCCCTACCTCTGTCTACTACTAGCAGATAAAAGGTAATCATGAAGCTTCAGGATTCTCTTTTTCTGTTTTGAGAACAAGTTCATACTTTCAATTCTAGACATAACAAAAACAATGAATAATCACTCCCAAATCTGAATTCAGGTTAAATAACTGTTGTCCTGCTAGATGTGGAACTTGATTAGAATGAGTACAAACCTCAAAATGTTCTTGCCTACTCCTTCCTCCCATTTCTCCTTTACCTAAACCTTTCTAATGTGTAATTAGCATCCCCACATGCTATACAATCTGAAGATGCAGTTTCTGTTACTTTCTGGGAAAAAGTCACTTTTTAGAGGCCTCCTATTCCCATCAATGTGGGAAGTAGAAGCAGCTCTGCAACTTGAACATATATTTAGCACACCTCAAAAGTATCAATACTATCTTAAATCCTATGTGTTCTCAGAATTGGCTTGGCATAGGAAGTAGTAGTGTAACTTTCCAACACTGCTGTAATTTGGTTCATTGGAGAGAGCAAGTAATTCTCTCTCTGTAGTCAGCCAAGTCTTGATCTTTTTTTCCAAGGTGCCAGTTCCTATGAGACCAGGCCACCATGCTTTACTTGTTTGTGAGTTCCCAGGAACTGGCAACTACTAGCTTGCATCTGTTTCTGGGTCACGTACAGCGGTGGTGTGCTAATTAAGGTCACTGCAGAATATTCCAACGTGTTAATATTGAGCAGATTAGTCATAAAACAAATACCTAGAGGAGGAAGAAAGCTATTGCTGTAGATGGTGTAAATCTAGCAAGTGCCAATCATTTCAGCATGGTAAGCTCCTGTGGAGTAGGTGTTTTTAGATGTCAGTGAATGTATTTAATATAGGATGAAGCCTGTGTGCATCTTCAAAAGATTGTGAACACTATTCATAAAGACTTATCCCCTAGGGATGTCTAATGGGAACTTAGAATCCTTAGCAAGAAGAAAATATTTTTAATACAAATGTACGAAACTCTTTTTTTAAAAAAGCAGCAAACTCTGAAAGTAATAATACAAATAAACAATTGTAACAGCAGGCCCATTCACTGGACTGATGTGGATGGTATGCTTTCCAGTACTTCTTTCTTTGACTCCTTTTGGACCCTTAACCAGTGCAACATTGAGCAGAAGGGGGTTATTTGTGCATCACATTCATTTTCCCTGTTTAAAAAAGAACCTGCAGGGAGAGAGAGAGAAGAGAAAAGGAATAACATACAAAAGGGGAGGTTACAAAGATGTGTGGAGCCTGCCCTGCCAATGTATTCAGGTACTCTAAGGCTATGTCTGAAGAATGCTGGCACCCAGAGCCACTCAAACTCCATTGTAACAAAATCTCCAGAGATAGTCAGTGCATCAGCCTTCTAGCCCTATTTTTAAAAGAGGAGGAATAGTCTTTTGACCCACACTGCTTTAATGATTCATTCTGAAATACTGATGCTTTGTGGAACGAGGACTCGGAACCCAGATAGGAAAGAGAACTTAAGTCTTGCAGAGCCTAGTATGCATGTCTTATAACAGGGATCTTAACTGCAGACCTTTTCTTGCATCTAAGATGGCTTGGCTCCTATAGGGTGCTTTTCATAGCAAAGCCAAGCCTCCTTTTCCTGTGGTACTAGCGAGCATAGGAAGCATCAGCACTGTGGTTCAGTAGACAGGATGTAGGGCTAGTAAGAAGGAGAGCTGGGTTACTTCAGCTCAATGGCAGCCCAAACTTTTTGGCAGGTGCGTCACAAATTAACTCCTGTGTTCTCCCTGAGTGCCACTCTGATCCCCTTCCCCCACCAATTTGCCACTCTGCTTTCTGTCTGACTTGTGCCACACTTGTGGCACACATGTTGCAGGTTGTCCATCCCTGCCCTACCTGCTGCTGTGACCTCAGGTTAGTAACTTCCTCTGCTTCCTCCTTCTAGGACAACACTGACATTTGCAAAGAGCTTTGAAATCTAAGAACTGAAAGTACTAGGGAAGTGCTGAATATGTTGTATTGCTACTTTGCTGTCCTAGTAGCTTATACAACTCTCCAAAGTGACAACAGCTCTAGGAATATGAAATCTATACCATGTTTAGATAAGTTTGCTAAAACTATACAATGAATTGGCCTGGAAGCATGCTTAAGACATCTTTCTTTTTGTGGTACTGCTACCACTAAAAAGGCATTGGGTAGCTTCTCTCAACACTCAGGCAAAGCATTTAATCTGATTTTTGTCTAATTCAGATGACTCCTGTTGAAAGATTAACTCGCATAACAGCTAAACTGACAAGATAACTGACAGTTTAGCTGTCAAAAAGGGAACTGCCAGCTGCAGCAACCTGGACCCATTACTCTCTAGGAGCTGCAGGGTTGTGCTGCATCAAAGTGCTAGAGTGCCGAGGCAAGCAACATTCTCTGTGGCTTCAGTGGGTGGTTTGCTTGTTTTAGGATTCCAGCCTCAGATCTTTGTTTTAAGAGAAGAGAACGGCATCCAACCAGTCAGCAGCAGTTAAAAATCCGCCCCATATTTCCTTTATGTTTGGAGTTTACCCTTTCACTGCCAAAAGCAAGCAATGATACTTACAGCCGTCTTATGATGGTTTTCTCTCGGGCCTTGCTTGAGTCTGGTCTGGATTCCTCTTCCATTGGCCTAGCCTGGTCCTCTGTCTGAGAAATTATGCCACTGTGAAGAGAAGGGAATTTCCTTTTTCTTCATGCTACACATGCAGCTTCACTGTACATAGTAAACCTTTTCTTTATTTTGGCAGCCTGTGGCACCTATGCAGCTTATGATTAATAGACTGCTGTTATTTTTTGCCCTGCTGTGTTGGATGGATATGCTGTCTTTGTATCTTTTTGCAGGTCAGAATGATTTTAAGGGTGGTCAGTCATTAGAACAGGCTACCTAGAAACTGGACTATCCATCCTTGGAAGTTTTTAAGGTTTGACAGAAACTTGGCTGGGATGATTTAGTTACGCATGATCCTACCTTAAGCAGGGGGCTGAACTAGCTGACTTTGTGAGGTCCCTTCCAGTCCTATGAATGTCGCAATAATTTTAGCCTGCTGGAAAAAAAACGCCACTAAGAATTGTTTTGCAGAACAAGGAAGTGCGTGTTGTCATTGTTGCTGTGTCCCCAGCCCACCCTTTCTGTATGGTCTGCTCCCAATATTCTACATAGGTCACTGCTTCTGGTGTCGGTGTTCAGCGAGTATGTGAAACAGCAGCACCGTGGTTCAGTACACAGGATATCGGGCTACTTAGGAGAGCTGGGTTAATTGAGCTCAGTGGGAGGGACTGCATTGTGCAACTGAGATGGGCTCATCAATTCAGGAACTTGACGGCCAGATTCTGTCTACATAACAGGCATTTGTGTGGCCGTTGGGAATCAAGTCCGATCCTATTCCACCCTGCTGAGTTCCTCAAAAACTGCTAATATGTCTACTTTTTGTCCATCTTTAGCCTTGGGCCTAAATCATAAGCCTTTTGCTTTAAGAGGCTTTTCAGGATGGAACATAATCATACTTCAGCACCTAAGCACCACTCAGACATCTCAGAGAGAGAATTGGAGCTGGCCCTTAGTTTCTATTAAAAGATAACCTCACTTTGTGCTTATAGTGGACCATGCTTATTTTTACTGGGTACAACAGAGTAATTTAGATCATCTTTCCAAGAGCCCCTGGACTAGTCACTATAAGTGTAACTGCCAAATATGCACCAGGAGGGCTATATTGTTTAACACATGGTGTGGACAGGTGCAAGACTGATACATCTGTACAATGCATAACAGAGCACAAAACATGGCCCTCACTAGTGAAGACCTAGAGGCTTTGCTAGCGCAAGATTTTCACTGGTTAAAAGCCAAACATGTTGTAGCAGCAGTGATGTAGCCTGTGTATTATGGCTTTATGTATCTGTTTTGCTGGACATGTTGGTATTCGTGTGAGCCTGGCCTGACTGTTTAGCTGAAGATCTGTGAGGATCAAAGCCCAGATCTCAGCTGTGGTGGCCACTAGGCAGTTAAGCAGTACTGTTTGCTCTGTATATTGAAAATGCTTCTTCAGCAACATGCAAGACTGAAAAATCAGACAGTCAAATAAGAATCAGATGCCTGACAAGACTCTGAGTAGGCTGAAATCCTCTATTGCTGTACACTATGTAACAGAACAGTCTAGCCTGTGATGCCAACTTTGAGGATATGGGTTTTACAATAGCTGTGAAACAGTCACAGGCAATGTGTAGAGAGGGCATGCTGGCCAGGAAGTGGGGGTGCCAAGAGAAGCACCGGCCAGTACCCCCTGCTGAGATTGGCACCAGCTGGGGAGTGGGGGTGCCGAGAGAAGTCACTGGTGTTTCTGGGGTCAGGAATTGGCTGCTTGGGGACCACCCCCCATTGGCAATCAACCGCTGGTGCCCCCCTAGATTCAGGAGGCACCAGCCGCCCATGGAAACAATCCTTTAAAACATCATCTATTAAAAACTAACAAAGATGCCTCTTTTTAAACCCTGTCCACTTACTAAGACATTATCTTGTGAGCTTTAAATGAAGTATGTGACATTTTGTACCACCAATCAAATTATATGGGATGTTCCAAAACACTGGTTTTCTTTTGAAGGTCCCATATTTATCCTCTTCTTGCATGCTACTATTTCCTGCAGTTTCTACTTTTGATTGCACTATGCGAGTTCTAGGGAGGAATGTCTTTGTTTGGCTCCCTGAGCTCCTCATGGAGAGATGCCTATGCAAATAATTTCATTATTTTTCTTTGACTTGCTGGGAATGAAAACCACCACTGCTGCGATTGGTGGGTAATCCAAGCGCTACATCTTAACTCATGATCCACTTGTGTATTAAACATTCACAGTGTTAATTTTTAACCTGGGTGTCAGAGGTGCATAACTAGACTGGAGAGTCACAGGCCAAATGGGCTGTTAATGTGCTAGCTTAGTCCAGCGTATCAGCTGAGTGGGGGGGAGGGGCCTTCACTACACCATTGGCAAAACTGCTATTTGAGCAGGAAGATCTGAAATGGATGTCTTGACTTGTTACAGATAGTGCATGCAAGAAGTATTTATAACTTGTATTACGTTGTTCCCTCATATGAGATCAGGGCCTCAACCATCAAGGCACTTTGCAGAGAGGCCAAAAGGTAGTCCTTTCCCAAAGAGTCTGCAATCTAATCTGATCAGACAAACAATGGTGGGAGTGGGAACAAAGCGAGGGACAGACCCTGTCTCACTCCACTGTTGTTGTTCAGGGGCCTGTTCCCTGGACTATGCTACCTCACCTGTGATGCTTTCTCGATCGGAATTTTTGGGTGGTGGGGGGAGAGGGAGAAGAGTGCTGTTTTGACAGGAATTTAATACATAAAAACTCTTCTCAGGCTTCAGCTAAGCTTCTTTCATTCTGAAAGATTCCAAAGAACGTGTCAATTGCACACACAACATCCCTGGAGGCACCTGTGAGGAGCCAAGGCAATAAAGTAACTAGCATTCAGTAGTCTGCAGAACAGTGAGGAGGGAAATCTTGTCCAAGGCCAGCAGGGAAAACTCTCTTTTCCTATTGTAAATATCCTGGAATACACAGAGACTGGTTTTCATAGAAATCAATGCGTACAATTACTATGACTGCACGTGTGACTGGGTATTTGCCACATGGCCAGTCAAGCATGCTGGATTTGTGTGCCCAAATACTCAATCTGCACATACAATTAATTGCATGTAGGCATTTCTTTGTGCAATTACAGGCTTCTGAAGTCATACAGAATAGACAAGACTCCAGTTTTAAAAGGTAGCTAAGAAACCTTAAGAAACCTCTAGTCCCAGATCTCTCTCTGCTTATCTGTTCAGTCTCAGACTGCAGTCTGTCAGGGCAGGGAGTCTGTCCTGGGATGTCTAGATGGTGTGTAGCATGTTGCAGGTTCTACATCAGACTCACAATAGCCCCTCTCAACAGTTCTGCAGAACAACAGAGCTTGGAACCAGTTGCTCTGAACTGCTAGGATGACTTACTGATTTACCTCTTATAGCACTGGAGCTCCTCCTGCACAACATGAAGCTGAGCTTTCAACTGGTTCCGTTCTTGCAACACATCTTCCAACTCTTGCAACGTGAACCGTGGGCGATTTGGATCGGTGAGATCTATTACCATCTTGTCTGGGCCCAGGCTCAGCTGTAAAACAAAAAAACAATGATTTGAAAGTTAAGCAACCCAAGAATGCAACCTGCCTCAACGAACTTATGGACAGAAGCGGGGCTGTTTTTCTGACAAGAAACTGGGCATAGGAAGAAACAGGAATTCCTTTTTGCTGTCTGGCTACCCAATGAGCTAATTGTTTCGATGCAAAACTACCATTCTCTCTTTTATTAGAGAGAAGGGTAATTTCTCTTTAATAAAACATCTGTGGTTAGGGGCCGGCTGTGAAAGCACCTAGTGCAGCACAGCCCCTGAAAAGTGGGGCAAAGTTGGTGCTAATTATCCACATTTTTAACCACGGAGACCTGAAGTGCAAAGAGACAAAGTGATGTGGCCAAGGTCACAGCGGGATGTTGCAGAAGAGCTCCGATTTGCACCGTGCCCCTCCGAGCCCCAATCCCGAGTTGTACCCACCCACCCATCCAATCGCTCAGGGTGGGGGCGATTTGCACCCACCCTGCTGAGGTTTCCACACCCTTCCTGAGTGGGGCAGAGCCCACACACCGGCTTCTCTTGGCCTGGGGAGTCGTGGAGGAGGACGAGAAGGAGGAGGGCGGGGAGCAACCCCTGCCCACAACAGGTCCCCAGCCCTCGGCCCGACGCACCTGGTCGCGGGCGGGCCGGTCCCGCAGCGCCCACAGCTCCCTGCGCAGGCTGTCCCGCTCCAGGCGCAGCTGCTCGGCCGCGCGGCTCCCGCCGCTCACCAGCGCCTCCAGCAGCTCCAGCACCCGCACGAGCTGGAACTGCAGCCGGGCGCGGCGTGCCGGGTCCCCGCCCAGCGCCTGCAGCTCGCGGCCCAGCGCGTACGAAATGTCGTACACGTCCTCGGTCCGCAGCTCCTCCGCGCTCTTGCCCAGCGCGCCCTCCTCCTCTTCCCCGTCATCGTCATCGTCATCATCTTCATCCTCCTCCTCGTCCGCCGCCTCTTCGGTCTCCGCCGCCGCCGCCTCCTCCTCCCGCCGCTCCCGCATCATGGCGGCCTTAGGCCAGCGCGCCTGTCTGTCCGGCGCCGCACATTCGTGCGCCCCCGAGATCAAAAAATAAAAAAAATAAATAAATTATATCTATTTTTTCCTTCCCCACAAGGGGCGCTGGTCTTTCCCCCACCCGTTTCTCCTCTGGCTCCTCCTCTTCCTCCTCCAGCTGGCGAATCGGCGCCTCCCGATGAGCAGTGCGCGGAGGGGTGGGACGGAGTGGCGCGAGGCGGAGGCGGTGAGTGCGGGGGATGGGGCCGAGGCTCGGCGTTGCGGGGGCGGGCGAGCGAAAGACTGGGGTTAGCATGTGCTTCGTAATGCGGGGGTGGCACACGTTACACTTCGCGGGGGTATAGGGGGCGTCATACGTTACACTGTGCGTGGGGGAATGTGTGTGGGAATGGGGGGGGTGACACGTTACACTGCGCGGGAGAACGGGGGGGTGCCACGTTACATTGTGCGCGGGAATGGGGGTCACATGTTACACTGCACGGGGGAACGTATGTGGAAATGGGGGGTGATGGTTACACTGCGTGGGGGAATGGGTGACGCGTTACACTGCGTGGGAATGGGTGGTCACATCTTACACCGTGCGGGGGAATCAATGTGGGAATGGGGGGGTCACACGTTACATTGTGCGCGGGAATGGGGGGGGTCATGTTACATTGTGCGTGGGAATGGGGGGCACACATTACATTGCATGGGGGAATGTATGTGGAAATGGGGGGGTGACGTTACACTGTGCGGGGGAACAGGGGTGACGCGTTACACTGCGTGGGGAACGGGGGTGACGCGTTACACTGCGCAGGGGAATGGGGGTTCCAGAGGATGTTGTGCAACACCAGGGTCCTGCCCAGCCAGGGGGGAGGGCCATGATGGGGAGGGGGTTGGGTGTGAGGCCTCCCTGGCTGTTTGGAGCCCAGAGCTCGCTGCTTTGGTCATTGCAGGAAAAACCCTCCCTCCCTCCCTTTCTGGTTTAGCTCCCTGGGAGGTCACCACTACGCCAGGAAGCCTGGCCAAACCCAGCTGGTTTGGAGCAGATGTAGGTAGCAAGTGCCCCCCACTGAAAGCAGCCTGTGGGGAGCAGCTCGCTGGTGCCCATGTGTGTTCTTTTGCCAGCTTGGCTTGCCCTGCTCCAAGCGGGAAGCCTGCCGGAGCTCCTTCATGCCCAGTCGCCTTCCCCAGGGGGGTTGTGGACTGGAAACCCATTGGGAAGTCATTTCAGGCTGGGCCCATTTTCATTAATTTTAGACAAACCTTCATAAGCTCTGCAAAGTGTAATAAAGCGTGATTGTGAGGAAGTCTCTAATGTTCTTGATATTAATTGGACAGCTGCCCTACTGGGTCAGAAAAGTCCCTCTAGAGTACGAGAAGCAGACCAGTAGTTGCATGGAGGTTTTCAGTCTGCATGAAGAGTTCTGTAGCAAGTCCTGAGTAGGGGGTTATAGCCTCACCCTTTTTTAGCTGTGTTAGCAGGCAGGTGCGTGCTGAGAATTTGACCTATCTATGCCCCATGTGTTTGGCCAGTAAAATGGGGCTCAGCCTGCAGTGGAGTGTAGACAACCCATTAACTTTTGGGATTTCTGCATGAAAGAGAATTTCCAAGCAGGCTTGTTAGTGGTACCTTGCAGAGTGCACTTCTGCATGCAGAACATTACCAATGACTCGGATATGTCTGATGCTTGTATTCTCTCTAGAAAATGAACGATTGGGCACCCATAGCGAAGGAGTATGACCCCCTTAAAGCAGGGAGCATTGATGGGACAGATGAAGAGCCGCATGACCGAGCCATCTGGAGGGCCATGTTGGCACGGTATGTACCCAATAAAGGGGTGGCAGGTGATCCCCACCTCACCCTGTTTGTAGCGAGATTAAACCTACAGACCACAGAAGAGAAGTTGAAGGAAGTCTTTTCCCGGTACGGAGACATCAGGAAGATCCGCCTGGTGAGAGACTTGGTCACCGGGTTTTCCAAGGGCTACGCGTTCATCGAGTACAAAGAAGAGCGTGCTCTACTGAAAGCCCATAGGGATGCCAACAGGCTGGTTATTGACCAGCATGAGATATTTGTGGACTTTGAGCTAGAAAGGACCCTAAAGGGATGGATTCCCCGGAGGCTTGGAGGTGGCTTTGGGGGCAAAAAGGAATCTGGGCAGTTGCGATTTGGAGGACGGGACAGACCTTTCCGAAAGCCCATCAATTTGCCAAATATGAAAAGTGATTTCTACGGAGAGGGACCAGCGGAGAAGAGAGAGAGGAACTGGACTCGGGATGCAACAAGGGACTGGAGAACCAGAAACCGAGACCACGAAAGGAGCAGGGACAAGAGAGGGCCAGAAAGGGAGCGATCCTGGGGTTGGGGAGAAAGTGAGAGGGAGAGAGACCGGGACTTCAAAGAGGAAAGGAGCAGAGAGAGAGAGAGGAAGGAGAGAGACAGAAAAGACAGGGAGAGAGACCGGAGCAGGGAGAGAGACCCCAGGAAGCAGAGAGCTGATGACAAACACAGGTAGAGAAAAAAAGTGTCTTTACTGAAGGTAGGCTGAACAGTAACATGCTACAAGTTTGGGCCTGGGGCCTGGCCTCTCTGTAATAGCCTGAACTCAAAACTTCTGAATATACCCTTGAACTGTAAGTGGGACTGATCCCCAGCCTCAGAATGTTGTTCTTGTCTCTCTGGCTTAAAAGATAGTAATTGGGATGCTGTGAGCTTCCACCTCCAGAGAAGCCCTTATGACGTAGTACTATTACGGGAAGGCGGGGAAGGTACAGTACGGGTGCAAAATGCCACAGGTCCATTAATTACGGCGAACTCGGCTCCTCTCTCTGGCTTACTGTTCTGTAAAGGTTTTACTGGCAGGAAAGGTAAATGATTCCAGCAGTAATTTGGCTTCTGGGCCTTTTATACACAGAGCAATTTTGACAAGTCCCACATGTTAAGTAACAGCTGTCTTTTCTTTGGTTTTTCTGAGTTTTTCTCTTTTGCTACATGTTAACATAGTCTTTTTGTGGGAGCAAACCTTTTTTCTTCCTGGATGCCAGGACTGGTGTAATCAGTCACCCTTAAAGTAAAGGCAAGATCAACATTTCCCACAAACACGATAGAGCCCAATTATGTTATAACACAATCCCATTTGCACAGTGGAGTTACCTGTGTAGACCCATGTATTATTTTAGGGTCATAGGTTCAGCCTTGGCCTGTCCTTTATGCTCAGTTTGGAGCAGAAAAAGCTGCAGCTGGCAGCAGTGTCACATTCCCAGCACTCCAGAAAGAAGCTGGAATGGCCATCCCAAGCAAAAGTGCTAAGGCCATTCACTGATTCACTTACTTGAGAAGCATTAGGATTGATATGATCATTAGCAATATGCATTCTTGACTCACGCTGTGGGGAGTAATAGGCAAACATGCATTAAGAAAGACCATGTATGAAAAGAGAGCTTTCTCCCTTCTTTTGTTCAAGTCTCAGTTAACCAGCACAACTTACAGCCTCTCACTGTGGATATAAATAAGGGAAGATTTGTAGGCTATAGACTAATTTCCACCAGTCACTGTAACTATGGCACATCCCAATAGAAAGTCCATGGAGATTTCCCAGTAGAAGCAAAGTAATGGGATATTCATCCAAATACATTTTTTGTTTTGTTTTTAGAGCCCTATTTTTCAGGAGGGTGTTGCTAGGGGAGCAGACATGCTGAGTGTTACCCAACAGTCACAAAGCCAGTGAAACACTTTTGTACCCCACAGCTGGCATTAATTGGTGCTAGAATGATGCAACTTGTCTATTGTCCTGCCTTGTCTCCTGCTGTCTCTGTACTTGCTCTTTATTGCTGAGAAAGCACAGCTTCAGGGGTTCCTATTGTGCAAAGCGGCAAAAGGCTCTTCTGTGCCACACATACTGTAGAGTCAGGAAAGCTGGCTGTAACAATTAAAAGCTCTAGCGGAGGCAGAGCCAAAACATGATATTCTTTTACACAGTTAAATCCTAATTGGTTCAGGTTTTTAACTCAGTTTTGGGAAATGGGGCACAGTACTGTTTACACCACAACCATTCATATCTGAACTGGTTCCCAACTCTTTTACAAATGTCATATACATAGAGAGACTCCCTGGGCCAGAAGTGATGTATTCTGCATCCAGTATATTGATATCATAAAGAGGAAGGCTCAGTTCAGAACACACCAGCAACAGTTTTCATAAATATTCTTGGTAGTACCAATTCACACACAGTCTAGAGAAGGCCTTAGCCCACGGCTGCACGCTACATAAACTTCAGCTAGGATCTTCCTGCACTCATTCTCCCTGGCCTAAACTTTGATCTGAGTGCAAATGCATTAGTGAAACTTCTGCACTAGCTTAAATCCCCAGTTCTTTCCACAAGGCCATTCCAGAACTGGGGATAGGTGTAGCACAGGGTGGTTTTACTGGATTTCCTTGTAAGACACAAAAGGCAAGCCTTTCAGAAATCTTTATTAAAAGTGATTTATTATTGAACCAAAGAAACCTCCAGTATCTTGCACTCCAATTACAGGACTGCTATGCCTCTTGCCTGATAAGACTGTGACCTTTTAGAAGAAGAGCATTTGCTTGAATATCAAGAAGCCACATGGCAGAGATTTAACTCATTGACTGCTCAAAATGTACAGCTCTTGCCCAGGAAGCCTCCTTTCAAATGACCACCCTGTCTGAGCACAGTAGCTGAAAGTTTCCAGTCTGAGGATCAGGAGTGAAAAAGTTAATGTTAGCAGTACAAGAGCAATTAGATTATGGAGGTAACAACCGTGGAGATGAATGGGGGAAGTTCTAACTGCTTAGTGCTATTGTTTCAGATGGGCTGCAGCCCTAGCTCAATAAAAGCACATTAGCATCCGGGCTTGAGGACTAGCTTTACAAGCATTATGTCTAGAAACTTCCTTTTTCATAAATAAGCCTATGATACTGGGCAAATTAGGACCATCTGTATTTCTATTGTCCCAGTTCATCATTCTTAATCAGGCTGAAAATGGTTTGCTTGTTCAGGTAGTGAATCTGCTACATTCTTGCACTGCTTAATATTGCTCTATCTATCTGCTGCTAAAGTACCAGACAGCTCTAAACTGTGCTACAAGGAGTTGAAACAGCTCACCATGGCATGCATGTCACCCCAGGATCTAGTACAAACTCCTGGCTTAGAAAGAATAGCAGTGGTCTGGGTTTATCACTTGTTCCTGGTTCAAGACAAACTCACACAATGGTTACCTCCAGATTAGAATGCTTTACTAGCAGAGGAAAGTCTCAGCAGTTTGGGGACAGACCTTTTCCAAAGTTAAAGGACAGAAGTATTAGAGATTAGTATGCACTAGAACCTGTTTCAAGCTTTCACTTACCTTAGCAACTGCATGGTACAGTAGCACTCTTCCCAATTACACTTATTTTTTAAAAATATTTTGGAAATAGTGGAAAGCATTACATTGTTAAAATTTTCCAAATTTAGTGTAAGGGCCTACATACAAATACAGCTGCTCGCTTCATCCAGGTTTTAAATGAGGGGCAATATTTCTACCACCTAAAGTGTGAGGTTTGGATCTGTCAGTATTCCTAAATCTGCTTTTGTTTCTGTAGCACTGCCTTCACAAAGTGCTAACTGTAGACATTATCACCATCTCAAATATAGAAACATTTTGAGCAAGAGAACCATCTCCTTTCCCCCACCTTAAAAGGAACTCCAACATGATTGAGAGGCTGAAGATTAAAACACCTGTCCCTTTACTGGACCAGAACTAGTCTGAGGGTTTCTGAAGGAGTTGGATTCCCCACAAGCAAGGCATGGTTGGGGAGGTGCCTCATCAGTCATGTTCAACACTGTTAAGAGTGGACTGTGATTTAGGATTGGTTTCAGCTAAGGAGCTATATGCACTCAAAAGAATCAGTCATAGCAGGAGTCTGTATTAGTTAGTCGTCCTCCTATGTGCTGATCCTATAACGGGGAAAGACCCAGCTCCTACTTAAAGCATGTTAAGCTGTGCTCTGTTCCTGGCTAGTCCACTTATGGTACCAAACAGGAGAACATTTAACTCATGGAGCAACAGGGTTTTCCAATGCAGCTTTATTTAGAGAGATGTTGCATATGGACTCCCTGGCTTACATTCCCAGAAATGTTTTTACCCCACGAACAGTGGTACTAAATAATCCTGTGGACTTCAAGAACCCGAGGGCACAGTGCTTCCCTACAGCTTGCTACATTCTGAGCTCTGTCTACACACTTCCCTACTGGTTCAGGTCCAGTAACATTGGGTGTTGTAATATGAACAGAGCAGTCCCTACTACTTTTGCTACTGCAGTTTAGCAAAACATGAGAGCAGGTCTATTTACCATAGTGTCTAAATGCCAACAACAGCTTCCAGCCCATCTCTGCTGGGCCTTAGGACTTTAAAGTAACTTTTTTTCCTTCCTTTGTTAGCAGTGTAGGCAACTGCTAACAATGTAGATATTTCTCCTGCAGGATTATGTTCTAGTACAGTTCTTTAATTGTATAGCTGAAGCCAAGCAAGGTTTAATGTCCTCTCCAGTAAGGAATAGTCAGTTTGGGCATGCATCCACATTTCCCCACCCCCAAATTACTTAAATAGAATGGACAAGGCCTCTCATGCAAGGAGAAGAGTATGGCAAAGATTTTCTTCTCCAGAAGTAGAGGTGAGAGAGAGAGAGGCAAACAGACATGTCCATGGCGGTGCGAATAATTGTCCTGGCTGCAGTTCTTACATAGGACTCTGCTGTCAATGTTCCTGTAGCCATAGCATCATTCGTTCACATACAGTTAGATTGCAGTTAGGTTTGCAGCAGAAACTGTGGATCTAAATCTGACATTACCCCACATCAACTGCCTTCAGTTGCAGGATTGTCATGATCGAGTTCGGCTCCAGTCCTGCAAGCTGTTCTCTATAACAGTATGCCCACACAGAGGCTTACCAAAAGTGTTGTGTAGCTTGCAATGAAATGAGAGGCTCTATTCGCTCTGTGCAAAATTTTAGCTATGTCTGGAAGGGGGAAGAGTTGGATTTGGCACACTATCTACTGTAGAAAAAAGCTGTTCATGTCAATGAGCTTAAAAACCACCCTTTTCTACTAAACAGTCCTCAGCTTGGGAGCAAAAGTTCAATTAGTGTTGCCTATGGCTTTTTAAAGCCTTTTGTAGAGATAAGAGCCACTTCACATACAGCAGCAATCTGGTAATAAAAAGAGGGGCCTGGCAGAAGAGTCTGGTAAGAAGGGAAAAGAAAAAAAAATACAAAGCAGTAGAATTCCTCACTATGAGCAATTCATTTTCTGTTAATACTGCATAACTCATAGCAAAATGCAAGGCACACTCACCTTGTACATCAGTATTTTTGTGCTTTAGGCACTATAAATGAAGTGAAACATAGTCACTGTCCTTTTCAAGACAGCTCTATGTTCTATATTTGTGGCCATGGGAATTTTAGGTGGTGTCTCTGTAAGATGCAGACACCTGCTAAGGTCTAGACAGGATATAGCACTGATCAGACCTGCCCTGGAAAGTGACAGTTCATGGTCTCTCTCTTTGCAACTGTCATTAAACAAATCATATCAAAACACCCCTTCCTTCCCACATGTGTTAAGAAAAACGGTAATAAAGTCTGCAAAGTCTTCACCAATAGATATCGTACAATGCAAATAAACCTCTAATAATAGCATAGGTCTTTTTGGTTTAAAGAAGCTTGTGTTACTGTCATTAAATGCAAGAGCCAGACTGTAGACTTGTTATTCAGCACAAAACCAGTCATCTAAAAGCTCTGATGCCCCTGGGTATAAATAACGATTACTACAGAGCCTGGATTCTGTTTTCAGAGAGCAGTCACCAAGTAAACACTGAGGGATCCCTTTTGAAGAGTACATCTGAAACACAACCATCGAGGTGTGCAAGGCAAATAAAAATGTTGAGCTGCCAGATTTGGTTACAGAAGCTTCTTGTTACTAAAATGTCTAGATCTACTGCTGTAAGCTCAGTGCCTCAGGGCTCTAGTCACAGGTGCTGCAAGGCCTCCTGCCCTTGTTCGGTGTAGGAGTCATCTTTGTTGGAATTTGCCCATTCGCCAAAAGAATCCTGGAAGTGAACATTTTTCTGCATCGTCTGCATGCGTTTTTTATCACGCGAGAAGAAGCTAAACCTTCACAAAAGGAGAGAGAGAGAAGTTAGGGCGTAGTGGTCTGGGGAAAAAACAGCAATCCTGAAATGTCTATGATGCGATACACAGCACAACAAAAAACTTAAAAGAGCAAAACAATTGGTTTGCGTCTGCAAAATTAAGGCGATGAAGCCTAATGCAGTGCATGTCAGATGTTATTCAAGATGAAGGCATTGTGGTCTTTAGTTGCTTTGCTAAAGAAGCTTCATAGAAGCCTTAAATGCGGTGGGCTATGCAAGTGTACAGAGATTATATAGGTGCATTTTATTCCATTATTTATAAAAGCAGCAACAGGATTAGTTTCTTGGGATAAAGTAAAAGGATCGTTTTTGGTTTGAAAATAGTAACCAGGTTTTCAAGCAGAAAGAGAGATGGGCTACTACAGCAGGAAAATTAAGCACAGTAAAGTGATTTTTTAAATAAAAATTGCTTAAAAACACAGAGCGTTATTAACATATACATGTAGTGTGCTTGCACAAGTTGGGCCTAAGGGTTTTAAATTAAATGCAAATAAGTTTACATATTATTTATTGGCATGCAATGGCATCTGACACTACATAATATCTGAAAAAGTAGGACTGATGTGAAAAACACATTCTTTGCATTAGTATTATTGGGGTTTATATGGCGGAGAAGTTACTAAATTCAGCAAAGGAAATCTTGTTCTTTCAATAAGTTGTGCATTATGGCAGTAGACAGTGGGGAAATGCAAAAGTTAAGGTTCCAGCTAGAAGAGTAAGCCCACAGCTAGGCTTTTAGATGTTATGGTAAACTAAATTATGTCTTGGAGTGTCTGCACAATGTAATCCTGTTCTAGATGCTACTACAATGCAAAGTAAATTCATGCATCCACAAAATATGTTAAGCGTTTCCTAAGAACGAGTTGGAAATACTACTTCAACTCAACACAAGGTAGTGAAATCTGTCACTGGGGGGCGGAGTCTCAACTTTTTGCATTTCCTTTCCGATTTTTAATCCGAAACTTTAGCAGCACCGTGTTTTGCAGTTACCTTCCTGTGCAAGAAAACTTATTTCAGTACCATTCTGCCACTTTCATGACTGGAACTTGTCAATGTTTTTATGCTGTAGTGTATATATCTGCCCTTCTCCTCACCCCAAAACATGGGGGGGGGGGGGGGGCGGCAGATCCAGTTTCCACTGAAGTTACAATGCACAGCTAATAGGCTTTCTGCTGTGCCTGTTCAGTTTGGCACCTTCAAGCTTAGTAACCCACACTACTCACTGAGAGCTGCTGTATTTACACAGTTCATTTTAAATGTCAGAGTTCAGCTATTTGAGTCTTCTGCATTAAATTAAGTGTATTTTTATATAGACACTTCTAAATTGAGCTGAAAGAATTTTAAATATTTAACTCAAAATGTAAAGTTATTGTTGGCCATAAAAGTATGGCACCTTTCAGTCCCCAAAAGGTAAGAACATATATAATGTCCTATTTTCCCCCAAACATTTAGAGGGGAGGGGAGGAAGCAGTTAAGAATAAACTTTTTGCAGCAGCAAACATAGCTGTCACATAATGATTGCTTCAATACCAATCACAATGCAAAAACAAAAGAAAAGAAAAATTTGCATTAACAATAGTCAATGCTCTCATGCAGCAGTTGCCAAGAATTGGTTGTCAGATTGGTTATAAGTACAGACACTGTCTTTCAGAACACAACAGGGGACCAAAATCCCCCAGTCACATGCTCTCAGACATTTACAGGACAGCCTATAAGAAACTCTAGGAGTTAATGTGGAAGTCATTGCTATATTCTGTATAACTGATTGATAAGAATGACATGATTTTTAAAGATCATGCCAGTGCTTTTGAGACAGACAGGCCTAGCAAGCAAAAGTTAATTGATGCTGATTAAAACGTTCTTATTGAATTAGTTTCCTAAAGGTAATGAGAGATTGGTTTAGCAGGGTAACATTAGACAAAAGAAAGAGTGATGAACTGAATACTCGAGAATGAATGATTGAGGATTAAAATGAGTTGGCCCCGATTGATCATTCTGATTGGCACCAAGCTTCTGTGATCCCACAGTCAGCCAATGAGAATGCAACCAGCACCATAATATAACACAAGGGACATGCGAAAGAAAACCACAGTACCAAACATTAAAAAAAAAATCCTACAAGGGACACAAGTCTTCTTATTGGCTGCAATGTGGGATCGTCTGGAATCAATCCAGCTGCTACCATGGGCATTATGGCTGTAAAGATCCTGGTCAGAAAAGTACAGACACAGAAGAGATAAGAGACTGGAGTAAGAAAAATAAAAAGGCATTCCATTAAAAAGAAGAAAACAGGGCAAACAAGATACATGGGTTACTTGGAATTACCACACATAGGACTTGCTACAAAGTGAAATGTGCCAGCATCACTGGAGACAGCTGACCACTGGAGATTTGGTTTGTGAGAAGTTAGTCATTGCCACTGGTTGTTAGGTTGCTATAAAAACATTCATAAAGAGCTCAAATCTCCATAGCGATGCAGCCCAGAGTCTTGGTGTAACCTCACTGAGAGATTATCTCAAGTGATGCAGAGTGTCAGAGCGAACATTGTTTCTTTTAACAGATCTGTACCAGGAAGAACAGACAGGTATGTACATGATGAAATGAAGGATGAAAGTGCAGGTCATTAAATACACAAACAGGGCTACTGCTGTTCCAAGGACGTTTGCATAGGGAAATAAGGTTAGCAGTGGCCAGTATTAGTGTTAGGGGTCTTGGAAGGGGCAAAAGTGAGAATACTGCCAACTTAAAACAAAAGCAACCAGACAGACAAGCCAGGTGAAGGTTTTAAAAATGAACCTTTTGCATTCTACTTTGTTAAAAGCCCACCGATCTCCTCTTAGAAGTCCTGTATTAATTCACACGCAGGAAGACTGCAACCACAGACAGCTGTATGACTCATTTAAAGGCCTTGCAAACTTTTTTTCTAGCTGACTAGTCAGGCATCAGTTTCTTTGTTAGAGTCTAGCACTGTTACTCATACAGTTCATGCAATTTAGACGCACACTGTGAAGCTCTAGGGCAGCCAGACTTGAGAGCAGATTACCTAGCTGCTCTGTACAACCTGCTCCATGCAAGTCTGCCAAGGCACCTTCACCCATACCTACCATAGCCTCTGTTTTTCTAAGCATTTTCTTCAGAGGCTCTCAATTTAGTTTTGCACTGTGGACTAATGTTAAAGATTAAGTTGAGATCATCAGTCATTTCACTTGTGACCAAATGCCACTCTGAACTCTTCCCACCACAGCTGCTTTAGCTGCTATTCTTAGTTTCAGACAAACAAACATTGTTATATCAGCAGCCATAGCTAGGGCTTCTAGCTTTTCATGTCATGGCCCACTCTGGATTCAGACTGACACATGGGCTTTTGTGGGTTATAAAAAAAAAAAAAAAGAAAGAAAACTTAAAGGACTATTTCAGGCATTACGTCAGGGACAAACACGTGTGGCAACTTTAAGACAAAAGGGCGTTTTCTGCAGTGTACTAACAAAACAGAGCTAGCTATCTTAATGCCGGTACTGTTAGGTTTTTTCTTTTAGTGGCCAACAAATATGCCCTCGAATTCTTCTAATTAGAGTAAAGATTCATTTACAAACAAGATGCCATCACAGGGTTGAAGCCCTATTAAAGTTAAAAAAAAAAAAATCAAGTCGTAAAGTCAGGGATATAAATATAGGATTTCAGAACTTCCACTTCCCTTCATTGGTTACAGCAACAGAGTCATATGATGATAGTAGTCTTATGTAGAGTTTAGATTATGGGTTGTATAGGATGGTTTGGATAGGGATGATCCTGCCTCAGGCAGGGGGTTGGATCAGTGGTTTTCAACCTTTTTTCATTTGCAACTCCTAAAACATTTTGAATGGCGGTGCGGACCCCTTTGAATTGTATGTGTGGGTATTCACATACTTTTGATTGATCATAGTCATCTTTGCGGATCCCTTAGGCATAGTCTGCCGACCTGCAGGGGTCTGCGGACCATGGGCTGAAAACCACTGGACTAGATGACCTCTGGAGGTCCCCTTCCAGTCCTAGTTCTTTACGATTCTATGAGCAAATCTAGCACAGAACAGAATACATCTCATTGACTGCATGACCAAACTGCACTGCTTTCTCCTGATAGCAAGTACAGAGTTACAAGGGCATTCTACTTTTCCCAAAGGGTGCAACAAATCTATTTCGTCTTGCTTTACTTTTAGGCTGTGTTAAGAGGAAAAGACCAAGACCATGACTAGGCCCAGAGGGTTCTAATCCAAGCTGTGTTTCATCTTGTAGTGTGTGCTATGGTAATGGAAACACCCAGCTCTTCCGGCAGTGTTGCAGGTTTAGAAACTAATATTAAGTACTGTATTTACTGAGCAGCTGCCTGAATGCCCAGAGCATCAAAAACACAAGCTAGAACTGGAGAGAAAAAACAGCAGTCAACCCTGGGAACAGATGGTCTCTGAGCCCTACCAGCCAAGAAGCAGGTGACTGGTTCAGCAATGTTCCTTCCCTTTGCTTCCTAGGTGGGCTGTAATGGTGACAGCTGCAGAAGTAAACACGGAAACAGAGGACTTGGGAAACTTTCTTTTAAAAAGGATACCGTAAAGCCCTGGCACCTGTCAAATCATAGTATTTGTGGGGACTGCTGGAGTTCTAGAAATTCTTCCCAGCTCATGATGGCAGCCAGTGCCCCATCCTGAGCACTAAGGCAATCTACCAAGGACAGGGATAGACAGGAGGAAAAGGAAGAGAAAAGAAATGGGCTTGACTAGACAGGATGGAGACAGTTGGAGTCCATTTCCTGTCCAGGTTAATTTAAAATTGAGATTTATTTCCACCCATATAAAGAAAGGGTCAGCTCTCCATCTGCATGTGACACAGAAGCCACGGGACTAAGTGGACCAGTTGAAAGGTAAGGCATGATTCATGCATGACAGGTTTACTGCACACTTCCATGTCTTGCCAAGAACAGGCCAGGGGAGTTCTGGAACATGGGAGTGCCTTCAGTGTGAAAGGAGTTTTTGCCTTTGGCTTCTTTCAACGGGTTTAACTTGCACTTCTTTCAATGTTAGTAAACTTCTGCATTTAAAGCAGGATGAGACAAGAAACAGATTGATGTGAACGCTTATTTGGAAATTCACAACTTGATTACTGGTCAGGTGGTTAGCATGGGCTTTTGAACACCCAGAAAAATTTATGATCTATTGTTTGGAGGAAGGAACTAGGTGAGACAGCCAGTACAGTAATACTCAGGCCTTCCAGCATTGCATCTCTGCATATGTTGGAACTAGGCAATCACACGAATGACATCCAGTTAGCACAAACTGCACCCTAACAAAGTGTGTGCAACTTAGACTTCTGTCAAGCTTTCACTAAAAGATAAGAAATGCAGTACACATATAAGCTGCCATCTTGGTGGATTAGCTAACTGAAACCAGCCATCTTTCAAAGAGAGTGAAGCCAAATGAAATGAGGTATGAAAGATTAAAGAAAGATGAATAAAGAAGTAAGTTGGCCCATCCAAAATGACACACCTTTAAGTGATTCTAGATGAGAGCAGCTTCATAACCACTTCCAAGATAGAAACTAATCCAAAGGCCAAATTTAGGAACATGTTTTCAAAGAATATAAAATAAAGCATTATCAGAACTTGGCCTGTTATTTCATGCTAATTGCATATTCCAAAAACTAGGGAAATTAACCAAAAGACTCCCATTGGATTAGGATCAGATCTCAAGATCCTTCAGTGGAAGGTAGTGCACAAGTGCCAGTACTCTTCTATTAAAAAAAGGTTATATGCACTTGGGGAAGGAATAGAAGTATCTTCCAAGTAAAAGAGGGCCATAATCAAGGTCATTTTTATAGTTAAAGTTTACATTATTCACAATCTGAGACTCTCTTAGCAGGTTAAGACTAATTAGGAATAAATATGATAGCGGGGTTGAATGTTGCAATGAACACATCAGGTAACATGATTTTATAGCCAAGTCCTCTGATGCTAATTGTTAATTGAACATTTTCCATTGCAAGTACAGGGTTTTGTTGATTTTTTTTGTATTATTATGCTGCATTGTAGATGGCTACAGTGCTTTATAGCCTAATAAGTAGCAAGACAAGGTCATTCTGTTAGGTGCAGTAAGACAAGAGTTAGGAAGATCTATCCCAAGGGAAAAACTAAGGCAAGGCTCTAGACTGAAGGCTCAGATTTATGAGAAACTAAGAAATAGCAACTTAGTAATGGGAATGGAAGAGCTCCATACCCTTTACAGGCTCAGGTGCTTGTGTCTGTTACAATCAATGTACTCTAAAAATCCTAGGGGTAAGACCTACAGCAGTGATTCTCAACTAGGGCATTGTGGCATCCTGGAGCACTGCCAGTTCCTTTGAAGGGTGCTGCAAAGTGTGAGGAGATAAGGAGGTAAGTTAAGCAGATAAAGGCAGGGTCAGGATTGTCCCTACTTGAACAATCCCCCACCCTCACAGCCCAGCATGGGGGTAAAAACTTTAATATGTACATTCGTTTTTGAAATTTGATGCCAAATAATTCAAAAAAGTAATGGAGGGGGCCTCAAGTCCAATGAGGAGTGCCTCGAGTCCAGAAAGGTTGAGAACCACTGACCTAGAGGCAGTAGCTTGCCAGTACTTTCCTGTTGTGGAACCACTCTATCCCCTTACAGCCTCTGCCCCAAGGAGTTTACAATTTAGAGTTAAACAAGAATACAAAAGATCCCTGTTATCCATCCATTTTAGGCACCAAGTCTCATACTGACCCCAGCATTTTGGATACCTAGAAAATACAGAGTCAGGCTCCAAACAGCGTGGCCTGCAAGACATTGCCCGTTCTGTACTTCTATGCTAGATGTACATCTACTCACAGACTGAAGAGGGTTCCCATCAAGAGCAGTCATTGGTGTTTAACAACTTCTTAGCTTATATTTACTCATACATGGTTATGAATTGTAGCAACACATGTTGTTCCATTTGATTTTAATATTACAAATAGTCCTCAAGAAGGAAATACTAGAATTGAACAGAGCTCCCCAGGAGCAATTTGGCCTATGGATGCACGCACATGAGACACTTTCTCTTTTCTGCATCACTGTATGCATTAAGGGATTGAAAGGTGTTAAGGGCACTTTGTGACAAATAGATATTAAGATCAGGACCAAGTTATATATTGTTTCATAAATCCTTAAGAGTGCTTCTGTAGCAGTGGGAGATGTAACACATGATTATATCCAAAGCATACAGGGGTGATGTCACCAAGTGAATTATTTTTAGATTCAGGAAACAAACAGTTCCCCCCTCTGCCTTCCAAGAAACATGCTGCAGCATACAGACCAATTCAGCAGCCTTGAAAGGAAAAGCTACTTACAGTCGTTTGATTCCTGATTCTGGCTGAGTTGAGGGTTTTGACTGAATGATGGGTGTAGGCTGGGGGGTTCTGGTTTCTTCTTCCATTTCCTCACTGAAATACAAAAGGTGGAATTAGCATCCAGTTCTTCCACATCCCTGGAGAAACAAAAAATAAAGCTTACAGAAGTTTTGCAAGTCATGGGAAATGGAGGGGGGGCTTATCCCAAATCTTTCAAAGGTGGTTGGCATCTTTCACTGACTTTGTTTCAGGTCTTCAATTGCTACAATCATCAGGTCAGTAGTGGCAAGAGGCAGGCTCTGTACCAGTCAGGCAAGGGGGATTTACAGGATTAATGCCATCAGAGGCAGGCCTGCCAAAGGGCTGCATCATTTTCCTGAACTCAGTCCAGGAGGGCCTCCCACCATACAGCAGTCCCTGCAGAATCACAGGCTGAGCTTAATGGCTCCCACCATCTACCATACTAGAGAAAAGGTGTTTCTTATTTTTAAATATTAAGGTGCTGGACTGACATCCCAGGAGCTGTCCTGTCTATCCTCAAAAAAAAAAAAAAGGTGAAATGTGAACAGCAGCCACTAGCTTCTTCCCCCATCATTATGCATCAGTGATGGGCACACTTCACACGCCTGCATTTGTTTAACGTCTCTCCTATTGATAGTTCTCAGGTTTCTAGGAATTTTGCAGTTAGAGAGAGGCCTAAAAACCAAGCTCCCATCAAACTCTGGGAAAATTCAAATATGAACCAAAGTTTTGTGGCTTGGAGCCATTGCAAATTTTAAATCTTAGGGGAAAACAAAGGATCAGCTCGCATTGCATAGCAGAGACTATTTAAAAAGACACTCTTTCTAGCTAGTGTTTCACAACAGAAGCTGTGGTGACAGCAGTGCCAGAGGTGACAGCTAAGATACCTTTTATAATACAAGAGTTCCTCTTGCAGCAAGAACACTTTTGACTTGAGTTCATTCCTCTCGTGCAAGACATCCCGTAACTCTTGCAAAGTAAATCTCGGACGATTTGGATCTTTTAAATCCAGAGCCATCTTCTCCGATTCAGAGAGAGATTCATCATTGTTTGGTTCTATCTGCAGGATGAAATACAAACTTACTGCACAAGCGATACAGGCCTAAGAACTTAGAGGTGTGATGCAACCTGCCATCTCCGTGCTTCTGACAGAGCAGGATAGCGTGAGGTGTCCAAATGGCTATGCTAGAGGAGTGCCACGGAAAACAAGACCCTTACTGAATTGGTGCTCCTAATTCCCTGCAGAACAATGAAATATTAACAGGCTGCGCTGCAGACTTTACCATGCTTGCCATAGTCAACAGTGAACAAATGGACAGAACTGGCCTTGTTTTGCAGACCTCTGAAGGATTGCCTTACCCTTACCCAGCTCACTTTCTCGTGGCATCACGTGTGTACCCTACAGCAAGGTCACTGTGAAATTTCCACTGCAGTCCACCTCCCTGCTCATAGGAATTTTCTTTCCTCCTCTGTATATACCTCCTCTGTGTCCTTTCAAACGTGATTCATGATTTTGGATACCACAGTTTTTGAGACACTTGGGGATCCCAATTTTCAGGGTGTAGATGCTCAGCACATTCTGAAAAAACAGCCTTCTCCAAGAACCTCTTTTGAAACATGGGGCCTGGGTTTTATTAAGCAAGATGCTTTGAATCCTACTTTATATCACTCGGCTTGCTAGACAGACTTCTGTGCGGCTTGTCCGTTGCATTTCCAGCCATAAGTGGAAGGCTCCTATTGAAGATGCTGCAAGTTTTCCCAAACTATATTTAAAGATGATTAAAAGCTTCTGCTTTGTTCATTCCCATAAGGAAAGGATCTGTGAAGGAAGCTTACAGACACGGGCAGCGCATTTCACTTTGGCTAGGGGTAGCAGATGAGGAGCTTTGAAGGTAGAAGAGCTCACTCCCTCCTTCTCCTGGTAGAGTTGTACATTCAGTGAATTCAGAGTTGGGAGATCTCTCTAGCTTGGGGCCTTCGTACAGTCTCTCGGCTGCATCCTTATTTCTGTGGCACTCGTCCGGCAGAACGTGGACATAGGTGGATTCTCAGACCTCCGTGGACGCCAGCTACAGTCCCTGGGAGGGACCTCGCCAAACTGAGGCAGCAAACAGATGATTTCACAAGCCAGGCTGGCCTATATTTCCGTGGGCCCCGCCCCTTGCCTGCTGATTGGCCAACAGGCCCTGGTGGCCCCACCCCTCGGTGATGATTGGTGTGGAGGGGTGGGGCCACACAAAAAGGCAGCTCTCTCAGCCAATCGGTGGCAGAGGGAGCTGCTGCCACCTTTTCTGCTCCTCTTTGAGCTGGTGACTTCTCCCCACCCAGCTGGGGAACCAAGATTTTATTTATAGTAAGTTCCCCCCCCCCCCCCCAAGTGATTCCCTGCAAAGTCATGGAAACCACAGTTTCTGTGAAAATTGCAAAATTGCAATTTGAGTAGGTCCCTACCCCGTGGGGCTCAATGCAGGTGCCGCAGTCCGCCTGCATCCAACTGCGTGCAGGGACTTGGCCAAAGGGGGAAAGGTATTGTACAGGGTATCTTGCTATAAGCAATTGTATCGAGCAGGAGTAGGAAATCCTGGGGGGATAAAAACCTGGGGGAAAAAAATGCAGAGCAGGACTCCCCCAAGAGCTTCAGGAGTCTCCAAAACTTCCAGCTGCAAAAATAAATCCAGGGCAGGCTGTTCCAGTTTAGTACATTTGAAACTTAATACTTTTTTTTTTCCTCAAGACCGGACTAGATGCCAGCTTGTGGAAGCACTGTCACAACCTGGGATGGGAGACAGATGCAGCCGAACCCGATGCAGACAGCCAGGCTGCCCCCCTTCCCAAACAGAAGAAAAATTCTGCTCGTGGTTTACAGCAGCATGAAGCTCCTAACTAGGAACTTCTACACAAATCAAATCCACCCAAATATACACACACATTTTGATAAGCTGAATGGAAAAGGATCAGAACAGGGGACTCAATCTTCCTGGGGAAAACTGCCCAAGGTAGAATGCCACACCCCTAATCGTGCAATGCTGATAAAGACTTTTCCCCTTAAAGATCTGCTTTATGGGCTTCGAGGACCAATGTAATGTTAACAAAGGTACTTACCTTCAGGATTTAATAGAGCAGCTTAGGAACAGAGAAAATGATTGCCTGGTGCCACAGGATTCAAATGGACAGAATCAGGATTAGAATTTGGTGAAATGTGAAACTAATAATTTATTCACCAAAAATGGCAGTTTCAGGTCAACTGAAACTGCAAAGTCATACCTGAGAACACTTCATTTGGGGCAAGGGAAGAGAAGGGATTTATTTAGATATTTTTCTTTTTCCTTCCTCCCTCAAGAAAATCTGCACGCTTGGTCTTTTTGCCTGAATTAAGTAAAAACCATGCTAAATGAATACTTTTGCCAAGATCTTCTGGTCCCAGTCTCCTCTTCTCTCCTGAAGTGCGCTGCCCCCAGTGTTAGTCAGATTCATTTTACTTCATCTGTAGAGCTGTGTCAAAATTAAATCCGAGTCCCCCCACTCCGCTTACCTTCATCTTCACTAGTTTTTCTTTACATCAATACATTTTTTTACATTTTCTGACTAGCCCAAATTCCTAGGAAAAAGGCCTGTGCTTTTACTTGGCATTAAGTTAAATTTGACTATAGACAAAAGGTAGTTTACCTGGCAATTCAGGAAAGCCACTGGTTTTTACCCATTTGCTTTAGTTCTTTTAAATGAGCACAGAAGGTGATGGGTCTGAGGGAGAAGCCAAAGGCAGATATTCCTTGTGATAGGACTATTAAATTGCCACCTCGCCCTCCCACTCATTCCTGACCTGATGGACGAAACATTTTCAAACGGCAGCCTCTAGTTTTGTGTACTTGGGTTCCGGACCGCAAGGGCCTGATCATTCGGAAGTGCCAAGGTGGCACAGCTTTCAGACAGCTGGGCCCCAATATCTCAGGAAAAAAGAAAACATTCAAACATTCAAAATTAGTCTGGTCCCAAGCATCCGAGGGAAGGCCACTTCTGAAAACCCTGCACTTCACCTATCAGCAAAACATTCCCTTTCACTTGTGAGCCAGGTGAGAGGACAGCAGATCAATGTGTGTCCAAATTCAGACTCCTGTGGCAGAGCACTACATAGCCCATGTCCTGCAAGAGTGGGAAGGCAGCTTGAGCACTGGCTTGTCAGACTCTTGTTATCTCTGCAATGAACCTATATTTAGGAATGGCAAGAGATGGATACGCCAGAACACAAAATGCTCAAAGAAAAACATAGTGCCCACACTTTTCCACCTAGGTCAGATGGATCAGTTCAGGGCCTATTCCCTTGTCCAGCAAAAACATCTTATGCAGATCTCACCAAAAAGCCAGCAGACTGACAAGTAAGTCACTAGTGCAACCAGCCTTGAACTAAGCCAGTTATAGGTGTCTTTTCACTGCAAATTGCTGCCAAACCTTTGCCCAGGAAGAGAGAATGGGGAACATCGCTAATGAGAAGAGATGCTATTGCTGTGAAACCAAGGAGTTGCAGGGAAGAAAAAAGCTGCCTTTCTCTTCAGAGACTAAGGACACTTTCACACTTGCTGGCTCAGAGCCGGAGCACCAGAGCCCCATTTACAAAGCTGGACTTCCTGGCTGAATGAACAACAATGAAGTCATCTCTTAGCTTATCTTGGTACCAAGCTCATTCAGTTGCAGAAGATTAAGCCATTGCTGTTGCTTTTTGTGGGGGGCTGGGGACACGTTAGACATCTTCACCTCCCAGTATCTCTCAGTTATTTCTGTTTCTTTCTTCTACCACCCCGTTCTCAACTTCTTTCCTCCTGGCAGTGATCTACTCAAACATTTATAATACGCCCATGGTCAAAGCATCCTGGCATGTCCTTCACACCCAAATGTTTCAGCTGTTATTAAATCACTCAACAGGAAAATTCAACAGAGCATCAGTTCTCAGATTCGTTCATACAACAGGCCACTGGTAAGCAGGGTTTTCACATTTCCCATCCCTTCTTCAGCCCTATTCTGAGCTATCTGGCATACTTCACATGGCAAAACACTCCCAGAACAGCATTTGGAGACAAGATGAAAGCACATGCACACATGATGGGCTTTATGATATCCTCTGCTTGTCCCTGCTACATGTCCTCTCTCCTTTCTGTGTGGGACTTGGCCCTGTTCCTTCCAAATCACTCCCACCTGCTTTCCCGCTGCTCTGATCTTTCTGGGTCACTTGGCTCTTCGTTGCTCTGCAAGTATTTGAGCATGCATGCTTCAAATTAGCTTTCTGTGCCTGTTTCTGCTCTAACACTTCATTGCACAAATGTTAACGGGAAATTAATGTGTGAATGGGCCCAAAGGGAGTTCATTTAGAAACATTCCTGAAAAAATATTTGCAGACTTGCTTGGTGATATTAGCTTAGCCTGGGCTTGTGACAAGCCAGGCAGAGAATACCATAGCCCTTAAGGGCCCAATCCTGTTGCTATCCATTTCTGTTCTGCATGACCACAGCTTCCCTTCTCATGTATGGATTGGAGACAGAGCAGAATTCACACATGCCTTACTTCTGAACAGTCACAATGACTACAGCTGATGGAAATATGGTCAGTTTTCAGAGCAATGGCATGCCAACCAGAGAGAGCAAATCTTTCATTAACGCCTAGTGGCGGCAGCTTCCAAATGGCCAATTAAATGAGACAGTCGTGGAACAAAAGGGTCCCATAAGTCATAAGAAGGAGTCTTCTTGCATATAGAAATCCCAATTGTCCAGGAAACTAAAGTCACGACAATCACACCTTAAGGTATGAGACAGTCAATCCAGGGATGCAAGAAAAATTTCCCCTGGGTCATAGCATGTTCCTAATTAGACCTTCAGCATGTGTCCGTTACAAAGATTTTAAACAGCCTGAGTTTGGGAAGGGTGTACTGTCAACATGTGGTGAATCCACACAGTTATTCAAGTCATTCCAAGTGAATCTTACTCAAACCTTTTACACTTTTCCACATCAACGTTTGTTTTGGTATTTCTACAAAATGTGTACATTTTAACTGAGACGATTGACTGGAACCTGCATGAACGGTCAGATGCCTTGTGGCCACCAGTTCCACCACGCAGGCCCAGGGTGCTACAAGAACCACAGTTTTTTTTCTGTGTACAGTAATATTACTGATGTTGCTCCTTCTAGAGTGAGCAACAATTTGGACTTCATTGTAAAGATGGTAATCTCCCTGCCCCATGAGTATAGCTCTTGGTACAGGAGCAGATCGGTGTTGGAAGCAGCCTGGAGGGGCATGGATCAGTAAGTGGACTGTGCAAGGCAGTCAAATGGCCCAGTGCATTTGTCCCACAGAGATCACCTCCAGAGAGCGTGGGTACAGTGTCATAGACATTCATCCTGTGCCCAGGGTCTCTAAGGAGCTAAGAAACAGCTGCTTCAGAGAAGCAGTTAACGGGCTCATGATGCTTGGCTCTGGCTATAGCTTTCAGTCCTAGATGTAAACATAACTTGCAGGCATGTTCCCAATGCTAGGAGTGCAAGGGTCAAAAGCATCAAGTGTACATAAACGTTTTGTCGCAACGATGCCTGTTTCCTTAGCTTGGCAGGCAAAAGGCCATAGGTGACTGTATTTATGGGGAGTGTACCGACTGATCTGCCAAGATGCCAAACATCTCGCAGTCTATTATGCAGGAAGCAAACCAGGTACCAACAGTCCCAGGCTGGAACTGTAAGATACCAGTTATAGCAAATGAAGGCAAATAGCCCAACTCAGGCATCCATTCAGGGAGCTGGAATTTATCTTCAGCTTGCGGAGATTTCTGTGCTAATCATTTCTTGGCTACTACGAAGCGCTTCATTAGGTAAGTTGTTATTTATATTCCACTAGCACGCTGAGGCCAACAGAGATTGGGACCCTCTCCCCCCCCCAATTATGCTGGTGACCATACCAAAAAAGAATGCCTGCCCTGTGGAGCTTACCAGCCTTACAGTTGGTAAACTTTCCATAAAGCAAGCAAAAAATGCCAAAAGTTTGGATGAGCATACCACAATTAAGGTTTCAGAATAAGTTAAGAAGAACTATATCAGCTCAAGTGCATTGTAAAGATCATTCAACCAGATTTACTAGATTTAAAGTTGCATGTATTTTAGGATACAAGAACCTGAATTCTTTCCACTTCAGGCATTGCTACATTCTGATATTCCACATGTGCTTTTACTACCAGCAACTACTATACAGCCCCACAGTTCCTCTGCAGTTACCCAGCATTAGGCCTGTGAGTTTCCATCTCTACAATAATAGGCCAAGGGCAAACTGAAGTAATGCAGTCAAGCCTGCAAAAAAAAGACAAGCAGTGTCTGTGCATGGTGCACAGAGGGTCCATCTCCAGTAGAGTTACAAATGTTTCAGATATCATCTGTACTGCAAATGGAAATGGAGTTATGACAAAGTGCTCCCCATATAAGCTGGGACCAAACTGTACACAGATTAAAAGCTCCAGATAATTCAGGAAGTCTGTAGGAGAGCAAGGTCTAGACCCCAAATCCTCAAAACTTAAGAGTTCCATGCTTTAACCACAACTTCTCCTTCCTCCCTTTAAAAACAAAGCAAGCTACTTTTCTTCAGACACCAATAACTTTTTCTTCCCTGATGAAGACTACGACAAGCCAAGTTTGGCATTTCTAGAGTCAGTTGTTTTGCACTTGCTTATCTAAAAGCAACACTTTTAGATAAGCTTCCATATAGTTTTCATCAGTGTAGCTCTTCAGGTTTTACGCCAGCATAAACAAAAGGAAAAAATTAGACACCAACTGTGTTTCTCCCCTTTGCCCTCATTCATGTACTCTCAGCCAACCAGAGACTAAATCAATTTTTAAAAATTCCTGAAAAAATAGAAGAATTCATCCTTGAGCTGTTACCAAGGATAGAAACAAGCAGCTTCTCCTACTCATGAGCTTCCTGGCCCACATACAAATCCTGGAGCCCTGGGAATCCCACTTGCGTCCTGAGAAGAGATGGGAGGACTCAAAACAAAACGTGGCAAATCCTACTGACTAGGAACATCTCTGTAAGATGGAGAGGTTCTCTCTTCCTGCAAAGCACAGCATCTCCTCTGGGACCCATTACAGCACAATTTTCTCTTCTGCTTCAGTTTTAGTGCCATCTTCATTATGCCACCTGATAACACAGCCTCACCATTGGAACCTGTTAGAGTTTACAGATGGACATCCTTGGCGAAGATTAAAACCTCGTCAGCGGTTATATTTTGGAACCTTCTAAATATTTTAAGGATGCAGATAAAAAAAAAAAAAAAAATCAGCCAGAGGCAGACTGTAACTGCACCCAAGAGCTGGCTGCTGCAGACATAAAACAGCTGACACTACAGATTTGGGATTTCCCCACAGCATTTTTAATCTCTTTAGGAAACAAGTGGTTACTATATCTGTAGAGTTCTGCAATTGGTCACACAATTATCAGGGCCAACTTCCTGTGACATGCACGAGAAGCTGACCATTCTCTCTTACACTCAAAGCAGTTTGAGATTCCCTTATTTCAGATTAAAGCTTTCTACTGCTGAAGAACACCAACACTGTGGTGTTTCAGTGACTCTGTTTTAGTGACAGGGACAAGGGCTGGCTCCTTGTGGGCTGCAGTAATCCACAGCTGGCTAATCTATGAAGTCATACACTGATGGTATTATTGCTTGGGACAACCAGAGACAAGACATCTTAAACACAGGTCCACTGTTGTTTGGATGCCTCAGATGCACACCATCCATTCCCAGTCTGAAGGGAGAATGCTCTGTGTGGCATACAGTGTTCTCAAAACAATTCACAAGAAGCGTGCAAGTATCACTGCCACTGTTTTATAGTTGGGGAAAACCCAGGCTAGGAGTTGGTGACCCAATTAAAACCTTGCAGCCAGACTGGGCAATAGGTTTTAGCAATTCCTGGTCCATCTGCCAGAGGACAGTGCCTCTCTCTGCAGCAAGAGTCCAAGGTGCTATCATTTATAACAAAGTTACTGCATCAGTTTGGTCTGTTGCTGCCAATGTTAGCCCTATCTACCTACGGGAAAGGACAAAGAGGACCTCCAGGTCTAGCAAGGCTAACATATCACTTATGTTGGTAATGAGATTACGCTGAAACAAAGCTGGCTCTTGCCCACATTACAGGCCATGTAGGGAGGGACCTGGAAGTTAGTACTTGGTATGCTGTTTTGGCCCCACTGTAGTATTGGTCACAGGACAGTTTTCCAGTGTGCGGCATTGCACAGCAGCAAGCCTTTCCTCCAAATAGATCCTTGCACCTGGTGCTTCAAACTGTCACTTTCTAATCCGCATCCCTACCAAAATCACTGGGGAGTTTCACCTAGAGTCTCATGGCACAATACACCCCAGATGCGCAAGAGTTGCAGGTACAGGGAGAGTAAAACAGCTCTTACCTGGATCTCTTCTCCATTTTGGCTGCTCTCACCGTGGAGCTTCTCCTTCAATTTCCCAAGCTCTGCCCGCAAAACGCCCATCTCTTGTTCCTTGGTTTGTAGGTAGGCTTCCAACTCCACCTTCTGCTCAATCAGTGCTTTCCCCTGAGCCTCAACAACCGTTATTCTGTGCCGAAGGTCATGATTAATTTTCATTAGCCTGTTCTGCTGTTGTTGCAGCTGCAATATAAGCAACACAGTAAGTCAGCACCCATTAAGCCATGGTAATTAAATCAAAAGTGTTAATTTAAAGAGCATGCCTGTTGAATTCATGTCTTCTTTCACTTTCATTTTTTTAAACATCTAATTATCTGCTGCAGTCTCGCTTTCCAAATGCTGGTTAATTAGTTTTCAGAGTAAATGGAGGCACTTTTCCTGCAGCATAAGACATTGTGTTCTTATCATCAAAGCCATTTCTTCAAATGCTATAATCTCTCTTTAAAAGTGTTTCAGAGTAAGGTTTGAGGACATCATAACCCAAGATAAATCAAGCTTTGACCAACAATAGAAATGATAAAGTTATTCATACAGGGTTGATTAATAATTGTATGTTGATAGCACCTGGCTGGAGCCAGCCAAGACCCAGCCCCTTTGTGCTAGGCAGTAGACAATGTGAATCCAAGTTACAGACCATCCCTGCCCTGTGAACCTTACTATCCAAATGGTGGAGACAAAGAAAAGGTGGGAAGTAAGGCAGATGGGGAACTGAGGGCATTGTGTCTCAAGACTTTGTTGTCAAGTGCTCCATAACCAAGATTTGAAAACAAGTCTCCAGAGTCCCAGTCCACAACCTTAACTATGAGCTCTTCCACCTTCCTTGGAAGTTTATCCAGTAGTTCAGTGTACATAGCCTCATCCCAGAATCTTCCAAATAGGTGTCCACACTACTTACAGCACCACAGTGGAGCACCTGGTTGACAGACTGTAGAGAAAGCTAGGTTTGAGTGGGTCGTGCAGCCCCTTGCCTTGAGCTGAGATCTTCAAAGGCAAACCGGATGGGTGTCATTTGCAGAGTGCTTTGCCTAAGTGGAAAGATTAAAAATATCCAAAGAGGGAAGGAGCAGCAGTTAGGTGCCCAGTTCCCAGATAATTGGAGTTGGGTGCCCAACTTTCCTTTGTGCTAGCTGCTTTTCACAGGCAGCGCATTAGGTTGTTTCAAAATTGATATGTTGACTCAGTCCCTGTTCTGAGGAGCTCGCAATCCTTCAAACTTCCTCTGTAGATGCAGAGAAAGGGTCATACTCCAGAGCTGCTAATCTGGCATCGTTCATAAATTCTAAAGTCACTTAAAACTCTTTTGAACATCCACAGTGTTCTCCAGGGTAGGGAGAAAAGAATAGCCACTTACTGCCTCCACATCCTCATTCTTAAGCCCAAGTTCCCGGTCCTTTGCTCTGATCTCATCCCTCTGTTTATCTACCACTTCCTTCAGCTTCTTCATCACTTGGCGCTCTCTCTCAGACATCCCTGGTTTAAAAAGAAAAAAAGGAAAGGGGTTGAGAACAGTTAGCTAATGAAACCAATAACAGAAAAGTGTGTTAGTGGCATTTGGCAACTTCCATTGCCTTTCTTAACGAGGGAAAGGCTGTTGGTAGATCACTTAGCTCAAGAAAGCCATGTGCTGGGTTCACAAATCATGGGGAAGAGACTACATAGGTCCACGGGCATGTCACCCAACTGGCAGGCCTTAACAGTCCTCCAATGCATTTATGATGAGCAGTGAAACAGGAGTTCCATCTCTTTGCTAAGCACCTAGCTGTGATGTTCATACACCAGTCCCATAGGCTTGGGGATAGAACTATAAGTATGACTGGGAGATGCTCCATAATGGGTCTTTCATTTAAAAAAAAAGGTAGGAAAGATTTTTTTTATGGAACAATGATGGAATTTTGCATTGGCAGGGTCAAATCTCACTTTATGCACATGTCACTAGGCTTGGTCCTTCACTTGCAGGGAGATTAGTTGGATGCTTTGAGAGGGCCTTTTGGCTTCCCTTGTACAGAGTTGGGTCAAAAACAATGGCTGTTCAGCTTGAGTTAGGACCATGCCCTCTCCCTGGATACATATTTTGCCATTCTCTCCCTCCTCACCACCCCATCCCACTGCAGTCATTTGGCTTTAAAAATCAGTGATTCTCAACCAGGGTCCCACCAGGTAATTTCAAGGGTGCCTTGAGGCACGAGGAAATAAGCAGATAAGCATAAGCTCAGGCTTGTCCCTAGCCCCACTGACCAGCCCCTCTGCAAGGAGGTGAGCACTGCAATATATAAATTAGTTTTGAAATCAGGTGCCACTCAAGTCACAGAAGTTTCGGAGGATACCTCGAGTCCAGTGAGGGGTGCTTCAAGTCCCACAAGGTTGAGAACCACCACTTTAAATTAATTACACTTTGGGCAAAGGGGCAAGGGAAGCAGATTTCTCTTGTCACACATGTTTGAAGCAACTCTAAAGATCTCACCATAAATACTGCTTAAAGATTAATGAGGGATTAAATGAACCTGTAGTCTGCCCAACAATTCAGTAGGATAACATCAAAAGTCACTAGACAGGGCACTCCCATTCATGCCATTCCAGAGCACCCGGATACTGCAATGATGGGCACAACAGCAGGCCACTGTCCTGCCAACAGAAAGCTGTTAGCTTGGTGAAGTTACAGATTTTCTCCCTAAGCTTCATTACCAGCATTAAGAATTGTGGAGCTGATGCAGTCTGATTTTCTTGATACATCACAAATAACAACAAAACTTTCTCTCATGCTGACACAGTTGTGTGTCAGTAAATCTATGGCTCAGGAGCTAATTAGCAGGACTGCCTTAGGACACACGGACCTGAATGTGGTTCAGTGGCTAATGGAAGTGGCAGTATCAGTATGGAGTTGCTGTGTGATCTTAGGCAAAGCACTCAGCCTCTCTCTTCCTCATTTCAGACACAGGGAAAGCTATGAATAGCAATAATTTCTTTATCCCCTGGAGCAGCTGGGACACCAAACTCAACGCCTTTTTTCAGTTCACTGGGGCAGGTCTTCAATTAAGTGCGCTGCATCAGCTTTGCTTTGTCGATAGCTGGCTTCAACCATCCCACTAGGTTTTTCCTTTTGTTAGGGGGATCAAAGTTAAACTCCTATGGGGAGACTTGTGCTTACCACCTCCACATCAGAGACACTCCCCATAAGAGCACCAGTACTAACAATGCAGTGGAAATGGATGGAAGCGGAGAAAACAGGAGAGAATAAGACGGACCTGGAAGAGGTGGAGGGATGGCAGCCATGCTGCATCCCTTGTCCTTGCCTTCCAAGTCTGTTTCGGAGCCCCTGTGGGTTCCTCACCAGGTGCAAAAGCACATGAATGTGGAGAGGGAGAATAGCAGCTTCCTCCCCACTCCCACCACTGCAGAGGCTATCAGGAAGCTACCAAGAGGATGCTAAAGCAAAGGAGAAAGGTAACTTCAAAGGAGTGCAGGAGGGGTGTGCTAGGAAGGGCTGGCACGTTGTTCTGGAGGGTGTTGCTCCAGAGACTTTACAGAGTCTGATCATGACTCAGGTGTTCATGTTCCAGTTTGTCTTAGGCTGATCTTTTATCTCCCTGTTGAGCCTCCTTGCTCTGCTTCTGAAGTTGGATCCTCTCCTCAGCCTTGAGCATTTTGGAGGATTCCAGTAATTCTCATGGCTTTGATGCGGCTAACTGGGACCCAGCAGGGAGGACAGTCAGGCTCCAGGACTAAGTTGTCAGCCCTGCTCAGCACACAGCTGGGAGTCTAGATCTGGAATCTTAATCCCAGTTATGAGACTGGTCAGTGAGTCAGTGACAGGCTCATCACTAAAGCTCTGTGTCTCCGTTTCCCCAGTTGTAACAAAACAAAACAAAAAGCCATGTTTTTGCATAAGTGAGCAGGAGCCCCATTACAAATCAGCAAGGGAACAAGCCTTCCCCCAAAAGCCAGCTGAGCACAGCAGTTATCTTTTACACAAGTAGCTTGTCAGTGCAGTTTGACTGCATGTTGTAACACTACTGTGCATGCTAACATGCTATGCTGGAACCTGGCTCGCTCCCCGCAGAGCCGGATGCAGGACTGATGCCTAAAACATCAGCTAGGCTGGGAGGTACAAAAGAGACTGACAGCAATGAAGAGTACTTGGACTGGCAAGTTTTTACTGCTCCTTACCCACATGGGTGTTATGAGGCTTAAATTCATTTTTGTGTGTACAGTAAAATGCTTTGAGACCCCCCCCCCAGCTACCATATGCTATTTAAGGAGTAAAGCATCTGTGTGTCATTAAACCGACTCCCTTCCCTTCACCCCTCATTTTCCTCTGTGGCATCTGGTGAACATGAAGGACTTCTGCTGACTCAACATGGATCACAGAATCATTTTCTTTGAGGATGAGGTGCAGGATGTTTGTGTTCCACAAGCATTTTCTTCCTTTGCCATATCTTAAACACACAGGAAAAGAGAAAGCAGCCCAGCCCAATGAGTGCAAGACTGGCAGTCTCCATGATTCAGTCTCTGCTATCTGCAGGATCTTAAATAGCACACCCAGGTGGCTTCCCCAAGCTCACCCCATCCATAGCTTCCTTTGGATTGTTGAGCAAGCTTGATTTGTTGTTGTATGGCGTGGCAAGAAAGAAAGCAGCTCAAAATGCAGCTCTACTCAGCAAAACAGAAATTAGGCCCAGATTAGGGCCTCTAGTATTTATACTGGGGGCCATACAGTCACATAATTAAAATTAAATTGTGTAGCAAATACAGTTTAAATATACTGTCACATTTGCAAGAAGACTTTCACATCAACCATCCAGGATATGTTTAAAGGCTCTTTCCTTACACTCGCACGATTCTTCTGGAAGGAGATGAGAGCCTCATCCTATTAACACTGAATTAAATTATCAGACCCTTATGGACTTTATTGGGTGCCTGCCCTAACAAAAAAAAAACAACACACTGTTGTATCTGTTTAATGCCTGATAGCGCCCACCTGAGGCCCCTGCTGGTATCACAGACCTTGTGCTACATCTTTAAGTTTTCATGATCCAAATGTATTGTTGAATAACTGTGGTAGGCTGGGTTCCTGGATAACCAGACAAAAATATCTCCTCCCATGTAGCAAGCATCCTGCAACTTGCTGAGGCCTCTCAACTAAGGGTTGAAATGGACTTCAAAAGTCTAGTCCAGACCCTTCCAGAGATTCAGGATGTGCTGTTTCCTTTCCACCTCAAACAGATGCCCATCCAGCCTCTGATTGAAAGCCTTCAGTGAAAGAGATTCAGCAACTTCCCATTCACTGTTTTACTATGGCATGACCTGTTTCCTGGAACTGGCCTCAGTAACTGAGATTGAAATATAATCCCAAACCAAAACTAAGACATGATCAGATGGGAAGTAGAGGGCTGGGGCTTAGATCCACCTTAGTATTTGGGCACTTTACTTCTACCGATCTCAATGGCAATTCAGGGCCTAAATATCTTTTGAGGATTTGGAACAGAGTCTTTTTTAGGACACAAGTGCGAGAGAGCTTTTTTGGGAGCTTCCTACATATGCCCGTCCTGCCGCAATCCTACCTGAGACAGTAGGGTGTAGGATCTTCTCCCACAGCACATCCCTGCGCCTTCAACTAAATTCACCAGTGGCGTTACACCGGGGAAGGACCATTCAGCCAATGGCCTTACAGGATTAATTTGGTGAATAAGAGCAACATTAATAAGACTGCTCAGAATCCTGCCGCATCTCCTTTGAACTCTGTCTTCTGCCCCACAACTTTCCGAATAACCTTGTTCGGCTCAAGGCTTCCAAGAAGAGTAGCTCACCTTACTGCTTTTCCCTCTTCCACACTTTTGGCCTCAAGGCTGACTCATTACAGGACACTTTCTTCAAGCCAGATGACCTGCCTCACAGAACAAGGCTACTAAAGTATTGTGCCTTTAATTGTTTGAGCATTGACTTCCAAAGTGCTCAGAAAGGGATGGCAGCAGCTCTGCCCTTCCCAAACCACACTTGTCAAGGCTCGTTTAAAAGTGATTTTGAAGGAACTTTTGCTAAAAGATAAGGCTTTGTTGTAACTCTTTCTCCCCCACCCCCCTAAGAAGCCACATATACCTTCTTATGACTGAATGTAGACTTGCATTGCCTACACTGATAATAAAGCACGAGCCCCAGTTATTTTCAAGATGCCTCACAGAAGAGCTGTATTTTCAGATGGGAGATAGCTGAGGCTAGGTACAGTCACATGCCTCAGTCATTAGCAGGAACTGAACTAGAGACCTAACATGCACCCATACCACAAGCCTCTACCACTTAAACTGGATTTCTTCAACTGCCTGGCAGGCAGGCTGTTAAACTCCAGGTCCAGCCACTAAGTGGGGAGACATGATCACAGGCACCAAGTCATGCTAAGGGGGTGGTCCTCAACCTTTGGTGGTCCACGAGCAGCAATACTGAACAATGCACAGGAGGCAACATCACCTTTATTCCCCCTGTCAAACCCAGCTTTAATGTCCTGTGAATGCCCCAGCAGCAGCCAGGACCTCATTGCCCAAGTGTTGCCTATGAGCAATAAGTTGCGGACCGCTGTACTAAGTTATGAAAACTTAACCTGAAATCTTATTATATCTACTTAGACTTGATGAGCTCTGAGATTTGGAAAGCTGTGTCTGGGTCCGCAGACAGCATGCATAGAGTATGGGTTACCCTGAAAACAATCCTTTGAAGCATTTCTCTCTCAACCAAATTGAAACTTTGATTTGAGTCCCAGGTCTGGCTCTATTTATGAATGACACACTTCTCCAATGGGAGGTTCTTCTACATTATCCAGTTCCAATGCCAGTCATAACAGATTCACAGTTACTTTTGCATCGCTGTTACACAGATATTTGTCTGACAGACATCCTGGTCTCATTGAAGTAAATGAGATGTTTGCTAACATTTTTTGCCATACCCCAGATTTGACTCCTGAAGGTTTTTTCTGTGCGTCTGCTAAAGTAAAAATAACCTTGAAAAGCATGCCTAGCATTTGCTTGCCAATCTAAACTCAAGGCTTATGACTATATTTAAATACAAACACTAAAACTGCATTGAGTGAGTTTATCCATTGGAAAAAAAAACCCAAAAAACTAGGAGAGAAGGCAGAACAAAAGGAAATCTGACTCTCTGCAACATGTCAAGTTCTTTTACTTCTGTGACTCATCTGCCTCTCCCCCACCCCCTCCCTTTTTTGAGCACTGACATTTTTCCCAATTAACAGTCAATTAAATTCCAATAATAGTGAAAGCTTGCTCAACTTCAGCCTACGAGACTCAGAAGAGCTGCATTTATCTTCAAGAACTAATGACGCTAAAGGGGTTTCATGCTTTTTAATTGCAATCTTCCATTATACTCCTCCACAGGTACTCAGTCTAAGGATTTGATTCAGTACTGAGAAGACAGGTTGCAGCCTGAAGACTTTTTGCCCATCTACCCAAGGATGGAATTTAGCCCTGTACTTTAGTGTTCTTTAAGTGAGAAACGTCCATCCGTTAGCATTTATTGGAGGCTACTATGAGCCCCAGTTGAGAGCTGTGGTTCTCAAAATTGGAACCTGCTCAAAGATTGCTCAGAGTGATTAATAATGCTGGGTTCTCACCATCAGGTACCTTAAAGGGTGCTTAGTACTTCTCTGCGAGACACCCCTTTAAGTGTCTCAGTGTAGACATGAGAACTGGAAACACAGAATTCATTAATCTCTTAAAAAATCTTGGCCATAAGTAGTAACTCATATTGGGATGTGCTGCTTGACTGCAGTCTGCCTAGTCTGCAGCTACACAAGATACGAAGTGAATGGCTGTAGTATTTCAACTACGCAGCCGACAATTATTTTCTTAATTAAATATTTGGACATCTAATCAGATCCTTAACTCAGGCCATTATATTAGTAACAGGCCTCAATCTTGCAAGAAAGAAGCCTGGGGATCTGCAGAGCCTTGAAGTAGTCAGCAGGATCCATCCACGCAGCCCTGATGTAGGCCTGGGATCAACTAACAAGATTTCTCCCCATTTAATACTTGAGATGAGAACCACCCACTTCATCTTACAATTTGGGCAATTTTTAGTCAGGTCTCTAAAATGCATGGTGCTCTGTCTAAGATTTACCAGCTACCCTCATTATAGATGTGCATGCAGAATAACAACCCCGCTCCCACTTGTGAGGCCCAGCTCAGATGAGTTATTTCTCTGCTATAATGACTCTCTCCCTTGGTCTTTGACCATGACAATTCTGAAATTTTACCATATGGTCTTGTCTTGCCAATATCTCAAAGCAGGATCCCCCTCCACTCCTAACTCTGCTCATCATAAATTAGTTGTTTTTCTTCAGACTTAACAGAACGGAGCCTAATTGCTTTACATTCCAGTATACTGAACTGCATGTCCAAGTTCACTTGCATCTCTCTACTGTTTTGCACAGACATGAAGAGACTGAACCTATGCTACAAAAACAAAGCATTATTTAAAAAGAGGGAAAACATTTCTCAAGATACCATTCTCAAGGAAAAAAAAATATTATGCCCGACCAAAAGAACAGCAGTTTTACTTTTCACTGTTCTCCTCCTCCAAGCAAATAATGATGTTCCAATCCTTCTTTTGCTTCCATGATTTAGTCACAGATTCTCCCCCAACTCCTCCCCGATCTATCCAGAAAAGAATAGACAGCAATAGATACAGTAGATACAACACACATCTTTGATCAAGAATCATTTTTGAAGGAAAAGAGGCCAAGCTATTACGCAGTTTCAAGAGTTAAACTTGCCTTCATGTTTCTGGAACTCCTCTTCTGTGAGGTTAAGGTCTTTATGAGACAGGTTAGACATCAGCTGCTTGTTCTCCTCCTGCAGCTGAGCTATTTGGGTAAGAAGGTCCTGGGCCTCCCCTCTCCATACATCCTCCACCAGTTCCAGTTCCTAAAAGACCAGGTCACAGCATAACATTAATGCCGATATAAGCAACCAAAGCTATTTGCAGACCACAGCTTTGACCAAAGCTTTTTGTAGAGGAAACCACCAACATCCCACAACGTTCTCTTTTTATTTTAATCCTTTAAACCACTCCAGTAAAATAATGGGGTCCCCAACTGCATATAGTTTTTTGGTGTCTGTATAATACCCGTGATTGGAATTTCACTGTAGATGGTGAGGGAGAATTCCTGCACCAAAAGGATTTTCAATTTAAGTAGGGAAGATTGCTACAGGGTGGATTCTTTCTGCCATTTCACAGATTGGGAAGTGAGAAATAGATTCAATGACTTGCCCAGCTCCCGGTGAAAGTCCTTTTGAGAGCTGAGAACTGAATCCAAATCTTCAAAATCATGATCTGTACACTCAAGGTACACAGAGCACCAAATGGGCTTTCCGGCACGCTCGAGACAAGTCAGTCAGGCAGAACATGGGATACTGATTTATTTTAAGAGTATATTAATATCCTCTCTATATAAAAAGGGAGCATATTTATGTCTCGAGTATGCGACAGCGGTGCAATATTTGATTATATTTGTGGTTTTAATGAGACAGCACCAGAGTGCTGGGTTCCTCGTCCTGTGTTTTAACAGTTCGACTACGCCTCCTTTCACATACTGCTGTTCTGAAGTGACAGCCATGTCCACAGCAGCAAAACTGTTCAAAACAGCAACTCCCTTTATTCATGACACTTTGTGTCAAGAGCAGCTGCTACCAATCCCGATAAAGGTCGTATCAGGACACTAAGTATAGACACATCCTGGAGGAAAGGAGATCATACTTATCTCAGTTTGCTTTAAAAAATATATATATATCTTCATCGCAAAGCAGGAACTCTCTGATGGTGGGCAGTCTGTGTTCCCTCGTCATGTTTGTTGTTAAACACAGCCGCTACACATACTTGTGCTCAGACCATGGAAACCCTAGCTGAGCTATGTGCTAGCTTTCCACAAAAGTAGTTCCACTTATATGAGGCTTTAAAAAGCCAGGGCACAGCTCTAGAGGGCTGGAGCACGCTCCACTGGGCATGCCACATCCCAGAGGAACAAACACAGGCAGAAAGCACTCTTGATAGGAAACTACTCTCCCCTCAATTTTCAGTCCCAAAATATGCAAAATAAATTTGAATCCAATATCCAGCGCACACAGTTAGGAGCATCAGAAAGAGAGAAAGAGAGAGGAAAAAACCCAACCGAACAGCTTATCCCCTCAGAACTGAGGAGACAGGAAGCGGAAACCAATCCTTGTATCATGGGTGATGACCTCCATTATTATTATCCTTTCCCAAAATAATTTGGGTCTACGGGAGAAACACTTGTCAAATTATCTATATTGATACAGATAATTTGACATCACTATAGGTTATAGATCTATACTATAAAATCTCTATCCCTTATCTCCGTCTCTATAGATAATCTATATAGAGCTCTATATAGGTCTCTATATAGATCTAGATCTATATTTGTATATACATAGATCTATATAGAGAGAGATAGAGAGATAAAGATATGGTGAGAGAAAGAAAGAGAGAGAGAGTCTGTATGCTACAGCCCAGGGCCAAGTATGACACGGTGGGACATGCATAGGGAACTTTTGGACAGACAAGGTGCTTTGGGTGAATCTGATATCTTTTATTAAAAGTTTTAAGTTGGTCTAATAAAAGATACCAGATTCACCCAAAGAACCTTGTCTGCCTATGTCCTTAGACCAACATGGCTACAACCTACAGCCTGGGAACTTTTGGAAACACGCACTGACTTATTGGTGCACGCACCCTGAATATCAGCCAACACGGATGGTTTCTGGTGCCGCTGCCCAGACCCAGCCTGGCACTCTTGTACATACAGTGATTTTATGAAGCGAGAACATTGCTATCTGCTGGGCATTCAGCAGCACGTATGAAGTCCCTTGGCCGGCCCCAAGCTACAGTAGCTCTCCCCAGCCAGGCATCCAGTTCACTAGGACATCCCCTGAGAGAGTCAGGTGGCTGGAACTATTTCACTCCAGCAGACGGCTAAAGAGTGACTGGGCAACCAGAGCTACCGCCCTGAGCCTGCAAAGGCAGGCAAGGGACAGGGGTGGGAAGGAAGACTGCATCCGCCCAGGTCACCCCCAGGACAGAGATTTGGCTGTCTGGGGACAAGTCAGCATCGCACTCCTGGGGAGGATCACACTGCCACACGGCTCCTTGCTGCAAAATACGGGGAACACCTTTGGGACCTTTGGAAAAATTACACGTTGACCTCAAGTCCTGCCTCGTGCCCGGAAAGCTTGGGACGTGCCCATGGACCTGACGATTGGGAGTTTCAGGAGCCAAGAGCTTTAGGAGCTAGGAACTTCAGGAATGTTAAGAACCTGGGAGCCAGGAGCTTTAGGAATCTGGAGCTTCAGGAACCAAGAGCTTTAGGAGCCAGGGGCTTTAGGAGCCTAGGGATGGGGGGGGCAGCCAGCTTTAGGAGCCTGGAAGCTAGGAGCTTTAAGAGACTGGAGCTTTAGGAGCCTGCGAGACAAAAGCTTTAGGAACCTGGGAACTTCAGGAGCCCAGGGGGAGGGGGAGGGGGAGCAGCAGCTTGGTGAGCTTTAAAAACCCGGGAGATTTAGGAGTCTGCAGCTTTAGGAGCCTGGGAGCCAAGTGTTTTAGGAGCTTGAGGAGCCCGGGCGGGAGGGGGAGCAGCAGCTT
>NW_017728921.1:5711872-5733739 GCF_001723895.1 Crocodylus porosus
CCTCCCCCTCCCACCTTCTGGTGCTTCCTCTCCTTCTCGATGCGGTCGGCCCGCTCCAGCCGCAGCCGGTCCAGCTCCAGCCGCAGCTCCTCCAGCTCGGGGCTGATGTGGTTGCGGCTCACCAGCACCTCGAGGATCTCCAGCACGCGCACCACCTTGGGCATGAGCCGCGCGATGGCCTCGCAGCCGTGCTGGTCGATGACCCGCTCGAACTCCTGGCCCACGAGCGAGGCGATGTCGTACACGTCCATCACGGTCAGCTCGGCCACGTTCTTCTCCAGCGCCGCCGGCAGCCCCCCGCCGCCGCCGCCCTCCATGCCGCCAACTTCTCCCGCGGCGCGGCGCGGCTGCGGGCCCGGCCCTGCAGGCGGGGGGCAGAGCGCCGCTCCTCCTCTCGCCCCTCGCGCCCCGCCAATAGCAGCAGCATGTCACAAGGCGAGAGGAGGAGGAGGAGGACACCACGCATGCCTGCTGCCGCCCCACTTGGGAGAGTGGGAGCTGGGAGGGGCGGGGGGAGGCCCCTGCCTCCCGCGCGGGAGGGTGGGAACCCGCGGCTGAGCGCAGAAAGTGAATGTCCAAGTGTCGGCTTCAAGCCCCTCCACCGGCTCCTCCCCGGGCCCATCCTGCGGGTCTCCCAGCCCCTTCCCCGCCTGGCTGCGAGCGGTCGCGCCGTCTTGTCACCCTCGCAGCCCGGGAGGGGACCTCGGGAGGGCTAGCCGGCGGGTTTCAACCCCCGGGCTGCAGTATTGCCAACGCGCGTGATTTTGGCCATTGTTCTTAAAGTCTGTGCTGTGGAATGTGAAAAACGTTGCTCTTTCTTTTGTGTGTGTGTGTGTGTATGAAGGAGCAACGTTTTTCACATTCCTGAAGCATAGGCTTGAAGAAACAATGCCAAAAATCATGAGAGTTGGCAACCAGTTGTGACCCGTAAGTGGGTCATGGGCATATACCAAAGGGTTGTGAATGAACTTTAAAAATGGATCCTCCTTTAAAGGAGAAAAATGTGGGGAACTGGGGCTTTTCCCTTGCTGGCTGGCAGAGGTCCAGCCTGTGAGGGGCTGCTTGGAGCCCCCCTGCCCCCACACTGGGGGCTGGGGCCAGGGGCATTGGGTCAAGGCTGGCCATCGATGTTTACAGGTGGGTCCTGGTACAAAAAAAGTTGAGAACCACTGGTCCAGTCCTCCATCCCCCTGCTCAAAGCAGGACCAGCCCTAACTAGATCATTCCTGCCAGGGCTTTGTCCAGCCGGGCCTTAAAACGCTCCGAGGAATGGAGTTTCCACAACTGCTCTAGATAACCTGTTCCAGTGCTTCACCACCCTCCTAGAGAGAAAAACTTTCCTAAGATAGGAACCACAAGTGTTAGGTTATTGTGATTTGACAGTCACCAAAGTGAATTGATGCCTAACACAGCTTGATTGCTTTAATGTAACAATTTAATTAGCCAGACATTGTATCTTATTTCTTGGCATACAAAAAGGAGAGGTTTCCCATGGTTCAATTAGCAGGCGGTTTGGGGGTGCTTTGAGAGTGCAGTACCTCAGAAGAGCTGGAGCAGATGCTCCTGGGGACCCTTTGAGACCAACAGTCGCCTGTGGACGCAAGAGCCTGGACTCAATGGCCTGGGAGGCCTCTTCCAGTCGTTTGTCCCCATGAATACACCCAAACACCGCAGGGTTGGGACATGGAAATAGACAATCTGATTCACTCCGTGTTATCAACATCATGTTACGTCCCATCACAAGTGGTAAAATCACCAACTTCCCCATCCGTGGATTGCAAAGAAACCAGTCCCAAATGATTGAACTTTGACAACCTGCCTCTTCACATGGCAGGAGTAACAACCCCCCCATCCAGATTATTCATCAAAAATCCACTTCCACACTGTATGGTCATTAACGTTTTAGTGGGAAGGGGCACTGCAGGATAAGTCCCAGTGCAGACTAGAAAATGCATGAGGGTGAATAACAGCACAGTCATCACTTCCAGGAACATATTGCTTATGAAGGCATGCAAAGCAATAGTAACATAAGGTCACATGAAAGGCAATACCAGGGCATCTCTGAGATGAGTAACTATTTGGGATAAAGAAACCCAACGGGTGGAGATTTGTAGGGGAGGGGGGTGCCAAGACAAGCCAATGAGAAAGGGCTGCCCAGCCTTTGACATGCATCCTTGCAGAGGGAGAAAAGTAGCGAACAGAATAAGCTAGTGGCACTCACGGACTGTACCCAGCTTTACAGAGGTCAGCCGCCAAAGCGGCGCAGACAAGCCCTGCCTAACACGGTTTCACTTGGTGCCATTTCACTACAATACTCGTTTTAAACTGATACCCGATTCCGCTTATCGCTTGGCAAGTCTTGTCGTAACGCTCAGTCACCATTCTGATTTGTCAAAAACATTCAGTTTCACATAACACTTATTTTTTCTGTTGCAACAAAGAGCACTAAGTGGAGACAGCCCGCGGAATAGGACCTCGCCGATTCACCTTGCTGGCGGTGGAAACAATGCAAACTGGGGCCTGATGTGAAGCCTACCGAGGTCAGGTCAAGTCATTTAATTGTGTGCACGGGCTCCGGGCGAGCTGTCGCAGGGCACGTCCAGCTCCCAATTCATGTCTTTACTCCTGAAAGCATTTCTAGCTGACCTGCAGCAAATGTGCAACTCATGTACCGAATGCAGCCAGTTCTGCACACTTTCAATGGAGAAGTCGTGCAAATCAAGACCCGTCCTTCTCAAGCCCCCTCCATCGCTTCTGTTAATTGAACAGCATCTAATTAAAAATAGATTGTTTATTGGCCCACCCGCCTATCCTCCCTCCCTCCCTCAACCTCCTGCGCCACTTTGCGGCGTCCCTCGCCGGCCGCCGTAGCTCAGGCCCATACGTGGCAGGGGGGCCTATGAGGGACGGCCCCGAGCCCGGAAGAGGCGTGGCCTGGACTGGAAGTGACCCGCTAAGCTCCGCCATGTTGATGGTGCTGGTGGTTTTCACGTTCGGTCGCTTTGTGAGCATTGATGTGCTTCCCGGAGCGCGTTCTGGCCGGCACCAAGATGGGGCTCATCTTCGAGGTGGTCGAGGGTGGCTTCCTCGACATCAACGTGGAGGTGCGGGCCGGGGCTGAGGGGCGCGGGGAGGGTGTGGGGGGCGCTGCCCTGGTCTTAGCCGGGGGAGGCGGCGTCTGCTCCCCCGCGCCTTTGAGCAGGTTCCTGCGGGGTGGGTTTCATTGACATGAAATCGACTGAAATTCCTGGTCAGGAAGCCTCGGTTTAATTCTAGTTTTCAATAAAAAGTGTGTCCCTGGGTGAAAGACCCTTCATACCTGCACTTTGTAGTGCAGGAGTTGATGTTGGTTTTGTTCTTACTAGATCCCACTACGCCCTTGAATCCTGATTTTGAGTCTGATGGACTTGATGTTCTTGTCGTGGGATGTTTTTCAGTTGCCCCAACAAATTATATTGCTTTGGCAACTGCAAATGCCAGTATCTCTTAGGGATGTGCTGGATTTATGTCCATTGTATGAAAAAAAAAATTGGTATTATACCATGGGCAGGGCTGTTCCTAAGGGGGTGTGAACTGGGGCAAGTGCCCTGGGCCCTGTGCTTTGGAGGGGGAAAGCTATGGACAGTGGTGTGTAGGCCCCACCGCGTGCCGCCAGCTCTGGGCTTCATCAGCTTGCCGCCCCTCAACCCCCACAGGCTGTTCTGCACACCCCGAGGGACGGCTCTGACCGTGGGAGAGGATTTAGTAGTGTTGTACCATGGGAGAGAGAAGTAAAGAAAACAAATCCAATTTAAATTGGAGACCACAGAAGGTAACGTAACTAAGGTAAGAAACTTGGGTCAGTGCTTCTAGTTTTGGGGACAGGAGGCTTAAGGACATAGTGGTCAGTGCACTGGTTCCGTTTCCTCTGCAACAATATAGAAATATAGACCCAAGAACAATAATGATTCATTACACCAAGTCCTTTTTTCTGAGGTATTTTCTCTGCGTTTATTTGCATTATGAACATGCAAGGTTGTAGGTAGACTAAAGCTTCAGTTATGACCTGAATACAATGTGTTTTGCGAGTGCAAGAGTTTTGCACATCTTGGCTGGTAGAAAGGCATTCACATAGCTTCTTAAATAGGTGTTTTCTGAGTTCTGATGTAAATTGGAAGAATAATATCATTTAGGATTGTACTGTCTAGAGAGAATGTCTTGACTTTAGTTTGTTTGCTTCTATTTATTTTTTAATTTATGATTTCACTATTGTGTGCCTGTCATGATATTATCTTTTTGCCTCCAGATTATAAGACCTGATAATCAAGTGATTTACAAAGTTGAAAGAGAATCCGATGGAAACTACACATTTGCTGCTCACGTGAATGGAATTTAGAAGTTTTGCTTCAGCAACAAAATGGGAGCCACCCTGATTCCTAAGATAATGAGCTTCACTATTGGTATTGGAGAAGCTCTACAAGGGCAAGACATGGAGACAGAAGGTGAGGGGAGCTTCTGGAAGGGAAATGGTTTTGATCTCTTAGCGTATCAGTTCAAAATGCCTGCTAGAGATTGCAGAATTCCAAGGCGTATTCAGTCCATTGAGTTGGCTGGTTAAAGTGGAATTCAGCTAAAATGTTGAACGTTCAGTAACTTTAGATATGCCCATAGTTGTTAGTTTTCTGTTATTGAAGTGGGTTTGGAAAGCATGCAGGGGTGGAGGAATCACTTCCTTTATAAGGAATATAACAGCTAATGCATAACCTGTAAATGAGAAATGTTGCATGTGTTATACCAGATAGTTGAATTCTGTGGTAAATAGATCAAATTGTAACATTATTTAGAAAATCCCTACCAGTTGAGTACGTATTTTTAGCAAATATTTAATCCACGTATGATGTGAGAGCATGGTTCCCCCCCCCCCCCAAGATACTTAACAGTTTCCTAATTGTTTATGTTCTCATCAACAAAAGTTACAGTTAAAGGAGTAAATTGGATGCTTATCTTGCTGGGATCCTATGACCCCAGCTGACTTCCTGCCCTTTGGGCAGGGGGCTGGATTCGATGATCTCCCGAGGTCCCTTCCAACCCTAATGTCTATGAAATCTATGATTCTCTCAAGTCTGGCTGTCACACTTATTGCACAGACTACTGATACAGGGCTGGGTTCTCTTGTTTAAGGGGAGCGCTTGCCTGTAAGTATCTTTCAGCTTGTTTAGACAATTGATAGAGTAAAGAGTTCTTGTGGATGAGGTCTATATGGTTGATATAGACATACACAGTTATTGTAGAAGATCTGGCTTCTGATGTTTGAATGTTGTGGTCAATCTGCCTGGACTTGATAGACCCCCTTTCTGGAACTTTCCTGCCATGCCTTGTTGTCAACACCTCTCTTCCCCCCCCCCCCCCAACAAAACAAAAAGAAAGATGTAAAACAGGAGGTAGATCAGCTTGATCTTACTTTGGCTTCTTTGCAGGGCTCCTCCATCCCCATACCCTGCCCTCACCACTCTAGGTGTTCTGGGTGCCTTGTTCATCAAGGACCTTGTTTACACTCTTAATCAGATACTCTAACTTGGCCCTGTTTTTCTCCCTTCTCCCAGTAATTCTTCTGAAGCACCGTCACTCACCACTAAGAATCCCCATTGGACTCTGAGGAACCCTCTCGTATTCAGTCCAATGCCAGGTAAGTCAAATCTTTGCTTTTTCTACTTGCTGCTATTTTGGACTGGCCAGGTAGGCACTGCACCTCTGTGCAGTGGCAGGAGACTTGCCCCAGCCTGCTTCCCATCTTTGCAGAACACACACACCTGCTCGACCCTGCCTGCTTCACCCTCCCGGATCAATTATTCCTTCACTAATCATATTTTGCACATCCTGAATCGAGACGTGCTGGCACAATCATGGAGCCAATTTTCACCTGCACGATGGGTTTTGGAGCCCCTTTAGTTGCCCAAAACTACAATCCATTTGCTCTTCATCCACCAGTTCTGTTACTCTTCCTTTTAACATTTCTGGCCCAGTCTCTCCCAGGTGCCTTCTTCATTGAGGACCTTGTTTACAGTCTTAATGAGAGATTCTAGCTCAGTCTTTGGTATTTGAAATGATGGGTATAGCCAATGATAGGACTCACCCTCCCAAAGGGTTTCCACAGTCTGGTAAGTTGCAGTATTGCTTATTCCCTTGTATTTCCCAGAGTACTCTGAATTTGTTCTAGGCAAATATTCCACGTCTTAACTCGTGGCCTGTAGGGCTCTCAGGGTATCAGGTGGCACCGTCAGTCACCCATCAATATCCCTGGTGCCTCTGGCCCTTAATTAGCTCCATACTCGGAGGGTATTCCTTCTTCTCAGGGTTGGCCCTTATCTGTGCCCTGTTTTTTCTTTCATCCTTCAGGTAATTCTCCCAAAACACCTTCGCTCGCCACTAAAAATCCCCGTCAGATACAGAGGAACCCTCTTGCATTCAGTCTCACACCAGGTAAGTCAAATCTTTGTTCTTCTACTTGCTGCCGTCTTGGTCCGGCCAAGTAGACGCTGCACCTCTGTGCGGTTGCAGGAGACTTGGCCCTGCCAGCTTCCCCTTTCTAGGGAAAACACGTGCCTGCCCAACCTGGCATTTAACTCACCTGGCTGTTTGAGCTTATCAGCATAATTTCCAGTTTGCTGCTTCTCTGTGTCACAGTTGGCACTGGTAATTAGAGTCCAGAGCTCCAGACCCCACCTTGGTAAGTATCTTAGCGTGCAGAGACTCTCCATTCTGTGGCATGTGCTTGTTTTTTAGCCTCTTAAAAAAAGAAGCTTATGCCCTACCATACCACATCTAAAACGAATCACTTCTTGACCAAGTGCTGTCCTTACTGGTCTTGGCATCCCTCTTATTCAGGTTTCTTTGCTACTCCCCCAGGTTTGACGTTCTTCCCTTTTTTGTTTCCATCTCCTCAGCTGCCGAAAAGGACTCATAACCCAAGAGGTCCCCGGTGCCTCTGGCCCTTAATTATCTCCACACTGACAGGGAATTCCTTGGTCACAGGATCGGCTCTTAACTGTGCCCTGTTTTCTTCCCTTCTACAGGTAACTCTCCTGAAGCACCTTCACTTACCACTAAGAATCCCCTTTGGACACTGAGGAACCCTCTTGCATTCAGTCTCATGCCAGGTAAGTTAGATCTTCACTCTTGTACTTGCTGCCATCTTGGTCTGGCAGGTAAAACACTGCAGCTCCATGCAGTTGTAGGAGACTCTCTCCTGCCCTCTTCCCTTCTCTGGGGAAAACACATACCTGCCTGATCCGGCACTTAACTCTCTTCGCTGCTTGAGCCTATCAGCATAACTTCCAGTCTGCCACTTTTCCACGCCACAGCTGGTACTGGTAACTAGTCTGGACCTCCAAACCCTGCCTTGGTAAGTAGCTTAGCATGCAGAGGCTCCCTGTTCCATGGAATCTGCTTGTTTTTAGTCTCTCATGGCGGGGCATAGCTGCTGCTCTGTCATAGCAAGCTTTTTGTTGTTACCAGCCACTTCCTAGTTGGTGGATAAGAAAATACTTCAGCCCTGTCTTGAGTAAACACCTAGGTATTCTTTTGAAGAAGACAGTCCAAGTAAAGATAACTTGTGCACGGGCAGGATCAGGGCCCATCTCTTAAGTGAGGTTTTTCTGGATGAGACCATTTCTGTTGTTGGGTCCTGGAGGGTAGTAGTTCAGTGGATGTGCAGTGTCAGAACCCAAGTGTCATACTGAGTCAGACCAATCTCTGACAGCGACAGAAATAGATGCTTTAGAAGAAGAGCATTGAACCTGATTCTCTAGAGTGATCCATCTCCTGTCATCCATGAATTTATCCATTCCTCCTTTGAACCTGGCTATGCTACCTGCCTCCACCTCCTGTGACAGTGAATTTTGTAAGTTAATTATGTATTGCCTAAAAAAGTTCTCATGCCTTTGCCACTACTGTCTGAGTTAGTACAGGAGGCATTGGATGAGAAGTGAGAGCCCTAGCCATGAATTAGAATTTCAGTGTGGTAGGGACTGTTAATAGCACAGAGTAAGATGGTCCCTATGCCAAACAGCTGACTTTCTCAGACAAGACAATGGCATACAATGGGTTATGGTATCAGAACACCACCTGCTTAATTGCTGCTATCAATTTTTTTAGGCTCCTGTTTTGTACCAGGAGGTACAAAGGCATCTATGGCAGTCAGTGATGACTTGAAAATTATAGAGATTAGCTTTTAGGAACTGGCTTGTAGCTAGAGTAGATATTGCATTGGAACAGTGGTTCAGGCTTAATTGGCAAAGGTTAACTGGTTTCTAAAAGCCTGTTTGTGACACAGTTTCATAGCCTTCAGGGCAGATACCGTGTCTGAGGCCAACAGACAAGCGGGCATACGCATCCTGGGAATTTAAAAACATCCAAACTGTTCCATAACAAAATATAGGCTTGCTGCATTGGTGCCAGGGTATAGTGCCCAGCTGTAAAAACCCTTGGGAATTCTGGTTTTGGTGGACTTACCAAATTAGGCTGGGGTTGCCCAAATTAAGACACCAGTAAATGACCAAATTAAGGTTGTATGCATATGATGGGTTTGTGGAACCAAACAACTATACCGGCAGAACAGAACATGGACAGTACGACGACCACAGGAAAACCAATCGATGATTCCCAGAAATGAAGAGTCATCAGAGGAGAAAGAGAATACAGAAGGAGTGATCTTGTGGGGGTGTATCCTGAGGTCACCATGGGCAGATGGCACACCACTAGCCTGTTTCACCCACCCCATTGTGGGGAGTGGGCATCGGCCTTCGACCTCTAGGCTGCCGATAGTTGGCATACTTCAAGCTAAAACCACAGGGTAGTGTTTGTGTATTGGCCAGATATACTTTACTTTTCTTCTACTTATCTACCAGTCCTGAGGGTGGCACAGAACTGGGGAAGGGGTGTATTTTTATTTATTTATTTATTTTTTGCTTTGCCTACACTATTCTTATCTGCTATCACTGTATATCAATAAAATTTGCCTATTATTGAATGGAAGAAGTTGGAGTTGGTCTGACGCTTTGGGTCTGCCCAGAACAAGATATCAGGACTGGGTCATAAATCCAGTGCCAAGAGTCAGGAGGTCTTTATGCATAATGGGACATTGGGTCTCAACCTTTCTGGACTTTTTTGCAATGAAAGATCCCCCCCCTTGAGAGACCATCCATAGCTCTTGTGAACTGAGTAGTAGCACCCAGTTTCAAAAACTGATTTATACATTACAATCAATGCTTGCCTACTTGCAGAAGGGCTGGAGGATGTTCAGGCAGGCCTGGGTTCATTTACTTAGTCTGTCTTTATCTCCTTACACCTTATCTCCTCACATCTCAGGGGACTGTTAAGAGGTTCTGTTGGCAACCAAGGGTGTCCCAACCCCCTGGTTGAAACTGCTTTCCTTCTCTTGCTGGATTAATCCATGCTTTTTTTTTTTTTTTTTTTTTTTTTTCCCCTTTTGGGTCTAAGCTGTCAAATACCACAACATAATGCCCTGAGTGATCTTACTAACATTAACAGTAAGGGTCTAATCTAATCTGGAGGTAATTTTCTCTTCATATTCTCAATTTTATATGGATGTGTGCACATATACACAACAGCAGATTTATTAATACATTTGTATTTATTTATTTATTTTTAGCTTGCAACTGTGTGTGGAAAATTATTTACAGTAGCCCTAATAGTGTATTGAATGCTTTAGGGATTAAGTCAAACATCACACTAGTTTAGGCCCTAGTTCTGCCATTTATTTCATACACTTCATGGTAAAAGTGTGGGGCAAGATGCAAATACAATGAGATAGGATTATGGGGCGGGAAAATGGTTTAAAAGAAAGGGCATGAGTTACTGTTTCTAGATGTTGGCTTAGACTGATCACACATGCACATAAAATGTTGACTGAGAGGAATGGATAGTTTGAAGTCTAGTGGCATGTCTATCCAAACCAATTATCCAAGCTGATCAGGAAGGTATTTTCAGCTGGAATAGGAGCATAGAGGGTTTTTGCTTTCCTCAGTACTATGGGAAATTATTTGTACTCTTTTTCTTCCCCAGTTCTTTACCTGTAGGCCATCAGAGCTGGGGGTTTCAGGGTACTTTGAGGCTGCAGTACTTCAAAAGGGCTGCAGCAGATGTTCCTGGGGACCCTTTGGGACTAATAGTCACATGTGGATGCAAGAGCCTGGACTCAATGGCTGGGGAGGCTTCTTCCAGTTTTTTGTCCCCATGAATTATACCCAAACACTGCAGGGTTTGGACATGGAGGCAAATAAACTGATTCATTCCATGTTATCAGCATCACATTATGTCTCATCACGAGTGGTAAAATCACCCAACTTCTCTGTATGTGTGCATCTCAAAGAAAACACTCCCAAATGATTCAACTTTGACAACCTACTTCTTTAAATGACAAGAGTAACAAAAAAACTTCATTTAGACTATTCATCAAAAATCCACTTCCACAGTGTAAGTTCATTAACATTTTATTGGACAAGAGCACTGCAGGATAAGACCCAATGCAGCCTAAAAAATGCATGAGCATGAATAACAGCACAGTCATCACTTCCAGGAATATACTGCTTATGAAGGCATGAAAAGCAATAGTAATGTAAGACCACATGGAAGAGAATACCAGAACATCTCAGAAATTAGTATATTTGGCATAAAGAAACCCAAGGGGTTGGAGACTGGGGGGGGGGTGCCAAAACCAGAGTCAGTGTGAAAGGGCTGCCCAACCTTGATATGCATCCTTGCAGAGGGAGAAAAGAAGCAAATAGAATAGGCTAGTGGCAATTGGGGACTGTACCCAGCTATGTGGCAAGAGTGGTGCAGTAGAACCTCACCAGCTCTCACTAATGACTGAAAACAATGCATATTAGGGCTGGATCTGAAGCCTACTGAGATCAGGTAAAGTAATTTAATTGTGTCAGTGGGCTCTGGGTGACCTGTCACAGGGCACATCAAGCTCCCAATTATTCTATTTGATGTGCGCTGACAGCCCCAGTCTGCAACTTACGTAACAATGCAGCCAGTTCTACATACTTTCTGTGGAGGATTCATGCAAATAAAGAACTGTCCTCGCGTTAGACCACTGGTTTTCAGACTCACTGATCTCAAGGCACTTTCAGTAACTTGTTAATTCCTAATTTAAACAATTAATTTATATATTACAGTTCTGACCTCCCTGGAGAACACCCAGGCAGTAGGGGTAGGGCAGGGGCAAGGCTCAGTTTGTGCTTATCTCCTCACACCTGGAGGCACCTTCAAGGTATCTGGTGGCCCCCCTGGGTACTGCAGCACCCAAACTGGAAATCGCGGCATTAGACTCTTGTTGATGAACCCTGGCTGACACTGAGCTTCACTATAGCTTCAGTGATAGGCAGCAAATATTCTCATTTCCATTAGTTATAAAATGTAGGCAAAACTCAGTGTACAAATTTCAGCTGAAACATGCAAATCGCTAGGAAAAGCTTAACCCCATGCAGTTCCTGATCGCATCAGTTCTTTGGCTGCTCCCCATTTGTGTATTTGGGAACGTGGTCTCATCACGCTGTTGTATTTAGAGCCTCTCAAGAACAACAAAAACATGCAGTCTTTTGTTCCTTTCCTATCTTGTGATTATTGTTGTTTTGTTATGTTCCTCTTAAGAAGTGGAATTCAGAAGTGCCAACAAAATAGAAGTCGCTACTGTGAGCAGATACTCACCCTCTCCCTCTGTTGCTCCAGCGAGGGAGAGGTAGAGCCTTGTTACACTTTTAAATTAAAACTGGGTTGAAACTAGCTCTGGAGTTAGTGCTTGGAAATGTAACAATTCGATAGCTGCTTGGCACTTTTTATAGAATCATAGAAAATGAGGTTTGGAAAGGACCTCAGGAGGTCACACCTGGTCCAGCTCCGACGACGCCTCTCAGCCTAGGGATCTGCTGCAGAGTCCTCGAGAATGGGACCGGCCTGAAGTTTGTGGCGCTGTTCGGTGCATGAGCCCTTTAAATCCGCCCTGCGCGGTTTGGACCCTTCTGCCCGCCGTCCGTTCCCCGCACGGCGCGGATTGGCCCGCGTGGCTACCGCCCCGCCCCCTGCGCTGCACGGGCTCCTTCAGCTTCGCGCTCGGGTAGCGCCTCTCTTCAGCGTCGTACGTGGCAGCGGCTGCGTCCAGGCCTATGAGCGGCGGCCCCGTGCCCGGAAGGGGCGCGGCCTGGGCCGGAAGTGCCCCCTCCTGCCCCGCCGCTCGGTCCCTGCTGGGCTTCGCCATGTCGCCGGTGTCGGCGCTGCTGGCGTTGCTGGCCGCGCTGGCGGCCCCCGCGGCCGGCTACTTCGTGAGCATCGACGCACACGCCGAGGAGTGCTTCCTGGAGCGCGTCCCGTCCGGCACCAAGATGGGGCTCATCTTCGAGGTGGCCGAGGGCGGCTTCCTCGACATCGACGTGGAGGTGCGGGCCGGGCCGGGCCGAGGCTGGGGGCCGCCGGGAGGCGTCTGCCGGGTCCTTGGACTTGCTCGAGGGCCCGTGGTGCACAGGACAGGGCGCTCCTTTGCTCCCTCTGCTTGGCGTCCGTCTTAGTGCCCTGGCACCCTGCTCCCTTCCCGGCTGTGTGCTTCATTTGTCCCCGGGAGCGGGAGGGTCACAGTTGTTTGGGTGGGCCGAGACCCACGTTCAGAGAGACCTGCCCATTTAAGGCCCCCTCCCAGAACAGAGCGGCTCAGTGGTTTGGGGTGGGCCCACGTGCGTATCCTTTGTGGACTGAAGAGGCCTGTGGGCATCAGGCCCATGTGCTGCTGCTGAATTGCCCCAAGAGGGAAAGGAAAGGTGTGAGAGCAAAGAGCTGTTGTGTGGAGAGCGGGAGGAGGGATGGAGTCTGCCAGCTCCCTGGAGCATGTTGTTGAGGAGCTGAGACGGCTTCTGCCAGTGGGTTAGTGGGGGGCCGGTGGGTTAGAGCGTGGGGCTGCAGTCAAGGGGAATCCAAAGGCAAGCAAGTTGCTCACAGTTGCTGGGATGGTCACGTGATCTCTGTGGAGGTCTGCTTGCAGTTGTTTATTTTTTTGTGCTAGCTGGCCAAATTTGTGTTGGGCAGAAGCAGGGTCAGATCATCCAGTGCAGCTGCTGGTGACTAGAGCCCCCCAAACCGCAGGAAAGGTTCAGTTGCTTCTGCAGAGCAGGTAGCCTGAGGCCAAACTGCTTTTTATTGTCACTGTGTCAAAGCCCTGAGAAAGGGGGCAGCTCTGTGTAGTCTTGTTGCTTACAGAACAGTTCTCTAAAAACTTGGCTTCTGTGCTGAACCCTGCAATTGTCTGGAGATGAGGCTTAGCTTAGCACAGGATGCGGCCTGGGGTTGCTTCTGGTACAATAGTGCCGATTAGTTTGGGTGATTGTAAGTTTCTCTCTCTTGAGGCATGAATGGGAGTCTAACTTGAAATCAGTTTTGACAGACATCCTTTGAACGGTAGGCTTTTTTTGTGGTTTTTGTTGTTGTTTTTGTTGGTTGTTTTTTTTTTTTATTTTCAACAAAAGATTCTCTTGTGTTGATTTTGGAGTCTGATGGACTCTAAACATTCTTTTCATGGGATGTTTTTCAACTGCCCCTGCAAGTGATATTGCTTCATCAACCACAAATGCAGTAATCTCTCAGGATGGACAGAAGTTTATGATACTTGTATTAAAAAAATGTAGCAGTATTACACCACAGGAGAGGAAGGTAAAGAAAATGATCAAATCCAATTTAAATTGGAGACAACGCGTAACAAGAGACTGGGGTCAGCACTTCTAGTTTTGGGCACAAGAGTCTTAAGGATGTAGTGGTCAGTACATTGGCTCCATTTCCTCTGCAACAACATAGAAATGTACACCTAAGAATGATAATGATTTGTTACAATAAGTATTTTTTTCTGACATAAGGTTTCTGTATTTTCTCTGCAGTCATTTGCATTACTAACTTGCAAGGCTGTAAATAGACTGGAGCTTCAGTTACGACTGAATACAATTTTTTTTGCTAGTGTTGCAAGAGTTTTGCATGTCTTGGCTGTTAGAGAAGCATTCACATAGCTTCTTAAATAGGTGTTTTCTGATGCAAATTGGAGAAATGTCATTTAGGATTGCAGTATCTAGAGAGAATGTCTTGAGTTTGTTTTTATTTCCTTTTAATTCATGATTTCACTATTGGGTGCCTGTCTTGAAATGATTTTTTTGCCCCCAGATTACAGGACCTGATAATAAAGGGATTTACAAAGGGGATCGAGAATCCAATGGAAAATACACATTTGCTGCTCACATGGATGGAACTTACAAGTTTTGCTTCAGCAACAGAATGTCCACCATGACTCCTAAAATAGTGATGTTCACTATTGATATTGGAGAAGCTCCAAAAGGGCAAGACATGGAGACAGAAGGTGAGGGGAGCTTCTGGAAGGAAAATGGTTCTGACTTCCTTGCGCACCAGTCCAAAACACCTGCTAGAGATCTCAGAATGCCAAGACATTCATTCAGTTTATTTACTTGGCAGCTAAAAAGGATCACTGTGTTTTAGATTACACTAAGCAACTTAGTGACCAGGGAACCACTCAGCTATGTGCAGAAACTAATGCTTTCACCCTTAAGTCTTTTCCTCAGTTTCATTCTCCGATTTCCAGTTCATGTTCAGCAGTATCTAGATTACTATGTACATGAGTTGAGGTCTTTGGATAAGTGTGCTAATATGTAGTTTTCTCTTAGCCATGTAAATTACTATTTTATCTGCAGCCTTTTGCCCTGTACTTGTGTTCATCTCTTACACTTTCCCCTAGGTGGTGGAGATACCTGGGATGGTATGTTTACTGCTTTTTGAAAGCTCCTTGGCATCTTGTCTTTTGCATATCTTTATTCACTAACACCTAACTTATGCTTTTTCTCTTTAACATCTGTTTGTAGCATGAGAATGTCTTTTTATTAAACTACACAAAAGTAAGGTCTGATTCGGAGCGGTGCTGAACACCTGCAGCTTCCTTTGAGAGGTTTAGGTCAACAGCATCTCTTGGGATAAGACCCTGGAACTCTTCATGAGCATTTATCTTCAGGGGGTTATTTATGGCTATGAAGGAAACATCCTCAGGAGTTTGTGTAAAGTGGAATTCAATTAAAACACTGAACATTCAGTTACTTTAGCTATGCCATAGTTGTTAGTTTTCTGATTTTAAAGTGGGTTTGGAGGATTAAGGGCATGCAGGGCTGGAAGAATAATTTCCTTGGGATATTACAGCTAATGCATAACCTGCAAGTGAAAAATGTTGAGTATGGCATACTAGATAGTTGAATTCTGTGGTGAATAGATTGAACTGTAAAATTATTTGGAAGATAAGCAGTTCAGTACCCCTTTTAGCAAATATTTAACCTATGTGTGATGTGAGAGCTTGGTTTTGCTTTTTCGCCCCCTGCCACCTCCCTCCCCACCAAGTACTTAACAATTTCCTAATTGCCTATGTTCTCATTCAATAAAAGTTACAGTTAAAGGATTCCCACAAGTCTGACTGGCACACTTATTGTACAGAATACTGATACAAGGCTAGTTTCTCTTGTTTAAGGGAAGTGCTTGCCTATAAGTATCTGTCATCTTGTTTAGACATTTGATAGAGTAAAGAGTTCTTGTGGATGATGTCTGTATGCTTGGTATAGACATACACGAGCTTTTGGGTATCACAGTACCCTTCCTCAGGCCTCTCATCTCTGCTCTTGATAAGAAGCTACCCATATTTCAGTAACCAATTGGCAATGGGTGGTATACCTGGATAACTGTAAGGTTAGCATTGCTACATTTTTATAAAGATTTTTTTTTGAAGATCACTTGTATAATTCTTTTTCATTATTTTTTAAATAAGTGTGGATTTTGAACAGTTTCTTGTTGAGAGAGAGAGAGAAAGGTAGTTATACATAGATTTTTAAAGTAGGGTCTAAAATCTCTGCTTTTTATATGCGGAAGCAGTATATGTTTTTTCTCTGGGGTTGAGTATTCCCCCAAAAGTCTTGTATGTTGCTTACAGGCTATTCTAATAGTTAGTAGTGGAGTTCAGAGCCTCTGAACCAGTGAACTGAAACTCTTCTTGGCGCTAGAAAACTCTTGTATAAGTTTCCACAGTTTATATGTTTATAGAGTTGGCTGTTAGTCTGAGCAGTGAAGGCAAGTAATGATTTGACTGTGGACCAGGTGAATCCTGGATCTCCTGATTCTTTCACTTGCTGAAGCATCCAAAGCCAGTGTTCCGAATTTGAAAAGGCAGAGGTTTTTCTCAAGCACTGATGGCCTTGTACCTCATGTAACCACTATAAACAAAGGTCAGAGAGGTAGCCAAGTGTGTATCTTCAGAAATTCATCTTGTTTAGACACCATCATGAATTGAATTAAATTGTCGGTCACTGTGCTGTCGGGAAGGTAGCATTAAAATTCTGTATTATTTGTTTGAAGATAATTTTATGGGATAGGCACTAACTGGCATGATATTAAACTGATTCCATGTGGTTAAATTTTGTACTCTGCTTCTCTGGGAGTATCTGTACTATGGATAGTCTGTCAGTATTGACTTTAAAAACACTTGCCTCTGCTTTGATCTCCAAGCTAGACATCATGGAGAAAGTGGTCCACTTAAAGTAGGATTGTAAAGATTGTTTGAAATCGGTCAGACTGTTCTTTGAATATTAAAGGTTCATAGAAATATCATTCCCGTTAGTGTCAACAGATCTTTTACAGAATTCTTCCTGCTACAAGGAAGAAAGCTTTCTGCTATAGGGGGACCCTGAGTGTAGTATGGAGTCAAATATACCTGTTCATCTACTTTCAGGAGGAAGAGTTTTTTTGGGGGGGGAGGGAGGGGATCTCTATGATACGAACTCTGACACCTTTTGAATTATTCTGCAGCTCATCAAAACAAGCTAGAAGAGATGATTAATGAGTTAGCAGTGGCCATGACGGCTGTAAAGCATGAACAGGAATACATGGAAGTTCGCGAGAGAATACATAGAGCAAGTATGTGTTTCTGTTTGATTTGTGTGCTGTTTAATCCTTTAACCTGCTGTACATGGTAGAAGATGTTGAGCTTTAGGGAAGCTATCAAGAAACCACCTCAGGTATTTGAGAGTTTGGGAATGTTCTGAAAAAGGTGGTCCTCTTGCTAATGAAAGAAGTGACATCATGACACATTGAGACCTTCTTGCTAAATCAGGTGCTTTAATATTAAAAAAAATGGATCTGCTCATCTGGTGCAACATCTGAAAGGTAATGCAGGAACTATTCATAGTTAGCAACGGCTGGTTCCTGAAGGTCTGAAAACCAAGTGACGTATTTCCTAGTGGAAGGGTTTGGACAGCTGTATCTATTTGTCCTTGAAATACAGCACAGCAAAGTGGGTTTACTGTAATTGGCCAAATTATTTTGTGAGTAGTCCTGTTGATAGTGAAATTCTTACTACTCATGAGTACAGTGAACAAACTTTGGGCCATGGTATGATCCAGTCTTCACTTTTGCTAGCATTAAGCTAAGGAACGCATTAGAATAAGCCTGGCAGAAATGAAGAAGGAGCTATTTTTCCACCACTTGGATTAGTGCTGAATTTGTAAATATTCTCTGTATATTTATACAGACTTCCCCTCGTGCAGGGAGATTGAAAATTCCTTAGTTAGGCAGTTCATAAAGAAGAGCATAAGCAAAAGGTAGGGGAAAATATCAAGAGGTAAGTTTGAGAGGGCATTGCTTACACTAGCTCAGTTAAATTCTTCTGTTATTGTATTGCTGTACATTGGTTTTGACATTTGTAGTCCATGTTCAGAATTGCATAGGCAGCAAAAGTGTGTCATGGTGTTTTATGCAGACAACAGTGATTACTGTAAAAGCATTATGACTTTGCTGAGAGCCCTATCCATTTGCTGTCTTTGTGATGGTGCCTGTCCCTTTTTCTAAGAGGATATAGAAATTAGATGGTATAACATTAGGCTGTATGACTATGAATGTTTTAAATAGGCAAATCGCGTGTCACATAATATGAAACCAGCAAGTGCTTGGTTTTTACAAGATGACACCAGTCTACAAATTGCATGAAGGTGACAGCTTTTTGACAGGATATTTACAGCAAATTATGCATTTAATGTATTTGCATACCAACCAGCTTTTACTGGTTGATGGCTATATTTCCCTTGTTCTTCTGTGATTATTATTACTGGAAGCTATGCTAAGTCTGTAGAGCAAACACTAGTCCTTGAGAGAGTGAATTGGTATACCAGCTTGACCTTGAGGTAAGAAAAAACTAATTCCTGGTTTAGAAGGCAAGGGAGAAGGTAGAGGAATATAGCTGAAGTAAGAGGCACTAGGTACAGCTGCCATACAACGTGAGCTAGTCTGTTAGTAGGTGTTCTTATGCAGATGCTGCAACTTGTGATTTTGAGTTGTAGCTTGAAAATTTCTGCCCTCTGAACAGTGTGAATCAAGTGAGAGCTGACATTGTATTGGCAAATACTACATCTACTTTTTGGCCTTGGCTACTTCAGTAGCTGCAGTTTTATGTTAGAAGTCCCAAAACATGTCTGTTGGATTTAACTTTTTTCTAATATGTCACAGTCTTCCCAGCGTGTTTTTTCACGTCAGCCTTTTAAAGGTTGGTAGACATCAGAGAAGTGTCCTACACCAGGCTTATTTAAATGTTTTAGTCATATACTTGTTCTGTTCCTTTTTCTTTTCTTCCAACAGTTAATGACAACACAAACAGCAGAGTGGTCCTCTGGTCATTCTTTGAAGCCCTTGTACTAGTTGCCATGACACTGGGACAAATCTACTACCTGAAGAGGTTTTTTGAAGTTCGAAGAGTTGTTTAAGAAAACTGTTCTGATCCCAAATTCTCAATTCACCGTCTACCAAAACATCTTGGTCACAAAAAAGTCACTTAGTTTCTAAACCCTCTTTTCTGAACTATAAAACTTGCTTAAGTTCCTTCCTAGTTAAAATGAAATGGTTTTATATATCTTCTGTAGCAAAAGCTGTGCTCAAATCTCTTGTCACTTAATTGGCATAATTTTTTTTTCACTTGAACTCTGCCTAGTCTGTATGCTAAGCGAGGTCCAACAGACTGCAAATGCTATAATTCTCCTGTAGTAATAAGCAATGTTACTGTCCTTTTCTAACTTTTGTGTTTTCTATTTTCATAATCCATCGCAATTCTGTCTAGGGAAACGGTACATGGCCCTAACGTGACTGTTTGCATTCTTCGTATCTTTAACTCTGCAGTAGATGTTATGGAATCAAAATAAACCCCTCTTCGCTTCCATGTACTGCCAAGAAGGAGCAAACGAAACAGAACTTTATTCTGATAAGGAATAGAAGACAGCTGACAACTCCACTATAGTATGCATACCTGGTTACTGTAAAAAAAAAAAAAAAAGCAAAACAAAAAAAAAATCCAGTAACTATCTTAACTACACTGATTTATTCCCTACATTTTTTTTTAATTAAAGAAATTGATATTACAATACATTCTCTGCTCTTATTATCAGATGGTTATCATGTGGTTTTAGTCTTTTACAGGTTTCTAACTAGCAGAGCCAGTTGTGTGGAGTGTCTTGGCAAGCCGTAGTTATTAGCCCCTTGGTGTTTTCAGGTCCAAAGCTTTTACTTTTGGCACTTGTGCAGAATGCATTAGTGCTCAGGAAATGTGGGTTCCTGATGCCAAAGGGTTAATGGTTCTTGAAGGTATATTGCAATGCTATGCAGCCCTTACGTTTTAATTTAAGTGGCATTCTTTGCCATCATCTGGTCATAATTAGCATAATGCTAAGTATTGGTGTGTTTTCTTTATTTCAGGCACATGTGGATTTTTGTTTTTGTATAAACAACTCCTTTCTTTTCTTGGTTTCTGATAATGGATTTGAAAAATTAAAGAAGCGTCTGGTGTGGGTGCTGAGCCAGGATTATGTTGTGACTGATGTATATTAGTTGTAATCTTATTTTTGGGGGGTGGGGGTAGGGTATGGTCTTTTCAAGGGAGAAACTCTACAAGTAACACACAACAGTTTTGTACAATTAATTTAAAATTTGTTACAGGTTTTCATGTTCCAAGTAAACTTTTCCAACCTTGGGCAGACGCTGACAGCAGTGCTTCAAAAAGGTGTTTGTTGCACCTTTAAAGCAACTGTTGTGTGCCAATATTTTTGTGTGAAACACTTCAAAATTGAATTCTAAGATGTACATTTAAAATTGCTTGTGAATCTAAATATGACCCAGGTTCAATTAAATAAACAAATTCTTAAAAAAAAATCAATCCTGGTATTTGTGTCTCAATGCACAAATAGGGTCTCTACTTCACAGCTGAGATTTTGTTTTCTAAATGCTGTTCTGAAATAAGTGCAAAGAGGAACGCACCTTAGCTTATACATCGTACATAGCTCTTTCTTGTGGAGCAGGAGGAACTTCGGGCAATTGCAAGCTTAATGGGTTTTGCTAATAAAATTCAAGTACCAGTGTGGGCATGTTTTTGCACTTAATCAAATGAGGAAAACTTGACTGTTGCAAGCAAAGCTAGTTGAACATTTTATTCTCTTTAGTATGAAGTGTTTAGTGAGTGGTTACAGATAAGTATTCAAAAGCTGTAAAGAAAATATTTAAAAAGCTTGGGGACAAATTAATGCTCCATAGAGGCTTTTTTCACCTCTTGTAATCCCAATTAAAACTTAAAACAGCAGAACCAGTGGCTTGACAACACTTGATGACCCATAATACTTGTACTGTATAAAAACAGAAATCTGGCTGAACTGAAGAGCTAGTTAGCACTTCTAACTTTCAAAGCCTTGTGTACAGCATAGAATTTTTGGTACTGATGAAAGCACTTGGACTACTTACAAAACAAATACATCCGCACAGATGTTGGAATGGCTTCACAGACCTTCTAGGCAGAGGAGGTTCTTTGGGTGAACCTTTCCCAGACTTTCTAAGCACCCTACCACTGCATGCTGTACACATGTTCGCCTTGGGGTGTTTTCTTGCTGGTGGCTGGCTCCCGGCTTGTGGCTGATTTAAACCAGAATTGGCGCGTCTTGCTACGCATATTCAGGCATTTGTGGAATCATTGTTGCTACTTCTAACAACACGTTGCCACTTACATGTAGGGTGTGCACAATCGGAGCTGGTACATTCTTTTATGATAAGGTAAAATCCAGCCAACTCTTCTATTCCCTTTATAATAGCTGGGTCGTAAGCTCCTTATTCGTTGGTCTGTGGAGACTTCTGCTGCTATACAAGGCACTTGAGAAATGCCCCGTTTTAAGGTTCCTGAAGTGCTTAATGATCCAAAGGGAAGAGCAACAGCCTGTCGCAGAGCTTGAAAGAGGTTTGTCTGCCACCACCGTGAGACATTTGCAGCGGGCCATTTCCTTTAGAACAATTCGGAGGCAGCGCCAAGGGGGCCTCCCTCAGGGCCAAGGAAGCGAGTGTTTCCTGCCTTGGGAACTGCCTGGTTCACGACCTTCTCAGGGCAGTGATTCTTGACCTGGGCTCCACCACGCGCTGGGGGGCCGTAGGATCATTTAAAGGACGCCAAGGATGGGGTCGGACTCTGATGCAGTTCCTGGACACTTCCAATGTGGTGTGGGAAGCGTGGTTGGCCTTGCCCAGGCTCCAGAGAGTGGAGGTCGGAGGGGGACGGGGTCAGAGATGAGGTGCAATCTGATCTCTTTCATTAAACCAACTCAAGGGTTGGAAAAAAAACCTTTGCAAGTCCCCTGGCTGTCAGGACAAGGGCTATTGCAGCTGGTCTAATACGTCCCCCCTCACCCTGGAGGCCCGCCGGGCCGGCGGCACTAGCTCACGGGGCCGGAACCCGCGCGGCGGCCGCTGTTGCCGGCCGGGCCCGTGAGGCGGCGG
>NW_017728921.1:5733839-5741324 GCF_001723895.1 Crocodylus porosus
CGCGGGATGGAGGCGGTCACCGAGGGGACGTGGGAGGCGCTGCCTGCGCCCCTCAGCGCCGGCGTCCTGCGCACCCTGCGGGCCCTGCGCTTCCCCCGCATGACCCCCGTGCAGGTGCGGGCTGGCCGGGATGTTAACACGGGGTAGGCCTTGGGCGGGGGTTGTTAACGTGGGGCAGGCCTGTTGTGTGAGGGGGGCTGTAAATGTGGGCAGGCCTGTTGTGTGAGGGGGATTGTTAACGGGGGGCAGACCTATTGTGTGAGGGGGGCTGTTAATGTGAGGCAGGCCTGTTGTGTGGGGGAGGTTGTTAACACAGGGCAGACCCGTGGGTGGGGGTTATTAACACGGGGCAGGCCTGGGGCACCCTCCATGCGGGTTTCAGGATGTGCAGCTCTGCCCTGGCGAGCCCCAGGGGTCTGATGCACACCGCTCGTGCAGCCCCTTACAAGCCGCCGAACCTCTCCGCAGCTCTGTTTCCTGCCAGTGGAAAGGGCCTGAGGGCTCCCACCTGCCTTTGTGAGGAGCTGCGGGGTCTTTGGCTGGAGCCAGAGCAGGAGGGAACATGCCAGGGGGTCTTGGCCAGGCTGCTGTGCCCCCCTGGTCCCCCCCCAACAGGGGCCTTGAGATGTTTTCAGGGGGCAGCTGGTGCCCCGCAGCGGAGCACCGTCAGGTTTGCAGACACGATTCTCAAGATCAACCCAGAGATTTCAAATAGAAATCTGTGGCGTTCGTGTTGCTGAGCGAGCTCTTTGCAACAGAAAAGCTGCCCTGTTATTTTTCTGCGCTTAAAATAAAGGGAAACCTAAAAAAGGATGGCTGTCTATCCAGCGGTGCCTCAGGTCTAAAAGGTTGAGAACTGCTGGTGCATGCAGTGCCCCTGCCAGGAGGGTCTCAGACTCAGACTGTGTTTTTCTTCCCTTCAGTCCGCAACCATTCCTCTGTTCATGAATAACAAGGATGTTGCTGCAGAAGCAGTGAGTATCGTGTGAGCTAAATTTGCTCTTTCATTTTTTCTTGTGCATATTTGGACACATGAAGAAACAAACTTGTTGCCATTTTCACAGGTAACGGGCAGTGGCAAAACGTTGGCGTTTGTGATTCCCATACTAGAAATTCTTCTCAGAAGGGAAGAAAAGTTAAAGAAAATGCAGGTAAGATCAGCTGGTGTGTTTGGAGTGCTTACTCAAATATATACTGTGTAAGTAAAGATTTATGATGTCAGTAAGAATATGCGTGAAAAATGCATACCTGAGTGCGTGTTAGATTCGGCCTTTAGTACATCATAACCAGGAATTAATTCAAAACATTTTTAAACAAGCTTTCTCCTTTATTTGGAAACCAAAAATATGTCTGTAAGCTGTTAGAGAACAAGGTATCTGAATATTAAATGTAGCTTGTGAGGGGAAGGGACTCTGCTTTTTCACTTTTTAATATAATATAAAGTTTTGATTTCTGAATGAATCCAGTTTGCACTTGTCACTAAAAACCATTGTGTCTCTTAAACAACAATTTGTGCTTAGTTAAAAAAAACAACATTTATAGTTTTTGTGGGTTTTTTTTGTTCTGTGCAGAAATGCGTATGGTTGTACTGCAATATAACAAAACAGGCTGCACAGCATCTGAACTGGATTGCTTGCCTGTATTAGTATTTTAACAAAAGTGGTGTTTGCCTGTGAGAAACAAAGTCTGTTAATTGCATACAGTCACAATATCTTTATTGGTAAATCTTAAAGGATGTGCACATTTCAGTCTCTAGTGGGTCATCAAATCCAGCCTGCTGCTGTTAGGCACCTTGTCCTCTGCTCTTTCAGGCAAAAGGCAGGGAAGCATCTTAGAGACCAGCTAGTTTAGGGGAGGCATAAGCTTCTTGGACAGCCTAATTTATCAGATGCTACAAATGGACTTGCAGAAAGTCGAGGTTGTAAATAGAAGGGAATTTAAATACCAAAGATGACAGAGGGCGGCATTGTGGGAGAGGCTAAAGTGGTTTGAATAGGTCATTATGCAGTAAACCCATCGAGAATATAGGTGTTACAAAAGCTAACCCAGGTAATGGGATAAGAATCCATAGTCTCTGTTGAGACCTATTTAACACACAATCTGTGTTCATTCGTTCTTTCACATAGAGACCACGCACATATCCAGTGCAGACAGCACAGGGGCACTGTAAGTCAGTAATGGCATATATGACATTGGTAGAGCAACAGGTGAATGAACCTTGGATATTACAGTATGTGTTATTTGGTCCACTAGTTATGTGGTCTGTGTTAACGAGCTATCATATGTGAAGGTAGCGAGTCCGGGAGCAAACAACATGGGTTACAAAATCTGGGGTTCATTCACCTGCTCCTCTGTTTTTTCAACTGATGAGCCACCAAATATGCAGCAGAAATTCTCTGTTTGTTTCTAAAACATGTAGGTTGGAGCCATAATCATCACGCCCACAAGAGAATTGGCTGTTCAGATTGATGAGGTGCTCTCACATTTCACTAAACATTTTCCCCAGTTTAGGTAAGTCTGTTTAGGCATGTAATGAAAACAAATTTTCCTTCAGCCCCTGCTTACAAAATGTGAATAACCTGTTTTTTTTATTTTAGTCAGATTCTGTTAATCGGTGGTACGAATCCTGTAGAAGATATTGAGAAGTTCAAAGAACATGGGTGAGCTGATCATTCATTTCTGCTGATGTCTCTCAGTAGAAACAAGACATGATTCCTGCCCCCAGGAGTTAACAGATTATGGCTCTGACTTTGCCAACACTTAAGCAGGAATGTAGTGTCATAAAAATCAGTGGGAATGCTTAAATAAATCAAATTATGCATTTGTTTTTTCAGAGAGTCTCTGTTTCAAAGAACAGAAATCAGTAGCAGAGGATCAAATGCAAAAATTAGCATGATCATGGACTTCGTGAGTGAGAGTTAGCATATAGTATAGCATAATGAACTGCAGAGAAACCACTCTGTTCCTAGGATTGTTAGCAACACTGGATTGTTGTTTAATTAAATGTTATACATATATTTCATAAACTGCTCTTTAAGGTGATATTGGTGTGGAAATTCTGCAGCAAAATGAAATATAGGTGGGCATCTTATTTGTGTGTGACACCTTTCAGCTCATACCCATGTCTTAGCTTAGCTATATGAACTTTAGGATCAGGATTGGGAATGCATTTCCACCCATCACCATAGTTTCTGAGCAATATACATGTCAATACGATATGTACGAGTAAAGTTCATAGTAGACTGAGCTGCCTTGTCCAGTGAAAATTGCTGAGGTCAAACTCCAGCTGAGGACTATTGAGCACAAGCTTGTGGTATGATGAGAGTTCAGGAAGTCAATGACATCCAAATGCTGTTAACATGTAACCTAATCTGCACTTTCTGTCACCAATAGAGGGAACATCATTGTAGCAACCCCCGGCCGTTTGGAGGATATGTTCAGAAGAAAAGCAGATGGGCTGGATTTAGCACGTTGTGTGAAATCACTTGATGTGCTGGTATTAGATGAAGCTGACAGGCTTCTAGACATGGGATTCGAAGCAAGGTAGTTTCACTAATATAATTCTAATAATATTTGTCCCTCCTTTTGTGCCTTCTGTGTGAGTCTGTTGAAGTGCTTAAAACACAGTGTGATTTAAGGTGTGTAGTTTTTTCTGGGTTACAGATAAAGAAACGGAGGCAAAAACAGGTTAAGCAATTGGCACAAGGTCACGCACTGAGTCAGTGGTGAGGCTCAGACAAAAAGCTAAGAGTCTTAGCTCGGTCTTTCTACGCAGGTGTTTTGTGTCATCTATCAGAGTAGTACCTAAATGACTGTGCGAGAAGCTCTTTATTCTTGCAACACCCCTTTGATTCAGGAATTGATTATCCCTGTTTTACAGAGGAGGAGCTGAGGCACATAAAGATTAAAGCTTTGTCTCTAGGAAGAAAAATGGGAGTTCCCACCCAAGGCCTAAGTGCTTTACCTACGATTCTGTGGCAGGGCTGTCACTTGAAGCTACTCTCATAACTCCTGGTTCCCTGTTAACTGCTTTAGCTATGAGGTCTTTATGTGATACCTCCTCTCCTTTATTAACAATAAATCAGTCACTATGTACCCTTGTGTGTTTTCCTGTTGCTTTGCTGAATAATTTGATACTTTAAAAAATGAGGCATTAACATTTATCATGTGCTAATGTAAAACTGAAAACAAACTGTCAAACTGAATCAAGGACCCACTGATTTCTAATCCTTGTGCTTTTTTGGGTTTGTTTGCAAAAATTGTTGATGGCATCTACGGAACTAGGAGGGGAAAATAGTCAAGGGGAAGAAAGTGACAGAAGTCAAGGAAAGACTTGTATAAAAGAGAATAAAAATAATCAAGGAAAGAGTAATTTATAGGATGAGCGTATTCAAGTGGACCTACTGTGGACTCTTACTGACAGCCTCAGTTAAAATGCACGTGTTTATAATTGGTCAAGGTGGCACAGATCATTAGTGGAACACCAGGTGTTGTACCCCCCCTCCCACCTTTGGTAAAAATGCTCGTTTAAAATCTCTGGTTGTAAAAGTTCCTCCTTGGTCAGTCTATAAGGTGCACCTCTATCTAGTTTTCTTCCTTCTGATAGAATTCTGAAGTCACTTTATTTTTAAAATGTGTTTATTCACAGCATAAATACCATTCTGGAATTTTTGCCCAAGCAGAGACGGACAGGTCTGTTCTCAGCAACTCAGACTCAAGAAGTTGAGAATCTGGTGAGAGCTGGTCTCCGGAATCCTGTCCGCATATCAGTGAAGGAGAAGGGAGTTGCAGCAAGCAGCACCCAGAAAACCCCCACACGGCTTGAGAACTACTACATGGTGAGGTTCCCTGTGTCCCATCTCTCATTTGTTTTCAGTGGAATGTCTGACTGTTGCACTCTGGATTGGCATTGCATCCTCTCTGAAGGTAGCCACTGTCCAACAGAGACCATTCTGAAATTGCAGCCACACAGCTAGCAGCATTGTTGCAATAAATACAGTAGACTGAAAAAGTGCACTTCTTTTAGAGGGATTCTTGCTGATCGATCAACTTCTGAGGGGCAATCTAAGCTCTAACAAGTGTAAATGAGCTTTACAGACTTGGTCTCTGCTCTGCTGTTGACCTGCTTTCTGTAACCTCTGTCAACTTGCTTCATTTTTCTGTGTCTTATTTTTTTCCTCACTCTGAATGGGGACATATAATGCTCCCTTCTCCCACCCTGGGTCTATTCTATATGTACTCAGGTGGAGAATGATTTCAAACTGAGGTTTACAGTTAAGTTGATGGTTCATTTAAAAAAACAAAACAAAACTCCAGTAATCAGTAACTTTTAAAGCTGCACTTCAGTGTTTATACATTTCTGCTTTTGAATTGATATCAGCAAGCTCTAATATGTGCAAAAGAGCAATGTTTCCACTCTAATGGATGTGGACTAGGCATGAGTAAGTATTAATATGAGTTGCCTGTGTTGAAAGACCTCTTATGTAAATGAAGCGTAAATGAACCCTAAAGGCTGTATTTTGAGATGAATGGAAGAAACAAACAGAGCACTTTGAGATGTTGAACTGTTTGATATTCATTATGGGTATTATGTTGTGTAGATATGCAGAGCAGATGAAAAATTCAATCAGTTGGTGCATTTTCTTCGACAACACAAGCAGGAAAAACATCTGGTCTTTTTCAGGTAATTCGTTTTTATGGAAGCAGTGCAGAGATGGTTATTTTAGTGGCAAGTGCTCCCAGTGCTGCTTGGGGCACAGAAATGCTAGTCTTTGCCCCAAAGAGCTGATGTTCTAAGCTAAGAGGTGACTCTGTGGGTTCATGTTAATAACTGTGTAGAGTACCACACACCCACACACACGAGTCTTTCTGTGAAGCAGTGGTCAATCTTATGCTTTTCCATAATAAAAGCACTGGTCAGGGCATGTGAGCTTTTGAGGTTTAGGTTTTTAACTAAAATAAGACATTGTAGACAGTTGGATGTTAGTCATTAGAATAATGCTTAGAACTTAAGGGGATACTTATATAGCACTTTTCTTTCAAAAGGCTTCAAGAGCACTTTAGATATTCAAGGCTAACCTAGCTCATACATCTCTCACGAATACAGAATGAATTCAGAGTGACTTTTGGGAGTACAAGGAATTCAGGATCTGATCTGCAAATGATATGCAAATTATATGGCTAGTAAAGCAATTTCTGCAAGTCAACTCTAGGGTGGAAGATAGCTGATTAACATCAGCACTTCAGAACAGGAAGAGATGAAAAAATCTGTACCTTAAGGAGGAATTTAGCAAGAGAGAATGGCCACGTTAGGATTTGACCAAGGGGCTGGAAGCCAATAAACTTATTGATGTGAAAAGAAATGAGAGATCTCTGGTGGATGGGATAAATCAAACCTGATGACTTCTAAGAGTTGTGAAGTGAGATAACAGCTGGATTCACTAGTACTACAGTAATGCAAATTGCTCTTGCGTAGCTTTGATTTTGTTAAACAGATCTTGGCAACTAGGACCTTTCACCAGTGCTGTATCCACATGCAGTTTTAAGATTAAAGCATTAGACTCAAATTGAAAGATGACTCTCACTTCTGCACTTCTATCATTCCTCCAGTACCTGTGCCTGTGTGGAATATTATGGGAAGGCCCTGGAGTCCATGGTTAAAAATGCAAAAATAATGTGCATTCATGGGAAAATGAAGCACAAACGGAACAAGATTTTCACAGAGTTTCGTAAACTCCCAAGGTAAGGGCATTTAAATAGAGTAATCCAGCTAAAGGAGGGGAGTATGTGATTGTATCTTCTGGCTACATGGGCATAGAAGCATGTAGAGTTTCAGCTTAGCAGTTCTTTGCTGCTACATGAGGGGGAAAATGAATAATGAATTGTCTATGCTGCAACATGAAGGATTGATTATAGTATACACTAACTTACTTTAGCTAGTGTGGTCCAAAGCAGCAGCAATGGGGATGGGTGTTAGCATGTGCTAACAACCCTGGTACATATCCTGGGTCCCTGGGATGTTTGTACTCTGGTTGCTAGCATGTCTTGCATTTTCACTGCTGGTGGTACTGATGCTAGCTAGATTAAGCTAGTCACAGGTGTGCTAGCACATGGTACAATCACACCTTTATTTTGTTGGGTGGCCATACCTTTCAAGAGAGGTGTGTGAGTGAAAATAGCTTTCTCCACTAACATGTGGGGGACTAATTAAGTGCTTTGTTTCATCTTGTAAAAGAAAAGAGATGTTTTTCCAGCATAAATTGTTGGTATGTTAGATGTAATACCAACTACGTTATAGAGGTGCACCGATACATTGGTCCCATATTGGATCGGCACCAATATGAAGAAAATTGAGAGCATCAGCAATTGGCTTTTTTTTATCTGATGTGCCTGATAATGTGGCTGATAAATACCCTGTGCGTGCACACAGCCACAGCGCAGCACTCAGGCAACCAGGAGCGCTCGTTTGGGGGGTGCGGGGAGGGG
>NW_017728921.1:5741424-5807120 GCF_001723895.1 Crocodylus porosus
GGGGTGCCCTTGGATCTGCACGTGGGGCAGGCTGCCACTGTGGGCTGGGGCTGTGCTCCTGGTGGGGGGCTGGGCTGGGTTTTGCTCGGGACAGGTGGCAGCAGTGCTGGGAGGATGGTTGTGGGGGCTGCAGCCACCCCAAAATTCATCGTAGCTCCCCCAACCCCATTCCTAGCTCCGCTGTCACCCACCCCAAGCACTGCCTGGCTCAGCCCCCCTCTCCCCCTGCTGGGAAGAGGCAGTGCATCCCTGGCCCCAGCCCACAGCACCACATAGATCCTGGGGTGCATGTAGTGGTAGGAGCTGCCTCCCCATTTCCCCCAGAGGAGCTGTGGTTCAGCCCCAGTGCCTGCCCCACTCCCTCCCTCATTGTGGGGGCCTTGATCTGCCCCCCTCTACGCTCCTTCCCTCCCCCGCAACAGACTTACCAGCCAGATGCCACTCTCCATGCTGCAGGGCTGCATATCGGAATCGGATCAGTATCGGCTGATATGGCTTATTAAAAATTGGACATGGGTATCGACCCAAAAAATCTCTATCAATACACCCTTCCTACATTAGTCTTCCTAATATTACATAGAATTGTTCTATGCAAATTGGAACTAGCTTGTGATGTTATTTTCGGTTGATTTGGCTACAGATGCTTTAAAAATACTTATGGCTGAAACTCTGCCCTGAATCCTCCGCTCTCTCCAATCAGTATGAATAAAGTATAATCCAGGACAGAAGCCGAGTTGATTAGTGCTTCTCAAATACCTGTTTAATCCAAATTCCATTTTATATTCTGTAATTTTCTAGTGGCATTTTAGTTTGCACCGATGTGATGGCCAGGGGTATCGACATTCCAGAAGTAAATTGGGTTTTACAGTATGACCCCCCTCGCAGTGCAAGGTACGACTTCATGTCATCTTGAGAATTTTACCAGAAAGTTGTGCTGTGTAAGCACACACTGGGAGCTCAGTACTGTATAAAACACGGGGAAGGCTAACTTGTTGTCCAAGAGCCATCCAAATGGAGAGGCAAAACAATGTGGCTGTGTTGCTTGATCAAAGGAAGATTGGGCCACTTTTTATTATTACTGTTACGTATATCATTTCTTATATGAAAAATAGCATGCACAGTTTGGGTGTGTTAATCTTTGCTAAAGGGCAGGCCTTATTTACAGTGGTGTAGAACATAGTTCCGGGATATCTGAACGTGATTGTTGGGAAGGATATGTGCTTTGTGCGTTGTATTCAGATAACTCCTACTGTTAGCTAGAATAACTAGACCACTTTGGAGGTACATAGACCCTGGATTTCCCATTGCCTCATTGTATTATTTTAGAAGATTTGCCTCCTATTGAGCTATCTTTGTGTTGTTTGCAGTGCCTTTGTGCATCGCTGCGGTCGAACAGCTCGAATTGGCCATGTAGGCAGTGCACTTGTATTTTTGCTTCCCATGGAAGAATCCTATGTTAATTTTCTCTCAATAAACCAAAAGGTGAGGGTTTTTTTTCCTTCTCCAGTCCTCCATAAAAGCATAAAAAGGTTGCATCAAAAACTGACTACTGATTTATGGTATTGTATAAGGCTTAAAGTGTCCATGTAATTTAGGTGAGTAATAAACATGGGGTAAAACTGCTTTCCTACCACAGCTAATGCATAAAGAGCTAGCATGGGTGTCTCTTGAGCCTGTCTGGCTAGCGTACCCTGGGGAAGGTAGACTGCAGGGCAGCAAGCAGAACTTGAGCCATAGGATCAAGAGAACTACTGAACTGATTAATGTGGCTACTAGAGCAGGACTGCTGTCTGTACTGTCCATTTTTTATAATAGCAGAGTCTTACCCCTTTCATTTTATGCTGAGATTAAATTAATTATATTTACCTGTGAGATACTTGCAGTGCAGTCTACTAGTTAGAACTGAGTCAGGACATATGTGCTTTATTCCCTATTCTGTTACTTTCATTGCGTGACCTTGAGCAGTTCGGTTCCCTTTTTTTGTTTTTGTTTCATCATTGCTTGGCTTAAAATTTGGAGACAGAGGGTGGAGTACCTTACAGCACTTTGAAATTTAAGGTAGAAGTATGAGTTTGAAGTTTAACTTAAAGCATTAATTTGAGCTGTTGCTTTGGTCTTTTTTTTGGGTCCTATTTCAGTGTCCCATGCAGGAAATGAAACCACCAAAAAACATGGTAGATCTTCTTCCAAAACTGAAGTCTATGGCTCTGGCAGACAGAGCAGTATTTGAGAAAGGGATGAAAGCATTTGTATCTTACGTGCAGGCCTACGCTAAACACGAGTGCAGTCTCATCTTCCGAATAAAAGGTATCTCCCAGCACCTGCTGGCACTTCTGCTTTTTTGGGAGAAATGTTTTTGGGTTGGTGAACAAGGTTGCTGCCAAAAAGCTAGAGATGACAAGTGTTCCCATGCACATGGTCACCTTATGTGGAGTCATGTACTAAGTGCATTTTACACCTTCAAACCATTAAGCATTTCCTAATCATGAACTAATGACTCCTAAACTGCTGGTGGTTATTACGTAGGAGGGGGAGACGGAGACGGAGATGGAGACAAGCAGGTTAAGTGACTTGGTTAAATCCAGAGAGGAGAGTGTGACAATTTCCCATGAGAATGCATGAGTTTTAGCCTCTGCAGCTCTGAAAGGGCAAGCAAACACACAGCTTGCTAGGCTATTTCTTCTAAAAGATTTAAAGATCAGCTTGCAATATAGAATATTTAACTTGATTTAATGAAACCAGCCAAAGATGCTTTACATCTTGGCTGATCTTTTTTCTCCCCAAAACACAACTGATAGTAACTGCATGGACTGATACAGCAAAAATGTGTATATTTTTGAAGTAATTATTTGCCTAGGGTGATGATTAAAAAATGTATATCTGACTGATAAGTGGAACTGGTCAGATATATATTGGAAATAGCTTTTCCTTCCTGTCAGAATGTGAGATCTAATTTTTTTTCCCTATCTTGAAATGGGACAGAGTTCATGTCTTATTTTTACAAACTAGTAATCCTGCTTAAAAAAATCAGATACAGGCAAACTTTTACCCTTTTTTTAAAAGTACAAATTAACAAGTTTTTTAATTTGAGAGAATTGTCAAACATGGCAGTTCTCTTAGGGACAAACTTTCCCAATTTTTTTTTTCCAGAGTGGGAAATTTGTCGCAACTGACCTTTTCTCATGTAGCTATTACAAATCTTTTTGTGATAAAAATTTGGTCAGTTTTTGACCGGCTCCAATAGATGCAGAAAAAACCATGACACAGAGAAGCAGTTAGAATGCAAGTGATACCTTACAGAAAGAGGAGGATTTACATGTGAAAGGTACTTATTGTGTTTTATAACAAAATATTGAATAGTTGCACCTTTCTTTCCAGTCAAGATGTTTTAACCCTGGTAAAGTACTTAGGCATGTGAGTGGCCTAGTAGAAGTCATTGGAACTACCTAGCTGCTCAAAGAATGTGCTTCACGCTTTCACCAGATTTGCCTATTGCATACTAACATTTTAATCCTCTTTAACAGATCTGGATTTTGCGAGTCTTGCCAGAGGTTTTGCTCTTTTGAGGATGCCAAAGATGCCTGAGTTAAAAGGAAAGTCCTTTTCAGACTTTATTCCAGTCAGTTTTGACACAGACACCATTACATTCAAAGACAAAAACAGAGAAAAGCAGAGGCAGAAACTGTTAGAACAACAAAGAAAGGAAAAACAAGAAAATGAAGGGAAAAAGAAATTCATACGGAATAAAGCCTGGTCAAAGCAGAAAGCCAAGAAGGAGAAGAAAAAGAAAATGGTAGCTAAAAGGAAAAGAGAAGAGGTACATTTTGACTTCTGATAAGCTCATGTGTACCTACTGCAATAGAGCTGCTGCCAGGTTTGGATGTAACACTTGCAAAATGCTTATGAGGGCTTTAGCTTGTCAGGAGCGAGGGGCGCTGAACAGGATTCCCGTTGGTCCAAAGCACAGTGATTTGCATAAGCAGAGCTCAGCAAGTTCAAAAGCAAATTCCATCCAGTCCTCCCTTGCTAGTGAGCAGTGCTGCTGGCTGGATTCTTTAAATCTCACTTCTTTGAGGTGCCAGTAACCTGAAATTAGGGGAGCTACAGTACTGGAGTTTCTTGCCCTCCCCAAGGAGCAAGTCTAACAATAGGTCCATCAGTAAAGAGAGGGATTGGGTTCTGTTCCTTGCTGGTCAGAACTCTGGTTGTAAGCCTCCAGTAAAAGAGAGTCAAGAGAAGCACTGGTAGCTGCACTCAAAATGGGGATGCAGGAAACGGATTGGAGCAGGACAGGAATACTTCTTGCAGCAGGGCAGAGTGCTTAGGTCAGGGGCAGGCAAAATTTGGCCCGGGGTCTGGATGTGGTCCACCAGGCCATTCTGTCCAGCCCGCAGGGCCTCTAAATAATGTAGAAAATTAGTATTAATCTGCCCTGGGCTGCCTGTCGTGCAGCCCTCGATGGCTTTCCGAAACTCGGTAAGCAGCCCTTTGCCCAAAATAATCGCCTGCCCTTGGCTTATGTGCTAAGTTTTATCTCGTGTCAAATGTTATTTGGGGCTTCTGGAGAAAGGAATGATTTATGACCTAATACTTTAATTGCTAGCAACTAGTGGGAGAATTCTATACATGGTGCTAATGCTCCTTTAATTCATGCTGCTGCCAGGCTTTATGTGAATCCCAGAGCAGTAATAATTGAGTATTGTCCATGGGTGGCAGTAGCACAACGCTGTTAGATGCTAGCGATACCAGGAGAATGCACAGTGAAGAACTGACACTATAAGGTTAATATGGTCATTTCTGAGGTGTCCAGATAGGACTGGAGCAGTGTAGTGCTGGAATAAGTTATTCTGTTTCAATTGGCTACAGGGCTCTGATCTTGAAGATGAAGACCTGGAGGAGCTGCTGAATGATACAAGACTCTTAAAAAGGTTAAAAAAGGGTAAAATTAGTGAGGAAGAGTTTGAGAAGAGGCTGACGGGCAGTGAGAGAAAAGTCGAAATGGAAGTAATAACTGATTCAGAGTCTGAAGACTGACAGTCCTGGTCTGACTAGTCACTCCATGGAGATGCCACTTTTTTCAATAAAACAAATTTTATACCAAGATCATTTCCTTCTATGCTCCGCATTGTTCAAGTCCTATGAAACAGACTTAGTTTCTGTGAATGCTAGGTGCTTCTAACAGAATTGGCATGACTTTTCCTCAGGGCCCAAGCACAACTGAACCTCTCTTGTAGCATAATATCCAGAGTGAACCATGGAACTCGGTAAGTGACTTGCAGATTTTTGTCAAGTGTGTGCTATGTTCACGTGAAAAAAGTCTGACCGTTTTGATCCGTATTTAGGAAGAGAATTTAAGTTTATTTTTCTATAAGATTAAAGTACTGCACCCTGCTTTAGGAGAATTTATTTTAGAACTTCAGAGCCCCTAGAAGCTTACACTTTATTTTGAGCACTGGACCACTTATATGTAGCAAGTAAATTTTTAAAACATTATGACTGTTGGTAATGAAATCAAACCCTGTGCAGTCTCCCTCTTATGTCACATCTGTGTAATATAGCAGTAGAGGGCCAACCTCTTAGAGGTGTGAAACAAATTAAGCCTTGTGACTTCCCAGAATGCCACTGTGATCCCTCTTCCCATCCCAACGTGCTGTGTGCTATATACACAGGCTGCTCTTGCTATTTGTGGCTACAGATAACCTTTTATTCAGAAGCCACAAGTGCCACAGATGGATGACTGTTCCTTTACATCTGCAGTTTCATAGATGCTATAGTTTGGAGGAGCCAAAGTCCCAGGTTCTGTACAGTGAATCCTCTTCATTACAGGTAAAGTTTAATAAGTTCATCACTGACAGCTGATGGGGTTAACACTCCCAGGTCTGTAAACAGTAACGTAATTAGTGATGGCGAAGTGTAGTCAATCCATGGGTGCTCCTCAGCTAGATTTTGGCTTGTTTTCAAGGTGTCTGCTTTGTACTGTGGGGAAGAGAAGACTTATTAGCTGTCAGAGCATGAGAAGCTGTAACTTCTTGAAAACTGAGCAATAACAAAAAAGACCTGTGGAACTTAACTACAGCTAAGTACAGTCTGCTGCCACTGGCTTTAATCAAAGCTTAAGTTACTGCTTCTTGCCACAGCCGTTCTTTCAGCTTCCCGGGGAAAAAAAAAGGCTTATAGGTCTGGAAGGTATCTTGGTCTATTAGTTCTGCCATCTGTTTCCCACCCCGCAAAAAAAACAAAACAATAGAAGCTGAATAAGCTGTTTTGGCAGCTTAATTTAGTGCAACTGGGTGCATTTACAAGTTCATTAATGTGCCTTTGCTGCTGTGCATTAAGTTTAATATCTCTAATATGAGGTACTACATCAGCATTTCTCAACTGGTGTGCTGCAGCATTTTGGGCTGGAGCCACACCCCTTGCCTGGCTGGAGCCACGCCCCATGCCTGCTGCTGCTGCGGACACATACACATGGGGAGTGTGGGTCCAGCCCAAAATCCCATCTGGCTAGCTGCACATCACCCCTCCCTCACCCTTTTTTTAAATTTAGGTAAGTGTGCCATGGGGCAAAAAAGGCTGGGAAATGTTGTACTACATAAAAGTGCAGTGGCCCATGCTAATGTGCAGTAGTAAAGGCGAACAGTTTTTTTGTGACACAATGTGCAGTAGACTAGATTAATTCTACTATGCATTAGCAAGGTTTTTGCCATGATGTTCTAATGCACAGTAGAACAGTCCGTTGTGCATTAAGGCATCTCATGTAGACATGCCCACTGGGTATGAGGCTTTTTTAATACTACACAATACTAAAGGGACAAATGAGGAAATTCAAACTGGAAGAGAAAGTTTAAACTATGAAATGAGATGACAGCACTACAACTCTTGATTTAAGCTGGTAAGAAAAGAAAGAGCTCCAGTTTGTCTGCTCTACCCATAAAGTAACTTCTGAGCTCTTACATTCAATATATTCAGTCCTCAAAGGCCAACTTGTGCACAGCTTGCTTACAAAGTATTCTGAATTTCTCTTTACCTTAAACTTGTCTGGGACATCCTGTTGATTTAGAGGGAAGAGCCTTACGAACTTGAAACTTTCGGCAACAACATAAAAGGGCTTATTCTGAGCCTTGGTGCACACAGCCATTTGATTTGTACCGATCTGGGGAGACAGTTCAGTTAGCACTGGATTTATACATTCTTCTATCAGGACAATGAATTGCCAAGATTAGATTTAATGTTTGAACTGAAAGCACTCTGGAAAAGCCTAGAACATTTTTTACAGAAACCGAGCTTAAGAAATGGGACCTCCCAAAGATTATTTTTATCCGTGTGCCATTAAGACTTGCAATATCTCTAAGACATAGATAGATATGTAAAAGTATCCTCCTTTCACAGATTTAGGCTTGGAAGTGAAATGACTTCAAGGCCATAGCGGAAGCTAGTAGCACAACAGGGAGTACATCTAGGAGGCTTCACTCCCAATCTCTGTTCTGGGAAGTTAAGAATATTAGCAGCCATCGTGTATTTCAGGTCAGCAAGGTTTTATATTTAACAAGTGTCTGTTTCACCTTGTACAAGGCAAGAGCCTATTTTTCTAGCAGCCAGATCAAATGTGCTTTACTTGTATACTGTTACTATGAGTTGGAAAAAGGTGGATTTTTTAAAATTAAAACTACAGTAACCAAATTGAATCTGTTGCCTTAGCTATTTGACCTACTGATGCTGACAGCATTAAAACTGAGAAAAATGATAGCGAAACAAAAGGTTTAAGCTTAAACCTATAATATAGTGAATCACAAAGACTTATCAAATTGTAATGGAATATGAAATGCAGCAATTTGTAGCAGTTTTAACTGCTAGTGTGGCAGAGGGGATAGTTACAAATTGCATAAAAAGGAATTACCTGGAGAAGATCCCTTGCCTACAAGCTCATTTAACCAGAGTAGGGAGGATAAATATATGCAAAAATTGGGTCAATAGCTGCAAGTGTACAAAAAGTAAAAAATACTGCTGGTTACCTTATTAATGATTCCTCCATTTTCAACTACGCCTTCAGCACCAACTATTACCAGGTCCACTTTTTCCATAATGTAACTGATGAAGAAAAAACATCATGTTGTGTAGTACTAAAAGCATGACTTCCCAAGAACCCCAATGCTGCTTAATACTTCAAGTGATAACTTAGCTTTTCCCCTCTAGCTAGTCTTTCTTCTGAACATGTACATTGTGGAATGATCCTTCCTTACTGTCCCCCCTGCTCAGGAATATTGAATAGCATCTGCTTCTCCGAACAGCACTGTCATCAGCAGCTCTTGAGGGTTTTTTTTAACCCAAGTTCTTAAATCAGCTGATAAACTATATACATTTGAGGGAAAATATTGGCAAGTCTGAGTGTTCTGCAGTTTCTAGGTATGTTGCCCCTTAGGCAAATTGCATTGGAATGAGAATCAAATTTGATACTGCTCCATCTTCACACATTTGGGACCCAATTCTGGTTTGTAGTAAGCAGTGCTTAGGTTAAAAGAATGTAGTGCCTGCACCTATTCGAGAAAAGCAGCATGGTTTGGGGAGCTACAACAAACAACCCATCAAATTTGTTGGCTACTTTTGATACACAGTAAAAATACTGCCATAAAAGGTTTAACTTGTACAGTGGCCAGGCCTCTTGGTATACTGGAGACAAGCTAACAGAGAAGAACTGTTCATTCTAGTCTGGACAAATGTTTGGAAAGTTTTCAGGTGCTGTACCTAAAATGTCTAGAAGAACAAGAGATTTCCTAATGTCTATGAAGGTAATGAATAAGCTTACCCTACAGCAGCATCCAGAATCACGGTAACAGGAATGTTCAAGTTGCTGAGGGCCTTTGCCATTTTTTGCCTATGAAAATAATGTTTACAAAAGTTGAAAAGACTTTCTTGGAAGACAGTGCTGGTGAAATACAATTAATATAGTTGAAGTACTATATGAAAGTCTGAAATCTAACTGTGGGTCCCTACCTTTCCACATCCTCCTTTCTCTGTACATGCAATCCTTCTGCTTTAAAGAAGTAAGCTGTGTGATGACATACAGTAGGTGAGAACCAAAAAGGGAATTAGCTGACTATAAGGCAGATAATAAATGGACCATGTACAGAGTAAGGTGCAAGATTCCTCACTAATCATTCAGCTTAAACGGTTGTAGGCATCACATATAAGCTGCACATAATTTAAGTTAGGGGTGTCAAACATACAGCCTCCAGCAGGCGGAACTGGTCTGGCATATGACCCGGACCTGATGTCAAGGGCATTTAACACAGGGGCGTAAGCTGTATGCAGTACCTGCATCAGACCAACCCTGTGCACTGGCTCTGGGACCAGTCCAGATGGGGCAGTGCCGAAGCCAGTATGCAGTGCTGCTGCATGTGCTACAGGCTGGGTCTCTGTGCCATGTGGTGTGCCTATGGCACCAGGTATAGCCTGTGCACCATGTGCCAGCCCTGCTCTGGAGCTCATGCTGCTTGTAGCATGCAGGCTGAACCCAGTGCTGTAAGCACTGCCTGTTGCAGAGAAGGCTGGCAGTGTGCACTATATGCATTATTCTACTGGACAGTCCTTCATGCTCACTGAAGGATGCACAAATGGCCTGGGGCCTGACCCCAACTAGCCGTGGAGCCAGCACTTGGGGCTGGTCTGGGGGGGTACCACATGCAGCTGAATACTTTATACTGCTGATGGTTACAAGAACCACTGCTTCAGTTTTTGGGATTTTTTTTAACTGACATCTTAAATTGATTGCACCAGTGCAAGCAACCACCCAAGCCAGAAATCTGTTTGCATAGCAATGGTTAATTTTTAAAGTTCTGGTAAATTTCCTCCAAACATTAGTGATACTGGAATTGCTTCTTGCAGTTCTTAATGAAGAGTGTTTATAGATTCTCTCTCAAGAAGGATATGATGTTTTGTCAGAGCAGTTGTTGCCTTTTAGCAGAGTTCAAAAAAAGGGGAAAAGCTTCCTGATGAGAACTGACCTTAAAACAAACTTATTTTACTAATCAAGAAGAGAGTAGTAACAAATACTTGCCCTGCTTGATCTGGCTGTGATTCTGTAACGTAAACTCTGAAACGCTTCTTTGACTCTGCAGCTGCTTCTAGCACTCTGAGGACCACTCTTGAATAGGCATGGGTTAATATTCGCTGTTAAAAGGTAAAGATGGAGTTTCAGGAAAGCCTGGCTGTTAGGATTTCTTGTGCTACTTTACTATGCACAGGTATTTTAAAGCATTGGTTTCAGTTACGGGTGTCCCTTGCCAACCATGGTTTTGAGTATCCATGCTTAATATTCTATACACCATTTTGGCTACCACGGTATACAGTTTTGAGTCACCATGGTTTTCCGTGGCTGCACATCAGCCTGCCACCTGCCATTTTCCCCATAAGCCTTTTGTCTTGCCAACTACAGGAGCTTTCAGGAACCTAACCCCAGTGGTTGGTGAGGGAAATCTGTACTTGAGGTGACTACTGAGATTTTTATAAAAAGTGAGCATTTTAAGAGTTAGAGGTTAATGGTAGGTTTCCCAGAAATGTTTTACAGTGAACAGCATGTCAAGTCACTGCATAAGTCTTGAGTTCTTTTTTTGGTTTTTTTTTTTTTTAACTGATATCTTATTGCAAGCAACCACCCAAGAAACCGTGGCACTGAGGGGGACCAAGAATTAACAGCTTCCACTGCTTGAATGAGATGATCTGGTTGTCAGCATCAGGCCAGAAGTTCAACCTCAGTTTGTGCAGAAACAAAGGTGAAGGGAGAGGACAGAGAAAGGGAGTCTTAGGAAACACAGGAAGATCTGAACTTGTGATACAAACAAAATTATGATGAGCAGGAGACTATTTCCCCTTACTTGAGAGAGCCCACATCAAATCACGCAATCACCCTGAACACAAGGTAGTAAGATTTGGTCACCCTCCCATTCTGCCTCCTGCCCAAACAGCAGAGTCCCAGAACCGGCGCAGCACCAGCATTGCACTTACAGCACCGTCTTTGATGAACGGGTGGCAGAGTTTTGCAATTTTGTTTCTGGAAAGAGAGATTCTCCTGAGGAAGATCTCCCCACGCTCGATCATGATCTCTTTGCATTTGGAGTAGTCCTGGAAAAAGCAGCAAGCATTGTGAGTGAGGGTTGAGAATCCCTTCCACTGCGCCAGCGGCCGCGGGCTCTTACCGAGTACTCCAGTGAAGTGAGGCTGATGAATCGGAGGAAGAGCTCTCCCCCGGAGGAGACGGCCACTGAGGAGTCGACGCCTGAGAGTATTTCGATGGCATTTTTGAGGTTTGCGCGGAAGCCCTGCATGGTCTCCTCTGAGAGAGGAAGAGAGGTGTGATTTGGGCATCGCGATGCAGGCACTGGCTGGCACCCCGGCGGCTCTGCCCCGTGTGCATGGCCCCCCTCAGGACATGGCAGCTTCCCCCCACCCACCACAGACAGAACTAAGAGTTGGTGGAGGACGGTGCGTGCACAACTGCATATTTTTCTCCTGCTCAAGAGCAACTAGCACCGGTGCAGACGCCGCCGGGCCAGGGGACGGGGCGGGGGGGCAGCCACCTGTGTCTCTCTTGAGGAACTCGAGCAGGGCGCGGATGGCGGCCACGGCCGAGGCCAGGTCCGGGTCATCCCTCGTTTGCGCCTTGAAGGCCTCGATCAGTGCTGCAAGGCAAAGGCGGGGCTCAGCGGCCTCCCGGGCCCCGGTCTCCCCCGGCCCCGGGCCTCGCCGCGCGCCCCGCTACCTGCTCGGTCCATAGCTCCGCGCGCCCCTTGTGACGCAAGGAGGGCGCCAGCGGTCGGGATCGCGCGGCGCCGGAAGTGGCGGGCGGCACACGTCATCGCGTGGCGCCGGAAGTGGCGGCGTGGGGGACGGCGGGCGTGCCGGGCAAGATGAGCTTGGCCGGGACGTGCCCCGTTCCCCGCGGCTCGGCCGCGCCCGGCCTCGCGCCCGTTGCCTTCGCAGAGGATGAGCTGAGCCTGCTTGTGGCGGTCGTGGACGCCAACCCCATCTGGTGGGGCCAGAAGGCGCAGGGAGGCGGCGAGGTGAGAGGCAACGCCCCGGGTCCCTGCCCTTAAGCTGCGCCCTCGGCTTCTGCCCCTACGTGTGCGGGCCCAAGGGTAGCCATCATGGGGTCCCGGCTGCGAAACGCTCCTTGGGTCGATGGCTTGCTCGCAGTTGCAGTGCGGGGAGGTGGCCCTGGGGATGGACACCCTGTCTCGGCAGGAATGGCAGTGGGCACTGAGAGCGGGACCGACAGCCTCTCATGCCAGCTTGCTCCCCACCAGGGGTCAAGTTGCTTATTCCAAGTTGCTTGGAGTTGCCAGAAGCTTCAGGGGCTCAGCACAGCTGAAGTGAGGACACGATGTTATTGGATCGGATGCCCCGGTTGCGTTAGGGGATGCATGAATGCTTGAAACTCTGCTCAACTGTCCTCTGTTGAACAGAGGAGACTTGAACAGAGTTTCAAACAAACATTTGTGCATCCCCTTACGCGACCACGGCTCTCCTCTCCTCTCCTCCCAGAGTTATTGTGAGCAAATGAACTGATCTCTCACACTGTTTTTTGAAGATTTTGAGCCCTATCCAAGTATCATTCTAGCGTTACATATTTTTGGAGCATCACTGATGCTTTCTGTCCTACAGAAGGAATTTGCTGCCTCCTTTAAGCTTCTTACCTTTGTGAATGTCGAACTCTGAGGAAAGCATTACTTTGACGGAGTGGTTTATTTAGAGTGTTTTTGTTCTGGGTGGTGATGGTGCTAAGCCACGTTTTCCTTGCTCCTTTACACATTGCGCCTTGTCTTTTTCTGTTTTCCCAACAGTTTACATTATCAAAATGCCTGGATGCAGTGATGGTGATGGGGAATTCGCACTTGTTCATGAATCGCAGCAACAGACTTGCTGTGATTGCAAGCCATACACAAGAAAGGTACGGTAACTTTTATGAATAGCGTCACTACTGTTATAATTTCCCACCCATGTCTCTCGCCTGAATTGCTCAGTGTGCTGCAAAGAATAATTGGCATCAGATCTAAATTTAAATTAAACATTTTATATTTAAATCTGTTTTAAATGGGCTTAAATACCCCATTAAAATGAGTGAAAACAGATGGGGAAGGGGATTTGGACTTGGGGACTAATACAGAAGAACAAGTGGAAAAACAAAACAATATAGTTTTTTAAGGTTTTTTTTTTTTGGTGGGGAAGTGGGGATTGCTGCACTAAAGGAACAAAAGGAGGTTGTTTTCCTGTCTGACCTTTCCATTCAAAGCTGCTACTACTTTCTCATCTAAGAATAAGAAATGAGAGGTTGATCCCTGCATTCAGGTGGTGCCTGAAGACTAGTTCTCCTCAGAGTGTCTCTCAGAGAGCCTTTCCACCAGGACATCCTTACATCACTTAGAGCTTTAAAAAGACTCCTTATTCTGTGGTGACCATTGCTTAGAATGAACTGTCAGCTTTGACTTTCACTTTCTATGAGCAGCTCAAGTTGCGGTTCTAACTCGATTGTTATTAAAGTAGCAGGCAAATACTGTGTTGCTGGTTCTCTTTCAGTCGTTTCTTATACCCTGGAAAGCGCTGGGCATTTGCAGATCTCTTTGGAGATGGTGGCAGCTGTGTAGAATCTAATTGCGCTGGCAGCAAGGATGGAAAATATGAATTATTAACTGCAATAAATGAAACAATTGCAGAGGAGATTAAAGACCTCATGACAAAAAGTAAGATGATCTTCTGTTAAAGAATGTAGTGGTTTCTGTAGCATGCTCAGTTTTTAATGCCATCAGGTGAGGGGAAGTTTTGAAATGTTATATGCAAAGGAGATGCTTCAGGAGATTATGCTATGTGATAGAATCTCCTTTGCTTTTGTCTTCTGAAGCTTATTCTCCCCTTTCATTATGAAAGTGTGCTTAAGGCCAATGAGACACTGAGAAATTCAGCACTTTAATGCTGAATTTGGAGCCAGCCTTTAATGTTTTGTCCAGGAAAAATTAATGGAATGAACTGTTTGGCATTAGATAAGGGAATGACTTTATTCAATAACCAGTTCTGTGCATTTTTATATTACAGCTGATGTGAAGGGCCAACAAACAGAGACTTTATTGGCAGGTTCAATTGCCAAAGCACTTTGTTGTATCCTTCCCATAGCAAAACATTTAGAATATCTTTCTCTTTAAAAAAAATAAATACATGTGAAAATCCTTCTTGCTACCAGAATCTTTGCACACTGTTGGTAGTAGTCTAAACCAGTATGTTTTTGTTTTCAGTTCTGACTTGTGAGTATCATAGCTTGAGATCTGAACTTCTGGTAAAGTTATGCATGTTGGTTAAACTGTTTAGTACAGGTATTGTATTCCCTCTGTTTTGTTGTTTTATACAGCTTATACATCTGTTTCTCAAGTGTTCCTAGAATAAAATGTTATTTCCTGAATAAAAGCTAATACAGATATTCACAGGATGACCAAGGAGGTAAAAGGTACTTTTTTCTGTTGTTTGCATATTTTATTGAGTGCTAGAATTAAAAGGAGGAAAAAATGCAGAGCTTCTCCACTATAGCAAGCTAAGAAAAGTAGGGGTTTGTCTCAGTCTTTTAAAGGGGTACAAATTGACTGCAGATTAGTAGACAAGGAAAGAACATGCGAGAATTGTATAGCTTTAACAAACATGTTAGAACTTTAAAACCAAGCGCACAAGGTCAGCTCTAAGGAGAAGGAAATCTTTCCACATGTAGAGTAAAGCTTTGAATTTGGCAGTTACAAAGTACCACACTACCCTCTACCCTTCAGATTCAAATTTTATACTCAACAGTTTCAAAAATGGAACTTGGATACTGTTACTTGTATTCTGTGGCTTGATCGTGTAAACCAGTTTTAAAGTAAACTCTCTATTTAGCTTTAAAGAGAAGTGGTAAAATACTATCAGAATGGCTTTAAAAACCTGTGATCCAGTCTCTGTTTGACCGAGTAAACTGACAGTGAACCACACTGAAATTTGTCTTTTGTTCTTCATCATCTAGTTGCTTTTTAGGAATGAATGTGACAGTATCCACTTTCACAGCAACTCTGAATTTAGTCTGGTGACTTCTGCTGGAAGTTTAGCTTCATTATTTCATATTTGGTCTTAGTATGACTAAAAACAGTTTCTTGCTTTCATTCAGGTGTTAAACTAAAATGTAGAATTAGGAAGACAGAATACTGGAGGTTAATCCCATACTTATGGGACAATAATTAATGCATGGGTTTTTTTTGTCTCCAATATGTAGCCAACCAAGAAATAAAATCAAGAATTTTGGTAAGAACTTCTGCCTTCAGTTGTCTTAAACGGTTTTGAAATCCAGTAGTATTGTTTGTGCAGCAATGGTTGTTGATTGTTTTATTCAGGTTATAAAAGCTGCAGAAGACAGTGCATTGCAGTATATGAATTTCATGAATGTGATCTTTGCAGCACAGAAACAGGTGAAGTTACTGTTTTATCAGGTGGTTAACTATTCAGGTTTTTTTTTCAACATCGACATGCAAACATAAAAAGACTGTCACTGTTGCATTATGTGCTTCTAGTTTATGGGATCTTTTGGGAGATGTGAGCATCTTCATGCTTGGGGGGGAAGTGTTTGAGTTAAATGTAGGTGCGTGTCATCGCATTGTAACACAAAAAGGCTACCACGTCTGCCCAAGATTGCTACCGAGGTCCAGACCCCACTTTCCTACATCTTATATATGTAGTATGTTGGATAAGCTTCAGCCATTGGTCCTTGCCTAGCTATTTGGTGGGGAGGGAGGCTGGAATGTACAATACTTGCTAGAGTTCAAGAGCTTCAATTTGGATGTAAACTCAGGGCAGTAATTCTACTGGAGGGTTATTTTTTAGGCTGCTGTAATTACGATTCTTACATTTAATCTTTCTGATTGCAGAATATTTTGATTGATGCCTGTGTTTTGGAAAATGATTCGGGGCTCCTACAGCAGGTACCATGAACATATTTTTATTGCTTATTGACTATTTTAAAGTCTTGGATGAAAAACAAAAAATCAGTATGCTATGATAGCTAGCTTGATGTGTTTGAAATAGCTTTTCTCAGAACTCTTTTGCAGACTTTGCGTAGAGGGGAAGAGCTCATACCTGCTAATGCGAGAAAAGGGAAAAAATAATGTTAGAATTCAAAAAAAACTTATCTAGAGATTGAAAAGAATGTTAAATGATTTAAGATGTGCAAATGATTGTAAGAACAGTTCTGTTTTCAGAAACTTTCATTAAAAACTTATTGGCTGCCTGATTGAGGCCCATAGACAGCCATACTTAATTTCTGTCCTTTTACTGTGATAACCAGTGGAAAAAAACATTTTCTTGTGTGGAGAATTGTCCCCTGTCCAGCTTTCCAAGAGATGATTCAGGACTGAGAGTATCTAGGGGAAGCAGTGTCTTTAAGATTTTCAAATCTGTAGGACTTGTATGGCTTTTCTAGCCTTTCTGTAGCATGTAGGTGTTTCTCTTGAGGCATATATCAGATTGTCCTTGTGCTAAGTGTTTATAGCATATGTTTTTCAGGCTTGTGACATCACAGGAGGCATATACTTGAAAGTGCCCCACATGTCATCTCTTCTGCAGTATTTGTTGGTAAGTAAATGTAAAAAGAGCATGTAACAAGAGCAGCAGCAGCTTCCAAAGTTCCTATTGACTTAGTTGGGAGCGGGGGTAGATTCTATGACCTGACTGAGAAATTGAGACTTAGAAACCCCAGTTGCTTGCAGGGATTCAGCTGTTCTGGTTTCATTTTCTTTCTGCTTCAGTAGATGTTGTCTTAGAAAATTAGAGGGCTTTGGAAACAACTTGGTGGAGGGGAGGTCTTGCAGGAGAACTTTCACACATGACTTGCACATTGTAGGTCAGCCTGACAGGCTTATTAGTAAAAGATAAGTTGTACTGTTATCCTAACATGACAGACTGGGGAACTGAATAAGGGAAGTATGTCTTGGTATTTAAAAACACTGCTTATCTGAAGTGCTTTTGCTTAACATCTGATATCTTGCATTTATGAGGAGGGGATGTTGAGGCAAAAAACAGTATTTTTAACCTTTGTTCCTGGGTTGCTGGTTCCATCCCAGCCCAGATGGAGGCTGACTCGGAGGTATGATTATCTGATGGCCATTTCTTGCTTTATGTTAAATGACATGGTCTAATGCCAGTTCCCAGTTGCAAGTCACCGACAACACAGGAGTGATCAAAATGGACAGTTAACTTATAAACATGGTCAGGGCTGTCCCCGGGGGTGGGGGCGAATTGGGGTGACTGCCCCAGGCCCTGTGCTTCGTGGGGAGCTGGGTGGAGCAGCCACAGCGGCTCCGCACTGCCGCAGGCTTCATGTTTGGCTGCTTGGTGGCCACCCCCACCAAATCCACTGCCAGCTTCCTCATGTCTGGGGGTGGGGCCCTGCTCAGGCTGATTTGCCCCAGGCCCCACACCCTGCTCAGGTCAACTGTCATATTTGGCATCGAGATCAGTAACTTTGTGGCCCAAGGAGATTAAAAACTCTCCTTCCTGCAGAGGTGTTCCTACCAGGTCAAAATATGAAGCACAGTGGTGGGGGGGTAGGGGAGTTTCCCCATTCCCCCTGTCTGTTCTGTATCAATCAGTCGGTGACTTGTCTCCATGGGTGTTATTCTGTCACCTCTAGCAATGAGTGTGTTTAAAGTTAATACTGGATGCTGATGCAGTGATCAAAACATTTCCTGGAAGAACATGGGGGAAAAAAATCTCTTCTGCCTATTTATTGACCCAGTGCAGTTGTAAAGAAAAATGTATTTGGTAGATGGGTGTGTTGCTTTTCTTTATGCTAGAATTCTTTAACTTGGTAATTTTCTCCCAGATTTAAACTACACCCTACTTTTACTTATACAGTGGGTTTTTCTTCCTGACCAAGAGCAAAGATCTCAACTCATCCTTCCACCCCCCATTCATGTGGACTATAGAGCTGCTTGCTTCTGCCATCGCAATCTCATTGAAATCGGTTATGTTTGCTCCGTGTGTTTGTCAAGTAAGTGTACAAACACTTTTATACATAAGTGACCTAAATTATTTTGTCAAGGCAAGGATTTTACTTACACTGGACTGTTTTTTAATTTTTTAGTATTCTGCAACTTCAGTCCTATCTGTAGCACGTGCGAGTAAGTGCTCTTGTTTAGCTTATTTGCTTGTTATGGGTTAGGCCTGGAAACTCATTCAACATGTCTGAATTCTGACTTTTTTTGTTTTTATTTCAGGACTGCTTTTAAGATTTCCTTGCCTCCTGTCATGAAGGCCAAGAAAAAAAAACTAAGAGTAGCTGTATAGCAACTTTACAGATACATGCTGTTACCTCATGTATATAGTTCTGTTAAACAGAATATGACTTAGAAGTTGGTGACGGTTTTTTTTCCAAAGGATGAGAGAGAATTGTATTCAGGTGTTGGATGTTAATTCCTTAAGGACTAAACACGTAAGTGTCATGCATTACATGCACCAGCCCTTTCATGAGATGAATGGTTGTGTTGGTGCCTAATCTGTGTGACTTTAAAACCACATTCTTGCTTGTGATTATCGGAAACCGAGCACTGCTTTTTCTTAAATACCTGTGAAGCGAGCAGTGTCCTGGTGATACCAGAGTAGGTTTCTATCCTGAGGGTGCACAAGGCCCTGATTTGGCAAACACTTGTGCACGTGTGTTTAAAGGAAGCCTAAGTATGGCCATCAGCACTTGTGGGATCTAGATCTTGGCGTTAGAGACCTAATTTGCAGTTCCCGGGAACCAGAATCCTGTTGATTTGCTTGGAAGTGTTACCTGCAGGCAGACTGCAGCAGGATGAGACTCTTGATAAATGACCCAAGGTTTTCAACACGGTTTACTCTCTACTCTCCTTTGTAAAGAGGCAAATCTGAATTTTTGTTTTTCTCACTGCACCATATTTTAGTGGCATTATGTCCTTTCTGGGCCTTTCTTTTTTCCTTCCTCATTCTCCAAACAAATATTGTTTGAAATCTATTCATCTGAGTAACTATTACCATGTAATATGCAGATGAGTAATTTTCCTCCTGAAGGTCATCAACGCAAACTTTCCTCACTTTTTTTTGGAAAAATAACTCCAGGGTCCCTTTTTGTTTTTCAGATGAGTGTCAGCTTAGAATGGTAAGCTTGCTGATTAGTTTTTAAGATGGTTCTTGAAACCAGAAAACACTTTAGATCTATGATAATAAGATTTGTTTCTAGGTTTTATGGCTCACCTAGAGCATTCACATGACACTTGAGAAGGAAGTTCTGCATATTTTGAAATGATATTTTTGTATCTCAGAATGTGAACACACACTGCATGTTCTCAGTTCAAAGCATTGTGTTTTGATTTAAAAAAATTAAAAATCCTTGTCTACTTTTAAACTGTAACAGCATATTTGGTGTTTTAACATGTATTTAATAATTGATGTGCTCCTCAAAAATATAAGGGAACTCATTATTTTCTATTTAGGAAAAAAAAGACTAGAGAAATTCAGTTTCTTTTTTAAAGATGTATACAGCAGTTGAGACTTTATTTTCATCATGTTGTTGTCTGTGTAACTGTTTTATCAAAAATACCAGTTTTTTTTACTGGCTTGTTTGTTGATTGAAAACCATTTTATTTGAACACAGTATTTATAATTTTCTTTTATATGAATATTTGTAATAAATGACTGGCTTTATTTTAAAAAATCCTTTTTCTTTCTTTTTATTCTAGTAATATTCGAATAGGAATTCCATCTTTTTTTTTTTTTAATAAACGAAAGGAGCAAAAGTTCTAAAAGATTTTGTACAACCCCTGCACTAGAGATGATATCAGGCAGTAGTAGCTGCAAGTCCAAAGCTCCACTGTTGTTGGTCTTGTGGTATAATGCAGAGGTACCCAAACTTTTTCTTACTGCATGTACCCCCTTCCTGATTTACCAGCTGCCCGCATACCCCTAGCAGCATATTTTAACACCTTCAAATGACACTTATTATAATGAAAATAAAATCTGCCATTACAAAATCCACCCCCCCCCCGCCCAGATGTCTTGTGTACCCCCATGAGTATGTGTACCATAATTTGGGAACCCTTGGTATAATGTATATATCTTGATTCCTTTTGCCAAAGGTTTAATGGTCATGCAGGTTTGATGTTCCCATGCTCGTTTTGGGCGTGAGGCCATGCAATAGCTTTAAAATCACAGCAGATGAGAGTGAGTGAGTGATACCGGCTTGTAGGAGTGGGGCTTGTTTCCCAACTGCTACCTCAGAAGAGGAATACTGTTGTGTGAGTGTTTAAGGGGACGGACTTCCTACCACTGAAGAACAGAAAAGATTTCTGCATTGCCTTCTCCCTCATTTTAAAGTTTTTTGAACAATGGTCATGGTTATAACAGTAGTTTCATAGTAGTTCTCCTGCAGATGGGCTTGGTGACCAGCCTCCCACAGCCATCCCATCCCTGTCCTCTCCAGGCACCCTGGAATCAGGATCTTGCCAAGCAACTGCCACTTCCGAAGAGTCGCCAACTCCATTTGAATCTATTCCGGGAGGTTTCATTGCATGATGCAATGACATTCATGACCTGGGGGTGACCATCATAGAGCACGTTCCGGTTTTCTGCTCCTCTGTCCTCTATTGATATGAAACCCAACACTTTTCCGTCCTCTATTTTGCTCTTCGAGAGTAAAATATTATGCCCTCTATTTTTAGATGTCCTGCTTTTTGTCATCTATTTAAGAGAAAAATAGAGGACATCATTAGTGACATGTAGGGGGTGCGTGCGCACTCCTGAGCTTGGCAGTGCACCCCCTGCAAAAAGCACCACCAATGCTGCTGGTGGCTCCTGCGGACAGTTGCTGCTTTCCCCCCTCGCTGCTGACGCTGCTGGTGGTGTCTGTGGGCAGTCCCTGATCGCTGCTGGCAATGCTGCCGGCAGTGGTGTGACTGCCTGCGGGAGCTCACTGTGCCCCGGGGGCACACGTCATTCATGGAGGACACAAAGGCGTCCAGTTTCATATTGGTAGAGAACAACTGGACTGTCCTCTACGCCAGCCATCCTATGACTGATCTCTACTGACTGGACTTTCCATCCGGAAGACGAGTGCACAATACTACTACATTAGGACTGCTGGACAAATCGGATTTCACGTTTAATAGTTGTTGCAACGAATGCCCCATCACTGATCTCCCGGGTGCCTCGGCATCTCCTGGAGCAGTCCGCCATTCCTGGAGGCTCCAGGGCAGCCCTGCAGGGTTGGCCACCCGACAGCCTCGGGGCTGGGGAGCCCTTCCCCCGCGCCAGCGCAGCAGGTTTGGGGCCAGGACGGAAGGCTGCGGCCTGGGAGGTGCCGCGTGTGGTCGTGTCCCGCCCCGGGCCCGGCTGAGGGGCGCCGAGCTGACCGCTGAGAACGGGTCTTCGTTGCAAGCATGGGGCTCGCTGGAGATGAAGGCGAGGCAACGGGAACGGGGTGGTCCCTTCCGGCAGCCGCCGTTTCCATGGTTCCCGGGAGGGGGCGGGCCCTTCCGGCGGCCGCCGTTTCCATGGCGCCCGGGAGGGGGCGGGCTCTTGCGGCGGCCGCCGTTTCGACGCCCGAGAGGGTGCGGGTCGCGGCATGGAAACGGCGCCCCGGAAGGAGGCGGGTTCTTCCGGCCGCCGCCGTTTCCATGGCACCCTGGGCTAGGCCAAGATGGCGGCCGCGGCACAGCCGTGGCCTGTGATGGCGGCGCTGCTGCCGCTGCTGGGGGCACAGGGCTCGCTCGGTGCGGCCCACGGGGAGGCAGCGGGAGAAGGCGGCTCCCGTGGGCGGTGCGGGCCGCCCCATAGAGACACTGCTGGGCTGTGCGAGGGGGGTCACTGCAAGGCCTCGGGACCCTTTTTCCCGTAGGGTGGTCTCTCTTACTGGGCCAACTTGGTAGTTGGGATAAAGCCAGACCAGCTTTTCAGGGCAAAACCACCTTCCTCAGGTCCTCGAATAGAAGAAGCTGGACTGCAAATGAAGCAGAGCAGACGGGACGGGCGGAGAGAAGCTCTCCGGTGCACCTGGCACAAACCGAAATGCAGCCGATCCTTGGGACACCAAGGCTTGTCAAAAGGGAGAAGGGGCAGCTTTGCCTCCCCTGCAGGGAAAGTGTTCAAGGGTTGGATAAATCGTAATAGGCCATAAATCCAACATCAGCGTTTCGTCCTTGGTTCTTAGTGTCCAGCCACTCCAATTTGTATTTTCGTTCCTAGGTTCACCTTTTAAAGGTGTTAGGTAGATTTCCCCTGAGTGCCAGGATAGCGAAGGCAGAGACAGAGTGGTTATTCTGTGAGAGATGTGTTCCCAATGGTGAGTGTGTCTTTTCTAATGTGAACCCAACTATATAGTTAGTCCAATAAATGAGACCACCCTAAGAAATCCTTGCTGCTTGTGTAATTTCTGGACTGTCGTGGCCACAACATCACTTTTCCACTACTAAACTTTAACGCACTAGCAGCTAAAAAATATCCAAGTCCGTCCCAAATGAGATTTGTTCCTTCTTTTTTTGGACTCCTGTGGGTAGCATGAAAATTAATTTTCGTTTCTTCTTTTTAGTCTTTCAGCCTTCTTTTATCTACATGTCCGGGCCCATTGTCAATTCTGTTTTAACTGGAAATTCAACAGGAGTCAATTTCTCTCTAGCTGTAGTAAATCATATGGATGCTGAGACAGGTAAGAGGACTTTTTAAGCCATTCATTTTTCAAGTGACACATAGGTAAACATTGGTTTAAATCTTAATTCACTTTCAGTCCCAGACATAATTGGAAGTATGGTTACATACTCTTTTATAACTGTGTCTGGCCTGTGCTTCATTAGTTACCAACCCAGGAGCTTGCAAGAGCTGCTGCTGATCCAAGAAGGTTTTGCTTCTAACGTGGGCTTTGCTCAGAGCACCATTGACTCTGGGGCTCTGCATAGGCATAGTGAGTTTGTCCATGTGGCACCAGTTGTAACAATGGGACCGAATTATTATTTTTTGCCCTGAAGAGAGTGCTTAACGTAAGGTAACAAGTTTTAACATGCTTTTTTTGGAATTTAGGACTATTGCCACTTTCAGACTGCAGTGGGACTAGAAGGGCTGGTGACTGGAGTTTGAACATAACATCTGGCGTGGTATGTAAAATAATAGTTCTTCCCTGTAATTGTAGGTAGTTGAGATTTAATGTGTTAAGAATGTATATGATGCTAAGTTGGTAATATATAATACACCCAGGTTTGGTTTCTTGTCTTGGCATTCATTTTGCTTCTTGGAGAACCCCTGATTTTGGACACCAGAAACTCCAGGGTGCTTTTCATAAGAGTAAGGGCTTGGAGGTGCCATTTGTCCTGTGCCTGAGTGCTGTCTTATCATTATAGCTGATTGGTACCATTCTAGCTGGAAGGAATCATGCCTGCAGCTTGTGATGGTCATTGAAATCTTTTGCAAGTTGCCATGTAAATGCAAAATTATCAATTTTCTGTATTATGGGTTGTGGAACTTCTGCAGAAGTATCATGCTCAGTGCTAATGGGGATTACTGGATTTGCATTGTTCAGTGGTCATCCAGGTACAGTATATAAAGTGAGACCATGATGGACTCTAGAATTGGGCCTGTTCTCACTTTTCAGAAGGATTCTACAGAAAACCAAAAATTAAATCCTTTTCCTGGCATTAGGCTTTTGCATGTAGGTTTTGAGGTAATGCATTTCATCTGTATGGATATATTCATAAACTGTATGTCGATGAAAGCCTCCTTTATTTGCAAATCCCAGTGCATATTTTTCACATTCCTCCCAACACATATTTCTTCTTAAATAATTGGTACCCCAGGAGATATGCAGCAGTACTGAAACTTCTCCTAATGCAGTGTAGAACTAAGTATAATCGTGTACATTTGGCCATCGAACTTTATCTGACATTTTTCAGAATGCTTCCAAAGTGACAGTGAGTGTGACCAGAAATCTGCAATTGTGTTTGCTCAATACCACTGATTGCTGCACAGAGCCCCTCTGTATTATTGAAACTCTTCAAGTTTCTGCTTGCCGTGATTCCAAAATGTTGGCATATCTCCTGATTCAAGCTGAAATATATGCCAACTCTTCTTTTATGGGAAACGTGTCAGGTAAGTGTGTAGGCTTAGTACAAAATTAGTCTTCTGGGATTTTTATATTTTATTTTTGAATACTGGTATGTCTTTCTAGGCATTCTGATGATTATTTTAAAACCCATGGTGCACTAGCTCTTACTGCTTCAAACTGCAACCTGTAAACAACAGGTGAAATTCTGGCTCTGCAGAAATCAAAGATAAACTTATCATTTGTTTTCAACAGACTAGCTTTTCATCCAGTAATTTTTGGGACTATACTCCTGCCTTTTTGAATGCGTGCAAAACTGATTCAATCCGTTTATTATGAGCTAAATTATTTTAGCAGTTCTGTTGTTAGTCATTCAAACAAGTAAATGGCATTTTAATATATTTTCAATTAAATAACCACACTTTTTTGAGTGGCAAGGAAGTGGAGATCATCATGTAGGGATTGCAGATTTGAATGATGGCTTGCCATTGAGTCTATCTACAGTGTTAATACAAAAAGGATTTTTCTAATTTCTATGCTACTAGTGATGCATTTAAAAGTTGGAGTTTTGGATGGCTCTCCTGGTATAGGTATAAGTGATTGGACCTAAATGTGAGGTACTGAAAAACTGCCACTGGAGCAGGAATAAAAGATACCGAGATTATGTTTAACATATCTGTTAAATAAGATGCATACAGTAAGAATGAACTCTGCTGCAGACATTCTTTTACTTTTTTTTTTTTTTTCCAATGAAAGTGGTCACCTAATTTTGATAAGTGGGATTGCGATGTAAGATAACATGTAAGATAACATGTTGCAATGTAAGATAACATGTCTAGCATGTTAGACTTTAGGGTCTAAATTTTTTGAGCGTTACTTTTTTTAATAGAAAATGCATCAGTCATTCCAAACCAAGCGTTTCAGCCTTTAGGCTCTTGTCCTTGTGACCTGACAGCTGGAGCCTGTGATATTCGTTGCTGCTGTGATGAGGTACTGATTTCATATTTAACTTTTCAGTTACTCCTTTTATTTTTTTTATACTCCAGGTGTTACAAAATCCACTGACATACCTGAGAAATTATTTGTCAAATATTGTGCTTAAGTATTTATTGCCATGGGCTTTGAGGAGTAAATGCATCATTTTAAACCAATATAAAAATGTAACATATCCTGTTTCAGTGAGAACATTGTTTTTGTCTTTTGTGTTTTAGTAGTAGATTTTGAAAACTAGCCCCCCAAAACAAACAAGCAAAACAAACAAATCCAACTTATTTTATTTAAAACATTTAAAGGTCATATGAAGTTTGGCTGTTATAGGTCAGCTACATGTGTTGTAGTCCATGCATAACATTTGTGTCAGTCTCTCCATTCTTGCTGTAACACCAAGGAATGTTAGATTGGTCCACAGCTGCTTAAATAACACTTCCTATGATAGTCATCTGTCATGATGAAAGCCCAGCTTTAGTGCAGGGGTGGGGAGAGATGTTTTATCTTGTTAAATAACTTCTTTTCTTTTTTTAAGGAATGCTCCTCAAACTTGAAACAGTTGTTCAATGGATCCTGTTTCACTGGAGTGTTTGGTGGGAATGTAAACCCGCCTTTTGACCAGCTATGCTCTGTTCAGGCAGTGCACAACGTTCCTGACTGGTTTCCTTTCTTGTGTGTACAGTCTTCCCTTGACAGTACACCCTTTCTTGGTTACTTCTACCATGGGTCTGTGTAAGTTTAAAAAAAAAAAATCATTGTGAATGTATCTAATGATTCTGAGATACCAATATTGTTGTTAAGCTGCTTATATGATTAAATATTATTTACAAGGTATATTTCAAATTAGTGTTGAAAAATGTATGTGCTTTAAGTTTACATAGTGAAAGTGAATGGATATTGTATGCGTGCATAGGTCTTGTCTCTATTAGGAAAGAAAGCTTAAAGGACAGAACATGTAAATATTGCCTCAGGTAATACAATAATTGTTTATTTTTAAATCTGTTTCCAGTTCTCCATCCCAAGTTTTTTCATTTAAGAACCCTTTACAAACTGTTCCTGAAAAACTTTCAAATGGTTACAGGCAAGGAGATCCAATTATGACAAAAGAAAATGATTATTTCACAATTCCTCAGGTAATAACTTTATTTTAGTAGAATTTGACTTTTTTTGTGGGGGTTTCCTTTACTCCCTACTTGTAACTGTCACTGTTCCACAGGTCTTGGCCATTATATAGAAAGAAATGAAGTTACAAGTAATTCTTTAATTTGCTGTTTTGAATGGTTGAAATACATTTCTCCCCCCTTCCCTCAACTAGTACAGAATTCACATTTACAATAAAGAATTGTCCTGCTACCGTCCATTCTTTTTCTACATAAAAGTAATGGTTATAACTCAACAGGAAAAAACATTTAAAAAAATTCAGGAAAAGTTGGCATAACTTACATTTTTAAGTGTTCTTTATGTTTTTATAACTTTAGAACTGAAAATTTTTGCTTATTTCTCTTAAACCTGTGATCAACTACCCAGACTTTTTGTAATTTCTTTTTACATTTTAGAGAGTGTCACTTATAGCAGATTGTTTGACGTATTGGATTGAAGCCATAAATTGTCTTGTAATATTATTTATGGAAATGTTTATAAATATCAATTTCTTTTTATCTATGTAATGAATTTGGTCTAAGAACTTGCTTGTTCTGACACAGATCTGATATTGGCTATAATGCAGGCATTCTGTACAGTGAATTTTTTTGTGCTCGAGTGGTAGAGTTAAAATTAATTTAAACCTCGTGTTCTTTTCTGCAGCAGTCCATGGCTGGACAGTGCGTTGAAAATAGCCCGGTAGCATTCCTTCAGAACTTTGATGCTACTTGTCTTACTGATCTAGCGTTGTACCAGGAACAGTCCTCTTTTACCATGATGATAAACAACGGTGCTGGAGGTATATTGCATCTGCTTTAATCAAAATGTGCTGATATTTGTTGGAGAATAAATGTAGTAGTCTTGATATGGTAGCCCCTTTACGAATCATGATGTCCTGAGTTTCCCTTGTCCTCATATAGTAGTTGTGATAACGCACTGGAGGAGGTGCAAACTTTCCTTAAAAGGCATTCTGGTCCTATTAACTCTTGTCTGAATTGTTTTTAGTTATAAGTAAGGCGTGGTGTTTCGAAGGAACCTGCTGTGCTTTATCAGCAGTTTGTCCCTTTATCAAAAACTGCTGGTTCATTTTTCTGACTCATAAAGCTTTGCTTTGGACGAAGAAAGAGTGTGTGACTGTTTTGCATCCTAATCAGTTTTTATTTTTCTTGTCAGACATGATACAACCAAATGTGGTCTTTGAGAATGTCCCTGATGTGCACAGCTTCATCACTCAGATAGGTGTGTGTCTTAATTTTGACATATTTATTCGTATTCAGCCTTAAAGAGATAAGGAGTAGGTGATGCATGAATGAAACATTTGTCTGTTCTGACTCTTAAGGATTTCTGGCTGTTACTCAAATCTCAGTGCCAGGCTGTACAAAGTGAAAAATGGTAAGACCTAATTTGGCTCCCCTTCAAGTCAATATAAATAAGTCTTTTGGTTTCAGCTGGAACTGGATCTGGCCCTGCTGAGCAGCTAAATCATAAAGACCAAAAATACGCCTTTGCAGTCATGAAGTTAAGATGTAAATACAGCTAAAATCAATATTCAGGCATGGCAGGCAGGCCTCACCCATAAGCACATGTATAGATCTCAGGATAATAACATTTTACAGTGAATTAAAAAGTGTGTGTTTGTACAAAATGCATAGGTTAGTGGAGTGCATCATAGGTTTGCTGTGCTGTCCTGATACTGTGGGAATTAAGCACCCAAAATGACTTTTACTTAAGTTAGGATAAAAGTTCTTATGTCCTGTTTTTTGTTAAACATGGTATTTTCTGTTTTTATGTTTAATACCATAGTCTTCTGTTTGGCATAGCAACATAACCCCTTTCATCTGAACTGTTTTTTATTTGCAGGAGATGCTCAGCCGACAGGTTCCTGTAAAAAAGAGACCTTTGCAGAATATTATACATTCACGTGGAAAGACAGAACAGTACAAGAAGTAAATGTTACAGTTCTTACTGGAGAGTTGTGTGATGGAGGTACTGGGATTTCTCTACCAAATTGCCTGTTCTCAAACAGCATTTTTTTTCCTCGGTGAAATATCGTATGAGGGATACTCTTGTTGAAACATCACAACAAAACTGTTTGAAATTAGAATGTTCCCTGTTGCTTTGAAGGGTAAATGTTTGATTTAGTTTTCATAGTCAGTGCATTGTTTTAGCTGAATTGTACATTAATGGGTAATTGGTGGATGACACCCCATGCATTGTTCACACTGACAGGTACACACATTAATAGAGTCCATTAGAAGGTTTCAGAGACTTCACAGAATATCCTAAATATACTCTGAAATCTTTTCTATGAACATGCATAATTCAAGAGTGTGGATCTAACAAGCAACAGTTGGTAGGTGTGCGCTAGTTAACAAGACAGGTGATTCCAGGACAAGATGGAGTTTAAAAAGAGAAATACCTGTATCAGAAATGAAGCTAACAAAAGTTGTCTGCAGGCTACTTTTTGCTAATGAAATTATTTATACCATTTTTTTTCTTTTATTAGAACTGTTGTCTCGGAGGTTCACAGTAAACTTTGTCAGTGAAAATAGTAGTGCTGCAACAGAACTCTCTGGGAATCCAGGTGAAGTTAACTATTTTACTTTGGCTTCTTTTGGTTGATCTTTTTATGCAGTCATAATTAGAAATCACTTTCTACAGCTTTTTAAAATGTATTCATAACATGAATGTCTATAACTCACTGGCTTTCTGCCCTGTCACTCATATTTGTGAGGTTGAGAAGTAGCATTAGACATTCTAGAACTAACACATTAGGCTGATTCTGCAGGCTATAATGCTAGGCCTGCAGTAACTTATGGGTCATCCTCATGTTCCCTTGGGTGCCAAGTTGCTTCTGTGCCAGCATATGAGGATGGGAAGAGGACGTGGCTCTGTCTTCTGTCCCATTTTCCATGGTGCAGTCATCTAACCCAAGGTAGAATGTGACTCTCACGGATTTTGCAGGTCACTAACAGTCTTCTCTAAAGTGAGGCCATTCTTGCTATGATGGATACATTTGGTCTAGAAGGAGACTGAATGCCACACCACCTAGCTAGGGTCCCTAACTTGTTCAGACCCATAGGAACAGTACTTATAGCAAAATCAGAAGAAATTTTTATAGAGTGTTTTACAAATACTAATCCCACACAGTGCTTGCTCTGGTGAGGGAAGTACTTAAGAAAAACCAACAATCCCCTAGCACTTATCAGTTGATCCAAAGGACTTTACAGTGGAGGTCACTATCATTATCTATATTTTGCAGATAGTGAAATTTGAGAAGTTAAGTGACTAGCCCGAAATCACAGGTAGTGTGGATATGGTCAGGATTAGAATTCAGGAGATTTTAGTCTTCCTGAATTAGGTTTACTGCACCAAAGAGTCTTTGAGGAGTTAGGAGAGTCTTGGGTGCCAACTCTGAGAGAGAATAGTACAGAGGTATTATTAAAATTGTGTTCATGCTAATGGATTCTTACAAAATGTTCATGATTTTTCTATATGTGTTTAGGTTATCAAGTTGGCAAACCTGTTAGAGCTATAAATATGAGCTCCTTGGATCCCGCCACTCTAAACCTTTGGCAGCCAGGTATTATCTTTTTTAATATGCTATGCTGTTGGGAATATAGTCCAGTTCTTCTGACTTTCGCTTCAAAGTTCAGTCTGTTGCATTGTTTGGTTCCATGGGCCAGATCTGGACTTCAGGGCTCCTTGCAGACCGGATCTGGACTCACCAGGGGCAGCAGCAGTAGTGGCTCAGGGAGCTGCAGAGGCTAACACAGCCATTGCTTGCCCTGTTGTCACCAAAATGAGTCTCCAGTGAGGTTCCCTACCTCAGAATTTGGCAGTGGGTCCTGCCTTCAAATTTCTGGACCTTCTAGGAGCCATATGTCTGTCAACTCCTGTATTTAGCTGCTCCTGCAGATGGCAAACATAGCTGAATTCAGGATTTGTTTGGGAGCACCCTTTATTGTACCACCAATTTTATATGTGGGAGAGGTGTTAGACAAGATTTTGGACACAATAAGCCCTTTTTTTAGGTATGGGGAAAAAAAGCTTAAGCTTATTTAATTCTCATGTTAATAAAACTGATGACTTAAAAAGTGGGTACCAAACCAGTGGAGCAAAGAGTTATCACGACTACTTACAGGTCAAGTAAAAGACAGTTGCTACAGATAAGCCTAACTAAGTAGAAGAATAAGGCCATTCAAAGGGAAGAGGGCTGTTATCACTGTGGAACATAGAGAGGTTAGCAGAGGGATTGGGTAAGTTCTAATGAGACGTATAAAACCATTATTGGGGTAACTCCATAATATTTGGTGTCTGGAAGAGTCATGAATTCTTGTTCCCAGTCATGTCTTTTGCTTGCATTCTTGTCTTTTGCTTGCATTTGTGATGTTTTTGGATGTTCTTTTCAATTTTTTGTGTGCAAAATACTGTAATGAGAGCATTCATTATGTTCTGCTATGGGACTGCTAAGCACTTCAGACTGTAAAAGGTAAAATGTTCCTTCACTCAGATGATTGTGTTGATTTAATTTAAAATGACTTGTTTTGTTTTGAAAGGGAGATGTTAAGAGGAATGATAATGTATTTATGTCTGAACCACATTGTTTCCTGTGTTGCATTCTAAACAAATATAAACATAATTTGAAGTTAGAGATTTGCAAAGTTGATATAATAAACCACATATAGTTGCATTCATTTTACAGTTGGCAGCAGTTTGTGTACATCAACTTTTACACCTGTTCTGTTTGGAATAAATTCACTGTCTGGATGCATTTTAGAAGTTGATATGAATGAAGATTGCAATTGGTTAAGGTAAGCTATATGTGAATATCTTTCCTATATGTATTTGTAGTTAATTAAAAAAAATCTAGTTCTAGCTTTAACATTCCAAATAAGAAACTAATGAATTAGAGTGTCCACTTCTGTTAAGATATTACCATAATGGTCATTTTTGTCTTTTTCTGTTAAAATTAGTGTCTTTAAAACAGTTCTTGTGCTAATCGCTGATATTCATACATGGATTCATTATTCTCTGACAAAATTCTTTTTGTCTTGAATTCCCCATTCTTATTCTCTTTCTCTTTTTTTAGAAGAGGAAATAATTATAACAACTTGAGCAAAATGTTGCAGTTTTGAAGTCAGCCTTTCAAAAAAATTAAACCATCCCATAAAAAAAAATCCCTATTTTCTTGTCTCTGCAGTTGCTCGCCTAGCTGAAATGTATTTTTACTAATTACCTTCAATGAGAATTTTGAAACTCCAAAATATCAAAACATTTCTTGTGAAAAGTGTTACCTTAGTTATGTAGGTAACCGTACTCCCCATGACTGTAGTGCCTTATATCTAAAATAACTTATTCTTGGAAGGCATAGCAGTGCTCATGTCCTGTTGTAGATGCAGAAGTAATGTTGAGAATCATTGGCTTAATGACACCTGCTTAATACCCTTGTTTACATAGGAATCATAGAAAAGTAGGGCTGGAAAGGACCTCACAGGTTCATCTGGTCCAGTCCTCTGCTTGAGCCAGGACTGTCTTGGACTAAAGCATTTCAGCCAAGCGTCTGCCTAACTTGCTCTTGAAAATCTCCAAGGAAGGAGAGTACACAGTTTCTCTACATAGCCTGTTGCAGTGCTTGACCACCCTCATAGTTAAACAGTCCCTCCTAATCTCAAACCTAAATTTTCCTCTGCTGCCGTTTGAGGCTATTGTTCCTAGTCCAGTCCCCTGTGACCAAAGAGAAAAAGCCCATTTCCCTCCTCTGTAACTGCTATTCAGGTATTTGAATACTGTTATCAAATGTCTCCTCAGCCTTCTCTTCTCCAAACTAAATAACCCTAGTCACTTATTTCACCCTGTCCTTATAAGACTTGCTTCCCAGGCCCCCAGTCATTTTTGTTGCTCTGTACTGGACTCTTTCCAACCTGTCCACATCCTTCTTGAAGTGTGGGGCCCGACACTGGACGCAGTATTCCAGGCAAGGTCTCACCTCTGCTGAACCAAGCAGAAGACTCACTTTCTTTGATTTGCAACTGATGCTCCTGTTAATACATCCCAATGTGCTGTTGTCTTTTTGTTGCAAAAAAAGACTACATTGTTGGCTTGTATTCAGCTTGTAGTATTCCTGAGGTCCTTTCCTGCAGTGCTGCAGTCTAGCCAGTCATTCCCCAGTCTGCATCAGTGTATGAAATTATTCTGTCCCAAGTGCAGGACTTTGCACTTATCCTCATCTAAGTGATTGTGGACATTTTTCCAGCCAGCCCAGATAACTGGGTATCTCGTGGAATGATACATCTTTAAAATATGGACTCTATAGTATCTTGCTAGGGTACAGATTTAATATTGGCTCAGAGGGAAGTGATATGACCTCATAGAGTTGTCATCACCAAATGCAGCCCCACTTGGGTTTTCACACTGTGGCTCCAAGTACTGTTAGTATATAATACTGAGTCCAGAGTGGTATGGCTACAGACTTGTTTGTTATTATGTTTTTCAGGGAGAATATAACTGAAAGACTTAACTCATTAGTACCAGCTACTCATGTTGGAAAAAGAGGCAACTCCAATTATAGTGTTCCAAATGACTGGGTGAAAATAATACGTAAGTCAAGGCCCACCTCTGTCTTTAGCTTTGGACTCGTGGTTCTTGGTTTTAATTTATGTTAATCATATCATTTTAATAATATGTTAATCATGCAGTAGTAGATGCTTGTGATACCAGTGATTTTAATTTTAAAAGTTGAGAAATCTTAATTGTAAATCAAAATGAGTTATGAGTTAAATATTTATTTTTATTAACATTTTATATGCATGATGCAACTGCACATATTTTGTTTCCCTATTGGATAAAAAAAAAATTGCATCTTCACACGGTACTGTACCTCTCTCCTATGGGCAAACAAAAAGAAAGTATTTTATTGTATTTTTGTGCAGTGTTTATCAATATCTTTCTGCTTTGTGCTAGTGTTTAAAATACGTCTTTTTTTAGTTTGTTTCCCAAAATGAGTGATTCTCTTTTATTTAATAGGTTTGGACCCCTTTAACCCTAAAACCAATGCAAGTGTTGGAAATCTGGAAGGGCTATGCCAGGATATTCCAGCTAATTTGAATATTCGCATAATTACTGCTGACGTAGGAGCAATAGAAGGGATTCCACAGCAAGAGATACTTGGCATACAGATCAGGTAAAACAAAATAATGTTTTTTTGACTCCATTCAAATAATATAACTTTTAGTTATGGTGACAGCTGTTTAGTATGTGAGGCCCAAAATGTAATGGCCTTTATCTTTTTTATCAGGAGCAGATTTAAAAAAACTAATAATTTTTTTATCTCTACTTGCAACAGATCCCACTGACAGTCACTTTCACCTTCTGGTTGTATACTAGCTGTGCCTATTTCGTTTTGCAATTGAAACTGAAAATAAATAGCTGTATTAAAACAGAAAAATCTTGAAAATCCTCAGTTCTAGCAGTTGCAATAACAAAATAAATTTCTGTAAAGGATTCTAGATTAACAGGATTATCTTATTAGCAGCTATGTTTGTTTCTGCTTGTGACTGACTTGCTCATAAACAGGGATCCTGGTTTTCTCTGTTTCAAAATCTGATAAATCCAAAATTATCTAATTAAAAAACCCCAAATCCGCATTTTTCCATGATTAAAATGAAACACCACTACGTATACAGATTTCAGTTTGCACACAATATTTTATTGATATATTAACAATTTTAAAGCAGTTTGGAAACCTACCAGTGCCTCAATTGTTATAGTAAAATAAATTCTAAATACCTGTGTATTTTGGCATTTGTTTTTGTTTTTTAATCACAGAAAATTGGAGCTCCCATGCCCTCTCTGCTCACCCAGGATACGGGTCCAGCTGCGGCTACCCCTCCCCTCTGCTTCCTTCCACTCTCCCCCCACCCTTTTGTGATGCTGAACAGCTCTGATATGCTGGTGCCCCTTGCTTCCAAGTCACAGCCCCCCCCATCCCCGCTGAGCCCCTCACTTGTAACCTGCAGCTCCCCCCACCCTTCGCAGCCCTGCTGGTGCCTCTCTCTTGACCCTACACACCCAGGGCCCAGCCCCCCCAGTGTGTGATAATAACATTGTCTAGATCTGATTCAGATAGAATGTAATACAATTATAAAAATATGGTGGAAAATATTGGCAGCAAAGATGTACCAAAAGCATTTAAGAACCTTTATAAGATGTGCATGTACATATTACTCCTTTTTTTTTTTTCCAGTTTCTCAACTGTGACATGGCAATTCCAGTGTGGGATTATCTGTGAAAATAAGCCCAGTTATTTTCCTATCGCTGTGTCGGTGCAGTTTATTAAAGTACCAGCTCAACCACCAATTCCAAAGACGAGGTAACTTTTTACATAAATCTAATACCTAGTATTATATCAGGTGGAAGTGCCCAAATAAAATAATGTTAATAAGACACAGCAAATGTGATTTGCTTGGAAACAAACAAATATGTCAGAGACCTCTTTAAATTGTACTGCACTGCAGTGGTTCTGTCAGTCAAGTCTATTCCTATAGGGTGCAAAGTACATCATGTTCCATGAAGCCGGTGAGAATTTGCTAAGAGTTAAGGGTGCACAGCATCTTGCAGGCTAGAGCCCAAAGGGCCTTATCCTGCAGCTCTTATTCATATGGTAGTTTCTTCCATTGACTTCAGTAGGATTACTGGGAGCAGATTGGCTCTAAGGGTGTTTATATGCATGCTCTGGGAGGCGGGGGGAGGGGGCACTTTAAAGCAGCTCTGAGAGCCACTCTAATTAAAGTGCCTGGAGTGCCATGTGTATCAGTGTCCTCACACTGAAAAATGGTGGCAGGGGTGCTTTAACTAAAGCTTGTTTAAGTTTTAATTAAAGTATCCTGCCACCTTTTAAGCGCAGGGATGCTGATACACTGAACGTAATTACCAAGCTCCAGAAGATTTGATTAATCAAGTCTGCTCTAATATGCTGCAACTACAGCGCATCAGAGCAGCCTCAATGCACGTATGTAAGCACCCTAAGACTGTCTCTTGCCTTGGCAGCATGTCCAAGCAATTGCATTATTATCATTGACATGTACTACAAAAACACAGAATTCAGATAGGGGAAAGACCTGTTAAGTCACCTTGACACAGCCAAGAGAGTTCCCCTGGCTATTTTTATGCATTGGCACTAATGTTCTGGTTGTAATGTTGTTTTAATGCATCTTTTATAAATAATTGTTTTTCAGGTTTCAGATTAATTATACAGAATATGACTGCGATCGAAATGAAGTTTGCTGGCCACAACTTCTGTATCCATTGACACGGTATTATACAGGTAGAACAGGCTTTGCAAATACTTTGGGACTAACCTGACTATCTGCATGAACAGAGCATGTGAAGCATGAGCCTATCCAGGTCTTACAAAACAAACTACTAGAACAGGAGAGACAGGATAGAAAGTCAGGAGTTCCCAACTCAAGAACCAACACTGAATTTTTCCTTTTCCTATACATCACCAGTAACACAAATTGGCTAAATTCTGTCATTAGACCTAGACAGGCCAGCTGACTAATTTAGTGTGCAAAAGGCACGTGGACTGCTACAAGCAACTTTCCCAGTGAAACCAAGCTATAGAGATTAATGGTCTGGCACAATAAATTGTATTTCTTATGTTCAGGGAGATTATGCAAATTAAATGGTTCAGGGATGGCCAACCTGTGTCATGATTATCACAAGTGGCATGGGCACCCTGTGTGTGTGGTTCGAGCCAGATTGAGGGGAGTACTGGCAGCACAGTGGCAGACGGGGCAGGAAACAGCAGCAGCTCAGGTAGAGAGCAGAAAGAACAGATTGGACAGGGGAATGGGATCAGAGTGCCATTTGGGAAGGATTTAGGGCCAATCTGGGAGATTCCTGTCAATAAAAGTTGCCCCCCGCACTTTTCTACTAGTGCGCTGATAACTGCAGAGACACAAAGGCCATGATCTACTTTGTGCAGGATCAGGCTTAACACTGGAAATGACCAAAAAAAACTTAGCATTTACAGTCTCATTCTGTGTTGTATTGTATGGGCCATGTACTTTTTTTAAAGAAAAACTCCCTACTGATCTTCAATGTAAAAATTTAAAGGAAATGTGATGTTTAGGCTCTTCTCATTTTCACTAGAATGTTTTTTTTCCCTTTCAGGGGAACCATACTCTCAGTCTCTTGCTAAAGGCCTGGTACTGGTGTTCTTCTTGCTACTTGCAGTAATTCTGAGTAGTCCTTGGAGTAAGCTCCTGATAATGTGGGATCACACTTCACTTTAAAATTGGGCTGCAAAGAGAAACATTTCGTAAATGTAGTTTTTTTTAATGCTGGTATTAAACTAGTTTGTACAGGTACTTCTTTGTAAAATTTGTGAAAAAGTATTTCTGGACTGTACATATGTTTTTTATAGTTATGTATAAACATGTAAATTAAAAATGCCACGGATATATAAGAAGGTTTTTATTTATTTATTTAAATAATTATTCTGCTATTTAAGTGCAGGATTCTGCCGCTCTATCTCCAGAATGCAGTTCAGCACTGCTGATTTTGGGGATCTGCAGAGGTGCAAGATGCACTTGGCTGGACCCAGCTCCGGCTAACAAAACCTTGGAGAATTTGCCAATCAACAATTAATTTCACTGAATTATGAATGGGATCTAGCACAGAACCGGTATTCTAAGGGTTTTTTGGATGTGGGGATGAATACTTGAACGCTTGCTTTGGAAACTAAACTATTAACTAGTTGATAAAGTTTAACTAGTTAAACTTATTAACTCAGATGCTATTTGCACTCACCTGTGTATACATGATTGGTTACAACTGAGCTCTTTCCTTACCACTTTGGTGGTTGTGGGGAACATGCACTAAATGTCCTCTTGTTCATTATGCGGTGGGGCACAGACTAGAACCAAAAAAAGGCCGCCCCTGCCGCGTTGTGCCTGCGTCCTGTTCTTCCCTCCCCCTCGCATGCCTGTGCTACATGCCTTTCCCCCTCCGCATCGGTCCTTGCAGGGAAGCCTCTCCCTTTTGCTTCTGGATTTAACCACCCAAAAGCGACACGCATCCCACCCCCGCCCCCTGCGGGGCGGCTCCCTGCACCGGGCGGCTTCTCCCCGGTTCTGCAGGAAACTCCCTCCAGCCCCGCCTCGCTGCGCCCGGGCCGCCCACGTGTCCCAGCACCTTGGCCCGAGGGCGGGGCTAAGGCGCGGCTCGGCACCGATTGGCCCGCGCGCACTTCCGGGGGAAGGCGGAAGCGGGCGGGCGGCGATCTGGCCGGGGTTGCCGGGCGGGTGACTGACCCCCGAGCGGGGTGGGTGGGGGACGGCATGGGGGCGCTGTTCCGCGGCGAGCGCATGTGCCTGGCGCAGCTGTTCCTGCAGGCGGGCGCAGCCTACGAGTGCCTCAGCGCGGTAGGCGAGCGCGGCCTGGCCGAGTTCCGGGACGTGAGTACTACGCCCGACCCCAACCGCCGGCCCCGGGCCCTCACCCTCTCAGCAGGGCCCCGCCCTCGCGCACGTCACCTTCATTGCGCAGCGCAGTGCGCAATAAACAGAGTCCTCGTCTCACCCCCCCACCCCCCCGGGGGACCCGTGTCCCGGCCGGCCGGCCCCGAGGGTCTCGTCGCCTCGCGATCGGAGGCCGGGTGCCACAGTTGCGCCTCCTACCCGGGCGCAGGCGTCGGAGGGGGTGGAGAGGGGTCTCGTTGACAGACGTGGACATTTATTATTATTATTATTATTTATTTTTCTTTTTGAAACAAATTTTTCATGTTCCCAGCTCAGTCAAGTCCAAATTCATGAATCTGCCCTAACCATAAGTGGCCCTGCCACCAGCAAATATTCCCCACCCCATCGTGGGCTTCAGCTATTTCCAGTCAGGCAACCTGTGTGCCTGGGGGCTTGGGGTTTGGATGTCCCCATGTTTCGCCTGCCTTCAGCCATATGGATGGATATAAACTCCAACGGATGCAAACTCCTGGAGGGCTGCTCCAGGCTTACTACCAGGAAGTACTCCATTGCAGTCGGGGTGTCCAGACTGTGGGATAAACTCCCTCTGGAGGTGCCACGGTCACCTACCCTGGAGGTTTTCAAGAGGAGACTGGACGGTCACCTCACCGGGGTCACTTGACCCCAGTCGTCTTCCTGCTGGGGGCTGGACCCGATGATCTGCGAGGTCCCTTCCAGCCCCTGGCAACTATGAATCTATGAAAATACGCCTGTAAAAGGAAGCTGGGGAGGAGCGTCTCATTTCCATCAAGTGGGTCTTAACTCCCAACACCTTGGTGGGTACTAAACCATGCCAGAAGAACAGTCGGCCCTGGGAACACTTAAGGAAAATTGCCTTCATAGACCCAGATACGTGGTGTTTCCCCATGGCCATTCATGCATGGCTGTAAAGCAGCGCTGCCTCAGAGAGCCCCAGCGCTGTCCTTGTAGGGGAAGCCAAATGCCCACCTGACATCCGCGTGTAGTGGTGTCGGTGTAGCCCCTGTCCCCGCAGGGCAAAGTGCTACCGGCCCAGCCCATGCCAGTGGGCAGGAGGGAGGGTGTTTCTTAGGATGGTCTGATCCGTCTTTGCTTGCTGAATTTCAAAGAGAAGGCAGGAGGCATTTGCGTGGGAGGGGGGCTCACCTGTGAACATCATCAGACTAATGCTGTGTTTAAAGCTGCTAAAGTCGGGTCTTCCAGGTGCCTTTGTATGGCAAACCTTTGCTCTGTGCCTAGAGCCAGGGAAGCCAAAGGGGATTAATCCTGAAAGGATTCTCATGTGGTTTAGGGTTGTATCATCAGGCCCTTTATGTTTTAATGGGGCAAAGAAAGGGCAATATTTTAAAGAAATGCTTTTCAGCGGCTCATATGCAAATCCTGATTCTGTCCTGGTAGTTGGATACGCATTCATAAAGGCAGGGCATGCTCCCTGTGATGCTGAGAGGGTCTAACTGCAGAGCAATCAGTGTGCTTGCTACAGTAAAAGCCATGTTATCCGGCACTTTGCCAGCTGGAAATCTCCACTAACCAGCATCTGTCAATACAAATCTTCCTTCCGAGGGGCATGGCAAAAGCAAAAGCAGAAGCCACATTTCCAGTTTTGCCGCTGCGAGCCGAGTTCTTCTTTACTTTTTCCTTGTGGACCATGGCTTGGGGCAAAGCAGCCTGTGCGGGGCACCCTTCCCTGTCCCCCAGCACACTGATGCCAGGGAGTGCACTGCACAGTGCCTATTTGATTAACGGGTATCCCCCATTCCCAGGGGGATGCCGGATAACAGAGCTTTTATGTACTTGGATTCATTTTCAAATTGTGTATCAGACACCTTTGCAATCAATGGCAATATCCCCATTCACTGCAGCAAGGGATAATCAAACCCTGTATTTGCACAGTTAATTTTAAGTCGTAAAAATAGTAAATTAACCAAAAAAATTGGAATGGTTGCTCCATAGGATTTAATTAATTTTGTAACATGATGGAATGAGACGATTGATTTTGTTTTGTTATAATAATGTTTGTTGTTATAACAAAAGTTACGACAGTTCTTTGAAGACTGTCTGTCAACGGCCCCCTAACTGAGAAGAAGCAGCTGCTGCAAAGAGTGAGCTTTTGTCCAGGACAGACGTGGTTCTAATTCCCGGCTGCCTGGTTTTAGTAGTGCAGCAACAAATGTCAAATGAAAGACTGCTTTTGGCACTGAGGTCCTGAGCTGAATATGTTACCAAGTGCACTGGGACTACTCACAAATGTCACGTTGCCGGGGAGAAGTGTTCTTAAGTCAATGAACCGTTTGTGTCCTGGAGATCTACTGCTGTGTGAAATATTTAATTAGCGTGTTTCTTCTTCATCCGCAGCTCAATCCAAATGTAAGTGCATTTCAGAGAAAATTTGTGAGTGAAGTGAAGAAATGTGAGGAAATGGAAAGGATACTTGGTAAGCTTTGTTCGTGTTAATGTTTTCCTGACTTTAATTCTGTCTTAGCTCTTCTACTAGTTAGAGATTTCATAATGGGAGTATTGCTGCAATGGAAATATTATCTGTGGTTTTTATATTTTGCCCAATGGTGATTCTGAGCACTGCAAAATGTAATGAGACTCACCCTTCCTTGCATGTTTCCGTAATTAAGATGGTTAGTAAATTATGAGCCAGGGTGGCTCTGTAAATAGGACTGAACTGAGAGAAGAAATGGATCCTTTCCTTATTCTGCTCCAGACATATGTTGAGACTTGCAGTATGTCACTCAACTTTTGTTTTTGTTTTTCTTCAACTGAGAAATGAGGCTAATGAGGCACTGGATCAGTCTTAGGTAACTGTTTAAAACGGTGGTTTTCAATCTTTTTTTTCATTTGTGGGCCCCTTTGGAAATTTCTAATGGAGGTGTGGGCCCCTTTGAATGGTACATGTTGGTATTCACATACTTTTGATTGTAGTTATCCTTCACGGAGCCCATAAACAGTATTCAAACCCCGAGGAGTCCACGGACCACAGGTTGAAAACCACTAATTTAAAAAATACCCTAGAGTTTGAGAAGCGCTGAACCACCATGTTCCTCGTAAACTGTTCATCCAGTGTCAGTATAATTCTGAGTAGGAAAATGGAGCTTGGACCTTTCCAGGATAGAATTCTTTGGATACAAGATCAGCATAACAAGTGTATATAAACAAATAATGTGACAGTATGTCTATATATGTATGCATGTATTTAGGGAAATCTGTTTTAGCCTCTTAAGGAAAGTAGCCTTAATGACAGCAGTTTGTTAATCCCCCAAACACTTGTTCTACCTCTGCCTTGTAGCAAAGAAAAACTCTTTTGTATCATGTTTTGAAGATCCCCTGTACCTAGAAACCTTCATATAAGTTAGACGTGAATAAATTGTCATGTGTCAGATCTTGCAAAACACTCAGCACCTCCAGTTATGACTAAAGATCAGTGTGAGTGGAGGGTGTCCAGGAGGTGTTCAGGATTGAACCCCTAAATGCGTTGCTTAGGTAATGTGTTTTGACAAGTGTAAGATACTATAAGCCCCTTTAATTCTGTTGCTGTTCTCTACTCCAGGATATTTAGTGCAAGAAATTAAAAAAGCGGATATTCCTCTTCCTGAAGGAGACGTTGCTCCTGCTGCCCCTGTGCTTAAACATGTTTTAGAAATCCAGGTAACTTTTTAAAAGGTTTTTCACAAAAATTAAAGGCAGCATTAGGTTTAGGTACAGCCACTTGCTTCCCTTTGGTCTAGGTGTCAGATCGCTGCACTTCTTGTTTACAGTTGTGAGAGTTGATAGATTTTCAGTCCCATTTCTTACTTGATCATTTGCTGTCGGCATGGTTGTAGTTCTGCTATTAATGCTTTCAGGAAGTTGAAGCAACTTGGTGTGGGAGGTTTAATTAATTTGCCTCGTGCTTTCTTCTCTGTGAAGCTTTTTCTTTTTCAACCAGTAGGATATCAAAGAGATAATTGAGGATCTGTCTTGCTGGAGGCTTTCCTGGCTTAGATCAAAGCTAACCCTTAATTTTGTTTGTATGACTCAGGGAGCAAGATTATTGCAAAGCTAAAGTAAAAAGCTTGTTGGAAACTGATGGATGAGAGAGAGAAATAAAGGGCCTGCATTTATTCTTTTTATCACTGAAAACACTTTTGTTTTGAGTCTCTAAATAATTTTACAGCAGAGGGAGAGATTTTTCTGATTTCATTATCTTTTCATTCTTTTTTTTTTTTGTCAAATATGCTTATGAGTGTCTCAGATGATTTAGATGAATGGTAGAATTTTTAATTCCAACTAATCCCTGTAAAACAAAATTATTCTGCTAATTTGTTGGTGGGGCTAAATATTATACTACTTCCATTAAAGAAAGCATGTGACAGTAGCAAATCAGTTGCAGAATGTTACTTTTGCTCTTATTCTCTGATCCGTTAATTAGGAAGCCAAAATTTCTGTTACAGAACAGGTTGTAATAAAGACTGGTAGTTGGCATACGTTATGATGATAAAAAGTAATTAGACGCTCCTTATGTTGGATACATATTTTGTTTAATCTGTGTTGATCTATTCATGTTATGGAATATATTTTATCTTTTCTCCATGTGGAGTGCATAGATACTTTAATGATCCTATTTGGTAAAATACAGCAACAAATAGAACTAACTATTCTTGTTTTTTTAAACAAAGTGGAAGTGATGATGTGTTTTCTCTGTACTGTAGGAAAAATTGCAGAAACTGGAGACAGAGCTAAGAGAGGTGACTAAAAACAAAGAGAAGCTGCGGAAGAACCTGCTTGAGCTGACAGAGTATATCTACATGTTGCGGGTCACACAAGGCTTTGTCAGGAGAAGTGCTGAGGTACTACATATACTTGGATTATGTCGATTGTGTTTTCTTGTGACATCTTGCTTTCTAATGTAAGCACATGAGTAATTTTGGTAGAGCTATTAGAACATCATGCATTTTTATGACTGTTTGTATTGTGGCAGTTGTTAGGGATACCAATCAAGGACTGGGTTCCAGTTATACTCGGCTGTGTGTATATACAATGAAAAGTCAGTCGCTGCCCTAAAGGAGCTTTCAGTTTCTGTATCAGATCACTTAAACACTGATATTGGTATCTACTAAAATGAATGAAGACATGATTTGACTCTTTTATGCTCAAGTTGCATTTAGATGTCTGTCTTAAAATCTTTGTGATAGTGGTTTTACTCATTGACAAAAATGATGAAAAATATACAAGGTCCTGAGCTCTTACTTGTTATCTCAAATCGTAAGGGAGATATTTTTTGTAAAATGTATTAATCAAATTGAAACATATTTTTTATTAAACTGACTGATATTAAATCTTTTGAAAACTGTCTGCCTCTCATTTGATAGCATGAACCATATATACCTGCAAATTATGAAGAATTCCCAACTTTGGAAACTGAACCTTTGGTGGACTACAATTGTATGCACAGGCTGGGTGCCAAGCTGGGGTAGGTAATGTTAAAGAATTTTGTTGATTAGGTATGGAGATCGGGATTTAATGTACTGCTATTAAACTCCTCTAAATACTGGTTTGGATCTGTACCTAGTGTAAACCAGTGTAGCTTTATTAACTTCAGTTGAGCAGCACCTATTTTCACTAGTAGAGAATGTGGCCCGGTTTATAGAATCCAGTTTTGTCGCTGAATTATTGAGGACAGAAGTACGGCCAAAATACTATTGCAGTATGTTCACTGATGTGATTTAAAGGGTGCGTGTTAGAGAAAATGTAGACTTTCACTAGATCATTATTTCGTTACTGTATTTGCTGCTCTTATTACAAGGTAAATGTAGTATTTTAGTCATTAATGACAGCATGACAGCTGTAAAATACTAAAATAATTAATTTATCAAACATACATGTGTACATTGAAAGAGCTGCACCCCACACATCCTCACAGCATCCCTGCATGGTCGATTATACTGCATTTTACACACGGGGATAGAATCGGGTATAGAGAAACTGAATCATTTGCTTATGGCTGTGGGAAGAATTAGTGTCAGACCTGGTTGCGTGATCAGAGCAATGGCCATATCTTTTTCCCTTGAGCAGAAAGTACTCTTTTAATTTCACCTGCTGTTGGATGTAAGTAAAAGAAAATAGGCAATAACTGTGTAGCATGACATTTTTGTTCTGCAGAAATGCAACTACTAAATTCTTGTAATTCATGTATGTTTTTAAAAAAAAAAAAATCTGTGGGTTTTGGTTTACTCTTAACACCTGCCTTTTATATAGATTTATATCTGGTTTAGTTCATCGAGCCAAAATTGATGCATTTGAAAAAATGCTATGGAGAGTCTGCAAAGGATATACTATTCTTAGTTATGCAGAACTGGATGAGTGTCTGGAAGATCCAGATACAGTGAGTAAACACTGCTACCATTTTATTATCTATTCACACTTTACACAGTTGGCAAGATGTTTCTCAGGGGAAGAGCCATTATTCATTCATCTGTGTGTAAAAATGAAAGGTTAATGACATCACAATATCCATAGAGGAAAAGTTCAATTCTTTTATAGTCCACTGTTACAAACTGGGAGTTGGTGATCATAATCCTGTTTAACTTCAGCATTAATGATTAATTATTAAGTTCAGTGTGACAGATAAGGAATTTGTATGACGGTCTCATACTTCTGGATTTCTTATTGAAAATATTGCTGTGGATCTATTTCTGTAACGCTATTTACAGCTTTAGAAAATAATGCCACAGTTCTTTTCTTGCCTCACCCCAAATGCCTTCCTGTCTGCCTTAAGTATAGTGAAACGGAATAGATTATCTCACTTTCAGTTTTCTTTCTCGGGCTACTTTAAAATGGTGTGGTTTTCTTGTTAATATTGTTTTCTGACAGTTTTAAAACAATTCTTTGACAGTATAATTCCACTCAGATGAAAATATATAATTTTAATTAAGTGTCCATTTATTTTTGGTTTTAGGGTGAACCCACAAAATGGTTTGTGTTTTTAATATCCTGTTGGGGTGAACAAATCGGCCAGAAGGTAAAGAAGATATGTGACTGGTGAGAAATAAGCCTTATTTAATTTTTACTTAAAATTGAATAAAGTGTTTTGACCATTGTGGAGTTTTTTCATTACATGGGGATGCTGTTTTCATACAACAGTTTTGAAGATACAGTTTTAGTTATTTCTGCATTAGTTGTTTTTCCATTTGTAATTTTAGCTTCCTGGTGGGGTGGGGCTGTGCTCGGGGTGGCTGGTGGTGGCTTTGGAGGGGCTACAGGGTGGGCTGCAGCCACCCAAGATTTTGTCATAGCCCCTCCCAGTGCTGCTATCCACCCTGACCACAGCCTGGCCCTGCCCTGCCAGGAAGAGCTTGGCGCAGCCATGGCCCTAGCCCGTCCTGCCCTGTGCAGATCCGGGGGCACATGTCCCCCTTCTCCCCCCATGCCCTCGGGGATGAGTGGCAGGAGCCACTGGATGAGCAGGTGAATGCCAGACAAGCAGTGCGCAGCAGCAGGTGCCACCCCCTGATGCCCTCCAGATGGGCCGCGGCTCTGTCTCGTGCCCTCCCCGCCCCAGCTGGGCAGTGCCTGCCTCAGCCCCACTCCTCCCTCACCGCAGGGGCCTTGATCTGCGCCTGCCCCCACCCCCCAGACCCTTTCCCTCCCCCCTCACCTTCCACCACGTCAAACTTAGCAACTGGACACTGCTCTTCAAGCTGCCACAGTGTTATTGGAAATTGGGTTGGTATCAGCCCGTATGCCTCCTTAAAAATCAGCTATGGGTATCAGCCCCAAAAATCTTTATTGGTGCAGCCCTATTTAGTACTTAAATATTTAATACAATCCTCTCATTTGTTTTCTCTAGCTATCATTGTCATGTCTATCCCTATCCCAATACCACTGAGGAGCGCAGAACAGTTATTGAAGAGCTAAATGTTCGTATTCAGGATCTTCATACTGTGAGTAAAATTTCACTGCTACTCCTTTCATTCCAAATATCGCAGTGTAAAGAATTGTTTAATATAATAACATGTAATGTATATCCAGCTAGCTGTTCTGGTCACTTATCTTTTTAGGTATTCAAACCTTTGCTGTGCATTTCCAGAATTTTTAGATACATAGTTAGTGATATAGATACATGCTTTCAGACCAACAAAATATTTCCACAAGGTCTGCTGTTGTATGGTAACACATGTAAAGTAATAAATAGTAGGAGAAAGGAATGATGTATTGCCAGGTAATATAGTCTGATCCGTGCAGTCAGGCCATTATGTCTGCCTGGAGTGCAACTAACTCTGTTATGGTCTGACCTGAGCACAGATGCTCAGCTGTGTACATCTGACTTCAGTTTTGCTTGGTACAGATTGGAGATGGTTTGTAGTTTCGGGGTAGCCATATAGTGATGCTTAACTAGCATGTTTAGTAGCAGTTTTACTGTGGCTTGCAAGTGGCTGTTTCTTCTGTAAAAGGGAAGACTGTGAAGAGGACAAGTCCCAGCATGCAGAGCTTCCTCAGGATCCCAAGAGTAGAGGGCATGGGTAGAAAATGCTCCTTCTATAGTTAGACTTTATTCAGATTTTCAGTTACAGGTTTTTTTTCTTCCTTTGTCAAAGGTGCTACATAAAACCGAGGACTACTTACGGCAAGTCTTATATAAGGCATCTGAATCCATCTATACCTGGGTTATCCAAGTGAAGAAGATGAAAGCTATTTATCACGTGCTAAACCTGTGCAGTTTTGATGTCACAAATAAATGTTTAATTGCGGAGGTTTGGTGCCCAGTGTCTGATCTGCAAAACTTGCGGGAAGCACTTGAGGAAGGATCAGTAAGTCACTTAATTTCCATGCTTGCTATGCACAATCAGAAGTTTAAGATAAAATCTTTTGAACCAGCATTGGGAAGAAAAGAAACAAGGCTGTATGATAGGGAAACGATCTGGATGCAGAAAATTCCTGGTAGGACTCAGGGTTGATAGGGGCTGTGTCTGGTGGTTCGTACTAGAACAAAATCCCCCATGTATGTCACTGGGAGCTTTTCTTGAATATGGTGTGCAGGATTGGGCCCAGTGTGTCTTCGGTTCAGACAACTGTCTGAAATCAGCCAGAAGGCACTGCTGCTGTCTTATTGTGAAAATGGAAAAATTGGCTTAATGAGAGTGTTTGGAGTTGTGTTAAATTAAAAAGAGAATTTGTGATAGCAAATCCTTGGACTAAAGCAGGGATGGCCAACCTGTGGTACAGGCGGCCTGTGCGTGTGGCACACGGCAGATAGGTCAGGGAATAGAAAGCAAACTAGCACATCAGGCTCAAGCACAGGGCCAGGAGCTGAAAGCAGAGCAGCAGATTGGAATGGCACTCCAGGAGTGTGCAGGACTAATTTGTGACGTGCCTGCCCAAAAAGATTGGCTTCTAGTGTTTTAAAGTATCTGTTGTTGAATAATACAGTGGTTCTCTACGTTTTAGACTCATGGCAGCCCTCATTAGACTCAAGGTACCCCTCCATAACTTTTGTGAATTGAGCAGCACTCTGTTTCAGTGGGGGCGGGGGAGTGTCCAGGCAGGGACAAGCCCAATCCTGCACTTACCTGCTTACCCCTTCATACCTGCTTTATCTTCTTGCACCTCCGCGGCACCCTTCAACTGATCTTGTGGCATCCTGTCTGAGAATTGCCAATCTAAGATTAGCAACCTTGATAGATTGTAAAAGCATTATGCAACCTTGACGTACTCTAACATGCATTTTTTAGTGGGAACAGGGTGGAAAAGATCAGACTTGGTGCACGTGAAGAATTTTGCAAGACAAAAAAGTATTCAGATGGCAGCTAAGGTTTAAGAGAAAAATGACTAGTAAATATCTGGAGGGCCAGTGGTGCAGTTATCAAAATGAAAATAAAATCTAAGATAGTAAAATCCATGTCAAAGAGCCTTTCATACAACTTATTGTTTATTCCCTTTCATTTTATAACTAGAGGAAGAGTGGAGCTACAGTCCCTTCGTTTGTGAACACGATACCAACCAAACAGACACCTCCAACTTTGATACGTACCAACAAATTCACCTCAGGGTTCCAAAATATTGTTGATGCCTATGGAGTTGGGAACTATGGGGAAGTTAATCCAGGTTTGTCCTCTTGATAATTGAGAGTGCCTTGATTGCATTAATTGCTTATTAATTTCTCCATGATGTATTAGCTGTGCTTTTGCTTGGCAGCTTGCTGAATTTTGAGCACTAGTATGGGGAAAGATGACAACTACCTTGCTATTGTTTAATGGCCATTTGTAATTATTGGATATTTATCTAGATGACAAATAATTGGAATGGCACTTGGGAAAGATATGAGGTTCACTTTCTAGTATGCCTGGGAAATGGGTGAGCCCCCATTGAGATAATGGATAGAAACAGCATCTCTCAAATTGTGAAACTGAACAGACTTGATTAAAAAAAAGTAGAATTCAATAATACTGTTACTTCTTTAGAGAAGGTAATTTAATTACCTGTCTAACATTAATAGAATTGTCTTTAGACAAAATTCAGGTAATTGTAATGACACAGTAAATATCTATGACACAGTAAATATCTTTACTCTAAACCTGGAATTTGTTGCTTTTTTCAGCTCTCTATACCATTATCACCTTCCCCTTCTTATTTGCTGTTATGTTTGGAGACTTGGGACATGGTTTTCTAATGTTCATCTTTGCACTTTTGATGATTGTGTATGAAAACCACCCTAGACTGCAGCGATCACAAGATGAGGTAAAAGATCAGTACTTACGTGATTTCGATAGATTAATCTTTACTTCTCTGAAAACTAAAACTATGGATAGATGTCACTTAACACCTCATGTATCTGAACCAGAATTTTTTTGGCCTATCCACTCCTAACTTGTAGCAAGTGAAGCTAAATTGTAATAATGTAACCTTGACTTAAATGGGTAAATTGCTGGGGTTTAGTTTTACTTGCAGCGGGTTAGGAAGGGGCGGAGAACTGCTTGTACCGCTTCTGCTGATTTGAAACCCTGAGCTTTAAGTTCCTCTTTTCCTCCTCCTAAAACATGATAAGAATGTGTCTCTGAGAATGCAGAAGCACATCAAGGCCAAAGTATGCAATGGACTTGATATGACTGGTACTACCCATTATGATGTGCCCAACCACCAACAGTACTTTGAAAAATGATCATACACAGAAATGTAGCCTTTATAGAATATTTGGGAGTTTAGTGACTCCAAATTAGAGAGCTTATTTGTATGCTATGAGTTTGCTTAGAAATCTAAAATAGATAACATGAGTTTGAGTGTCTTTGGGAACACGTTTGTTGTAAAAATTTTAGGCAACTGTGATGGCAAATCTATTCTAATATAATAAAGGGCTTAGTCAATCTGTCTGTCCATAGCAGTCTTGGAGCACTCCGATTACTGAAACAACCAATCAGAGTGCTTCAAGAGTGTTCCGGACAGGAGGTGGTGGTGGTGTGCCCCTATAGATTTCATAGGTATCAGGGCTGGAAGGGACCTCGGAAGATCATCGAGTCCAGCCCTCCGCCCAAAGGGCAGGAAGTCAGCTGGGGTCATAGGATCCCAGCAAGATAAGCACCCAGTTTGCTCTTGAAGGTGTTCAGTGTAGGTGCTTGAACCACCTCCGCTGGCAGACTGTTCCAGACCTTGGGGGCTCGGACAGTAAAGAAATTCTTCCTTATGTCCAGCCTGAAACAGTCTTGCAGGAGTTTATAACCGTTCAACCTCATCATCCCTTGGGGCGCTCTGGTAAACAAACGTTCCCCCAGATCTTGGTGGTCACCCCTGATAAACTTATAGGTGGCCACCAGATCACCCCTGAGCCTGCGCTTTTCCAGGCTAAAGAGCCCCATGGCTCTCAGCCTGTCGTCATAAAGTCTGTTTTCCTGACCTCTGATCATGTGCGTGGCTCTTCTCCGGACTCGCTCAAGCTTCTCCACATCCTTTTTGAATTGTGGAGCCCAAAACTGGATGCAGTACTCCAGCTGCGGCCTCACTAAGGCCAAATACAAGGGGAGAATGACGTCCCGGGATTTGCTGGAGAAGCATCTAAGGATCCAAGCCAGCGTTTTGGTTGCTTTGCTAGCCGCAGCATCGCATTGCAGGCATGATGGAGGGAGGGACAGATGGTTAGAGAGAGGGACAGATTTGCTAAGCATAGCCTTCAGGTCAAACAGTAATCTGTTTTTTCCTGGTTTTGCCATAGCTTTCTTCACATCTAGTATCCTTCTTACGTGGTCATACATAATTACAAAGCATGCCTTTTCCTTGGAAATGTGTAGAAAGTTCATGTGTCTGTAGCTCATGGTGTTATTTCAATACTTTCAGATCATGAAAATCTTTTTTGAAGGACGATATGTAATTTTGTTGATGGGTCTATTTTCTGTATATACCGGCCTAGTCTATAATGATTGCTTTTCAAAGTCATTAAATATATTTGGTTCTGGCTGGAAAGTTTCAGCAATGTTTGATCAGAAGGTCTGGCGGTGAGTAGTACTCTTCTTTTTATTATGCCATAAAAAGTGTACTGCTGACACTGGTTTAATGTATTTATATGGCTCGGGATAAAATTTTATGTGGTGGAGGTCATTGGGAGGCTCTAGTCTCTTGTAAAGGAACCTCCTCAGCTGGCAGTGGCTGAATCAGAAGCATACACAGATTCAGTTTATGAGGCTGGTGTTAAAGGTTACTTCAGTAATTCGTAGGTACTTTCTTCATGTGGCTTTAGGCAGGTGCTACTGTTACCTTCACTCACCCCACAGTACACTCTACAGTAATAAAAGAAAAACAGCAATATCTTCCAGAGTTAAAAACAAAAGAAAATGGGATATGGAAAAATGGAGCCTGAAATCTGCAGCTCTTGGTTTTCAGACTTGTTTCTCCACTATAATGGTCTCAACCTTGAAAAACAGGTTGTGGGGAACTCTGGTGATTCTAACCATGAATGGTCATTCACTCTCCAGAGCTGCCATTCTGGCAACTGCTGTTAGCCTGGAATTAACCTGGAAAAAGGTGATTGCATCTGTCAGTTAAATATTGTTGACTATTGCCCTACTTAGAAATCTCTTTGCACTTTTAACTAGGTAATCTGAAGTTGTACTCTAAGTGAGAAATTACAGATATAATTGCCTGTTTCTTTTGCTGCAGTCTTGCTGATTTGAAGTCTAATCAGTACTTAACTTTGGATCCAAATGTTACTGGTGTGTACAGTGGAATTTATCCCTTTGGTATTGATCCGGTTAGTGCTTCTCTTTTTTTGTAACTAATCCACATATGATGAATAATGCTTAATAACCCATATGTTAACATTGCAACATCTGCTTAATAGAAGGGCCAACATAAGGATGCTCTGAGTAAATCCACACTTTGACACATCCTCTTCTGAAGGGGGTTTGGTTCCTTAGCAAGTCAGGGAAAAGTTTAACTAGTTTCTTCAAACTCACCTGGGATCCAAGTTGGAAGTAGAATCCAGGTTTTATAAGGGGAAAAGATACAGCATTATGCACTGTATTAGTCCTTATACAGGCATCTGTTTCCTCTTTGATTCTCCTTCAGATCTGGAACCTGGCAAGCAACCGTCTCAGTTTTTTAAATTCTTTCAAAATGAAAATGTCTGTGATTTTTGGAGTGACTCATATGACATTTGGAGTTGTTTTGGGGGTCTTCAACCACTTGTAAGTATGGAAAGTTAGAAATTAATTGGGCAATGAAATTGTGGCGGTGTTTTTGGCTCAGTGATTATCTGAGCTGATACAGTTTTGGAAAGTTTTTCAGAAACTGATCAGAGCCAGAGTAAATTCATTGTAAAACTTGCTTTATGAAAGTCTGTACCTAATACCCTGCCTCCTGTTGAAAATAATATAAATGGGTAGGTGTTCTACAGAAAAACCTGCAGGCATTGAGAAGCAAGATTTTTGTTCCTGTGCATCACTAAAGCAGACGGCATCAGGAGCTTCTATTTTTTTAAGCTTCTTTGGAGCGTTTCTTTCTCATATTCATTTCTTTGACGTTATTTGCCATCTTACTCATTCAGGTCACAATCCTGCAAATATGTATGTGCTTAAATAAAGACTGGGGTTATTTATATCCTTAATGTTAATTATATGCATGACTGTATACAGGATTAAGCCCTTGTTTTCCAAGTAGTTTTGCATTTAAAGGGACTGAATCTTCTGCTGTTCAGTCTCTAATCCCATTGAAAGTCATAGTAAAACTTAATTTCTTAAATAATTTCTATTTTTGATCACATTGCATGTTTTCCTTGAAGTACTGAGCACTAGGGCTGTGCGAAACTTCAGTCCCTGATTCAGTTTGGCAGAGATTCGGCCCGATTTGTTGGTTGAATCTCTAAAATTGAATCGAATCGGAGGATCCTTTAATCTCTCCAAATTGAATTGGAACCCTCTGAATTGATTCGGAGAGATTTGGAAAGATTTGGACATAGACACAGCTTTAAATGTTTTTTCTACATACCTCTAGGTAGCAGGGGCTCGTGAACCTGCTATGCTGGGGCCCATGGAGTGTCCCACAGGAGTGTGGGCAGGGTCCTCAGCATGCTCGGCAGCAGACCCAGAAGTGGACCAGAAGCACGTCCAGTCCACTTCCAGATCTGCCGGGGAGCATGCAGGTGCCCCTCCTGTGCTCCGTGGTGGACCCAGAAGTGGACTAGAAGTACTTCTGATTCACTTTTGAGTTCACTGCCAAGGACGTGGAGGGCCCCCCTCACGTGCTTCTGTGGGACGTTCCTTGTGCCCCAGCATGGTAGTGTTCACAAGCCGTCCTGGTACTTCGAGCTTTGTAGAAAAAAAGATTTAAATCTGTGTCCAAATTGCTGATTCTCTGCTGATTCTCTATGTCCGAATCAAATCGGGGACAGTGATCTGAATCAGTGAATCAAATCACTGTCCCCGATTCGGGCTGAATAGAGTAGGGCCTGCTTCGCACAGCTCTGCTGAGCACTCCCAGCTTCCTCTGAGGTCAGGAGAGGGTTGCAGTATACTCAGCCTCTCCCAGAATTAGGCTCTAAATCTGTTTTTGATCCTTCTGTGATGGCTGTTCTTTACTAATTGTGTGTTTTCTTTATTTTTTTAGACACTTCAGGAAGAAGTACAATATTTATTTGGTTTTTCTTCCTGAGCTTCTGTTCATGCTGTGCATCTTTGGTTACCTTGTCTTTATGATAGTCTTCAAATGGTTAGCTTACTCAGCAGAAACTGCCACAACTGCTCCTAGCATCCTGATTGAATTTATTAACATGTTCCTGTTTCGCAGTAGTGAGACGCCCCCCCTTTATACGGGACAGGTGAACGATGTTCTTATCCTATGTTCTTTGATAGATATGATTAAATGAAGAGGATTAACTGAACTTCAGTATAAGATAATGGTTGAATTCAGGGTTTGGAGGGTAAGGAGATTGTATCAGAAGGTGTTTTGTTTTGTTTTTTTTAAAAAGAGGCAATTTCCAGAGCAAAATTTTCATGGTCTGTTTTCAGGTTAACCTTGATCTTGATTGGAATGAGAGCTGCAGAGCCCAGATTAGTTTTTATTTATCATATTGTCCTGTACAGTCTTATTAAGCTGGATATTAGCAAAGCTGTGTTCTGATATCCAGTTGTGCAGATGCTGAGTCTCCTCGATGCATCAAAGCGTTTAAACATGTACTTAAACAAGCAGTAAAGCGCTGCTGAAGTCAGTGGAGATTTTCACATACTGAATTGTATTACGGGAAGTGCGTAGGTGCTTCTGGTTTACTAAGTAAGCAAGTACTTTGATTTTGGTGGTGGTTTCTCATTTAAATATGTGTCTTTGTTTTTTTCCCTCCCATTCCATTACCAGGCTATTTTACAGCATTTTTTATTTGTCATTGCTTTGCTTTCTGTTCCTGTAATGCTTCTTGGAAAACCACTTTATTTGTATTGGATGCACAATGGAGGACGAGGCATTGGAATGTACAGGGTATGTATTGGAAAAAAAAGAACACTTTTAAGCATGATATACGTTTGCTTTTCTATGGTGACAGTGATATTTGTGTGTAAAGGATATTTGAGTATGAATTGTTCAGGCCAACTCAGCAATTTAAAGAAAATTTAAATTTTAAGAAGCGTTTGCCCATGTCACTCCTTTGTGATGCCAAGCTAGCATTTGTTGGTCTGATGCTGTAGATTGGACGTTAGTGGTAGTTACTTCACTGAGCTGTTTCTGTAATACTTTCTGTGTCATAGATGAGTGAATATAGCTTCCATTGTATGTGCCATAAAGATTTAAAACATGAAGTCACAACAGAAGGTCACTAATCAGATATTTTTGCAGATTAATTTATGCTCATCATATTTTTCAGTTATGTTTGATAAGTCATTTAAAGATCTTAATATGCTGAAAGCACTGCCTTTTAGATTGAGAGAGAATCTAGAAGCATTAAGCTCTGATTTCCATAAAGTGTTCTCCCAACTTGTTTTCACCATGCAGATTAAAAAATGGACGAGTATTATTGTATAATAAATAGTGCTTTGTTCCTTCAGCTGTCTAGTCTTTTGTACCTCAGAAATTGCATTGCATGTTTCAGTGCTGCAACATTTTGGGTTGTTATTTGGAAGCAACAGGAGGAGTAAGCAAATGCTGATTCATTTACATTTTGTGCAGAATGGCTACAAATTGGTTCGCAAAGAAAGCGAAGAGGAACTTTCTCTCTTGAGATCTCATGATGTAGAGGAGGGAAACAGTCCTGCAGATGGTGGCCACCAAGAAGGGGATGGAGAAGAGGTAATACGTTCAACTTGTGACTGTACTGGAGAGAGACCTAAAAGCAAGTTACTGGTAGAAAACATTCATGGAGAGAGACTGCAAATTCTCACTTGGGGCCTTATCCAGTTCACTAGGAACTGAATAAGACTTTTCAGCTTGATCCCTCAATTTACCCATTTGCAAAATGAGTATGATTCTTACCTCAGAATAACCCCAAGATGGGGATGATATACCTAGGAATTAAGGAAGTTTGATCACTTAAGACACTGCACACCTTGTGTCAGGTTCATAAAAAATATTTGAGATTTACAGGAACAACATTCCCTTTCAGTTCTTTGTTATTAATTAGCCAATATAACTAGATAGCAGCATTTAATGGAAATGGTGATGCCTTGGTCTTACAACATTTCACCTGAGAATGTCAAAGTGCTTTAAAAAGGTGGGCAATGATTATTATTCCCACTGTGAAGATGGGAAACCATGCCACAGGCTTTGACCTTGTCCAAAGTTGTACAGAGCTGGAATTGGAAGTTAGGTCACTTTACTTGTGTTCCAACAGAAACAGACCACCTTTGTGATAGGAATTCAATTTACATGTATATATTAATGCACAATTATATTGGCCAGTCTGTTTACCTTTTAGAAAACTTCATAATAACGTGAGACCCAATCAGAAGACAGTACTCTTTTATTTTATTACTGCAATAAGGATATAAAAGTTTATTTTGTATAGTTGTTAGTTATAAAACAAACTTATTTGATCTCTTACATTGCTTTAACATAGTCTGAACCTATAATTAATTTGCAAATAACTTATATTTTTATGCTGTATGGTTTGAACTGAGCCATATACAAATGTATTTACATAGATCTGTGTATGTAGTTTAATTTTGCAGATATTTTCATGAATCAAACTATTCATACCATTGAATACTGCCTAGGATGCATCTCCAATACCGCTTCATACCTAAGGCTCTGGGCACTAAGTCTCGCTCATGCACGTGAGTGTCTGTTCTCTAATGTAACTTTTAATGGTGGAGAGAATGTTTCTTTTGTTACTTTTTGGCCTTTCTATGCCTTACTATGCACTTGTTTGTGTCTTTAAAAAGAAGTTTTATCTCAAATGGAAAACTGGCAAACTAAAACACTGAATGCACTGTAAAGTTCATTTGATCACTCCTGTTTCTAAGGATCTAGGAACTCTTCAGATATCACATGACTTAGTACCATCATCCATCCTCATACACAGAACTGCTTTAGGTCTTCCACATAGCGAGTCTGATTTGGAAAAGCGTGCAAGCATGTTCTTCTGTCTTGAATATGATTCAAACTACTTCTGTGCATAAGTGGTGTCCTGCATAGGAGTCCTTTCCTGAACTGGAGTGAGGGTGTTTTTTGTTCTTGTGCCATTCTAAATTAAAACATGGGTACCTCTTATGTTACTTCCAAACACACAGCCCCCTCCCCTTTTGCTGTTGGATGGGACTTGTTGATCAAGTATCCTGAAAAGCTTTAGTCAAAATTTTTGTTTAATATTCTTGGTCTGATTCCAGGAATGTTTTTCTCACAATAGATTTACAGGTATTATGCTACAATGAATAAGTTAGTGATATGTTGTGTGTATGTAAGCTAATTCAAGGTTCATTGACCATGATAGGGTTTCTAAGAGTGCTTATTCTCAAACGATATCTGAAAGTTGTGTCAGCTTTGCATGTGAAATTAAAGCTGCTGTGCAGTAGACTGTGACCAGTGTTTAACTTCAGAACTCAAATCTGAATATGGTGCATATTGGTCACTCTCATAAGGGTCACTTGAAATGTGAACCTTGGGTGGGGGGTTGTGATTTTAGTAAAACAGATTTTGAGACCTGTTTAGAATAGTACAATAGTCCATTGTTTAAGGAAACAAGACAGGAGGTGTAGTTCCAGATTATTCTCCTTAGTTGTATGGTAAAGAGTCTGGTGCATGTGAAGTACTGTTCTGGTGAATGCAAGCTACTGCCCCTATTTAAAAAGTATAAGCTATTTTATGCTGTTCAGTCCCTTGAACATCTTGTTACATGCACTAGATTTCTTCAGAAAGATAATTTTAGCTATATTTCTCTTGTTCACTGGGGTCTTTAACCAGCCTGCATTCAAATATTAAAGTAGACTTGTTGCTTAAAGGTGTAAATATTTCCAGTTAATTTTAAAAAATCCTTTGTTTTGTAGAGTTGTCAGAAGTACTGTGGGAAATGGTAATGAGAGTGGGCCTTCGTGTGGATGCAGCATACGGCATCTTACTGCTAGTTCCAATATTAGCTTTTTTTGCTGTGTTAACAATATTCATCCTTTTGATCATGGAAGGCCTTTCTGCTTTTCTTCATGCTGTGCGACTTCACTGGTAAGTATTAACTTTCATGTTGACTTTTCCTGCATGTTGGGTTGATCAAGGAATCTTATTGGGTCAAAATGGAGGTTGCTTATGGGTTTTTTTTTTATTTTTTATTTCAAGAGACAACTCAAACACTTACTGGTGATAGAAACTTTTCATTACATTAAGTAAAAGGTTCACTGGAATCGGCTTTATAGGTACAATTTAATCATTAGCTTATAATATTTGCACCCACTCCACAATTGATTATTTTCAAAGTTGAGTTTGACACAAAATATAAGCAAGGAAGTTAGGCAACTGCAGTAAGCATCTCATGTAGATGCACCCACTGTCTTGTCTTTTGAGCATCTTGCCCTGTCCTCCGTGAGCCAGTTGTTAACATGCGCATCCTTTTTTGTCTTATTACAGGGTGGAATTTCAGACCAAGTTCTACACTGGTGGAGGATACAAGTTTACTCCTTTCTCCTTTAAATATATTTCTTTATATTTTAATAAAGATGATGTTGCATAGTTTGGTTGCATGAAAACAGAAATATTCAGAGGTGTCTGCAAATCATGTAATTGGATCTCACTGACTGTAGCGATTGTTGAGGAAAAATGTGTTCACTGATTGCCTTAATACAGCCAAATAATTCAGTTATATACCTCCATACAAATACGTTGCAGATCTGGAGCCTTCTTGTATATAGGCATAATGTGTACATTTTTAAATGAGAAACTAATGTAACTTAATTTTAAGATTATTCTAAAAATAGCCCTTTTGTTGTTCGTTCTGCAAATAATTTAGGAATTGTTTGGTCAGAAGAGACTGTTTTGTTTTCTTTAATAGCTAATTTAAATGATCTTAAAGGTCTTAATCTTCTTATCACATAAAATATTCTGCATGACTTTCCCAGACAAAAAAAACAACTGATGAAATCTGGAAGCAATTCAGGTTAGGCAATATATGTTTTCAGTATTCAAAAGCAGTATAAATCAGTATAAAGTGTTCATACCAATATGAAATGCCTTTTTTGCTTTTGTCTATTTTTTAAAAATTGCATCAAAACTTTTTTACTTCATGCTCTGAATTCTGCCCATAATTATTACTCTACTTTTTCCAGTTACCCAAACTGCCATTTCATTTGATAAAGAGTAAAATGAAGGGCAGGGAAAGAAGACCCCCAGCTACACCTTTTATCCCCCTTCCTTGAGGAGTTTAGTGTCACAGCCCAGTTGTGCCAGGTGATCTGTGTGGAACCCCACTGGCTTCATAGGGACTGTGCAGACCATCTTGCAGGATTAGAGCTTTTGTGTGATGTATTTAAAACAGACTGACATTGTATGTGTATTAGAAATAGCTTTGTTAGGCTCTGATTCTGTAGTCCTGTTGCATGCAAAATTCCCATGCTTAAGGAATGCAGAATAAGGATTTAATTTATTTTATGTTTGTATTTGGTGTTAAAGGTATTTATGAATTTAACTTGACTGGTTTATCTGAAGTTGTTGAACCAAAGTTGTTTATATAGTAAGTGGAGGTGGGTGGGGAAGGGAAGGGGTGGAGCAAGGGAACCTTTGGTACATTTTTATAGCAACATGAAAACTGGATGTGTTACCAATACAGGTTTGACTTCTGTGCCATAAGAACATAATCCTACATTCCTGTTTCATATTAATTCCAAATAAAATCTAACTGCTATATTTAGGACCAGTATTCTGCAATGTTTGTTTGGTTGTATTTAATTTAAGTTAGCTCTTATCTTACCAACATTTTGTCCTAGATAACTTCAATTTCTGTTCTTCATTTACACATTTTAAATGAATTTCACACTAGCATAAAAAAGGTTTTAGTTAGCGGGTTTTCTACATCTCATTTTCACTTAGATTAGATTTGCCCAACTGTAAAGAAGTAATTTTCAGTTGTCATAGGAGAAAAACTTCACTTGACAACCAACCATCTTTCAAATAAAAATAGAGAATTTTTTTGACTTAGTGTCTACATCAGTTTTATTTTTCTGTTAGCTACAACACCAGCTGGATCTCTACGCTCAGGTGCATAGGACAGAGGACTGGAGGCACCGGGTTTGATCCTTTGCCTTGGCAGTCAGTTTTCCAAACCATCTGCTTTGCCTGCTCCTGCGCATCACAACCATGACAGTAGAAGAGCTGGGTTTCTTCTTGAGCTCTCCTGTCCCCCACTGTCCCTTATTGCCCTCCCCACCCCATCCTTTCAGCCCTCTTGTTACCTTTTCCAAAACTGCCAGTAGCTGCTTCTGGGTCTTTGGAAGCCAGTTGCTGCAAAACTACTTTGTGGGAGCGGTGACCTCTCCCGAGTACAAGGGAGAACTGCACGTAACATCCACTTCATGCATTCAGTTCAGATGGTCAGTGGTTCTCAACCTTGTTAAGACTTCAGGCACCCCTCAGAAAATGCCAGGTCTTACTTTTCTGTGGTCAAAAAACAAGTGAAAACTAACGGAGCAGTCCTTCTGTTGCAACGAACTCAGAATACGGAGGGACATCCCTAAGAGGAGAGACTAGAAGCTGGTCCTATTCAGTTCAGAAAGGAGACGCTTGAAGGGGGCATTATAAGGGTCTACAAAATGGTAAATGGCAGAGAGAAAGTCAATAGGGCTGTACGACTGACCCTCATCAGGTGAGAACTAGGGGTCAGAAAGCAGAACAAGTCAGCAGCCAGTTTAAAATTAAACACGCAGATGTTGTTTGTCACCCAGCATGTCACTACTATGTGGGACTCGCTGCCACCAGGTGTGGTGGAAGCTGATGGCCTCGCAGGGCTCCAAAAGGGGCTGGACGCGTTCTGGGAGGTGCGGGGCATCTGGTGCTACCGAGCACAGGTATGGGGCACGGCCTCTGAATCAAAACCTCCTAGACCCGAAACACTGCTGGCTGCCAGCGAGAGAGGAACAGAGGAAAAAATCCTGGGAAGACCCAACTCGATCTCCCTTTCCACCCTGCACTCTGCCACCATGTGCCGCAGGAAAAGTGGATGACTATTATTGTGTAGTAGTGCCTTGTTCCTTCAGCTGTCTGGGCTTTTGTATCTCAGAAATTTGCTTGCCTCGCATGCTTCAATGCTGCGACACTTTGGGTGGTTATTTGGTAGCAAGGGCTGAGCCAGTGCTTGGACCCCTGGCTGCAGGGCCGGATGCTTCTCCCGCCGGTGCCTGATCGGGACGTGCTCCGGCCCTAAGCTGTGTCCAGCTTGAGAGGCCCCATATCATCCACAAAATACAGACTTTCATGACATTTTAAGAAGAAGTATTTCTGTACAAATTCATGAACTCAATAGGAATAAGAAATGGTGGAGCCCAATAGACATTGAGGGGCCATCATAGGGGACATCCTGGTTTTCTGCTCCTCTGTCTTCTTTTGACACAAAACCCAATGCTTTTATGTCCTCTGTTTTTCTCTTCAAGAGAGGATGTAAAGGTAGCAGGTTTCACGTCAGTAGAGGACAAAAGGTAACTGGACTGTCTTCTACGATGGCCGCCCTAAATATGTATCTATTTTGTCATAGTGGAATGAAAACGTCCAGTTTCTTCCCTTATTCAGAGGCCCCTTGCAGTGTGAAGCCCTAAACTGTAGCTTAACCCTACAGCTATTTTTGTCATAGCAGAAGGAAAAACTCCATTTCCCACCCCCTTAACCAGAGGCCCCTAAACCGTAGCTGAAGCCTAAAGCCAGCTCCGTCTAACACCGCGGATCCTTCCTTGTGTGCGGTCTCGGGGCTGGCATGGGGAGCCGCAGGGGGCCGTGCCCGCAGCGCCCCCGCCAAGGTTGCCCAGGCTCCTACATCTAAATCACTTAGATTTAGCAAGCTGTGCTGGGGAGGCGTCTGTGCCCTGAGGTGTGGGGGTGCCACCTTGCAGAGCACCCTCCCTCCCTGAGGGGTGTTTTAACTCTCCAGGGTGTGAGGCTGACGGTCGGCGCGCGCCGTCGGCCGTTGGGCCGCCCGAGGGACGGTTGGGTGCGCGCCGGCTCCGCCCCCTCGCGGCCGTTGCCAAGCTGCTCAACCGCGGCGACGGCGAGGAGGCGGAGAAGCTGCTGCGCTTCCTCAACCGCAGCGACCCGGGCGAGGAGGGCGCGGCCGCCGCCTCCGCCCTGCTGCTGCGCGCCGAGCTGCGCCACGAGGAGCGCGACGTGGAGATCGGTGAGCAGGGCCGGCTGCGCCCCCACGTGCCAATACGTCTGCAGCGAAACCCTCTTCTTCTTGACTAACCATCGCTCTGGGTCCTCAGACGTGCGGCTTCTCTCTTGCGATGCACCAAAGCGTTGGCAGCAGTCCCCACAAAGCCCTTTAAGGGACTGGGGTTTTTTGTAGGGCCTCTAATAAGAATGAAAAACTGGACGTTTTCGTTGTAATATGACAAAAATATACATATGTGGCTCCACGGTTATGAGTGAGCTTATATATTTGCACAGAAATAACACGAATTTCTCTTAAAAATTAATGGAAATCAATTTTTGTGGCTTTTGTGGATTATTTTTATCGTAGGGGGCCTCTTAAATTGGACAGGCCCTCAGCATGTCATCATCCGGCACTGTTCCCAGGCGTTCCTGGGATTGTGCATGGGACCAATGGGATGACAGGGAGCCCTTCCCCTAAAGTTTGCATTTCCCAATGGTTGTCCGCCCCCCCCCCGCCCCTTACCAGTGCGCCTTCCAGGTACAGCCACGTGGGCATCTGTCCATGTCATCTGCGCCCACTGTGTGTCTACACCCTTGTCTTATTGCTGCCCACACATCCCCAGCTCAGATTTGTGGGACTCCATCTACATGTGACGCTGATGCTTAGTTACTGCGCAATCATTTAGCACTTGTGTATGTTAAAGTGGTGCTACTGCTCAGTCTCTCCAGTGCAGTGTATGCAAGTACTAAATGACTGCATGGTAATGTCGCCACAGTAGCATCTCCAAATGGCTTTTAGGTGACACTGGCTGTGCAGTAGCTCGTTACTACCTCACAGGAGTGTCACGTCACATGTGATACTACTGTGCGGTAGTAACGAGCTACTGCACAGCCAGCAGGTACCAGGAAGAGCATTGTTCCTGTTTTACATGCACCTGTTTTTTGTTCATCATGCTGTATAGAGACATTGGAGACAAGTGCATTTGAAGATGACCAGGAGGAAGGTTCACACAACCCTCTGGAGGATTATTTTGACAGCTCTTTGACTGCAGAAGCAAGTAAGTATGATCATGAGATCTTTTGACAAGTTATAAAGACTCAGGGTTAGGCTTCAGCCAATATGCCCTCAGTAAGATTATCACAACTTTCAAACCTCAATATAAGGGACATTTTAGTCAGTCTAATAAATGTATGTAATAGTTACATTTACTGTACCAGCCTCTGAGTCTCTTTGTTTGGCATTTGCTCTGGAAGCACAAACAACACAGGAAACAAACTCACTGGTGATCAACAGAATGCACAATCCACAAGCAAGAAAAAAGTAGAAAAAAACTTTCCAAATTTCAGCATTAGTGATTATAAATACTACTTGATCAGTCACAGGTGAGAACTTTTCAGACACAAACATGTTTGTTAAATGATTGTGCTTCTCTAAAGGTAAAGGCAGAGACCTAGTGTACACACATGTTATCTTAGTAATGACCTGTCTGAAGCATCATTTTTCCGTCTGCTAATCCCTGTATATGACAATTACTTTTGAGAATTCTAATTGCAGAGTCCTGGTATTGGGTGTAGGTATTATCGATATAATGCATCACTGGAACCTTGGTAATAATGCGGATTCATCTGAAATACCTCTCAAAAGGGTTACATTTTGCAAGTCCATGTAATTTGGTGCTTGATGACTTGGAATGACTTTGACCCTCATAACTGCTGTGACAGGATGCTCTTCTTACAGAATATCCAGGGTCTGTTTGTGTGAAAGAAGCCCAAGAAGATTCAGAGAAGGATTTTTTGGCTGCCCCTGCAGGGGTTTGCTGGGGGAAATGGCACTCTCCTACCTTCTTGCACACCTGTATGGAAGGCAGTCACAGTGCTGTAGTTTAACAGGCCCTGGGGACAGGGAGCAGCAGTCAGTGCTGCTGAAAACACTATGCAACAAAAGCAATGAGGCAAGTCCCACAGGAGAGGTGACCAGAGTGCTGGCTCTGTAGTGAGTAGGTGTAGTGCCTGGTGCCATTTCTGCTTAGGCATACAACCCCTCTATGCTCTTTCCCTCCAGCATCTCTCAAGCTGCGCAAACTGTGACTCAGCCCTAAATATTTCCCTTGGCTTCTTTACAAGCACACCTGTATGTTCTGAAATGCATCAGATCTTTTTGGTCCATAACAAGTCAACTGGAGGCATTAGATGTTTTAAACAAAGGGGTGTGAAAAGACCACTCTGTCCAGTTGATATAGGTATGGCAGCAAAACCCTGACTGTGAATACAGCCTTACCAGTAGCAGAGGGCTTTTTTTGCCTAAGCTTATGGCAGTCAGGGAGCTTGTGTAGCTACAGATGGTAAACTCCCTCCTGCCGGCATATGCCATATCTGCACTAAGGTCTGTACCTGCATAGTGTAGATTAGCTCTTGGGAATACAACTGAGTTCCACTTCTACAGAAATGTGTTAGGAAATGGTGTGATTAATGCAAAACCTGTACACCTGCTTTGTGAAAGAGATCAGTAAAGATGAAAGAAAACGTTTGTCTGTTTAGTCCAGCACTACTGTATAATTTGAATTTGGTTGGTTTGGAGAGTTGATTTTTTTCCTTCTGTGTGTTGCGTTATTAGAGCGAGAACGGAAAAGCACTTCAGAATATGCAGTCAATAGAAGTCTATCAAGGAATCTATCGAAAACCCTATCAAGAAATCTATCAATGCATATGTCACGTTTGTCTTTTGCATCACGTTTGAGTGAACTGGATCAGGGAATCCTGAGTGATGCAGGTCGTTTAGTCCGAGTGAGTCTACTGCATTTTACTTTTGTTCTCCTCCTGGGTTTCACAAACATGATTTTTTTCAGGCAAACTTACATAGTAGTCCAAATGTTTCCTTGAGCAGTATAAAAACCACATGAAACAGGTGCACAATTCTCCATCTGAGATTAGACCAATGATTATCAATGTTTGTCAAGCCTTTGGCAGTGGTTTGTGTCTGCTGGTTCAGAGAAAAATGATCATCCTTTCTCTGTTTACCTGGAAAATTGTGCAGTTTTTAATCCTGATGGTTACAGTGGATGTTATATACTGCACCATTTGCCCTTTGAGGTGTTTGCACAAAGTAGACAGGAAAGTTATAGTTAGTTATAATCAGTAAATATAAATACTGTGGGAAAGAGGCACAAGGCATTTGACCACAGGCTGTTTGTTTACTGTTTCATCTGACTAAGGCAGTCAGGATGGACTCTATTTGAGTTCATTTAATTAGCTTTGTTGAATGAGTTCGTCTTTTCTTGAACTCTCAGTCATTTTTCCTTCTACCTGAGTGATGGGGAATGTGCTTATGTGTTCCTTGAAGGCAACATTCATTGCTATCATGCTTTTCTCTCATTTGAAACAGTCTCTTCTAAATGTCTTGATAGTTTTTTAGCCTTCATTGGTTGTTTCCAAACTGGAATATTTGTGCTTCTACCTCCATGACTTTTTAAAGATGTTGTTTTTGTTTTGGTGCTTCGGTTGGGCCAGTAACACAGAGAAAGTGAAGGAACAGCTGTAATTGATTCTGTATCATTGCTAGAAAAACAAATCTGTTGTGGAAATTGTTTAAGAAACTCTTGCATTCCATTACATTGCATGTCATTTTTCTTTTGTTTCAGAAAATCATCAAACAGAAAGTTTCCAACCTGTATTTTCATCTGGCTCTTGATGAAATCCCTGAAGAGTTTCTACAAGATGATATTATATACTTTCTCAGGGATACAAGAGGTATTATTCGTGGATAAATTACAGCCAAACATTTTAAATGTTTACGTTAAAAAAAACACTTAATCTAGGACAGAGATTCCCAAACTTTTTCTTATTGCGTACCCCCTTTCAGATTTGCCAACTGTCTATGTACCTCCACCAACATTTGTTTTATAGTCTAACCCCTTAAATGCCAATTATTATTGTAATGAAGATTAAATCTGCTGTTAAATCCGGGGTTTCTCCTGTGTACCCCCCAGAGATGTATTGTGTATGCTCAGGTTTCATGTACCACAGTTTGAAAACCCCTAATCTAGGAAATGATGATGATTAGGATATTGGATAATGTATATCCAGCATGGCCAGGCAGGGATGTTCTCAGAGTGGGACTGTGAGCCAGAAACTTCTGACTTGGGATCCTGGGTTTAACATCAACCCTGTGGAAAGTCACTTTGTCTGTGTTAATCTCTCCATTTTATAGATGGTGATTATCCTTTGTTAAGTTCTTTGAAGATGAAAAGCTGTATATGAAAGTTACACTGCTCCTAAATCTCTTATGTGGGCTAGGAATGTTTACATGGGCCCAATTCTAATAAATAGTAGCAGTACATAAAACACAGGTCTTATTTTGACAGTTAAGACTTTATCCTAAAGCCACTGACTGTCTGTTCCAAACTGTAGGAACCCTAAATCTAGCCATTGTGTGGTCCAAATCCCTGACCCTGTCTTGGTGGCCCGAAATGTAATCCTAGACTGAGGTTGTCAAATAGCTCTCCCTGGGCACATCTACACAAGATGCTAAATGCTCAGTAGACTAGTTATACTGCACATTGGTACAACACGGCAAAAACCATGCTATTTTGCTAACGTGCAGTAGAATGATGCACCTCGGGAGGAACAACCGGCACCATACCTACAGGTTGGGGAACTCCCCTCTTATCAGCACGGAGGCGGAAAGGGATCTGGGGGTCATCATTGACTCCCAAGATGAACATGGGCCGGCAGTATGGGGAGGCAGT
>NW_017728921.1:5807461-5822549 GCF_001723895.1 Crocodylus porosus
GTTAGATGAACATCTTGCTGGGGTCATTTGACCCCAGTATTCTTTCCTGCCATGGCAGGGGGTCAGACTAGATGATCTGCTCAGATCCCTTCCGACTCTAGAAACTATGAAACTATGAAACTATAATCTGTGCATTAGTGTCACTAAAAAAGCATGTGCTCGTTACTGCCCATTAAGTTAATACTTGTTATTACAGGTACTAAATGTGCAGTAACTCTGGAGCATTAATGCACATGTAGATGCGCCTACCATAACCTAAATGGTGCAAACAGCTAGCCTCAAACCTGCCCCCCCACAAACAACTGGGACTAATACTAACCCTAAACCAGAGTCGGGGAATGGCTTCAATCCATTTCTGAAGGCTCCCAGAAGTTCTATCATTGGAGGTCACCAAGTGGCCCTTGATAAATTATTTTTATTGCAAATTGTTTTCATTTAAATTTTTCTTAAAAAAACCCGAAACATTGTTTTTGTCACGTTTCACAATTTACAGCAAAAAGATTGGTAATTCTTCAACCAGCTCAATGGAAGATTCTCTTATTTCCTCTGAAGTGTAAGCAAGAGATTAAAACAGGGCCTCCACCCAGCACTGAGCCACCCTGTAGTTGAACAATAACATTTGATTACAAACGTCCTTTTCTTGAAGGCCATCTCATCTACTTCTGCTGCTTGTCAAGGGCATTTGTAGTCTTTTCAAGCCTAGAATTTACTCATTTCAAATGCAGTTTGTTAGTAGCTATGTTGAACTTTTCAGAGGGCTAACTCTGAGTTGTTTTTTTATGCATCACCTCCATGAGCTTTTATTGCTGATTTCTGTACCAAATAATTGATTTTACCCTAATTATTTGTTTTTCTGTCTAGAAACAATAACTGAACCTAATGACATAACTGAAGCTAATGAAGTTCTGCCTGAAATGCTAGAGTTTGGCCTACTGAATGGGCACACTCTCTTGATGCTAAAAAACGTTTTTGCACAGGTATAGGTATTGCTGTTTTTGTGTATGGACTCTTCTGGTGTTTTTATTAGAGGCTCATCCATTTAGTATTCTGCTGACCAAGTTGTCAGGGTATAGTAGATGCTAATCGAGTTCTCCAATACCAAGTACATATGAAATGTTTAATTGGGATTTCCTTTCAGGATTTTGTGAAGGGATCTGGCAGGAGCCATAACTGGATAGTATGGTTCCAGTGTGAGAGAATTTTGGGGACATAATAAAAAGCCTTTATTTTGTATATGAGAGGAAGTTGAGAGTGAAGGAAGCTTTCAAGTAAGGAATGATGACAGAGCATGAATTCACAATGGGGGTATTATTCCTCATAACTGAAAAAAGATAAAGAAAAAAAACACATAAAAAATGAGACAAAAAGAAACAAAAGAATCATAGAAAAATAGGACTGGAAAAGACCTCAGGAAGTCACCTAGCCAACCCCTTTCTCAAGGCAAGGAACATCCCCATCATCATCCCAGTTAGCCGTATCTTAGTTTTTGCTGTGGCCTTCCCCATTTTCTTCTATACGCTTGCCTTATCCTCTTATGCTTGTACTTATTTATATGGGCGCATATTTTTTGTAAGATTCCTTTTCCATCTGTGGTAGATCAGAACTTCCAAGGTTTGTTCACCGTACAGTTAACACTGGGGCTGGTTGTTGATCTTTTACAGTTATCAATAACATCCTGTATATCACATGTCTGCATTTCAGGTTTTCTTGCCTGCTTTGTCCCATAATCAATTTGAAGCTGAGTCATCTGCCTTTACTCCAGACACTGAAAAGGCAGACATGGAACACAAGAATTTAACTGAGGCTGACCTGTCTGGAAAAAAGGAAGAGCACCTAGCAGCATCTCAGAGTTTTCAGATAATGAGGAATGAGTTCTTAATGAACATGCAAAAATTTCTAAGCCACATTCAACGGACAATACAACAGATTGAAGGCAAGTATTTCTCTTTACCCTAGCCTCCACAGACTCTTACTTTGATTTTACAGTGTGCGATGGTGGAAAGAAATTCATCCCTGAATAGGCATGCTCAACTTCTGGTTCTGGAATTGCAAGTAGCTCCTGGAAAGATTCCAAGGTTGATCAGTGTTTTTCTTTTATGGTGACGAGAGCATTGTGTGTTGCTTAAGTCAGGGGTTTTCAACTGGGGGTACTTGGGAAGGCCCCAGGTGTTACGCAGCAGCAACGGTGTGGACAAGCGGGGGTACTCGGGAAGCATGTTACTGCATGCTGCCGCCGGTAGGTACCTCCTGCTGTTGCACACTGTCACCGTGTGCCGCCACCGGGGGACCTCCCTCCCTTGCTCGTCAACTGGCTGCTGGGGACCCCCCCCCAGCACATCAGCCAGCTGCAGTTCATGAGGGGTACCCACCAGAAGGGATACACTCATTAAAAAAAGTTGAAAACCCCTGGCTTAAGACATTTGGAACAGCATGGGGCAAATGGACCAGATCTGTCATGAAAATCCTTTCAAATTGCCAGGAGTATAAGGGTGGGCAGAGAGCACCAACAAACCTCACTTGCTTTCCAGCAATCAAATGGAGTGGGGGAAATGGAGAGGAGAACATATGAATTGCCAGATGATATCAGACCTTTGGGCTGTCTAGGCCAGTGTCCCATTTCTGGCAGTGGCCAGCTCCAGATGCCTTAGAGGAAGCTGTAAATATGTGAAGCCGTAAATGAAACTGTAAATACCCTGGTAGGTAGTTGGGGGATAATGTGAAGACTTTGGGTTCAGTCCTGACACATGAGTGTTTTTAAAAATCGTTTTCAAGGCATCGTAGTGTTAATAATTCTGAGACAGTTGGTAATTTTTAGTCCAAGTTACTGATGGTGTGAGCAGCAGCCATGCCAGCTATCATCATACATGATGGAATGAGAAGAAAAAGAAGGTAGTGAAAATAAAATGGCTATTTTTGTTGCATTTGCTTTCAACAGGAGAGATTAAACTGGAGATGCCCACTATAAATCTAGATGCAGAGGTGGATGAACTTGCTGCAAATGCAGAAGTAGTTGAAAAACTGGAACACTGTGCAATGACCTGGCTAACATTAATATCAACAGCTGTTGAAGAACAGCTGAAGAAAGTCCCACAGGTAACACGGCTAATAACCTCAGAGTACTATAGAAGACAGTTCTGCAGTGTACTGAAACTTTTTTTCCCAAGACCAGCCTGCATTCAGTTTTAATTTCTTAACATAATTGATTGCCCAAGGGGTCAGATTTCCATGTGTTAATTAATATAAAACAAACCAAAGGTAGTGAAAGAACTCCATGGTTCCTGAGTACTGGAGTATAAAACCACTCACTTTCAAGGTGTCAGTGCACATCGTCCCCAATTATGAAAAGTTGTCTTCAACTGACATTGCTCTGTTTGGTTATTTCTGTAAAGTGAGTTTTGTGGTTTCAGTTTGCTGATGCAATTAGAACTCATTGCTCACATCTACACATACAATTAGCACATAGCAATAAAGTCAGGCAGCTTTTGGACCTGTCCTCAGGACTGCAGCATGTTAAGCCTGGGCACGGGCCCCCAGACATCAGCCTGTCAGCCTGGGCCTGCTCTGACCCGTCTCAGTGTGCTGTGGAGGGGCTGTCTGGGGCACGAGGCAGTTAGTGTCGGACTAGCTGGCGCACCCATGCAGAACTGTCTTCCAGGGCCCTGAGCAGCTGGGCTGGCACCTTCAAGGAAGGTGGTATGGGGTTGCCTTGGGCCCCACAGCTTGGGCTCAGGGTGGGTTGGGACCACCTGGGAGCTCTGGCACAAGCTGCCCCTGGGCTCACAGGTCCTTGTGGATCCCCATTCTGGGTCCCTGGGGAGCAGTGGTGATCATGGCTCTGCTCCCTGTGGCTCCATGGAGGCAGCTGCTGCCAGTGGGTGGGGGCAGGATTCCCACAGAGCCACCTCCTGCATCCCTCGGCCTGTGACGTGTAGCACATCCAGCCCAGTGCTGACAGAGCCTGAGCCACGCCCAGAGCCACCACCACCTTCCTCCCTGCGCCACTCGGGCTCCTGCCAGGACCCTCATGGAGCCACTGGACGTGCTGGACCCGAGCAGGAGCCCAGGCAGCATGGGGAGGAGAGTGGCAACTGTCCTGCTTGGTGGCGGTGGTGCTGGCAGTGCTGGGCACAGCCTGGGCTCTGTCACTTCTGGGATGGAGCTGGGTGTGTGGCGTGGCACAGGCAGGGGCTGCAGGAGGTAGCTCCGCAGGAATTCCACCCCCACCTGCTGGCATCAGCTGCCTCTGTTGCCACCACTCCCTGGGGGCCTGGTATGGGGATGCATGGGGACCCCTGGGCTTGGAGGCAGCTCATGCCAGACTTCCAAGGCAGTCCCAAGCCCCCCTGAGCCTAAGCCAGAGCGGCTCTGTGCAGGTCCCAGCAGGACGTGGGCTCCAGGTGGCTGCAGCAGGAAGGCAGAAGGACATACCTGTCCACAGTCCCAATCCAGGGCCCTGAGCAGCTGGGCTGGCAGCACCAGGGGTCTGGGGAAGGCAGCCCGGGGCTGGTACCTGATGAGCAAGTAACTGGGGAAATTTGGACCCGGGGCCAGGGCCAGGGCTGGAGTAGCTGCCCCTAGCCTGGGCTGCCCACAACTGCTGCTGCTAGGGCAAGGGCAGGATGAGCCCTCTGGTGCTGGGACCGTGCTCAGGTGGGGCATGTGCCCTGGGCCCAGGGCAGCTCTGCAGAGACCGTGGTTAGATTGGGCATCCTGCCAGGGCATGTGGGGGGCCCCTCCCTCCCAGGCTCCAGATACCCCTGTGGGCAGCCTCTCTTTCCAGGGCTCCAACCCCCCCCCCAACCAAAGTAGCTGCCTAATTTTGCATAATTTTAAGTTTTTCTGTGCATAATTGTGAGTTTTTAGCTGTGCCCAGCTAAATTGTAATTAATTGTGACTAATTTTTTTAACTGCGCTGCTAATCACAATCACAATTTTTAATCATTTGACAGATTTTAAATCATTTTCTGTATATATATATTACAGAAAAATGTAAATGAAATCCTTATCTTGGACATATATTTTAAGTCTTTGTAAACACAAACTTGGATAATGAATTCTGCATTTTCAGATGCACCATTATTTGCTCATCCCACAATGAGTGAAGTCAAAACGATAACTGTAAATAATAGTAAAAATGACAGGGATATTCCATTTTAATGTAGCACTAATTTTTCCCTGGAAACATCATCAATATTAAAAAAATTCCCATTGTAAAATTTAATTGTGCACACCATTATACATAAAGATAACTTTAGGGATTACAAGCAATGGGCCTATTCATGTACATTAAATTACTTATGTGCATCAACAGTTGCAAAATTGTGGCTGTAGCCCCCTGTCTGCATGAACCCAACTGACTTTAGAAGTCTGATTATGTGGGGTGTATTTTACACTTGGAGCCTGTATTGGTAAATATTTCTTCTTAGGAGACTGCTGTGTATTTCAGAAAGTTCTCATGGCTGTATTATGTAGAAGTACTTCCATGTAAGCAACCTTGTTTAATTCTCTGAGGATATTGAAACAAAAGGTTTAACAAATGCCATCTTGGTCATAATTTTCTCTCTGTTGCCTGGAGAGTTCAAATATCTTGTCCTGATTGTTGCCATCTGCAGGGAAACGGCCCACTAGCAGAAATTGACCTGTGGCGTGAAAGAAATGCAACTTTAAGTGCTCTCCATGAACAAATAAAGCTGCCATTAGTGAAAAAAGTCTTGGCCATACTGAAAGAAGCTGAATCTGGACTTAATGAAAACTTGCAGTTAGTCCTAAATGAACTTAACAAACACCATGTAGAAGCTGCGGATAATGTTAGGTTTCTTTCAACTCTGGAGCGCCATTTGAAGGTATATCTATCTAATGATACTTTGGAAAGAGATGCCAGTGTTTGATTCAATCCCGTTCTTCTATTAATGAAACAAAGGCCGGTGATTTTTATCTTTTTCTCATCTTTTAATCAGTAATAACAATACCGCATTATTTGCTTATATTTAAAGCAAATGCTTATTTAGCTTCTTTCCCTAAGTGCAGTGTTGATAGTCGCCATCCAAGCAATAACAAAGAAAGTGGATTCTGTTTTGTAGATAAGTGGCTCCTAACCTTTATAACCTAATATATTTTTGCTGCATTAATGCTTGATTCAGCTCTGGTTGATGCTGAGAGTTGGATCAGGATTTGAAATCTTGGCCATATCAGCTACTGCATGTCAGCTCTCATTTATATATTTGCCCTCTAGACCCTGAGGGAATGCAGGCTGCTCCAAACCTCCGTTTTGCAATTGGCTGTGGTTGGAGTTGTCTGTTCATCGTATCTGAAAGTGGCCTTAAGCTCAAGGCTTTAGCTGCTCAGTTGGGCAGCCCTGACTGGTGTCACAGCTTTGGGCCATCATCAGGCAACGTAGATTTCTGATTTGAAGGCCAGGTCCTGTTGCTGGATTCATTTAAGGTCTCGTGTTAAGAGAAATGGGAACTCAGTCAAAGATCCAAAGGCAGATTTGGACAAGTAGGTATCAGGCTTTGGTAGCCTTTAATAGAAACTGGAATTTTGATAAGACAGTGACAGCCTCAGTACTGCAGACTTGTAAACACAGGATTCACGTTAGAGTCACCGATGTTTGTGTTTGCTTGATGGTTAGTAGCTGATTTCTGTTTAGGACCCCTGCTCCCTGCAGGTCTATTCATATCATCTGATAGAGTAAGCTGTTACTTACAATAGCTCATGCCTCTCTGAATTAGTCCGTAAGGTGCCACTGCTGTTTTCTGCCTCACTTCAAGCTAACATGGCCACTTAGCTCCATCCATATGTTTGTTAGTCTCAGAATCTACTGAGTCCAAGTGTTCAGTTTATAGTATGTGTATCTGTCTGTGGCAGTCTTATTCACAGCAATTATCATTCGTTTAATAGAACTTGACACATGGCAATGGATTTAATGTTGTCTTGGAAACAATTCGTCCGCTGATGAATGCACTGAGAATGGTGTGGATCATCTCACGGCATTATAACAAAGATGAACGAATGATCCCCCTCATGGAACGCATTGCATGGGAAATTTCAGCAAGGGTCTGCAAAGTTGTTGATTTACGCACTTTGTTTAAGTAAGTAGCAGAGTCTTGTCTAAGTTGGGATTATTGGTGACATTTGTTTTCCTACAAGAAGTGTGATAAAGTGCCAACGTCACCAAGTATGTTTTAGTTACTTTCATTAGCCCTTGTGACAGATAGCAAATTTAAAGAGAAAATTGAGGTATTTATTACATATACTTTCTTGTATTACTAAAGCAGCTCTAGAGGCATGGGTCTGCTTCTCTTTTGTAAACCTGTTATAAATTGGTAGTAACTTCAGTTGTGATACAAAAAACAAAATAAGTGCTACCAGAATCATCTCTGAAATCTTTCTTTCTTTTGGACTTTTCCAAAACCACATTCATACCATGTTTTTGACCATATTGCACATTAAGTTCTGGCTAGTTTTTAGATGAACAAAAGAAATTATTGGACTAAGCTACTATAGTCCCTTTTAGAACTTGAAAGTTTCTTGTTGATATTCTAATAGCTTTGTTTTGGTTAATAGAGAAGATAGAGCTGCTGCAAAAAACAAAATGACAGAAGCCAAAAGGACCCTTGAAATGTGGAAAATAGTGTATTTTGATATTCGTGCCCAAATTGAAGCCTCAGGAAGAGATCAACGATGGGAATTTGACCGAAAACGTCTATTTGAAAAAACAGATTATATGGCTTCAATCTGTCAAGATCTGTATGATATTTTGCAGGTAGCTGAATAGCAAAATAGATAGTTATTACCTAGAAGGGACTGTATGTATTTCCTCTACCTGAGTGACTCTTTTGCTCTGCATTTTATTTTCTCAATAAAATTAAATATTAAAAGCTTTTAAGAAATGTTCCCTTGGGCTTATCTGGTAGATTCTTTGTAATGCATTTAAAGAGTCAGCATAGTTATTTTAAGAACAAATTATTAGAAATCAATAGTGAAGCAGTTATAAAATATGAGGATAAAATCTTGCAAAACTGTATGCATGTACATAGCTTTAGACATGTGAGCAATCTTGCTGAAGTCAGTGGAACTGCTTGTGTGTACAGTTAAGTGTACTTACATCTCAGAATCAGGGCTCTGGTCTAAAAAAGATAACTAATAGTTTTGTACAGCTGTTAACTACAAACATATTTAACACAATCATGTTTTATACATTTAACTTTTTATATTAAATATCCATAAATATACTTAGTTTTCTGATAAGGTATTCACTGAACCTCTGGGAATTTTCCATGGTACGGTATTTTAGAAAATTTGGCTCATGATGGTCAGTTTATTAAGTGCAGGATAATTTTTAAGAATGGATAGATTTTTTTTTTATGTTATGACATGCTTAAATACAAGTTTGTGGATGAATGCATATTCAGCAGGAAATATATGTCAGATATTCCGGATCTTATACTTGCAAAACTTCACTTGGCATGAATGACAATGTTGGCTGAGTAAAATCTACAATGTTGGACCTGTAGGGTGTGTGGCTCCAGCTGGCCAGGCTCTGGTTTTGTGTGTTGCATGCTTCCACCATGTGTGCCATCCTCCGTTTTTTTTATGTGGTTTTTTATGACCCTGGGATTTCCTTGGTCAACTCCCCTCCTGAGTTGCAAAGCAGCAGTGTGGGGGGAATGCCTGCATGTGCAGTGTGTGGCATCGCAGATGGGTTTGTGGTGCCATATACCACACCTCTGTGCTTGTCTAGATGCACCCATAGAGGTTTTTTATATTGAGTTCTTTGACTCTTTTATAATAATAAGCAAATATAAATAAGTTTAAAGGGCATTCTAAAAAGAGAACCAAAAGTGTTGCTTTGACAGACAAAAACATTTAAAAATAAAACCTTCTTGTATGTACTTCTGAATAAACAGGTTATTGAAGAATTTTACAATATATTTGGTTCAGAACTGAAGGCTGTTACTGGTGATCCAAAGCGTATTGATGATGTACTGCGAAGGGTTGATGGTCTGATTAGTCCTATGGAAGTATTGACTTTTGACCCTTTTAACATCAAGTGTTCATCGCAGTGGAAATTTGTTATGGAACAGTTTAAAGCAGAAGTTCTGGTAAGTAGCACATCCCATGCTGAGTATTTTCTATAACTAGAATATATCTGCCTTCTAGAAAATCAAAATTTGATTTTAAATGAATGAAAGTCTGCTAAGTAGAAATTAAACTAGTAAAGTAAAAATTAGACGAAAATAGTCACATATTTTGGTTCAGAATTTTGGATGGAAGCCAGGTTTTTTGTTGTTTTTTATTTTTATTTTTTATGTAGTTGAAATGTTGGATAGGACACAGTCATGGAGACTGAAGCTATTTGATTTATTGGCAGAACAGATATATAGCATGATCAGTGGCAGAATGTGCCTTCTAGACTCTCACATGCTAACTTTTCTTAGTTGTGACCTGAAGACTAGAACTTAAACTTTTCTCTCGCAGGCTTGTTTAGTTCCTTATCTCTCAGGTGAGGATGCCAAGAAAAGGACCAGTTGTTATTATGCTTCTTGTGATGTAGGTAACTGGACTGAGAGCAAACTCATGTCATGTAGGCCACCGAGGCGGAATCAGATGGTTAAAAATATCATTTACACATTCAAATAAAGACTAACAAATTCTTCAGTAGAAAGTAAATTGTTTTTTTCCACATTTCTTCTCGCTGTCTCCACAAGGTTATTTCATAAGCAATTGAATTTCTTGACTACATTTTCCCATGTCTAGGTTATTGAAAAAGAGGCTAAGAGCTTTATTGATGAATCCTTTAAGACTCTTCGGTCAGCGGAAGCTGCATTCGACATGCTCTTAAATTTTAAACACATCCGCTCTCGAGATGCCATCAATAAGCAGATGATGATGAAATTCAATGATATTCTTGATCAGTATTGTAAAGAGGTATTTCACTTAAGAATTTCTTAAGGAGCACAAGAAGTTCTCTGCCAAGCTGAAGTCTCCCTCCCTGAACAGTCACTCCCTATTTATGTGCCTGGGCTCTTCTGTAGCCCTTTTCACCACACATCTGAGAGCCCTTCAGATATTTAGAAATAACCACAACAGTCACATTTTCTTTCTTCCCAGCCTGTAGAAGAAATAGTGGGATTGATTTACAGGCATCTTTATGTGTCTCTACCTATGGGGATGAATCTGCTGGGTCAACAAGATCGAGTGTGCATTTGGTTCTGAATGAGGTTGGCTTTGGCATGGTTGTTTCTTGTAGGTGTAATATCCACAATGTTCCATAACCAGTGAAGCAGTATGAAAATTCTTTCTCCTGGAGTTTTGAGTATCCCTGTGCTGGATGACAGTTCATGATCCTAATGGAAAGCAGTACTTGTGGGAGATTGGGACAATGGGCTCAGTTTTCTCTCCTCTACTTTTAGCTATTGGTCTTGATTGGTTCAGTGATGGATGTGCCCAGTATTGGACACCGTTTCCTTTTGATGCTCTGCTTGCATCAGATTCTCTGTATACTGTGATTAATGCAAAAGAAAGAGTCCATGGAAATAAAATAATGAATTGTTTTTGTTCTGTTGCTGGAATTAGCAGTTGAACTGTTTCCTGTGTATCATATTAAGTGGTAATAGTGGAGAGGGGAAATACAATGCTTCTGACAACTTCTCACAATTTTTGGGTTTTTTTTTCAGCTTGACATCGTTAATGACATCTTTATCCAAAACGTCAGTAATCCACCTTTGTACAAAAATCATCCTCCTATGGCTGGTGCGATATATTGGGCACGATCTCTTTTTTACCGTATCAAGCGCACTATTGTTCGGTTTCATGAAGTAGAGGAGTTGCTGGCTAGTGAGCGTGGAAAAGAAGTATGTTGACTTTACTGATGTTTAAATAGAGTTAGGAATTATCAGTGACATTCGAATGCTTGAGAGAGATTAAAGTCACAGTACATAGTATATGTAAATATATATCCATGTTATACGTAGGGAAATTGAGACTTAGACGGATTGTGTTTTGCCCAAACATGAGAAGGTAGTCACTGAAATGGCAGTAGAGCTCAGGAGTCTGGATTCTCAGTTTCCTGCATTAACCACAGAATGTACTTGCTCTCTGAATATAAGGAGGACTAGAAAACCACTTTAAGTAGTTACTTTCAGACAAGGGAATGTCAGCTCTTTTTTTAAGGAGCAAGATGAACTTAACTTGAATTCTTGCTTACAGGTAAAACAAAAATACCTGGGAGTAGCTAAAAGAATGAAAGAATATGAAGATCTGAAATATGACCAATGGAGAGACTGGACAGAACAGACACTCCCAATCCTACTGAAAAAGACCTTGCTTGTTAAAGTCCTTCCTTCTGGAGCCATAATTCAAAGTAATCCAGACACCTCTGAGCAGGTAAGGGGAAGAAAAGTTGTTTATCAGTCCTTTGTACTTTGGGCCTGATTTATAGCCATATTTCTCTCAGATGAGGTTTTCTTCAAGTGGTTTCTTAAAAATAGGACCTTTGCTATGAAGGGGAAATGTCAGTTCTTCTGAACACAGAATTGTTTTGGGTCCTGCATGAAATACCTGCAGTCATATTCATTACAGTTGTTGGATGGCCTGGGAGATGCATGAACTCTGGTGTGTTTTGTGCCATGGTTTCTGGCTGTGCCTTGCTGAAGAGATGAAGTTGTTTGGAGAGTAACTACAGACCACAGTTTCCAGCAGTCTCATCTCTGCAATTCTTATTCTTTTACTATTTGTATGTAATGTAATGGCAAAATTTCCCTTTGTGAAAGGGTCGGAATGAATCCATCAGGTTAGTTCACACAACCATAGAAGTAAGAAGTAGAAGGATCTGGTCTGACTTTGGGACCGACCTCAGCGCATTTAGAAATCTTTATTCACTCAGCTATAGATAGTTCCATGTGACAGAGAGTCTACCATGTTCTACCTTGTTTGTAGTGAGCCATAAAGCAGTTTAATCCATCTCACTGTTGAAATGTTTCTTCATAAAGTGCTGAGTATCACAGCCAGTCTTAAAAGCATTTCTTTTGCTGGGACCTGAAAGTCAGGCCAGCTATATGGTTGAGGCAGAACAGTTTGTTCTACTGTTTGAAAGTTGTATTTCCTTCGCTTTTTAAGCATCTGATGCTTCCCCTTCTTTCTTCTTCTGCTCTTTCTCTCCTGTAGAGCCCAGTTCCAGAAGAACTCAAATTGGGAGAGAAGTTCATCCGTTTTTCAGTGAATTTTTCTCCCAAACTCCAAGAGGTTATCAATGAAACGAAATACATGGAGCAGCTGGGGTTCCCAGTGCCTGAAATAGCAAGGAATGTTGCTTTGCAGGAAGACAAATTTCTTAAGTAAGGAACCTGCTTGCATTCAAGTTAAAGTTTGTACAACTATTGATTTCACTTGGAGTAGGAGTGGTCCCTGGTGTTCTCAGACATTTGAAATATGAGACCATTCACTCAGTAGTGAATTTTCTTGAACAAATTGTTAATACCCAGTTGGCACAGGTAATCGTTCCTCTGGCACTGTCTGCATTCTCTTGGTACAGAGCTACATCAAGGAAGCAAAACAATACATCAAAACCCCCAAGGAAGCCAAAGAAATGGTACATTTTATTGCTATAAATTGTAACATTTCTCAGGCATCATATCCATTTAGAAGATCTTGGCTCAGTGCTTGACTCCACCCCAGCTCTCTGTGTGACCTTGAGCAAACTGCACGGGGCCAGATTTTCAAACAAATTTAGGCGAATAAAGATGCAAAAAGTGGGATTTTCTAGACTGCCTTACTCATAGTTCTCAGGCACATGCTTTAAGTTAAGTTTATCTTAAATTCTTTTTTTGGGTTTCAGTCAGAGGGTCCAAACCATGTTCTACTGAAGTCAGTGAGAATCTGTCTTGATTTTAGTAGGAATTGGATTAGGGCAGTGTTCAAAGCCTGTTAAAATATCAGTCCATCTTATGTGTTGCTGAGGAGTAAAGAAATAATGAATGAATGGTAATACACTCAGAGTCTTTGTTCAGACCACTGAATAGTTAACTTTGAGCAGACTTCATATCTTCAAGCCTCAAGCTAATTGGCTGACAATCAGGTTTTCAGTCTAGGCTGAAATCTTCAATACCAAAGGTTACACTATGCTTGTAATTCTCTATAGACACATCAATGGAATGAAGACTATGCTGGATCACTACCACATATTAATGGGAACATTGAATGAAGCAGAAACCCAGCTTCTTGGTGATCACATTCAAGAGCTCTGGAGAGTATTTAGATCAGGATACAAGAGACTCAACTGGAATTCATTAGGTAACTTACTTGGTATTTTAAAATGAGCTCAAAATGGAACGTTTTCCACACTATATACTTCTGTTACCATGTCTGATGTCAGCACTTTGTTTCTATCTAAAGCAGAGTGGAAAGGAATACAGCTGGATATCAGGGTTGTAATTAATTGAGTTGTGTTAGCCCCAGTTGAGGAATATGGGTTTTTATGGTGTGAATATATGGCTTGGTCCACTGGCCTGGCCCAGTGCCCAGTGAAAGCTGTGAAAGTCTTCAGTGAATATAGAATTTGAACTCCAGCACACGATCAAAAGGAAGTAACCTTGTTGATCTCAGAAGGAAGGGGTACAGCATTACCAACATCATTGTTTTAGACAGCATTAGTAATATGGGGGTGAACAGTTTGATAAAGAAAGAGAAAGTAAGCAATGCGCTTTTTTTTCAAGGTATTGGTGACTATGTTATTCGGTGCACGCAAGCCATTGGGAAGTTTGAATCGTTGGTACATCAGGTTCATAAGAATGCTGATGACATAAATAACAAGCTTTTATTAATTGAATCTACAAATCTATTTAAATCACCACTCCAGAAAAATGCTGATGAACTTCCTGGTAGGTTGTACATTTTATATTTTCTTTTCTAGGCTCTGTGTTGTATCTTATTGAAGTGATGCTTTTTTCTCATTGCTAAGGAAACATGATATTTAATAGTTCCCAAGGTTAAGTAGGCCACCATCCCACAGTATAATGAAGAGAGCATAAGGTTAATTTCAGTACCCTCAGCTGGTTGTGTTGGTGAGGCAGACATGGAGATCTGCTTAGAATAGATTCCATGTCTTCTAAGCTTCTGGTCAGCTACATACTTGTCTTTGATTTCCTCCTGAGCTCCCCCATGTTCATCTCTATAGGAGGGTTCCGTGGAGCTGCACTCCCCCACATATATTGTCAGCTGCCAGCTTGTGCAGCTAAGCTGATCATCTTTTGCCATCATGAAGAGCGTGGCTAGAATTGCTTCTTAACCCATATGGAAAATTCAATGATTCACAGCGGGTCTCTCTATCACGAATGTAACTGGTGGAGGTCAACCATTCCATTATGCCTCTTGATTTGTTATCTTGGTCAAATTTTAAGTATCTGACTCTACAAGTTCTGAATAATAATGGAGAATATTCTTGAATAATGTGGAAGATCAAGGTACCATATTTAATCACAAACACATGCTTGTTTTGGGAAGGTAGAAAAGAAAGATTTTTCTTTTAACCCAATTTCTCCAAATCAGCCTCTCCATGTAAGACTTGCACCCCAGTTTTTGATCGCTAATTTTTGGAGAAAAGTGAATAAATCGTCAATCGTCATAATGCCCTGTTCAATTGTCATGGTGCCCTGTGACCAGTGGAGTCCCCTAAGGCTCTGTCCTTGGACCCATATTGTTCAACATCTTTATTAATGATTTCATAGATTTCATAGACATTAGGGCCGGAAGGGACCTCAGAAGATCATGGAGTCCAGCCCCCTGCCCAAAGGGCAGGAATTCAGCTGGGGTCATAGGATCCCAGCAAGATAAGCATCCAGCTTACTCTTGAAGGTGTTCAATGTAGGTGCTTGAACCACTTCCGATGGCAAGCTATTCCAGACCTTGGGGGCTCGGACAGTAAAGAAATTCTTCCTTATGTCCAGCCTGAAACGGTCTTGCAGTAGTTTATGACCGTTCGACCTCATCATCCCTTGGGACGCTCTGGTGAACAAATGTTCCCCCAGATCCTGGTGGTGACCCCTGATAAACTTATAGGTGGCCATCAGATCACCCCGAGCCTGCGCTT
>NW_017728921.1:5822649-5830442 GCF_001723895.1 Crocodylus porosus
CCTGCCCTTTGGGCGGGGGGCTGGACTCCATGATCTTCCGAGGTCCCTTCCAGCCCTAATGTCTATGAAATCTATGAAATAAGGTTGTTAAAATAAATCCAAGCCAATTGTTATTTTGTTGATACTTTATGACTATTAAATAATGATAATAACATAATCTTTTACAGGAGTGAAGGAATTCTTTGAGCATATTAAGCATGAGAGAGTAAAAGACCTGGAATACATGGTCAGAAAGTATGCTGCCATTGGACCATTGCTGACAAAAGTGGAAGGTCTAATTGTCAATACAAACACTGGCAGATCTGCAAAACTAGCTTCCTATTATGCATACTGGGAAAATAAAATTTATCATACTTTGACACAGTTAATTCTGAAGTAAGTCTAGAGTTTGCTTTAAAGGCTTGATGGTCTTGAATCTGTGGGTTTTTTTGCCAAACCATTTGTTAAAACCATACATACTAGTATTCAGTCTATACATACAGTTTCACATAAAGCACCTAAATGATGCTGTGCTTGAAACATGGCACTGTTAGCTTTATAGCCAATGGGACAAGAACCCTAATTCTGAGTGAATGGATATTATTATGCCTGTGGCAGAACAAGGGTTAAGATAATCTCTACACTGTGAGTAGCTTGTATTCTGGCAGGCATTTTATTTTTAAAACCAATAGACAGAATCTCTAGACTCTGAACTGTGGAGGCCAGTTTTGTACCTGTAGTGGCACAAGTGCTAGCATAAGGGCAAAAGGATGGTAGGTTACCTCTTGCCTGTTCAGTGGCAGATAGAGATCAGTGTAGACTGTGCCACAGGACAACTTGAGGCCATTGCAGGGATGCAGAACCATTCAGTGTAAAATCACTCTGTCTACCTCTCCTCCTACTTCTGATTCACTTCCTTCCTTTTACGCTCCACCTGTAGTTTGTTCCAGAGTGATGCCTGTTACTGTGGAGCTGACCACCTGCTGGGCTTAGCTGCCCTCAGGACCAGGCTTATGTCTTCCCTACAGAATGTTTTGTGCCAGAAGGCTGGGACAAAGCATCACAGAGCAATGTTGACGTGGGCTGTGAGAATGCCTCACTTGCTCCTGCTTTCTGGGAACCTCTCAGAAATCAGTTTACCAGAGCTCAGTTTCTCATCTCTTTTATTTTTAGGCACTCTAGGTCCAGTCCTGTCATCCCCTGAATACAAAATTATTTTCTCTGTCTGGCATTCTTGGACAACTGTCATTCTTAGGTGAAGGCCCCCTTCAGGGGCCTCCTGTTTAAGACATCAGGTAGCGCTGCTCGCATCTCTGAAGGAATGTCAGCCTTGTGCCTGCGGTCTGTGCTATCTACTTCTGTGTGTCACTGCTTGTATGATTGTCTTTAATCCTTTTTTTAAAAACTTTTTGCAGGAATTTGCAGGCTTTTAATGCAGCAGTTCTTGGGACTGTCCCCCTGTTCCAAACAGAAACTATTTTATCTGCTCCTGAAATAATCTTACAGCCGAATGCCAGCGAAATTGATAAAATGACGGTTAATTGTGTCAGGGAATGTGTTGAAGTCACTAAGGTGATTATTGATTAAGGTTATTCAGAGAATGTTTTTTGGCATAATGGGTGATTCCTGCTTTATTTGGATGTTTACAACATCAAAGCAAAGCTTTTATATGATGGAAATATTCATTGCAGCTTTTTCTTTTACTAATTGGTCTGATGATACAGTATAACTTTATACAGTTTTTACTCCAGCAAAACTCTCATAGACCTTGTTAAGAGCTTTGTCTGGGCAATAGGATCTATTCAGCACTATAAAGAAATCTACACCAGCAGGATATGCCATCCAAATATCACTAAGGATTCTGCCTTTGGCTGAGTAAATGAGTTGGGTGGGAAGGTGTGCAGTTAGTTCTGTCTGTAGCTTTCAAACTCCTCTAAAGCAGTAGGGGAGGTTACTTGCCTAGTTCTTAAAAAAATGCTAGGAGTAAATCATAGGTGCCAGAGAAGTCCAGGATACTTGGTGATTGGTGGATGCATGGCTCCTGTATTGAGTGCCCACCTCAGTGTGCGGAAGAAGATGAGCCCATCACCTTGAGTTTTTTTAATGACCTCTCTCAGAACCTGGTCATAGGTGCCAGAGAAGTCCAAGATACAGTGTTTCCAACTGGTTGGCCTACTTGTATTAATGAATTGTGTGCTCTTCTGTGGGGCACACATTGCTTCTTTCCAAAAATGACCCAAATGTTCTGGGAGCTATCTTGACTTGCACTGATGTGCAGATAGCACATTTACCCTTACGCATGGCTTTCTCAAAGATTGAGGTAATCCTGAGGAAATACATTCAGGACAAGCCTGCTCCCAGCTTCATAGCCGAAGATTTCCTCCTCTCGCCATGCTGAGCCTGACTGACTTGCCTCTCTGTGCTAAGGTTATGACATCCCCAAAAGGTTTTCTTAAAAAGAGACCAAAGGATGATGCCAAAGGGAATGTATTTGGCATCTTTTGGTCCTTTACATTCACTAGGAGGGTATGTCTAGCTTTGTCAAACGCTAAGCCGTTGATTTAAAAAATTGTGTGTGTCTGCATATTTCAGATCTGAATTGAGCCTTGGGTATTTGGATAAAGCCTCATGCTAAATCTCCTAATTAAGAGTTAATGCCGGTGACTAATTTCATTCACTCTGTTAAGTAATTCTTTGCATTGCTCTCTCTGAAAACACCAGCAATTTGTGCGGTGGATGCATGGCTCCTGTATTGAGTGCCCACCTCAGCATGCAGAAGAAGATGAGCCCATCACCTTGAGTTTTTTTAATGACCTCTCTCAGAACCCGGTGATAATTGAACAGGCTGTTCTCATCACCCAGAACGTACACAAGCTCCTGATTTCTCTCACCAAGTATCTCAACCGGTGGAAGAGGTATCGTCCACTGTGGAAATTAGATAAAGCCATCGTCATGGAGAAGTTTGCTGCAAGGAAACCTGCTTGCGTCACCTTCGATGAGAAGCTGCAGTTCTACATGAAGGTTGCCCAAGAAGTGACTCAACAGCCCTTGATTAAGGATGAGCAATGCATCAGGCTTCAGCTGGGCCCATTAGCTTACACTGTGCAGGAGAATGCCAAAGGCTGGGTGATGTCTCTGGGGAAACTTCTAAATGAGTCTGCCAGAGAGGAACTCTTCAGTCTGCAGGAAGACATTGAGGTAGATGATTTCTCTGATATGATATCATTATCCTGCATGATCAGCTGTGAGTGGGGCTCCTTATTTGCATAACTTGTATGGGCTGTTTTATAAGAGACAACGTCTTATTGTTGAGATACTGCTGTATTTTCATTATTGGATTTTTAAAATCACAAATTGCCAGTTTTAGTATAAGAAGTCTTAATTGTGTTTAATGCCTGAATAACTCTACTTTTGCTTAACTGTATACGTTTGTGCTTAATTATTTTCTTAACACTGCTTCTGAAGATTAACGCTGCTTCTTTTTCCTTTTTATAGAGATTATCTCAGAACCTTAGGAAAACACCCGACTCTCTGGAGGATCTCAAATTTGTTCTTGGCACAATTGCAGATATCAAAGATATGTCTTTGTGTGTGGAACTGAAATATCTAGACATTCAGGAGAGATACCGTACCCTTGCAGTATATAACATTCCTGTGAGTGAGCTTACGTCGATCCTATAGACATTTTGTACTTGTGTTTCATATGTGAATAGCTGTCACATAAATGAATAATTAATTTTTTTAAAAGTTTTTCAAATGAACAGGATCAAAAGGATCAAATTAACAGGAACTTCTCTCCCTTCCCCCCCCCGCCATCTCTGGCCATTGTTTTCCAAACTTCTACTCATTTGCATTTTCATAGACCTGCGTGTTGTAAATTAGCTTCTTTTCTACCTTGGAGAACACATAACACCAGAGTCTCCCTATGCCTGATGAAGGGTGTTTGTGCTCGAAAGCTTGCAAATAACTTCTTTCCAGCTATGTAGTTGGTTTAATAAAAAATATTACATCTACCCAAAGAACCTTGCCTGCCTACATCCTTAGACCAACAGGGCTACGACCAACAACCCAGGATCAAAAGGGAAATACTATCACATTGTTGTACCCATAGTGAAATTTGCAGGCTTGCTATACATTTGTTTAACTCGGATTCATTTAATTTAAATAGTGTTTATATATTTCAGAACTAGAGGTGTAATTGCTGGCCTGACTTTTCTGTAAGTAATTTCTACATGTGAGTGCTCCCAATGCAGTCATTTGTACTGCCTCTTAGAAGTGTCCCTGTTTGCACAGCTTGAGTACTGTTATGTAGATTAAAACCTGATTAAACTTGAGTGACCAGCCCTTTGGACTGGAAAAGTAGCCACCCCTCCTCTGTCCTTGCTGTTGGGAATCTAGAACCACAGAAACTTGTATCCCATAATCCCTGTCCTGGCCTGCCATCACCATGACCTTCTGAACCAGCTTGCATGATGCTGGCATAGAGATCCCTTCCCTTCCTAGCTCTTCTTGGTCACCAGCATTCTCCCTAAGGGGAATCTGGAACGTAGGATGCTTGCCAGAGGATTTGGAAGCATCTGAAGCCCCAGGTGGTGGTGGAGGATGCTTGCCAGTAGCAGGGCCACATATGGATTTGACTGACTCATGGATCTGGAATTGATATGGATGATTTGACTTGAGACATAAACATTTTTTCTTAAAAAAATGTTTGGAATGTGTAGGATCTTGGACCATTCTTTGCACCCTGGATCAGTTTCACCCTATGTAAAAATTGCTGTATTGGGCCCATATAATTTACATTTGTATGTGTGTAGGGGCTTAGATCTCCTGTTTCCTGGCTGTCTAGTTTTCATCTTCCACTGTGTTAGGTTTCCTCTCTGACCTTTGGTTTCAGTGAATATGTAGTTTGCTCTCTTTTAGACAAGTGAAGAAGAGAGTGAGCTGGTTAACAAGATTAAGGAAAAGTGGGAGAGGCTTTTATTTGATGCAACTGAAGTTGATCACAGCCTTGGAAGCATCAAAAGGACCTTTACAGAGGTGATTTTTATAACTTTATGTGTCTATAAGCCATTTGGAAATGGAAGGAGAGACCCTTAATTCAAACAATATACCCTTTAGATTACAAAGCATCAGATTGGAGACTACAGTAAAGAGATCTCAGACTTCTTCCGTAGATTTACTACTGAGGGGCCTGGTGCTGTTGGGGAAAACCTTGACAAAGGTAAGAACATTTGTGTATGCACAGTTACATTCTGAAGTAGGCTGCAGACTGATTCTTTGGAGTATTATATGTAAAATAGAAATATACATCACTTCAGGATATTTTTTCTTGTTAAAATACGGGCTAATCAGTTGAGCCATTTGAATAACTATAATTTATACAGGTTTATACATAAATGATGGATTATTCAGCTGTCTATGGAAAACTTTCTTTTTGCAGGATTGGATCTTTTGGGTGTTTTTGATAAAGAATTGGACAAACTTGAGAAGAATCGTCAGGAATTGGCTAATGCTGAGAAACTTTTTAATCTGCCAATTACAATGTACCCGGACTTAATGAAAGCACAGAATGACATGAAAGGTCTGAAGCAGGTCTATGAAATTTACAAGTCTCAAAAGGTAAGTGTTTATGTAACGAGAGCTTTTCTCTTATTGTGCCAGAGTCTGTCTAATTGAAATAAGCTGTGATCTTTTCATCCTTATGATAACCAGAATGTAGATCTTCGTTAAACAACTGTAATATACAGGCAATTCTTGGACTTACGACACAATTGGTTCCTGAAAACCGTGTCTTAAGTCGAAATGTTGTAACTCAGAACCAATTTTCACATAAGAAACAATGTTATAAATGAGGGACTGGTTCCTGAACCAAGGCCTGATACCCTGTTTTCACCAAAAATACCCCAGAATTTTGTACTCAGTCAATTATAGATGAGTAATATAGCTACATTAATGTATTTATATCGTAAATAGCAATCATACTGATTTGGAAGGACTTCTTTGAGGTGACTTTGCTGGACTTTTTGAAGGGCTCTTGGTTGGACTTTTTGAAGGGTTCTTGGCTGGAGTCCTCTCAGGAGACTTGGCTGCAATTTTTTCTGGAGTCTCGTCTGCTTTCTTAAATAAAGTGTCCAAACAAGTTTGGACAGATGTTGTCCAGGGAGAGATGAGTGACACAGCTAACTTGTTCTCTGGTGTGGTGTCACATCGGATCAAGTGTTGCAAGTCAAAACTGACGTCATAAAGTTGAAACAGGGTGTCAATTTATAAATGTTGTAAGTACGAAACGTAACTCAAAACATTGTAAGTCGAGGGCTGCCTGTATATCCATGAGTGCTTCAGTTACAGTCATTAAGCCAGGAAGAATATTGTGATCAGCTGAGGCCAGATTCCAGTTGTTCTGTGTAACATATTACTCCTTAAATAGTTTGGTGATTTCAGTAGCCCGTGTATTAAGTGTGCTACTTGTGAATAAGTAGATCCAAGTCAGACCCTTGCTGACCTTATTTAGTTTTTTAAACAGCCTTTTTGTGTTTGTTTTTGAAATCAGTCAAACACCCTAAAGTTAAGGATCAGATTATGACTGTAAATCATGTTCTTATTACCATTTCCCATGTTCTCTTTCTACTTTTTCTTCTGATGATTTGTTACACTCACTTTTTCATTATGGTCTTAAATTCAATCTTGACCCTTCATAGCAGGACTGTACTTTATCCTGTGCTTGTTGAATACTGTGCACATCTGTGTCCTGGTCCTGACTAAGGCCTCCAAATACTATTGTCCTAGAAACAACAAATAGTATCTCTTATGATAAGCTAAAAGGAAACATCGTGATTTTTTTTCTAACTACCTTTGTCTCCAGGCTGCTAAAGAGGAATGGTCTCAGACCCTCTGGGTAAACCTCAATGTGCAAGTTCTTCAGGAGGGAATTGAAGGATTTCTTAAAGCCCTTCGCAAGCTGCCTAAGCAGGTGCGCAGCATGCCTGTGGCTTATCACCTGGAGACAAAAATGAAGGCATTCAGAGACTCCATTCCTTTGCTGCTTGATTTGAAAAATGAAGCCTTAAGAGAAAGGTTTGATTCTGTTTCTGTAAGGGATTTTCTGTACAAGCAAGGCTATTTATTCTTGTTTGTTAAAATTTTCCATGACAGATGTTGGAACTGTGCTAACAGTTTTGGGCTGTGGACCATAATAGCTGATGCCCATCTAAGAAGCTTATATAGTTTCATGCAACATAAACAAATATTTTGTGTGTTTATAGTAAAAGACCAAGTCTTATTATAGATATTACAATACAGTGGGCGTATCTACACGAGGCACCACATCGCCGTAGTGACGAGCTATGTTGCTGTAGCTCGTTGCTACAGTGACAGCACTGCTGGGCATGAACCATGACACTGATGCTACTGTGTGGTAGCTGCTAAAAATAGCTACGCAGCATTGAGACTGTCATTTAGGTTCCTAGCTGAGATACAGGACCTCCACTTAATCTAGGAGGTGCACAGTCCCACCAGAGGAAACGCCCTGTTGGACCTGGTCCTGGCCACAGGCGATGACCTGGTCAGGGACCTCCAGGTTCTTGACCACCTGGGCGATAGCGTACATCCGGTGGAAGGGGGGTGCTATCTCCAGAGAGGAGTATACCTCCTCTGCTCGGGCCTGTAGGGGGGCTGTCAGGAAAGCTAAGGCAGACATAGAGCTAGGAATAGTGTCCAAGATCAAGGATAATAAAAAGTCCTTTTTCAAATACATAGGGAGGATGAAGAAGGCACTGGGTAATGTGGGGCCCCTGCAAAGTACGCTGGGCAATCTG
>NW_017728921.1:5830542-5878288 GCF_001723895.1 Crocodylus porosus
ATCTGATCATAGAAGGCCACCAGGTTGGTCTGACAGGACCTGCCACTGATGAACTCATGTTGGTTGCCCCTAAGCATGAAATCCCCTGCTGGCCCCTCATGGATGTGTGCCAGCAAATTTTCTCGAACAGCTTGCCTAGGATCGAAGTAAGACTAACTGGCCTGTAGTTTCCCGGGTCCTCCTTCTTCCCCTTTTTGAAGATGGGAACCATGTTGGCCCTCTTTCAGTCCTCTGGGACCACACCAAAGCACCACGAGTGCTCGTAAAGCCATCCAGTCCCTCCAGAAGCTCCCTAACTAGTTCCTCACTAACCCTTGGCCCAGGTGTGGCTCCCCTGGGGCCTGAGGGGGGCCCAGAAGGGGGTGGCTGTTCTGGTCCCTGCTTAGGAAGATGGAGGCAAAGAAATCGTTAAATATGTTGGCTTTATCGTCTGGTGTGACGACCAAATTTCCTAACGTGTCCCGCAGGGGCCCCACATTACCCGGAACCTTCTTTTACCCTATGTATTTAAAGAAGGACTTCTTATTGTCTTTAATCCGGGAAGCTAGTCCCAGTTCCATCTCTGCCTTGGCCTTCCTGACTGCCTCCCATCATCCTTGAGCAACTGCAGTATAGTCATCCCTGGTGATGTCCCCTCTTTTCCATTGGGTGTATGCCTCCCTTTTAGCTAGGAGACATTCCCAGATGCTTCTGGTGAGCCATGGGGGCTTGTGTGCCCTCCTGCTCCCTTTGATCCTTGTTGGGATTACCTCTCTTTGGGCTTGGAGAATCGTCTCCTTGAGGAGTGACCACTGTCCTTGGACACCTGGCTCCCCTCCCCTCTGGGACCTCAGTGCATCCCTGACTATTCTCCTTAGCTCGTTGAAGTTTGCCCTCCTGAAATCTAGGGTTGCTGCCTTGCTGCAGGCCTTTGCCACCTTGTGCTGGATGGTGAATTCCAGCAGGTGATGATCACTGTCACCCAGGTGGTCAAGCACCTGCAGCCTCCTCACCAGGTCATCTCCCATGGCCAGCACCAGGTCCAACAAGGCGTCTCCCCTGGTGGAGCTGTGCACCTCCTGGGTTAGATGGAGGTCCTGCATTCTGGCTAAGAATCTACGTGAGCGGTCAGACCTGGCTGACTGCTCTTCCCAGCAGATGTCCGGGAAGTTCAGGTCCCCCATGACTACCACATATCGTTTCAGGTTCCAGGCATTTTCACATTTTACATGGCCAAGGGGCTTAAAAGGCAAACAAAAAATTTGTAGACTGATGGGGTCAGATTTTAGCTGGTCTGAAACCAGTCTCTAAATTCATCCAAAAAGGATGTGGAGAAGCTTGAGAGAGTCCAGAGAAGAGCCACGCGCATGATCAGAGGTCAGGAAAACAGACCTTACGATGACAGGCTGAGAGCCATGGGGCTCTTTAGCCTGGAAAAGCACAGGCTCAGGGGTGATCTGATGGCCACCTATAAGGTTATCAGGGGTCACCACCAGGATCTGGGGGAACATTTGTTCACTAGAGCGCCCCAAGGGATGACGAGGTTGAACGGTCATAAACTACTGCAAGACTGTTTCAGGCTGGACATAAGGAAGAATTTCTTTACTGTCCGAGCCCCCAAGGTCTGGAACAGCCTGCCATCGGAGGTGGTTCAAGCACCTACATTGAACACCTTCAAGAGCAAATTGGATGCTTATCTTGCTGGGATTCTGTGACCCCAGCTGACTTCCTGCCCTTTGGGCGGGGGGCTGGACTCGATGATCTTCCGAGGTCCCTTCCAGCCCTAATGTCTATGACGTCTATGAAATCATGTTTGTTTCCATAAATGTTTCCAAACAAATGCTTCCTAGTGGACAGGGCAGGACATTTAACTAGGACTTTTAGGATATCTGGATTCATTTTTTGGCTCTGCTATTGAGCAAGACTTTGTTTTAGTCTCCATCTGTAAATAGTTTTACTCATCTCTTTTTGTAAAGTGCTTGGAGATTCATGGTAGCAAAGTGCCATAGAAGAGCATGGTGTTGTCTCTCGCATTTGTCAGTAGTCCCACCTGTGTGCCTGTCTTGGACACTCATATGAACACATACTACCAGTTTTACAGGTTATAGCAACAGAACTTGCATGTAACATTAGTAGTTCTGCTACTTTTGAATGCCAGTAAAATGTTGTCACTGGTGGAAAGTTGGTAGGGCTATTTGCTCACCAGTGGTTTTACTTTTATATTTGATCTTGAGCAGAGGTAGCTGAGGCCTACTTAAATCAATGCTTCTTCTTTGTATGACTAGCTCCTTGGGTATTCAGTTCCCCCTGCTTGACTGTTCTTCTCTGTTATAGTGGCTTAACAGCCCAGAGCTTCCAGTTCAGCTCTGTCATCATCACACTCACATAGAGCTGACAATACCAACCATGGGGCATGGGAAGAAAACAATGAGTTGTTGGAGTTGGCTGGGATAGAAAGATGGAGTCTTTGGGAGATTCTGCATCACATGCATATGCTGCACTTTGTCTTTTTTTGCAAGGAATGCTTTCTGCATTTTGAGGTGGTTCCTATCTATAATACATGGTCTTGTTTATAATGGTTTGATGATCTACTGTAACTCTTTCAGGCATTGGAAAGAACTTATGGAGAGAACTGGCACTAGCTTTGAAATGACAACAGAAACTTTTACTCTGGAGAATATGTTTGCTATGGAACTTTCCAAATACTCAGATGTTATCAGTGAAATAGTTGGAACTGCTGTTAAGGAGTTGAGCATTGAGAAGGTAATTTAAAAAATATGAATAAAGTAATAAAGCTATTTTTGATGACAGAGGTGGGTTTATTTCTTTTTTGGTTATTGATCTTTCAGTGTTAGTTTTAAATAGCATTAAGAGGGTTAGTGAAATGTTGCCTAAAAGGTTTTAGTCATTTGCTTTATCCACTGCATTGCTCCTTTGAAACGTGCTTGTAAAAATGGCAATATGCGGTTCTGTATTTATTGTTTCTGTATGAGCTCACTTGGCCCAGAGGCAGGTGCACACATTTTCCTTCTCAATTGACAGTCCAACACAGTCAGCCTCCGATTTGATAGTCAAACTGGGAAACTGGGTGCTTCCCACTTTTCACAAAATTGCCAGTAATAAAGGTTCTGTACCTCGGTTGAAGACTTTAGTAATGACACTTTATGACCCTGTTATCTTTAGTGGGACTACTGTGGTGTGACTTAGTCAATAGCTTTGTTGACAATGCAAAAGATAAAACCAAATCCAGCTCACACTTGAGTGTTACGGCTCTGATAAGGGTACAAATGTATTTTTGCCATTGAGATTAGCAGCTAAAACTTGCATGTGGTCAGTAAGAATAGATCTGGTGGGTTTGAAGTTGTCATTTTATGTGATCCTTTTTCAAGGGTAGGCCTGTACTTGAGTGGTAGAGCTGAACCTTTGCTGAAGTAATTATTCATTTTTCAGGTAGAACCGCTATTCTTTAGTTCTCCAGGACTAAAATGTACTCCTTTTTTCTGTTCCCATGCAGGGTGTTAAGGATATACTAGACACCTGGGAGAACATGAAATTCACAGTACAAAGGTACTTCAAAGGCACTCAAGAGCGAGGCTTTATTTTGGGCTCCGTTGAGGACATTATTCAGATTCTTGATGACAACACTGTCAACCTTCAGAGTATTTCAGGGAGTCGCTTTGTGGGTCCTTTTCTGTCAACAGTTCACCACTGGGAAAAAACTCTCTCATTGATTGGTGAAGTTATTGAGGTAGGGAAGAAAGAAAAAGTTAATGTTTCAGTTTTTTCCCCTTAATGATTAGGTTTCCATAATTAATGATTTCCATAATTCTTTTTTCCTTGGTTGGTTATATTTGATTCTTCTAGGTCTGGATGGTGGTTCAGAGGAAATGGATGTACCTTGAGAGCATCTTTATTGGTGGGGATATAAGATCACAACTTCCAGAGGAAGCTAAAAAGTTTGACAACATAGACAGGATATTTAAAAAGGCAAGTATCAGACTTGTTTTGTAATGGCCAAGTGATTGAAAGAGTTGTTTGATGTATTTTGCTTTTAGTTCTGTAGTAACCTGAAGGCTTTCATTTTAGATAGCATCGTTGCTCCAGTTTTCCTGTGGAGGTGACTTTTCTGTCTGGTGGTGTTTCCAGCTGTGTTGTGACAGCAAGTCGTGCTTTATCTTTAACAACCAGCTCCTTCTAAACCATGTCAGACACCATGACTCATTTAGAGTTTGCATGGTCATTAGTGCCAATCAGTGCCAATTGCAGCTGGCTGGAGGATCCTTTGAGGTTCAGAATAATATGGTTGCCTAGAGAAGTAGCGTGTAGCAGTTGGTTGATTGTGGGGCCAGAAGCTCCTGAGCTTCAAGTCTGCTTCTGTTCTTTGGTTTTAGAGAAGTCACTTCACTATTCTGTGTCTTTGCTTACACCACAGGCATCTGCCAAACTAGGTGTATCATCCGGAGGTATGACAGGATGTGAGCTGGGCTGACAAAATCCCTTGATGTTTCTTGTTATACCAGCAAAACTGTACTTTTACTAATCTGGGTGCACCACTGATGGGCATAGCTTGCAAAAACATTGACTAATATTACAGAGTATTGTTAGTTGATAATAACCAATACTGGTTATGACATGTTTTGTCACAAGAAAAACCTAATTTAGTTTAATCTATAGTGTTGCTCCTCAGTAGTTTTTAACATGCTTCTTTTCTCCATATACAGATAATGAGTGACACTGTGAAAGATCCAGTGATTAAAAAATGCTGTGAAGCTCCAAATAGACTTGCAGACCTCCAAAATATAAATGATGATCTAGAGAAATGTCAGAAAAGCTTGAATGATTATTTGGATTCAAAGCGAAATGCTTTCCCAAGGTTTTTCTTCATATCTGATGATGAATTACTTAGCATCCTTGGTAGCAGTGACCCACTCTGTGTTCAGGAGCACATGATAAAGGTATAGCATGCTGCTTATAGTCATTAGTCTGAGAATGCTTTGAGTGCACTGTGATTTTTAGATGGGAGGCTATCTACTATACAGATTGTTAGAAGTCTGCTAACGTTTCTCTTATACAGGGAATACTGTACCAGTAACTAAGGAAATATTGAAATTTCTAGATTGGATCTGATGGCCCATATCAGTTGCTTTAGAGAAAGGTTCTAAACACCCTGCTGTGAACCTTTATGCAATAACTTTCCCTTATGCCTTTGGCGGATTCATATTTACTGCAAAATTCTTAATTTGGCCAATTTTTTCCTGATTAATGGACTCCTCTGCAAGTCACTGCAAAAACATTAGCAGACTTCCACATTTATTTTTATATATATGTATATGTGTGTGTGTATTATTGCATTATTATTATTGTATTTGATCACTTAGGCTGTGTGCAGATAAGCGTGGCCGTGAGGTATGTGGCGCCACAAACATGCTGTGGCGCCACATACCACACATTTAGATGTTCTCTGTGCTGCAAGGGAGTGCTGCCCATGTGTGTGCTGCTCTGCTTCTCTTTTCCATGAGTTTTTTTGACCCCTGGGGTTAAAAAAAAAAACTGCAGGTAAAAAAAAAGCAGAGTAGCACATCCATGGGCAGTGCACAATGCTCAGAAATGGAGCTGGGCCACCCAGAGCCATGATGTGGCTGCTGGCCAGGTTCTGTGCACCAGAATCGTTGCTGCTGGAGCCCCAGAAGGCCCCCAGGACTCTAGGTAAGGCTGCTGGGGCCAGCCCAGTGCTAGCCCCAGCCTCCCGTACCCCACCTGGGGTAACTTGCCACCCACTAAAGCGTGTGTGGTACAGGCATTCCCCAGGTGCAAGTAGCGGTAGCGCAAGGTGAGCCACCACTACTTGTCCCCAAGGAACCAAATGTCCACTCTCATCTGGACATGCCCTTAGAGCCTGATTTAGTTCTGTTTAGAGTCCAGGGAAGTTTTCCTGTGAACAGTGATAGGAGTTAGATAGGAGCCTTATTTCTTAGTACTTTAGTGCAAATGACACCTGTATTCCTCTGCTTCATGTTTCAGATGTATGATAACATTGCATCCCTGAGGTTTTGGGAGGGTGACAGCAATGAAAAAATAGCAACAGCAATGATTTCAGCTGAAGGAGAAGTAATGGAGTTCCGGCGAGCCATAGCAGCAGAAGGCAGAGTTGAGAACTGGATGACAGCCGTTCTGGCTGAAATGAGAAGAACAAACAGACTTTTAACTAAAGAAGCCATTTTCCGATACTGTGAAGATAGAAGCAGGTGAAGTTAATGAACCATAGCATAACTCCTGTAGTGCAGTTGACTTTTTGAAATCTATTTCAAAAAAGGAAGATAGTTGTAGAAACTCCCTATGTTATTGGCTACTCCTGTTCTGTCTACATGTGCGTAGTGTGTGTTCATACACACAGTATTTTAAGTGCCCAGCAAAAATGTATTGCTACCCATTTCCTATGCATTTAGCTTCTAGCCCAATGCATAAGCAATGTAGATGTTGCCTTTATAGTTTCTATTAATCCTGCTTAAATTCTACATTTGAAAAGTGAAGTCTGTTTCTATGTATTCCAAGTGAGTACTGTATCTGAAAAATTAACTCAGAATATTGATTGCGTAAATGGAATTATATGTATTTGAATTCCATATACTAACTGTGAGATAACTGTTAAGATACTACCCAGTTGCTTTTTCAGTATAAAGAATCATTTTATGAACCTTCAAGATAAAATGTATTCATATACTAGCTTTGTGTCTTTTGACTCTTGACTCACTGGGGTAAGTGGAATATTTTGCTTATTATGAAAAGACTGTATGTGTTTCGTTCTTCTCCATAGAGTTGACTGGATGCTGCTGTACCAGGGCATGATGGTTCTTGCTGCTAATCAGATCTGGTGGACTTGGGAGGTAGAAGATGTCTTCCGCAAAGTGAAGAAGGGAGAAAAACAGGCCATGAAACTTTATGCCAGAAAAATGCATCAGCAGATTGATGCCCTGGTTACACGAATTACAAAGCCATTGAGCAAAAATGACCGTAAAAAGTACAACACAGTTCTCATTATTGATGTCCATGCCAGAGATATAGTTGATACTTTTGTGAGAGACAGGTAATCCACTGCCACACTGAGAACACACCAGGGATTGTAATCTGTTCTCACAGCATTTCATTGTATCTGAAGAACTCTGTCTTTACAGCATTCTAGAAGCTCGAGAATTTGAATGGGAAAGCCAACTGCGTTTTTACTGGGATCGGGAGCCAGATGAGCTGAATGTGCGTCAATGCACTGGCACTTTTTCCTATGGTTATGAATACATGGGCTTGAATGGACGACTGGTCATCACTCCTCTTACGGACCGTATCTACCTGACCCTCACACAGGTATACGTTAAGGAACTTGTTTGGTGAGATATTTCACTGAAATATATTTCTGGTGATTTCAGAGTGAGTATTGCCATTTACTTTGACCTCAGGTAATCCAATTTGGATAATAGTGTAAAGTTCATTATAATCTCATGTAATTTGCTAGCTTGTGCTTAATTAACCCAAGCCTGGACAAAGTTAGAACAGTTACACTATTGCTTGTACATGTACTATATTGTACTACTGGGAGAGGCAACCGAATGACAGAGGATGCAGAAAAAGCTGAAGTGCTCAGTGCCTTTTTCACCTCAGTCTTCACAGGCAAGGTCAGCTCCCAGACAACTGCACCAGGCAGCACAGTTTGGGGAGGAGATGAGCAGCTAACAGTGGTGAAAGAACAGGTTAGGGACTGTTTAGAAAAAAGGGTGGACATATACAAATCCATGGGGCTAGATGGGCTGCACCCGAGAGTGCTGAGGGAGTTGGCTGATGTGATTGCAGAGCTGCTGGCCATCATCTCTGAAAACTCATGGTGATCAGGAGAGGTCCCAGATGATTGGAAAAGGGCAAACATAGTGAAAGGGAAAAAGGAGGATCCAGGGAATTATAGATCAGTCAGCCTCACCTCAGTCCCTTGAAAAATCATGGAGCAGATCCTCAGGGAATCCATTTCTAGGTACTTGGCGAAGAAGGTGATTAGGAACAGTTAACATGGATTCACCAAGGGCAAGTCATGCCTGGCCAACATGATTACCTTATATGATGAGGTTACTGGCTCTGTGGATGTGGGGAGACCGGTGGATGTGGTGTACCTTGATTTTAGCAAGTGTTTTCATACTGTCTCCCACAACATTCTTTCAGGCAAGCTAAGGAAGTACAGGCTGGATGAACAGACTGTAAGGTGGATAGCAAACTGGCTGGAGTATCGGGCTTAGAGGGTAGTAACCAATGGTTTGATGTCTAGTTGGCAGCCAGTATCAAGTGGAGTGCCCCAGGGGTCAGTTTTGTTCAATGTCTTCATCATGACCTGGAAGTTGGCATAGAGTGCACCCTCAATAAGTTTGCAGGTTACACCAAGCTGTGGGGAGTAGTAGATATGCTGGAGGGTAGGGCTAGGATTCAGAGTGACGTAAACGAATTGGAGGATTGGGCCAAAAGGAATCTCATGAGGTTCAACAAGGACAGGTTCAAAGTCCTGCACTTAGGGTGGAAGAATCCCATGCACTGAAACAGGCTGGGGGCTGACTGGCTGGGCAGCAGCTCTGCGGAAAAGGACTGGGGGGTTAGAATGGACAACAAGCTGAATATGAGCCAGTAGTGTGCCCTTGTTGCCAAGAAAGCTAGTGGCATACTAGGCTGCATTGGTAGGAGTTTTGCCAGCAGAGCAAGGGAAGTGATTATTTTCCTCTATTCAGCACTGGTGAGGCCACATCTGCAGCACTGTGTCCAGTTTTGGGCTCCCCACTACATAAAGGATGTGGATAAATTGGAGAGAGTCCAGTGGAGAGCAGCAGAAATGGTGAGGGGACTGGGGGACATGACGTATGAGGAGAGGCTGAGGGAACTGGGCTTGCTTAGTCTGGAGAAGAGAAGACTGAGAGGATTTAATAGCAGCCTTCAACTACCTGAAGCAGGGTTCAAAAGGGGATGGAGCTGGACTGTTTTCAGTGGTGGCAGATGACAGAACAAGGAGCAACAGTCTCTAATTGCAGCAAGGGAGGTTTAGGTTAGATATCGGGAAGAATTTTCTCACTAGGAGGGTAGTAAAACACTGAACAGATTACCCAGACAGGTTGTAGATTCTCCATGTTTGGAGGTCTTTAAGACCCGGCTAGACAAAGCGTTGGCTGGGATGATCTAGTTAGGGCTGGTCCTGCTCTGAGCAGGGAGTTGGACTAAGTGACCTCCTGAGGCCCCTTTCAACCTTCATTTTCTATGATTCTAACTTGTGGATTATATAAGCATAAGTAACCCTTTTTATTGTGCAAACTTGTCTTTAAAATGCTTGGTGGAGATGAACTGTGATGTGTTACCTTCATCCCTACTCAGCCTTGCTTTTTTGGCTCTTTTCCAAAAGGCATTGTCCATGTTTTTGGGAGGAGCACCTGCAGGACCAGCAGGTACAGGGAAAACAGAGACTACCAAAGATCTGGCCAAAGCACTTGGTTTGCTGTGTGTTGTAACAAACTGTGGAGAAGGCATGGATTTCAAAGTAAGAGTTATAATGCTATATTCTTCAGTAACTACATACCAGCCACAGTACCATTACATGCAATGTAATGGTACCTTTTGGAAACATCTGGCTACATATAAATACCATGACAATTGAAAAAGAAATATAGTAAACGATGCTTTGCCTTTTATAAATTCCTAAAATGGTTTGAGTTTAAAATTTTGGATTTGTATTGCAATCTTCAGATTCAGTGGCTAGCTGATGAGCTTCCAAGCATGTCAGTACTGGATTAATAAGCCTATTAATAGAACTTGTAGTGGGCAGGCAGGTTGCAATGACTTTCCTAAATATGTTTTCACAGGCTTTGTAAAGTCCTGCATTGATGTAATGTATGCTGAAGTGTGCTAACACTGAATTGTTTTTTGGTTTGTTTTTAGGCAGTTGGTAAAATTTTCTCTGGTCTTGCCCAGTGTGGTGCGTGGGGATGCTTTGATGAATTTAATCGCATAGATGCTTCTGTGCTTTCAGTCATCTCATCTCAGATTCAGACAATTCGAAATGCTCTAATGAATCAGCTAAAAACATTTCAGGTAAATATCAAAAAAATTAGATTACTGAGAATGGAGGCTGGTTTTGGTCCTGGGGTGTCAGTGGAGGTGTAAATACTATGAGATCTGAGGGCTTCTGCTCCTGCAAGTCATTTTACAGTACGTGGGTATAATTGGTCTGAATTTCAGAGGTGCTGAGCCATGGACTTTACTTTCTCTGGCTCATTTTTCCCAGCTATAAAATGGGGCAACAGCATCTACCTAACTAACATGGGTGTTGTGAGGCTTAATTTATTGCTGCTGGTAAAGCTTCAAGATCCCTAGATAGAAGGTATAATAAAGAAGCACGAAGTGGTGTTTCTATTGTAAATGGCTTTGGGTCTTTTCATTACAAGTCAGCATAATTCTGGCATTCACTTATGTTTTAGTTTGAAGGGCAGGAAATTTCCCTGGATGGACGCATGGGCATTTTTATTACCATGAATCCTGGTTATGCTGGCCGTACTGAGCTGCCCGAGTCTGTAAAAGCTTTATTCAGACCTGTGGTTGTGATTGTACCAGATCTTCAGCAAATCTGTGAAATCATGCTCTTTTCTGAAGGGTTTCTTCTGGCAAAGGTAAGGGAAGAACACTCTTAAGTGTAAAAAAAGAGTGGGTAGGTATGTGGTGTGGGTTGCAATGCGCTTATCGTTTTCTACCATCTCCCTCAAACAGAGCCTTGCCAAAAAGATGACAGTGTTGTACAAATTGGCAAAAGAACAACTTTCTAAACAGCATCATTATGATTTTGGACTACGAGCCCTGAAGTCAGTACTAGTGATGGCAGGAGAGCTGAAGAGAGGTTCACCTGACCTCAGTGAGGTAGACACTCTCTGTTTCATCATGCCAGGACAGACTGTTGATAACCTGTGTGTGGTTATATTGGAAATGCTTGGTCTGCAACTGCAACAACTATCATACCTATCATACTTGCTCTTTCGGTGACATACTTCTCTCAGCTTCATTATTAACAGATTCATCACCTTTGCATACTACCTCTCTATGCAGGGCTTAAAGAAAGGGGCTGTCAATATGCACAGAACACATTACCAGCAAAATGTAGATAGGAGCAGGGGATATCTGTAGACACTCAGATGTTTAGCTCATAGTTTTGTGTGTACATTTCCTATGCATTTGAAAGTTTTAGCATTTATGTCAAGGACTAGCCAATTGCCCATCAAGAATGATGGCGGGGGGCGCTGCCACCCACCGTCCTGTGCTGCTGCTGCTGCCTTTGAGGAGCTGGGGTGGGGGTCACCCTGCCGTCCCCTTTGTCCCCCTCAGCCAGCACCCTGTTCTGCCACTATCTCCAGGGAGCAGGGCTGGGGGGGTGCAAGGTCAGCGCTGCTGGCTTCACCACTGCCTCTGTCTGTTCCATTGCCACCACCTCCAAGGAGCAGGGCGGGGGAGAGGGGGAAACAAGGCCAGGTCCCCGCTCTGTCCCCTCCATCCCCGCCGTGATGGCAGCACACCGCTGCCACCGCCTTTTGTCTGGAACGCTCTTGGAACACTCTGATTGGTTGTTTTAGTCAGCATTGTGATTGGCTGCTGAGACAACCAATCAGAGTGCAAATAAAGCATTATGGACAGGCTAAGGCTTTTGTTATATTAGAATGCAGAGGCTAAATGAACATGGGGGCAAAAAATTTGAGTGCGGCACATCGGTTGTGCTCCCATAACGTGCACAAACCTATTGTATCCCTGAATGGCATATTTGCGTGTGCAAGCCATACCCTCCAGTTTTCACTATACACAGTGTGGATTTTATATCGCAAGGTTTGCTTATTTTTAGGGCTGCAACTCCTATAACATTCTGGGAAGTTCTTCAAATTTCTGCTCAGACAGAAAAATTGCTCCACACAGAATCCATCTCTAATTATACGTTGTGCTGGCAAGAATTCAGGTTTTAATAAAGTGCCCTCAAGGACTGTTTGCAGGCTGAATATTTTCAGTAAAGCAGGCAGTTACTTTAAGATTGAGACTTTGTTAATTCAAAAAGCAATCAGTAATTTAGGATACTTCAGCCCCTCATATTTGGGTAATTCAGTTAATATAAGAAAAACAAAGGAAATCTAATATCCCAACTGAAATTGATCAGCTTAATCCCAGTGAAGTGGCTTTGTGTCCCATAATAGTTGATGTCAAGAGAGGCAAGTTTGCTACCTGCACCCCTAGATAACCAAAACTAGTAAAATAATTGGATGATAGCTCTCAAACTGCTTTTGAAGCTTTTTATGCCTTAGAGCAGAGGTTCTCAAACTGGTCCGCGGACCACCACTGGTCCATGAGCTCCATTCAGGTAGTCTGCAGAAAGGTTGTGGAACAATTGAGAATATCTGTACTCGTAAGGTCAGACTACTAATATTAAAGTATGAGTTGTGTGCTTTGATTTGTAGAACAAAAAAAACATTTAGTAAGCGGTCTGCTGAGACCCTCAGCAATTTTCAAGTGGTCCAGGAAAAGAAAAAGTTTGAGAACCACTGCATTAGATAATTGGTTGGCTCTCTACAGAAGCTCTACCTTTCTGTGTTTGGTCTAGGATTTGGTACTGATGAGAGCACTGCGAGATATGAATCTTCCTAAGTTTGTGTTTGAAGATGTACCCCTTTTCCTTGGCCTGATCTCTGACCTGTTTCCTGGCCTGGATTGTCCTCGAGTCCGTTATCCTAACTTCAATGATGCTGTAGAGCAAGTGCTGGAAGAAGGTGGTTATGTTGTTTTACCAGTCCAGGTAGGAGAAACGTTGAGAATTATTGTTGTAAATAAAGAGCTAGACCCTTGGCTGGTGGAAATCAGAGTGTCTTCCTTAAAATCAGTGCAGCTCCACCAGTTATAGCTGAGGGCCTGGCCCTTATGAGATGCATGCACCAGTATCTAAGTTAACGTAAATGTATGTTTTTCAGGTGGATAAGGTAGTTCAAATGTATGAGACAATGTTAACTCGTCACACTACAATGGTGGTTGGACCAACTGGAGGTGGAAAATCTGTTGTCATTAACACTTTGTGCCAGGCCCAAACCAAGTGAGTACAGAGTTAGATGTGCAAGAGAATCAGGATATGAAATAGCAGTCCTGTGCGGTTATGCTGTGATCTTCCTTATAACTTGATCCAGCCATCATTTCTGCTTAGTGTGTAAAGGCTTAACCTGGGATGTTCAGGATCTTGGTAACACTACTGTTTCTAATGCATCTCTGTTTAGGTTAGGATTAGTGACAAAACTTTATACACTGAACCCAAAAGCCATGAGTGTGATTGAGCTGTATGGTATTCTTGACCCTACCACACGAGACTGGACAGACGGTGTTCTCTCAAACATCTTCAGAGAGATCAACAAACCAACAGATAAGAAAGAGCGAAGGTAACTGTTTTGGGACTAGAAATGAGATCAGCAAGTTTTAGTTATTCTAACTATCAGCAAGTTTAGTTATTACGAAGTTGCTTCCTTTTATATTTAATGCAATTGAACTGTGCAATCCTAAGGAAAAGGAAGGGCTCATCCCTCAAAGTCAAGAGCCAAATAGTAACCCTGCCCTTAGAGCAGTGGTTCTCAGCCTTTTTAGATTCAAAACATCCTCCCCACCTCCCACTAAGGCACCTCTTCTGCAGCTGCACCTCACTATTACATTTGAGGACCCTGTGTTATATGCATGAGGAAGGCTGCTAACAGCAAATGCTTTTCCCACTGAAAGCGCTTGAAAAAAGTATCTAATCTGCACAAGCCTGAGTTTCACAGGTGGGGAAACTAAAGCTGAGAAGCTAAATGATTTGCCTGAGGCAGCAAGGGTAGCGAAAAACTTACATAGCTCGCCCTGCGCAACTGCGCGCCCACACACCTATCTCTATACCTGTACCTCCACCTACTGTGCTCCTTAGAGGGTGTACTGAAAAAGTCTATGCCAGGCTCTTCTTCACCAGATGAGGTCTTGCCATTTCTATCCCATCGTCCTTTTCTGTCTTCCTCTAGTACCAGTACATTTCACTTTAATGCAGTCCTTGACTGTGGGGTCTGAGTGTCTGTTTATGAGAAGTGCATTGTTTTTTACAGTGCATACCTGAAGCAGGATATGAACTGGTCAAAGCAAGCTGTGGGGGTCCCTGGCTGACTGGTCAGGTGCCCAAAGAGAGCTGCTTCCCTGCTCAGGTTTCTGAAACCTGTCATCACCAGGAGGAGTGTACAGACTTTCTTCCACACCTCCCTGGCATACGGGCAGTCACAGAAGAGGTGGTTGATCATTTCTGCCTGTCAGTGGCAGGTCAGCCTTGGGCAGTTCGATGGACTTCCCACAGGCTCTTCATCCCTGCCCTCTTCTACCCATAACTTTCATAACATTCAGGTCATGCCTTATCACTGTTGGTGCCAAACATTCAGAGTTGCTTTTTTCCCAAGCATGATGCAGCTTTCTGTATACTCTTAAGGTCCATGGACTTCAGATCAGGCCTAAGGAAATTGTCTTCCTTTCTTACACTGGCAGGAGCATCCTACAGCCTCTGCATCCCCAAAAGGGTAGTGTTAGAGTGATATTGTAGGTGTGATGGTCCAGGAAGTGAACTGAAGAAGAATGCCTTGCATTCAGAAGCTTGTCTAACTCTATCCCAGCTATGCAGTTGGTCCAGTAAAAGATACCATCCTAAGAAATTGTTGCCTCTTGAATCCTTAAATGCAAATTTGGAATGCATAGAGCCTGTGGAGGCTTGGGAATCTGTTAATGGGTGATAGAATCATACAGTCATAGAATCATAGAAAATTAGGGTTGGATGGGATCTCAGGAGGTTACCTAGTCAAACTGCCTGCGCAAGTGTCATGCTGGTGGCTCAAAAGCACAAGAGATTCCTTGAAAGTCTTCCATTAGAGCTAAGTAATATCCTTATCCTCATATTGCGCTAGGATTTTTGATGATGATGGTGCTTAAAAAGGAAATAAGCTGGTATACTGTGTCTGTATTTCCAAATACAGCAGAAAACTAGGAAAGATCAATTGCTGCCCAACGACTTGTTTTGTGCTAACAGGTATATTTTATTTGATGGAGATGTGGATGCACTCTGGGTGGAAAACATGAATTCCGTGATGGATGATAATAAGCTGTTAACCTTGGCAAATGGGGAGCGCATCAGGCTTCAGGCTCACTGTGCTCTGTTGTTTGAGGTAACATTACTAGCAAATAAAGGGTCTGCAGATTCTCAGAAACAGGAGCTGTTTATGGCTATGATGTAACTATTTTCTAGGTCGGAGACTTACAGTATGCTTCTCCTGCCACTGTGTCCCGTTGTGGGATGGTTTTTGTGGATCCAAAAAACCTGAAGTATAAGCCCTTCTGGGAGAAATGGATTAAACAAAGAGGTAACAAGGTAGGAAATGGCTATTTTTGTTAAAAAAGTGATTTTAGAAGGCACTATTTGAATTAAATACAGAACTGTAGGCATGTGTAAATATGTTTATAATGAAACCCTGATTGGCTGAATTGCTTTAGAGTTTATTTTTCAGGTCACTGTTACTAAATTTTTTGAGATGAATGGGCTTGTTGACTTTTAATTCTTTTTCTGTGAAAGCAGGTAAAGAAAAACAGATTAGTGGTTGGTACCTAATTTCCAGAGTCTAAGGCAAAACCTGACGCAAGAGCAGAATGGTTTCTATTAAAAAATAATGAAGCCAGGACCTGTACATACACAAATGTCTCCATATGCAAAATGGTGTATATACGTTCAGAAAGGTTTTTATATTATACCAAGGCAAAAATAGATTCTAAAAAAATAATATAGAGCAGTAGTTCTCAACCTTTTTCTTTCACGGACCACTTGAAAATTGCTGAGGGTCTTGGGGAACCACTTAAACTTTTTTTTGTTCTATAAATCAAAGCATACAACTCATATTTTAATATCAGTAGTCTTATCTGACAAGTACAGATATTTCTGATTGTTCTGCAACCATTCCGCAGACCATCTGAGTGGAGCTCCTGGACCAGTGGTAGTTTGTGGACCCCAGTTTGAGAATCTCTGATATAGAGTGACATACTTGTAGAATAACCCTATGCCATGACTTTGATGGATTTTATCAAGAGTAAATATTGTCAAAAGTCCAAGTAGCTGTCTTTATCACCATTATGTTTTCAGTATAAGTCAAGTAAAAAATTGTGGTCTTTCATAACACTGTGTTTGTTTAATTATTTTTATAAAAAAGTAACAGTATCCAAGACTAATTACAATAAGTAAATAGGTGGCACTTTAATCTTTTTAGGTTGTTAAATGATTGTCATTTTTTTCCTCAGCAAGAACAAGTTGAGTTAGATCGACTCTTTGAAAAATATGTCCCCTACCTTATTAGCCTGATTGTAGAAGGAATTGTTGATGGCAGACAAGGAGAGAAGCTGAAGACAATTGTCCCTCAAACAGATTTAAATATGGTAAGAAATAATGAGTATTGAGTAAGATGGCTTCAACAGCAGAGGAATATGAGTTGCAGAATGTGCATCAACACAAGAGGCTTACTATGGAGTTGACTAATTAGCTGCAGTGTCTCCATGCGCACCTTTGTTACGCTGGAGTAAACTAATTTACTCCGCAGCAGGATAGTACTTGTAAATATAAGTACTATCCTGCTGCGGAGTAAACAGCTCTGCATCAGCGTGTGTGTAGATGCTGCCTGACTGGCTGGGGCATGAGAGAGCTTCAGTGAGGCAGCTGCCTGCTAGCTAGTTCCTCACTGAAGCTCCCTTGTGCCCCAGCCAGCCCCTCAGCACTTTGAGCCAGAGGAAGCAGCCCCAGGCTGGCAGACTGATCCTGGGGCCCCCTGCCTGCTGAGGCTGCTCTGACCTGGCTCCATGTTCTGTGCTTGAATAAAGAGCGTAGCTTATTGCTCCGGAGTTAATTGCTCCCGGGAATGTGTTCAAATGGTGTGCCCAGGAGCAATAAACTCTTGAGCAATAAACTCCACAGTTTATTCACATGCCATAGACATACCCAAAGAGTAAGACATGCCCAAATAGTAAGTAACTATTTCAGAGTTCCATTAATAGAGTCCCTGATGGGACTGAAGGAATTTCTTGATATAATCTTCAGGCAGGCCAAGATCCCTTTTCGTCCACTTTCAGAGAGATGATCATCTGATCATTAACATTTTTATTTTATTTTAACTAATACCTGCATTTACAGACACCTGCATGCATGCAGACAGAGCCTCACAAAAGACTTTACAGAGGGATGAAAAGAAAAGAAAATTAGGCACATTAAGTCATCAAAATTCTGTATGTCTTCTTAAGCTACTGTTTTGCAATCTTCTCCATCAGGTGGTGCAGTTGACAATGATGCTTGAAGCTTTAATAGCGGGAGAGCCTGATGACTCCGATGTTCTGGAATGCTACTTCCTGGAAGCTCTGTATTCCTCTTTAGGTGCCAGCCTTCTCAATGCAGGCAGAATTAAATTTGATGAAAGTGTCAAACGAATATCCTCCATGTCAACTGTTCATGAGGAGAATATCTTGGCTAAGCCAGGGGAACTGCCAGGTAGGACTATGCCTTTAGAATTGACTCTGGCGCACCTTTTTTTTCAAAGAAAACAATTGGAGTGGATCAGACCATGCCTGTATCACATGGTAAAGTCTACTTGGTATTGTGTGTGCAGCCTGAAACACTGGCAGGTCTTGCACTCATAGAAGAAATGAGATTAGATGAGGGGAGAATTATTTTAGAAGCCTGGTGTTCCAGACCTTAGAGGTAGCGTTTGTCTGGGTGTAGCTCAGGGGCGTCTCAGCACTGGCATTTCAGGGTAAGGGGAGATGGGTGTCTCTCCCCTGCATGTGAAGGAATGGTGTCAGACAAGAGCCTGGTTGGTCATGTGGCCTGTAGCAAGAAACAGTGACTAGATTCTCTCCAGAACCAGTTGTCTGGGAATCATGGGGAACCCATAACCTGGATGGCAGGTCCTAGAAAAGTGATAATGCCCAGGTCTGAGCAGCAGGCGAGTTAGTGATGCTGTCTGCAGGGATCAAGAAAGGAGACAGGGGTAAGAGCCTCTTGACACTATCTTTTATTTATGGAATCGAAGGGCTTGGGAAGCAACCCTGTTTCATGGCTTTTTCATTAATATTTTCCTCATACCCTAAGACCAGGTTAAGTATGCTAAGAAGGAGCTCTGCAGATGCCAGCCAGTGCTGTGGCTCAGAGCAGACTGCCATGATTTAGACAGGTCCTCAGGGTTGCTTAAGTCTTCTTTTCCACCTCCCAAAACAGCCCAGGAGTGGAAGGGTGTAAGAGGGACTTAATCCTACCTTAATGCCCTTTCCCAGGCTATGAGGCCTGGGTTACAACCCTTCATGCAAGGTTGTGCCCTTTACATTTAACACAATCAAATGAATGATTTTTGGAAGCACCTCCATACCCCAGATAACCTTTAGTTGCTAAATAAAGACCTCATCATATCCTGCAGGTCAGTTGCCAACTTTGTATGACTTTCATTTTGATGCTTGTCAAAAGAAATGGGTGCCTTGGAGCAAGCTAGTTCCTGCATACCTTCACAAGCCAGAAGGCAGATTTATTGACATTCTAGGTAAGTGGGTGACTAATATAGAACACTGGTAGTCCTTTAACTTAAAATGTGCTAATCTGTAGTTTTCTAGTAGCAAATGCCATGCACAGTTCTATTGTGGGATGTTTCATTCAGAAATTGAACATGAATCATAATGCAAAAACTTTTTTGCTATTTCCTGCTCCTTTGTGATGCAACCTTAAATTGCTGTTTGCTTTTCACCAAAGAAATATTAGTCCTTGCTTTTCTTTTTCTTGCTTAAGGACACAATAAGTGAGCTTTTTGGAAGGCGGTAGGGCTGTATGGTGATTGAGTCTGCTTCGTGTTAGCAGACTTGATTGAAGTCTAATTAGAATGCTCCAGCATAGCCTCATCGTCACATGTACTAAGTCCCCCATGTTTCAGAATGGCTGTAGGGGTGCTTTAATTAAACCTTGTCAAATGAGCTTTAGTTAAAGTGCCCCTATGGCCATTTTGAAATGCAGGGGCGTGGGGAGGGCCCTTAATACACATGACAGTGAGCCTTTTTATTTAGAGTGGTTGTCTGGGAGCTGCTGTAATTAAAACACCTCCCCTTACCTCCAAGCACACATATAGGCACCCAGAGAGTGCACCTTAGACAGCCTTGCCCTTTCTGCCCCAGAGATCAGCAGCTATTCAGGTTCTATCCCTTGTGATGTGACCATTTGAAATTTACAAGCATTTTGCCAAAGCCACTGAATAAAGTAAGGGATGTTGAGAACTAAAATATTCACAGTACTTCTTAGAGTAAAGAACAGGCAAAAAATACTGGCAGGATGGCTTTATTTGTATTAGAAAAGCCACAAAAGGTAGATGCAATTTTTTTTCGTTCATGGTTCACTTTTCAAGTGTCGTCAGGAACAGTACTTTATATAACTACCATGATAAAAGAATAGGAGACTGCTGATTCAGTAACAAAAACCTAGCACAAATAGGCTAGGAAAAGAACCCATAATGAATATAATAAAATGGTGACAATTAATTTTACAGTTATGACAAAATAACGCATACTATTTTATAGTAACAATTCAGCAAGTGCATGTTAACATGACTGCTGAGAGAGATAATTACATAGTCTATAAAGCTGTTCCTCATACCTGCCTTTGATTCACAGAGCACGAGATTCACCTCTGCAGGTAGGCGTCCTGCAAAAGGCTTGTGAGCCATGTAAGTCTTAGCTCTACCTCCTAAAGAGGGCTTAAGTGGCTTACATGGTTCATGACCCTTTCATTGGATCTCTGCACAGGGATCTCTAACGTATTGATTTCAACACATGTAAGAAAAGTTCTGTGATAAATGGTGCCATGAAAAGGCTGTACAAAAGAGATTATTCATTAAATATTGTACTGATCTGATGGTCTGGAGTACATCTTTGTGCAAATGTTCATTAATAAATTATGGGTCCCACCCAGTAGGGTTTTACATGTGGAGAACCTCCCAGGTGTGTTGCATGTTAAATTAACTTCTTCTTAATTTAATTTAATTTACTTATTTAGTTCCTACTGTGGATACAACACGCACTACCTGGTTGTTAGAAGAGATGGTAAAAATCAAACGACCTGTTGTCCTTGTGGGTGAATCTGGAACTTCCAAGACAGCAACTACCCAAAACTTTTTAAAAAGCTTGAACCAAGACACTAACGTATGTAGTCTTTTCCTCTGTGCTGGTGACAAACTGGTATCTTCCTGTTTATTTTGTGTGTGGCTTAGTAGTTGTATTTCACCCCAGAAGTGGCTGCATTGAAGTGGTAAGTGAAGTAATTCCTTCATTTGCATTTCAATTCAAGACCCTGACTCTGTCATTGGATCTCCACAGACAGACGTGTACCCAGCTCTTTTGATTTTGAGATAGCACATGGACACAGGGTTCTAATTGTGTACACTCTGGGCCCAGATATATGAGGTATTTTAGAGCCAAACCTACTATATGTAGAAGTAATTGGCTTACTCGACTAGAAAAACAAAGACCAGAAGTGCTGATACTGCTTAATTCAATTACATGTTTTGAGATAGGAAATCCTGCATGCCTTGGGTTATCCTTAGGTTATCTTAATATCTTGCCCTGTGCATAGATAGTTTGTTTAAGTAAACTTCCTAAATTTCTGTGTAATTTACTATTGTTTTGTTTTTCCAAGGTCGTATTTTTATCTCTTTCTCTGTCTTAAGTATAAATACATTTGTAAACTTAGAGAGTCTGAGAAATCCTTTGAAACAGACAAGTGGGTGATTCCCCTTGCTGTATGGAATTCTCCCTGTGATCACAGTATGGCCCTAAATAAAGAAAAGCTGGCTCTGTCGGCTCTGATTCAACCACAACGCGAAGTTTGATTTCTTCCACATGTATTATTGTTGAGAATCTCTGTTAAGATTCAGTTTTTTATAAGAAAACATGTTTGTCAAGTAGTTATTCTGCTATGTGGTTGAGCTCCCAAATGGAATATATATATTTTTAAACCATCCATATTTTAAGTGAATAGCTAAACTGTGTAGTGTTTCACATCTGTCTTGTGCTCTAATTGTTCCCCATATTGTTTAATATAAAGAACATTTTCTGGGAAACTCTTAAAAAGTTACTAAATATCCATGTTGATCATTTGTATCTTGCTGTGCAGCTGCTGCTAATAATTAACTTTTCCTCACGCACAACATCAATGGATATTCAGAGAAACTTAGAAGCTAATGTAGAGAAACGTACAAAGGACACTTATGGCCCCCCCATGGGAAAGCGCCTTCTGGTTTTCATGGATGACATGAATATGCCAAGGGTAAGTGCCAACTTGTTTGCAGTAGAAGAAAACACACAACAGGCTGCATTTGTATTGTCCATTAAGATACCTGAAGGCTTGGACTACTGGGCACCATACGGTGTTGCAGTGCTGTTATAAACTTTAAAAATGCACATTTTTGGTTGGCGGGGTTGGTAGTGGGATTTCCATTTCCTCTTGTTTTTAAATATGAATCAAAAGACCTTTTCCCAGCTGACACTATGGACATGGCTTCTTAAGAGAACCAGACCATACCTCTTGTAAGAGCTGGGAAGAAGTGGCTGTGTATTGCACATCAGTGAAATAATGCAGTTTCCTCTCCTGAGTTAAAATGGAACATGGATATTCCATCTCCAAAGCCTACAAAATAGCACTCAGATATAATAATGATGCATTACATTTGGAGCTAATTATTTATGCATTCATCGTAGTAGCTGGAAACTCGTTAAGACCTGTCTTTTAAATGTGTTGGCTTTTTTGCTTTACAAAGGTTGATGAATATGGTACACAGCAGCCAATTGCCTTGTTGAAGTTGCTGCTGGAAAAAGGTTCTGTGTATGATCGTGGTAAAGAGATGAACTGTAAGCTTCTTCGAGACCTTGGCTTTATTGCTGCTATGGGAAAGGCTGGAGGAGGTCGTAATGAAGTTGACCCTCGCTTTATTTCACTCTTCAGTGTTTTCAATGTACCTTTCCCTTCTGAGCAGTCTTTGCATTTGATTTATGCCTCCATCCTGAAAGGCCACACTGCGGTAAATTGCATTATTTAACGGGATTATTGTTATTTTAAATATAAAATTGCAGAACCTGAATTGTTTTTTTGGTTGATTATTCCTGTTGTTGTATATGCTCCATCCTTCTCTTACATGGATGGGGACTGTCGTGTGTACAGGTAATTACTTTTATGGATCTCCATTCGAGTTGGGAGAGGTTCCATATACTAATTTAAGAGTACTGTTTGGTCCCATAGCCGTGTAATTAGCAGGGTGTTTCAAGCTGTAGTAGCAAATAATGCTAAATTTTAGATTGCTGATATTAACAAGTATAATAACATAGATGATATTGTTATTCACTTTAAGTCCACAGGCCCTCTGAAATCACTAGGCTCCTTCCATTGATTTGAGTGGGTATTTTGATCATGCGTGGTATCCATAGTGACCAACTGTTTTGCCACTTCAATTTGATTCGTGTTAGTCATTTTAGACTAAATGGCATTTAGCCTGTATAAGGATTTCCAATTACTCAGTTGGTCTAATAAAAGATATCGCGTCTACCCAAAGAACCTTGCCTGCCTATGTCCTTAGACCAACACAGATACAACCAAAAACCCAGTAAGGATCTAAAAGGCATTTTAGATCCTTATACAGGTCCTTCACTTTCCTCTTCTCTTTCCTTTCTCTATGTAACAGGATTTTTAGTCTGTTTAATATATAAAGGTTGAAGCTAAATAAAAATGTATTAAAATCAGAAAGGAAACCCACCAAGAAGTAGGCATTCACTATGCCAGGCACTATACAAGCACAGTGGAAAATAAGGTCCTTGCTGCATAGCTTGTAGTTAAAGCACTAAAATGACTGGTCTAAGTGAAAGATATACCAGTTATGTTATAAAATGAATTTCTGAAAAAAATACTGCCTTGCACTGAGATCATATTAAATGGAACAAGAAGGGATAAAAGGATTGGCGAGCAGATGATGCTTGACGAAACTCCTTTTTCCCTGGTCAGACCTGTGAAGAATTGTTTCTTTTTCCTGGTTCGTAGGCTTTTAATGAATCTATCGTGATGATCTCTGACAAGATGACATCCTGCACTTTGGAACTTTATAAAATGATTGTTCGTGACTTGCCCCCAACACCTTCCAAATTTCATTACATATTTAATCTGCGTGATCTCTCCAGGATCTACAACGGTCTTCTTCTTACCACCCCAGAGAGGTGAGTTTAGGGGAAAGTGTTCAGAAAAATTGACTTCAGTGGCACTGTACCCATTTATGTTGGCTGAGGCTCTAGCCCAGGCTGTGGTGATTTCATTACTCAGAAAGCATGTGCAGTCTGCAGTGAGATATTCAGGTCAGTTTTCTTCTACAGATGAACTCTATTTAGCTCACAAAATTTGGGCACTGAAGAGTCAGGTTCTTTATTCTGAGATTGCCTGCCTGCATTCTTCTCAGCCTAGGTATGTGTTAGAGAAGTTAAGGAGGTCTCTAACTTTCTAGTCCCTGAAGGGCTGTGTGCCAGCTGAGGGTCATGGCGCCCTGATGTCTTCCTCTGCTTGCCATACGCTATCACAGGGTGAAGGAAGAGCTTGATGCAGGAACCTGTTTTGACAGCTTCACACTCACTGGGAGTTTGCTGTCACTAGGGGAGCCTCCATACATTCAGCCTCCATTACATTCAGTAATGACCAGAGTCTTTGCCAGATGGTAATGAGGTATCAGGTCCTGGATTTGATTGATTCAGGAAGTAGATTATGTGATGTGGCTGACTGTGACAGCATGAGGTTGGACTCGATCACCTGGGGCCATGTTAGTGCTGTGTTCTTAAGCTGGCTGTGATGTCAGAGTCTACAGATGCTGTATAAATACCAGCTTCTAGCTTCCCAGCTTCTGCTGTGGTTCAGCTTTGATCCTGCTTTGGACTACATACAGCCTCTTCCTATAACCTAGTCAGCTTTCTGCTTATTATTATGGGTAAAGCAAATGACTTGCCTTATTATCCTCATCACCAGGAACGTGCAAATTACAGGTTGCATAGTGTATAGTAGTACTTACAAGGCCTGTAAGCAGTGTCCAGAAGACAGTTTTGAATATCCTGGGTCTTCCGCAGGCCCTATTTTCTTCTACTCTGGTAGGTATTTTGACCTCTTCCTTAAGAATTAAGCCTCCAGTTCTGTATTCCTGTCTCATTCAGGAAATTCCTTGTGTATGTTGATTGTAGATATTATTGTAGTTAGTGAGACTTAAGCACATGCACATACGCAAGTAGTTTGTTGACTAGGTGAGGCTACAGTGTATATTTAAATGTTCTGCTGAGTTGGGGCTGAGAGGTAATTCCCTGGAATCAAAGAAGAAATTTACCAATATTTTTGCCTAAGCAAGCAGCCGTAGTTAAAACTGAAGGATAGAAATAAAAAATGCTTTGATTCCAGGGTTTTAATCAAATTAGCTAGTGATGTAATTACATGGAAGGCCTGGTGGTTGTTATTATTTTTTGGGTAGGTAAGAAAGAATCTGTTATACTTTTCATGGTATGCATACTGCTTAGTGGAAAAAAAAGATTCTGGAAAATCCTGAATTGTGATATGGTCCCTGATAACAAAAGCTGACCTCTGAATCTCCGTAGTATGATCTTGGGAGATGAAGTTACAGGCAAGAGACTTTCTCTTTCTACTGAAAAAGGAAATGGATTCTGATTCTGATGGAAGTACTATTAACTGCTTGGCTATATGTGTTGTACCTAATGCTTTGATGCAAGCTAATATTTCAATATTGATGTAGGTTCCAAACAGTCATGCAAATGGTGAGAGTCTGGAGAAATGAGTGTCTGAGAGTTTTCCATGACAGATTGATTAATGAAGCAGACAAGATACTGGTGAGTAACTTCTTACAGTCCTTTATTACTATTATGGTAATTTAATTCAAAACAGTAACATTACCCACTGTTCTACTAGTGCCTTGAAATCAAGCTGCAGGTTTAATTTGCCAGTGTGTCACTCCAGTTTTATGCGGAGTAGTTCCATCACTTAAGACATGGCCCATTGAGTGTAAGAACCATTAAAATTTTTCTTTCCTGTAAGAGAAATTGACCAAACAGAATACATGAATGTATGAACAGAGAGAGATAAAGGGATATTTAATATCTTATCTTCCTAATTTACAACCTTCTTTTGAAATGTTGGAAACCTCAAAGCCTAATATGTAATATAACATTGGAAAACAGAATATGTTGCATGGATTTTAGGCTTCATGAACAATTCATAATACACTGGCATTGGTTACCATCATCTCGCCATAACTTTGCAAGGTGTGCTGAATCCTAAAGCTTATAAGTTCCAGTTCTGCAGACCTGTCTCCATGAGTTCCAGAATGAATAATGAAGAAGATAAATCTCTGAAAGTATTGCCTGTGTAAGGAGTTAGGGCCTTCAGGTAAACTGGTGGAAGTCACTACCCGTAGAGTGAGGCAGTTTTATGGCATCATTTGTGAATTTGGCTTGTTAGGAGTTTTGCCGCTACATGGACTACACAGGTGGGGGCTTACAGTTGTTATGTATTATACTATCACACTTTGACTAAGTAAAAAACTTTGATGCGCTCAGTGTCCTTATTGTTTGGTACATCCAAGCTTGCATAATGTTATTGCTTATTTGTGCTGCTATAGCACAAAGAAGCCCTAATCAGACTTAAGGCCCACTGAGCTAGACACCACACAAAGGTGGAACAAGAAGATAGTCCCCACTCCAAAAAGTTTAGCAAAAAAAAAGACATCACTCTGCCTCTGTGCCATGTAGAAATTTACATGAGTGTTACTGGACTCATCTTTCTTGAGAAAACTTGTTAGCATGGATACACCTGACATGCACAATGAGTGTATATGAAAAACAATACATGGACTCACTCTTGCCTAGCTCCCTTAAGAAATTACAATGCTAGTATATGTATCAGATATAACCATGGAGGAAGATAGAAAAGGGTAGAGATGTACCGTCAGTCCATTCATTCTTATATAGTATTTTTTCGAATTGGAAGATACTCAAAATGATATCACAAGCAAGGAAACACATTTACATAATGGGGGAAAAAGTTATGTAAAGCCCAGTTAAAAGTTAGCAGAGATGCTTAGATGTAAAAACTAGGTTTAGGTGTAATAATCTAGTCCTGCCTCAACTTTTCTTCTTCAAGATAGAAAGGCATGCTTTTACTTTTCAGTCTCTTTCACATCTCTGAATAGCTACATTGCAACTTGCTTGTGTTAGCTTCTGGATTTATATCTCTGTGCCTGTGTGTGTGAGAGTATATAATACGTGTGCACATTACATACTGCAAGACTGAATGAGGTTTTGGTGTCCTGACACCAGACCTAATAATAAAAGTGAAGGAGAGGCATGTGATTTTTGCCAGTTGGCATTATTATTTCTTTTTAAAAAGGCCATTCTGCTCTTTATTAAACTTGCATGCTCCATTGGCTCCAGGGGTTCCTGAACTGCTTGTATATTGTGTCTTGTTTCAGATTGTAAATGGAGAATGATAGTATGGCCTGATCACCAGGACTTTTATCTATATAAACAATCCCACAGAAACCAACTTATAGGAGTTAGAGTTTGCAGCATTGTGCCCTCCAAGGGTTCCTAAATTCAGAATTGCCTTTGTTATTATTTTACTAAATTCGTCTTACATACTTTAAGGTACAAGGCCACATAAAGAGCTTGATTGAAGACAATTTCAAAGAAGATTTAGAGCCAGCCATGAGAGACCCTGTTCTTTTTGGAGACTTTAGAATGGCTCTGAGTGAAGGGGAACCTCGCATTTATGAAGACATTCAAGACTATGATGCAGCAAAAGCTCTCTTTCAGGTATTGTGGTTCACCTAAGGTCTATGTTTGGTTCTGTCTGTATGACTACAGAGTTGACAACAACTGCAAGGAGGGGTGGCTATTAACTTTGACAGTCTTTCTAGTAAAAAATATGAAAAATAGATTAAATGCACTTAAATGCAAATTACTTCTAAATAAATGATTCCTGTATGAACATCAGCATTTTCCATGTGTCTCATTTCTGTTGTTAATGGTCTAAACAACTCTCTCCACAGGAGATTCTTGAGGAGTACAATGAAGTTAATACTAAAATGAATCTCGTTCTCTTTGATGATGCCTTGGAGCATTTAACCCGTGTGCATCGCATCATACGGATGGATCGTGGCCATGCCCTGCTTGTAGGAGTGGGAGGCTCGGGAAAGCAATCCCTTGCAAGACTGGCTGCATACACAGCTGGATATGAGGTCTGTGGGACTCTGCATTTTCAGTGAAAGGGAACCAGGACAGATGTGAGGGAGTGGAAGGGCTATAAACTGTGTGGAAAGCGAGGGAAAACCAGTGGAGACCAAATCAGGTTAGCAACATGCTTTTGGAGAGACAGGAGGTGGTGAAGTGAGTGTTAGGAGGTGCAAGTAGGGGAGGTTGCAGTGATTTGGGGCTGGAAATGATCAGAGCTTGGATTTGGGCACTGGCAGTGGGGAAGACACAAGATGTGTTTCCAGGGCCTAAGTGAAAAACCAGTGGCGTTTATTTACTATTATGGTCAGTTATCTGTATTACAGTAGTGCTCATTATGCCTGGCTTGATACAAATACGAAGTGAAAGAATATCTCCCCCATATAACTGATGATCTTATAAAGGCAATGGGAGGAAGAAGGGAGGTGTGACAAAGGATGAGGACCCCCAAATTAATGTTGAGGTGGTGATGGTAGAAGATTGTAGGAAGTGGAGGGGGGTTCAAAAAGACCACAGGGCAGCAAATATTTTGTCAAGTTGTTACCTTGATGTTTTCCTAACAGTGGGCCTGAAGATCTATCCTTGATCTGAACTCCATGGTAGCTGAATTCCAGACTCAGATATCACGTTTTATCTTGCTGGGAGTCTATGACCTCTGCTGACTTCCTGCCTCTGGGGCAGGGGGCTGGACTTGAATGTCTAATGTCTATGAAAATCTCTGTTTCATGTACTGTGCCTTTCAAATGTATTTTTCTGTTGAACTATTAGGTGTTTGAGATCGTTTTGAGTCGTGGGTATGGAGAAAACAATTTCCGGGAAGACTTGAAGACTTTGTATCTGAAGCTTGGCATTGAGAACAAGTTGATGATTTTCCTGTTTACAGATGCCCATGTGGCAGAAGAAGGTTTTCTGGAGCTCATCAACAACATGCTAACTTCAGGTGACATGGGCTTATTAATTGCTAAGCCAGAATTTACTTGTGACGCACAACTGAAAGCATGGCATTGCTCTCCTTTGCTCTCCCCATCAGCTAATCACAGTTATTCAGTGTTAACATTGCCTATTCACATTGTGTTCCCTGATGCTGAAACTTATGCTTTGCTTGAGGACAGTATTTTACCTGAAATGATCCTGGGTTGGGCTATAATTTTTCAGCACCTCCTAATGGTTGCATATCTATGTCTGGGTAGGGTTAGTGAACCTGAAAACAACAAGCCATGGGCCTGGTGTTTGATTCCAAATTATTAAAGTTTTTCCTGTTGTAGAGTATATATGAATAGGGAGATAAATTTCATGGGTATCTTCAGAGGGCAATGGGCATATCTTGCCCCCTGAGAAATATCTGCTTGCCTGGGGGATTATATCTGAATCGTCAATATTTTAATATAATATAATGTACTTAGTAGCTGGAAATGAGGAGAAGTTGACACCTTGTGACTGACTGCTCTCAGTAAACTACTGGCAAAAGCTCTGCAAGCCACAGAAATTCCACAGACCAGAGTTCGCAAACTTCTCTGTCAGATTTCACTTGACTCTCTGGATAATTGTGGATAAATCAGTTTTGCTGGACCAGGGTTAGATCTCAAAATTTCCTGTCCCTTCCCCTTGGCTATGCTGCCTCTTAGCCAGACTACAGGCTTTCTAATGCTACTCTCTCTTTATGTTATAGGAATGGTCCCAGCACTTTTTCCTGATGATGAAAAAGACGCCATACTAGGTCAGATTGGTGATGAAGCTGCCAAAGCTGGAGTGAGCCCTGCTAAAGAAAGTGTCTGGCAGTATTTTGTAAATAAGAGTGCCAATAATCTTCATATTGTCCTGGGGATGTCACCAGTTGGTGATACCTTGAGAACACGATGCAGAAATTTCCCAGGTGCATATTAAATTTTACATGCTGGTGTTTAAGCCTTTGTAGTTTGGGAGTGCAGGTCTGCTGATCTCTGATGAGTTACAACAGATGGGTATCAGTCCAGTAGTTAAACAGCTTCATAGCATTCAGAAATAATCCATTACGTTTTGTTCCAGTTAATTACCACACATAAATGGAGATTATTGATTAACATTTACTAGCTTAGGTCATAATCCAGTCAAACTGCTAGCAAACAATTAGTCATCTCCTTTGAACCAGAAACTTACAGGATTAAGGCAGCACATTAGAGTAACTCTCAAGCTGCTTGCATCCTCTATTGTGATATTTATAGAGAAGAGTGGGCTTGTGAGCAGCTGTGAAATTCAGACTGTAATAAGAGAAGCACTCCTGCTAATGGCTACTGCACAGCACTGGAATAGGGGGTAGGCATAGACACAAGGTACTCGGTTTATATTTGATACTGAAATGGATGGATTGGCTTGTGTGTAAGCAGCTGTGTAGAATACCAGACACACACGCTAATTAGGGCCTTGATTCTGCCAGCTTCATACCCACATGGGTAAAGATACACATGTGCACATTTTCCAGATGAGGGGATAATATTAGAGATGGGTTGTTTTGATGATAGTATTCCTTTATTTTAAGGTCTTGTCAACAACACTGGTATTGACTGGTTCTTGCCCTGGCCCCCACAAGCTTTGTATGCAGTTGCAAAGTCATTTGTTGGTAAGTAGAATGTTTCTTTAATATGGCATAAGGTGTCAAAAACATGCATTCCTTGCTCAAAGGTATTGTAAGCCTCATTGTTCACACCTTCACTAACTAAAGAAACCTCAGTCAAAATTATGTCAGATATAAATCTCTTCAAATATATTTTGTACATTTGTTCAGGTCTCATTGAGAGCCCTGAAACTTGTGCTCCAAATATTCATTTGCACTATTACAGATGCTACCCAGGGCATCCAAGGGAGCATGGGAGGTAGTTGCAGGGCTGAGAAGAGAAGGGCAAAGGATTTGAGAACTTAGTTATAAAGCAGTGTTACCTGGTATCATTTTCACTTGCTCCTGTCGGCTAAAGAGGAAAAGATCAGAAGGTTGATGCATCTCAACACTGCTCCTAAGGCCTTCAGTCTTCCCAGAAAGAATTCACAAGACAGGCTTGATTCTTAACTTGTCAAGGCCTTTGTTTTCAGACTTCCTACAGATCTGAATTTGTTGTCTCAGACTGCAAGAGATTATCTGCTCTCAACCACCCTTACAGCCACCACTTACAGCTTTTGTTGAACTGACGTAGAGCATGGTGAATTAACTTAATTCTGGTTGGTATGGGGAACTAAGGGGAAAGCTATCACAGAATAGCTGGGCCATGAATTTAAATGTCAGTAGGTATTTTGCATGAACTCCTATGCAGATACTTTGCTGCTGCACTGAGTGTCTTTTTGTGGGTTAGATTAAGCAAATGAGCCTAAACTGCACAAACACACTCCTAGTTCCGTATGGAGAGATAGTGTGGAAAAGTTCATCAGCACCAGCTATTCTAGTCTTATTCTGTGATGTTGTCAGGCCTTTGTGCTAGAACTCCTGGTTGGAGATAGGCAGACAAGGTTCTTTGCATGAATCTGCTATCTTTTATTAAACCAACTTAAATAGTTGGAAAACAATTATTAAACAAGCTTTTGGGTTCAAAAACCCTTCGTCAGGCTAAGGAAGTTTCAGCAGTTGGTGGTTGGAGATAGTGCTTTGAACTGTAATGCTTAAGGCCTTTATATAACAATGGGTAGTTATATACCTCTCCTCAAACTCCAGTTCACTGCCTCTCACAAAGGCTGGGGATGGTATGTGGAAATAAGACATCTTAAATGTTCTAGCAATGAGACAGCCCCCAAGCTCTGGGGAAGAGACTGGCAATCAGGACTCCTGGGTCCTGTTCCTAACTGACATTGACTGTTTTTGGTCCCAGAGCAAACATTTCACTCCTTTTTGCCTTTATTTCCCTCTTTGTAAAGTAGGGAGAACTTATCCTTTGTAGTCTTGAAAAAGGGTTGGGGATGTTTTATTTCTCCTGTCCTCTTCTAGGGGAGAATCCTCTCGTCCCAGCAGAGAACACGGAGTTTGTGATTGAACACATTGTCACGGTGCATGAATCTGTAGGGGATTTCAGTAAGAAATTCCTGCAGAAGCTGAGACGTAGCAACTATGTAACTCCAAAGAATTACCTTGATTTTATTAATACCTATTCAAAACTGCTGGAAGAGAAAAATCAGTTCATTTTAGGTAAGACCATGTAGATTTTTTTTTTTAAGGCTCTGGGTGATTTATATGCTTTAAAAAAGAAATACATAGCCATTTCACCCTGGAGACACATGCACAAGATGTCAATTAAATGCAGCTCAATGTTCCCCATTAATGTGACTTGAAATAATGGGCTTCTCCCAGGGTGATGCTGTTCCTTTTTCTTTTTTTCTGAGACAGAATCTCTGATCCAGTGATCCCTGAAATTCAGCCAGGTCTGGATGCAGATCCCGGTGGCTCAGGTCCAGCTCAGGGTTTAGTTCCAAGATAGCTCTGTGCTACATGCAGTGTAGTTGATCAAAGAGTTGTGGACACCAAGATATGGAGAATGCATTAACCATCAGGGCTGTAAAATCTGGTTGCCTGTGAGGTGGGAAGGAGGCTGGGCTCTGTGGGTACTATGATAATTTGTGACCCCTCAAAAAAACAAAGGAAACCTTGCTGCAGCACCAAGAAAAGCGCTGAATTCTGTTGATAACAAGCATAGGACACCTGCAGCACTGTTTGGCGCACTGTGTGATAGACCCTTTCATCACTCACATTTCTTTCTATCTCTAAGCTCAGTGCAAACGTCTGGAAGGGGGATTAGATAAACTGAAGGAGGCTGCTGTACAGCTGGATGAGCTAAATCAGAAACTAGCAGAGCAGAAGATTGTGTTAGCTGAGAAATCAGCTGCCTGTGAGGCTTTGTTACAGGAGATAGCAACTAACACAGCAATAGGTAAGTGTTTTGAAACCACTGTCACATCCTGTTAGCAAAGCATGGTTAGGCCAGGTTGTATTATGGTGTGGGAGACCCTCAAGGAACTTGGATGTTAGGGGTTCAGTCAATGGTATTTGTTCTGTCTGTACTGTGATCCAGTATCGCAGCATGGTATCATATGATGCCTAGATCAAGACCAGGACTGCTGATTTGAATCCTGGCCTAATTGCAACCTGTGTGATTACAAACTGCCTACAATAGCACCCACTGCAGCTTCAGATAGAAACTATGTTCCTTTTTGAGAAAAAAAAAACACCAACTGAAAAGGGCATTTTAGTAACATGAGTGTCACTATAAGAAAGAACAGATTTGCGGGGAAAAGGGTAAGGAAAGAGACTGCGCTCTCTTACTTTTGGCATTCAAGAACTTGTCTTTGGGGGGAAGCATGCTATGCATACCAGTAGTCTAGCACCAAAAGGGTTAGGAGTGATCTAGACCTCCTGGTAATTTCTGATTTTAGGCCCACACTGCTTTGTTAGCTTGGTACAAATCTCAGTGACCTGTTTACCATTCTGCTTTTCACACTTCGTAGCGGAGGAGAAGAAAAAGCTGGCTGAAGAAAAAGCTGTGGAGATAGAAGAACAGAATAAGATAATTGCTGTGGAAAAGAAGGATGCTGAAACAGCCCTAGCTGAGGCTATGCCTATTTTAGAAGCTGCTAAATTAGAGCTGCAGAAGCTTGACAAATCTGATGTCACAGAGATTAGGTAATTAATTCTGCTGGGGTGTAGCAAATTCATTCGTACACATTTCTGTGGCATCCCTTACTGTAGGGTCTTAGTCACATGCAAACATTAGTAGCCTTGTTCTCACATACTCCCATGAGGCAAGAAGGACTGAGACTTAGAGACATAGAACCGGGGCACAGCTGGAGACAGGGTCCAGATTTCCTGAACCCAGGCCCAGTGATCTAGCCAGAAGCTTATCCCTTAGGCAAGGAAATCCCAAATGTTACATATTTGTAATCATTCTATAGCATGTGTCTAGCATGTGGTAGATGGCTGAGGGGTCTGCTTTTCTTCTGGATAGACATGATGGTCATAGAGCTTATGTTTCACACATGTAGTCTGATGCACTGAACATCCTCCCAGTCTTTGGCTCTGTCTGGGCTACTTCTAGCCATGGCAGGGAACACAGCTATGAAAACATGGTCTGCCCACCAACTCCACTCCACAAGTGTCAAAAAAAGGGAAGTGCAGGCACCATTATAGAGGTCTGCACCAACAAACACTCAGGACCAAGAGTAGCCACATCACACAGCAGTTAATTCTGCTTTTCCAGCATTTGTTGCACATGGAGATGAAGCAAGTGGGAGGGGTGGGGTTTTCCGTGGTTCTCCCTAGCACCATCAGAGGTAGTGTAAATATGTCCCTCTACACTTCATTACCTTCCTTCCCCTATGGGACCTTTTCCTAGTTCTCCTCAAAGTGCATGACTGCTCATCCAGGTTGGTGAAGCTTTAATCTTCAGGAAAACTGTAGCAATGGGTTTTATTTCTGGATCAGTCAATTGGCAGCACTGACGAAGTTGTTTGATAGTAATATCTAGTTTTTAGTCCTTTGTTCATTAATCTTTCCTTCTGTGGATTGAATTCTGTTTTTTTCTTGGATGAGGATATGCCTTGGGGAAGGCTCCTGCTGCTCCAATACAGAGCTTTCCCCACCAAATACCTACTAAACTGCCTTCCAACAAATACGTTGTATTTCCAATATTATGTGCTTTTTCTTTTCTTCCCCCCATCTACCCTGTATTTATTTTCCAGGTCATTTGCTAAACCCCCCAAACAGGTGCAGACTGTGTGCGAATGTATCCTCATAATGAGAGGCTACAAAGAACTGAACTGGAAGACAGCCAAAGGAATGATGTCAGAGGCAAATTTCTTGCGATCCCTAATGGAGATAGATTTTGATGGAATCACTCAGAGCCAGGTCAAATCCATCCGAGGTAGATTGTTTGACTGAGTGACTTGGCACTTGGAGATAGATGAATATAGTGTTTTCCTGATAGTATTTCAAATGTTTGCTGCTACACTTGAAGCACTGCTTTGTTGGGATGATGTATGCCCATGTGCAGGGGGCTGGCACAAGGTAGATGCACCACTTATTGCCCCAGGGGCTTATGTGGGACTTTGATGATACAGAAGTTTCTGCACAGGGCTTGTAGCATAATATGTAATGTAGTCGGTAGCGATTTCTGCTATGAAGAGGCTAGACATGAACCAAACGTGGAGCAGAGCTTGTGTGTGCATTAGCCCTTTGGAAAGCACTGTTGCCAATTCACTTGCACGTGAGACAGTACTGTAGGCTAAGCTTAAGCAGATTGGACTATATTCTGCTCATGCTCATGTTGATATAAATCCAGAATAACTCCACTGAGAAGCAAAGAGTGAGAGGACATTTTGGTTCTTTGAGCAAGATAACCTTCACTGACATCCAGTAAATGACAGGCAGGACCACGGGACTTGCTGAGCAACAACACCTGCAAAGCATTGAGCTCATGCAACTCGCATTTGGGCCTAAAGAACCTTAAGAAGTCACTAACAATAGCTTGCTTATAATATTATGGTCCAGCGACATCACCTTTATATCCTACAAATAGAGCAGAATGACAGTTGGGGCTGAGAGTCTTGTTAATAAGAAAAGCACTTCCTCTTTTGACTTCTGGCTGTGATTAACCTCATCGTGTAATGTTTTGTGTGTTAACATTTAGCTCTGTTAAAGAATCTAAATACTACATTTGAGGAGATGGAAGTTGTTAGCAGAGCTGGATTGGGAATGCTGAAATTTGTCGAAGCAGTAATGAGCTACTGTGATGTATTTAAAGAAGTCAAGCCAAAGAGAGAGAAGGTACTGTGTACTGTGTGCAGCCACAGTCATGAGGGTCATTGAAGAGTTTTTATTATGACAAAATATGCTTGGTAATTATATAAATTGTGGAGTTTGTGAAAGTGGAGTTTGCTAGAACCATGGCAGCCAAGGGCTATACAGCCTTTCAGCTGCAAGCTGTTGTATTCAACATAATAAAGCTCTGTGATGCATCCCATCTGAACTGCAGCTGGAAGGAAAAGAGATGTGCCCAAGAGGAATTTGTAAAGTAATGTCTGCAGGAGGAAATTAAAGTTTATAGGTGCCTACCTGCAACAGACTTAAAATAATACCCATGGCATTTGGCATAGAGGGATGCAATGGTAGATTAAAACTCCTTTTCCTGGACTTAAGCAGAGACCAGACTCATGACTTTTTAAAATGGGACTAGAAACCATCTGCATGTAAAAATAGAAACTTAAAAGCTGAAAAAAGTCTTCCATTATACATCACGATGCCTTTAATAATGCAGGTGGCCAGGTTGGAACGAAACTATTTCTTAAGTAAACGTGAACTGGAAAAGATACAGGCAGAGCTGACAACAATTCAAAATGAGCTGAAGGCTTTGGGGGACAAGTATGAAGCTGCAATAAGGGAGAAGCAACAACTGCAAGAAGAAGCAGAGATTATGGAGAGGAGACTTATTGCTGCTGACAAGCTCATCTCTGGTTTGGGCTCTGAAAATGTAAGGTGAGGCTAGTTCCCGGAAGGAGAGATTTTGATATTAAAATGTAAGATCCTAGAGGTTGAGACATGGATAAAACCTGCATATTCACCTTAGGGTCTTAAGCATCTTTGAAAATTGTAACCTGTGCGTTTTGTTTGCTTCCCTGTAGCAACTAAACAGTGAAAAAATAATACAAATTGGTAATATGATTTTTAAAATTAGGGGCTTTTATCAGACAGGTTTCCAGTTGATCTTTTCAATTTAAAGAGGGAAAATACTAGTTAAAGGTATGAGACTTATTTTAGATTAAAAGAGAGGAGGTACCAAGTCTGACTCAACTATCTGCTGGCAGCTGCGATAATAAGTTGGACTCTTTCAACCTGCTGTTAACGTTTCAAAAGATACTTTGTGCTCTGTAGAATTCTCTTACACCTTCTCACTGTGCAGCAACAGTAACCTTGACCTGACCCTGTATTCCTCCATTTTTCTACCAGATGGACAAAGGATTTAGAGGAGTTAAAAATGCGAAAAGTGAAATTGCTTGGAGACTGTCTGCTCTGTGCCGCCTTCCTGAGCTATGAAGGGGCATTCAACTGGGAGTTCCGTAATGAAATGGTGTATCAGGTGTGGCAAGAGGACATCCTCTCACGTGATATCCCCCTCAGTCAGCCCTTCCGATTGGAAAACCTCCTGACAGACGATGTAGAGATCAGCAGGTAGGTCAGATCAGCAAGCCCAGCTGCTACTGTGGGTGAGGGATGTACCAGGTCACAAAGGTGGGATGTGGCCTGGATCCAGAATTAGACACCATTTGTATAGGCAGGGGGGCTCAAGCCCATCTCTTATTTTATATGTGAAATCACAGAGAATAGAGAAAGTTTCTCCCCTGAGGACCAACTTTCTGAAAACAGCACCATCTTTTTCAGCAAAGACCAATTGAATTGCCATCCAAGACTCTCAAAGTGCTTTATGTATTTTGAGTCCTCTCTGCATACAAAATTAAATGTTTACCACATATTATTCCTGTTAGCCCTGAAGCCAATAAAGCCCTTTCTTTATCATGTATACTGTATCCTACTCACACTGAGCAGATGAATCAGCACCTAAATTAGAATTTGGAGCTCTAGTCCTGCTCTTTATTACACTTTAGGTACTCAGTTGAAGGTAACTGTAATACTGTACAGCACTGTAGGAATACCTAACATAGATGAGAAGGATAAATGTAATGTAGGGAAGAATCTGAAGACACTAGGCTTTTACAAGTGTGAACAATGGCAAGTTTCATAGAACAGAATCTTTACTGCTGGTGCTGAAATACCATCATCACAGAGATAGCCTCCTTCGACTTTCAGATCCCAAATCTTCCATTCGATCCCACCAGAGCCCCCCCAAGGAATGACAAGATTGAACGGTCACAAACCTCCACTGTGACCAGTTCAGGCTGGACATAAGAATTTCTTCACTGTCCAAGCCCCCAAGGTTTGGAACAGACTGCCACCTGAGGCGGCTCAAGCGCCCTCTATGAACGCCTTCAAAACACATTTGGATGCTTATCTTGCTGGGATCCTGTGATCCCTGCTGACTTCCTGCCCCTGGGGTGGGGGGCTGGACTTGATGATCCTCCAGGGTCCCTTCCAGCCCAAATGTCTATGAAATCTATGAAATCTTTGTGTAAGCTGTGGTCATGGAGTATAATAGACACCTGTGTTTTATTCTTCTAGGGCACTCAGGAACCTGGAGCTACATAAAGCCAGTTTAGAACATTTTACGAGGTAGACTTAGGCTCCGAGTTTATCCAAAGCCCTTTGGAAGTCTTCTGTTGACATCAGTGGGTTTGGATCAGGGCTTTCCTCATTTGTCCTGTTTTGTGCAGAATTATTCACTATAATATATTAACCTGTGCTTTTGCCAGGCTAGTTCTGACATAAGCAGTGATACTTTCATTCATCTGTTGGAGACTCTTTCATCGTGTAATACTCTGTGTTCTAGTGTACTTAATGCTCAGTGGAGCAGCTATGTTTTACACACCAGCAACGTATGTAGCTGTACCATGAAGTATGACATACCTCCCAGTCTCTCTTCTGTTTCCTTCATAGGTGGGGTTCTCAGGGTTTGCCCCCCGATGAACTCTCTGTTCAGAATGGCATTCTGACTACATGTGCCAGTCGCTTCCCCTTGTGCATAGACCCCCAGCAGCAGGCACTGAATTGGATCAAGAGAAAGGAAGAAAAAAACAACTTGAGGGTGATGCTGAATTTTGATTTGATTTTTGTACCTGTTGGATTGAACAGTGTATTAATATTTGACATCTTGCACAAGTTACTAGTGAAATTAATGGTCAACATGGTTGAACCTCAGAAGAGTTTGTGTGGCAGTGCACCTTTGGTGCCTGCCACTTTAAGGGCTGGAGCAAGCAGCTGGCAGGTGCTTGATTAAGGTGGCCATTTTCAAACTTAGGCAAGCAAGGCAGAGGCAGCAGTTTGCTGCTTGCAGCTAAGGGAGCAACATCACCCGGCTGAGTGGCTGCTTGGAACATCTTGGAGGTAAGGGCAGGAGCTATGGGGATGGCAGGAGGCTCCTGGTCTTGGGCATGACCTGAAACTGCACTCTGCTGGGGTAAGGAGGCCTGGTGGGACTGCATGTGGCGGGACATTGCCATTCAAAATACCAGGACCAAGCAACCAGGTGGACCCATATAGGAGAGAGTGGATTAACTGCTTAGAAGCCTGACTCAAGGTACCCTCAACTGATCAGTGCTGGGGCCAGGACCAGAAGGGTCAAAAGGGTCAGAGTACCCACTGCAAGGGACACCCAAAGCCAGGGGGCCTGGGGTTCTGACTGGCTTAGAGGTGGGGCCAGGGCATGTGTGGCCAAAGGTCAAAGAGCAGGGGCTACTGCTGAGAGGGAGAAGAATACAGAGAGCTTGACAGCTCAGAATGAGGCCCGAGTAGGCCGCCTGACTAGGAAGGATCTAGTTGGGGTTCAAACTAGGATGTTATGGGCCCCAGTGTGAAGCTGGAGCTATTAAGAACTTGGATACCATCTGTGAGGCATGGGCCATTGTGTATGGAAGGTATGGAGCTGTGGTTAACTCCCCCTGGCATCAGTGCATAGAATGGGCAGCCTCCTGCATTTACCACCAGTTTATTATACCAGCAAAGTTGTGGCAGGCGAGACTGGGTGGACTGACCCATATAGACAGGTGGGTAGACCGAGGTTGAGACCTGGCCCTGAATGTGCCCCCTGTCACAGTTTGGATGAGCATCTAACACTTTCCATTGCTTACCTTCATTGCAAGGTGCATTTTTTGCCTCATGTTTCCAAAGGTCTGGGCCAGGTCTCAGCTGCATGAGGCAGTTTTTCTGTCAGATGATAATATAGGCAAGGTAGTTCTCACGTGATCATGACAAAGAAAGTCCAGTCTAGGGCTGTGTGAAGCTTCGGGTGCTGATTCGATTCGGAGGAGATTTGGCTCGATTCGGCAGCTGAATCTCCAAATCCGGATCGAATTGAGAGACCAATAAAAAGGTCCGTATCGATTTGAAGCTCTCCAAATTGATCTGGAGAGGTTTGGAGATTTGGGTGGTCCCCACTCACCACTGCAGGGAGCTGGACCTGGACTCCATGCCAGTAAGTAGGAGGCTGGAGGAAGGCTGGAGGACGGGACCATGGGGGGACTCCCACCAAGCCCCATCCCCTGCCTGAACCCCCTCAACACCCGCCCACTCTCCCAGCCCCCCCCACATGGTTGCTCCACCCGCCCCAACATCCTGACGCTTTAAAAAAAACAAAAACTAAAACAAACTAAATAAGGCAGCCCTGTAGTCACCAGCTCCTGCCAGATGGTGAGGGGTCCCCACTGCCCAACAGTGCACGCGGGGCAGCCATTGATGGGGTGGGGAGAGCGGGTGGGAGATGGGGCTTGTTTGACTTGGAGATTCGGCAGTGGCCAAATCGTCGAATCAGATTTGGCTGAACCAATTCAGGACAGTGAATCAAATTGCTGTCCCCTGAATCTGCTGTATCTGAATCTGAAGTGAATACTAGCCCCTTCACACAGGCCTAGTGTACTCCTTGTTCCCTACCAGTGAAACTTCCATCGTCTGCAGGATGAAAGGCAGAGCTCCACAAACAGCAGAGCTTTTTTCGAATGTTCACAATTGTATAAGTGCAATGTTTAGCAAGTTGTTAGCTCTGTTTCCCAACCTTTCTATTTTTGTGTTCTCTTCCAGATGGCTTCTTTTAATGATCCAGATTTCCTTAAACAGCTAGAAATGGCCATAAAGTATGGAAGTCCCTTCCTGTTCCATGACGTTGATGAATATATAGATCCTGTCATAGACAATGTCTTGGAAAAGAATTTTAAAGTGGGGCAGGGCCGAACTTTCATCATCTTGGGTGATAAGGAAGTCGACTATGACAGTAACTTCAAATTGTACCTGAACACTAAGCTTGCTAACCCTAAATATTCACCATCAGTATTTGGGAAAGCCATGGTTATCAATTATACAGGTAAGCAAATGCCTGCTTTTGTGCAACAGGACACATCTTAAGTATGCATGGCTATTGTTAAGTTTTCAATTGCTCTAAAGAACCCAGATATTTCCTATTATATCAGAAAGTACCACAAAGTACTTGGTATGGGTTGAACTGCAAACTGGGAGTGTTTTCAGTAGGTGGATATAAGTTGCAAATCCATTAGTCTGAAGTCAGTTGCCCTTTTAGTTGGACTAACTGGCGTTTCTCTGACTGCACATATCTGGCACTGGTCTGAATGAAAGGCAGAATCTGGCACTGGTATTTATGTTGTACTATATGACATGAGATGCTATTCAGAATGAGGAAAGCTATATCAGAATCTGGTTCTATATGAGGCAGAAGACAGGGAGCAAGTTCTGAGATAGTCAGAAGCACAGGCAGTAGTTACAGAAGTGGGATACAGGAATTATCTGGTACATTAGGATGTGTAGCTCTTGAACTAAACGTCACTGACTAGATCTGTCAGACAAGGCCCAGATCTGTTTGGTTAATGGTTCTGTGCAATAATTGTGCCACACCCTTGAGCATGCAATGCTGATAAATTATGTAGGTTTAAGGCGCAGCAGGAAAACTAGCCTTTGGGTTTTAACTAGCTCTGCACTAAATGTATGGCTCTTCATATACTCCTATAGTTACTCTAAAAGGCCTGGAAGACCAACTGCTTAGCGTTATCGTGGGGTTTGAAAGAAGAGAGCTAGAAGAGCAGAGAGAACATCTCATCCAGGAAACCAGTGAGAACAAAAACTTGCTAAAGGATCTGGAAGACTCTCTCCTCCGCGAGCTGGCGACTTCCACAGGAAACATGTTGGATAATGTGGACTTGGTGCACACCCTGGAGGAGACAAAATCCAAAGCTACTGAGGTACCTCTCTAGCCTTACCTTGCAGCACTTCTTCCCCAGCTGCCCCTTCTTTCCTTTGGGTTTGTTTCATCCTCCAGTATTCTGCAAGTTAGACCTAAGTTGGAAAAGGAGCTGAGGGCCTGTCTGCACAGGAAAGACACTGGCACATGGACTAGGGAAAGACTCTCCAGTGTAGTAGCTGCTTCTTGTCAGATCCCCAGGTTGACACTCTTTGCATAGGTGACATGGCTTGCAAAGAGTGTCAGCACATGGAATTAAGGGAGTATCTGGTCTACTGTAAGCTCGCAGTAGTGTTTACTGTGGGGTTTGTTCTCCACATAGATAGATAAGCTGTAAGAGTCACATCCTGGGCAGCTGGACATGAGAATTCTTTCAGGTACAGGTGTAGCACGTGTGCCTGGAGACAGAAGTCTGAATTCCCAAAGAATTTACTTTCCCACTCACGCACAGTCACCCACCTAACTAAAGAATATGCAGTATGTCTTGAGAAACGTGGTTAATGTATTTTTAAAACCTAGGTGTTCAGAATAGTTCAAAATGCTATTTCAGTATTGTTTGTCTACAGATTAGCTCAGCACATAATACATCATGTCACTCATTACAGCAGTTATATACAAATGAAATCAATTTCAAGGTTTTCTCACTTACAACTAGGTATCAGAGAAACTTAAGCTGGCTGAGAAGACAGCCATGGACATTGACAAGCTGCGAGATGGCTACCGGCCTGCTGCGAAGAGGGGTGCCATTTTGTTCTTTGTCTTGTCTGAGATGGCCCTGGTCAACTCCATGTATCAGTACTCCTTGGCTTCCTTCTTAGAGGTATTTGGATTTTCACTTCGAAAATCCATGCCCAACTCAGTTCTTCCAAAGAGGCTACAAAATATCATGGATACACTGACGTTCAATGTCTATAACTATGGCTGCACAGGTTAGTGTGATTAGCCAGTTGGGTAAGCGTGTGTCCTTGTAATGCATGTGCCTTCAGTCAGCTGTGTAGAACCCCAAAGTTTGTGCTGCCAAAGGTGGTTCATCAGAAGTTGAATTCCTTCTCTGTTCCCTGCTGAGACTTGTAATCCTTTGTGGCTCATCTTCCCTCATGGCAACATTGCTCTGAAGTACAGAGAAGTGCTGCAATCCATCCATGCAACTTTAAGATGTCCTGCTACTCTGAATAAAGTATTGGCTACAAATATCAATGGTTCTAAACTGAAACTATGGAAAGTGGCACCCTGGCCTGCTGCAGATTGAAGGTGATTTGACGCCAAATTCAGGCCTGAATGTCAATATAGCAGCAGGTTCATATTTCTATGGGTCTTGGCTCCAAACTCCATTTCTCATTCCCTATAACTTTGTAGGGCAATCAGGCTTAGGACTTGGAGCTGAAGCTTGGAGTTGAAGCTTGCTGAATTTCTAAATGGTTTAGAAGCAGGCTGATGAGAATGTTACCTTCTTATTGCAGGCTTGTTTGAGAGACACAAGTTACTTTTTTCCTTTAATATGACTGTCAAGATAGAACAAGCTGATGGCAGAGTCCCACAGGAAGAACTTGACTTCTTTTTAAAAGGTAACGTGAACTTTTAGTGTTTGACTGTAACAGCACATTAGGCTACATCTTCAGCTGGTAAAAATTGTTGAAGTGCCCTCAAAGCCAACAGGGCTGTAACAGTTTACACCAGTTGAATATCTTGGCCCTTTGTGAAACACTGATTCTACTGAAGCCAGTGGCAAAGCTCCCGCTGACTTCAGGGGGCCAACATGCCATCCCAAGAGTTCATTGGTGGTTAAATGGATAAATGGTGGCAGAAATAATACCTTGGCCTTCAGACACTTGCACAGATTCCTCCAGTGAACTAATTCATAGGTATTGGGCTCCCAGTTAACAAGTTTCCTGGGATGGGTTGTCTGAGTAGACCATGTATTGTGGCATTTATGACAATGATGTACTCATTTTTCTGAACCATGACCAGGGAATATCTCATTGGAGAAGAGTGCACGGAAGAAGCCATATACTTGGCTTTCAGATCAAGGCTGGGAGGACGTAATGCGCCTGTCTGAACTGTTTCCTGAGAAATTTGAGTCTCTTCCAGATGATGTAGAGAAAAATCCAGATGTATGGAAAAATGTAGGTGCTTTTTTCCCCTTCCCAACTATTATATGTTCAAATATAATATAACTTGTAAGAATTTTTTTTGGGGGGGCGGGGGGGAGCGGGGCATGTCATTAGCTTTTTCATTTGATGTCTTGATCAGCTTCTACTTTGGAAGATAAAGAGTAAATAGCATGATGGATTTGGGAACATGGGCATTGTGGTAATGGGGAAAAAACAGTCACCCATGTAGCCTGATATTCTGTCTCTAACCAGATGCATTAGGAGAAAGGAAACCCAATAGTGTTCAATTCATGAATTGCCCAGCCCATGGGGGAAGTTTCTTCATGACTTGAGACAATCAGTATTTGGCTTACACCCTGAATAGAGAGTTCTTAATGTTTTAAGACATTTTCCATACTGTAACAGTAGGGATTCTTGTTTTCCATGTAGATACCTTAGGCAAAATTGTGTCTCATTGAAATCAACAGGAGTTTTGATTTCAGTAGAGACAGGCTTTCACTTCTAATATTTTGTTTAATTCTACTATGCACTATGTAAACCATTTCCTTTACTAACTTTTAAATTCGCTGCATTTGTTTCATTACATGCCTCTTTTTCCTTGAAATATAATAGAGAGCAAAGGAAGTCCTTGATTTGCTTACTGCAGGGTATTCACTATTACTTTTAGCTTGCGATTATGATTTTTGTTTCTGTCATAAGAAAAATTCCAGCCATAACATGGAAATGTGCAGGTGATTCCAGCCACCCATGTTTTTAGATGGAAAAAGTTGAAGTGATGGCATTCACTTAATATTTTTTTCCAGTTTTTCTTTAATGATCTTCTCTGAGTTTCTTGTTTATTTCCCTTTCTTTTCTTCCCATATCTGTTTCTCTTGTTTATTTCTTTTATGAGACTGACTCTGCCTCTCCTAATATATCAGTTTATTTAGCCATTTGGCTAACCTGTATTCTCTGTTGTACTTCTTCACCCAGTGGTATGACCTAGATGCCCTGGAACAATCACCATTTCCCATGCACTACTGCAAAAGTCTCACACATTTTCAGAAGCTCCTGCTTTTGCGGTGTTTCCGAGTGGACCGGGTGTACCGTGCAGTGACTGATTACGTCACTTTGACAATGAGTGAGAAGTAAGTGCTGTCACATTGTTGTTCACTGGAATCTTTCTAATTTTTAAAGAACTGTAGAAGTCAGAGGTTCTCTGAAGGAATCACCAAGCATCTATTGTAGATTAAGGTTTAGTGGTCACAAATCTAAACCCGGCAAGGAAAAGGATTGTATTCCATTCTGACTGGTATTTTGTGCTTTAAGGTCTTTGGATGCTAAACAAAAAGTAGGCGTTGATTTAAAATCACTGTCAGAATTTCTCCTTTTCCATGCTGTTGCACCTAGGTAAGTATGTCTGGGGAGAATTTGTACTCAGGAAAACAAACCAGTCTCTGCTGATGCCTTGACTTTCCCAAGCCTATGTAGTACAGATTTGTACATGCTTCTACTTCCTCGTAGCCTCTTAACACATAGTTAAAGGTGCTGTATGAGAGGGGATTTTTAAAAAAAATTAATTTCAGTAACCTAAGCTGGTATTTCCAGCCAAACATTGTTGGAGATACAGCTGTCTTTTCTATCATTTTGGGCAGTGTGGTAATCCTGGGTGCCTGAAAATGTCAGCTCTTTGCTCACAGTATCGCTTCACCTAACATTAACTGTCATGTCTTTCCCATTCTCTCTCCCTCCTGGCTAAGATGCTTTCCAAACTGCCAACTGATAATAGACATTTTTAAAGGTCCTTTCCATTAAAAAATAGTCACATAATTATACAGCTGGAAGGGACCTGAAGAGTCCAGGCCTGGTGCACAGATGCCAGATGCATTGTTCATAAATCAACCTAGACTTGTGCCTGTCTGGCATCTGCCTTAAAACCACCAGTGAAGAAAATTCTATGTAAAATAACCCCCATAAAGTCATTTAACCTTGGTTTATTTAGCCTTTGCCTTCTCAAGATAGGTAGTTTATAATTAGAACTGGCTAAGAAATATTAGATGGTAGTTTTCCATGGGAAAAAGCAGTGTAATTGAAATCTAAAGATTTCTCAGGAATGTGTCAGTTTTGAAAAACAATTGTCATCAGAAACATGGCCAAATAAATCATTTCATTTTTCTTATTTTCTTTCAATGACTTCAAAACATTTGGATTTTATAAGGTAAAAGGTTTTGTTTTGGCTTTTTCCATTTTGGTAAATTTTGCTTCTTATTTCAATATATTAAAAGACTAGTTTGAATTATTTATAGACAATATTGTGTTTACCTTATTGAAACAAAACAGTTTCATGTTATTGAACCAAAACATTCAATGGTCCCAAAATGAAGTTAATTTTTGTTCACTGGTAAATCTTGTAATTTCATTTTTTTTGTCCATTTTGGAGTCTTAGATCTTCATGGTCTTCCTGGTATATTATTTGATCATCCTGCCTAAATAAGACACGATTTATATCCCTGATAACTTTTCCAGATTGAATGTTATTGACTATTTTTGTGATAATTAATGAAGCAATTTCCTGTTTTCCTGTTTTCTTGCCCTCTCTCTGCAGGTATGTTCAGCCTCCTGTGATCAGCTTTGACGCTATCTTTGAGCAGAGCACTCCTTACTCACCAGTTGTTTTTATCCTAAGTCCTGGGTCCGACCCTGCCAGTGACCTCATGAAGCTGGCTGAACGGACAGGCTTTGGAGGAAGCAGGCTCAAATTCCTCGCCATGGGACAAGGACAAGAAAAGGCAAGTGGCTGTGCACAAACACTGGTCAGTGGGGTAGCAGGTGTGTGCTTGGGTTTGCTCTGTCAGCTTGTGAATATTGCATCTTGGAGCTGCACTAATTAAAAGACCCCTCCCCCTGTCTATAAACACCCTAAGAGTTTAAGTCACTTTTCAGCTGTTGATATGAATGTCGGGAGAGTTGTAACTGCGAATTGGGGTTTGGGGAATCTGCCATGCACTCTTTATGCTTCCAGTTATTTCTGTGCTCTGCCATGAACCCTGAAATGGGATTTTCAAAAGCACTTAACATTCGATTGACTGCTGCAATTGAAGTCAGTGGCAAAACTCCTATTAGCTTCCACAAGATCAACATTAGGTCAGTGCCAAGGACTTCTGAAAATACCACCTTAATAGATATATCAGCGGCTCTTCCAAAACTAGGTATTCCTGCAAGGCTCTGAGAAGGGGGACAGTTGCTTCATTTGCAGATGTTTGTTACCACTGGAGGATGCCTAGTGAACTCTGTGGTACCATAACATGTTCTGCTTTGCTTTCTTGCCCTGAGGAAGCATCAGAAGCACTAAACCATTCAGAATCCCTTCACTTGCAGAGTTGAAAGAAACTTTACTCATAAGCAGCTTGTTTCCATCTCATTGATGCAGGTTGCACTGCAGTTGCTGGAAAATGCGGTGGCTCGTGGACAGTGGTTAATGTTGCAGAACTGTCATCTCTTGGTGAAATGGCTGATTGATTTGGAGAAGGCCTTGGAGAAAATTACAAAGCCTCATCCAGACTTCCGCTTGTGGCTGACGACTGACCCAACCAAGGGCTTTCCTATCGGAATACTTCAGAAGTCTTTGAAGGTACAGTACAGTAGGAACGTGCTAGCAGAGGGCATGAGTAACCATGGCTGTTCAGGCAGTCCTGATTTGAGGCTGGCCCAAGCGCAGGATGTAAAATGGGGCCCTAAGTTGTCTTTTTTTTTTTTTTGGTGTGAGCAAGATTCTGTTTCATTCTCAATTTTTCAACTGGTGGATTTTCTTTGGTAGGCAGGATGCTTAACAGAAGCATTCACTGGCCCACTACTTTAAGGTGGGTAGCTCCAAGTGATGTCCTGTCAGTAAACCTACACAGCTTGGCAAATGAACATTGAACCCAAATGTCACATGGGTGGGTTAGAAAATACCCAGATACATGGAAATACTTTCTGTCAGGTCTAATGCTTAAATAGAGACATGAGATCTGTGACTAGCTTGGCAACAGTGAGAGTGGAGCAGACATTGTAACAGAATAATGGTTTCCAGCTGCTTCTTCAGTCTGATACACTTATCACAGCCAAGCTGAACTGATTTTTTTTTTTAAATTGCAAGCCAGAAATATTGCTCTGATGTTTGTTCTGTGGTTACTTTATTTCTGTTGTTCTAAATCACTGCTGCAAGCATATTTTTTCTCTTAGATGTTAGGGCAGTGGCATGATACTTCAACCACTCTCACCAAGTCAAACAATCTAAGCTGCCAATGGCATCTTTCATAGATTTCATAGACATTAGGGCTGGAAGGGACCTTGGAAGATCATGGAGTCCAGCCCCCCGCCCAAAGGGCAGGAAGTCAGCTGGGGTCACAGGATCCCAGCAAGATAAGCATCCAATTTGCTCTTGAAGGT
>NW_017728921.1:5878528-5880903 GCF_001723895.1 Crocodylus porosus
GTGCCTAAATCAGTAGCTGGAAGAAATAGACACACACATGTCTTCAGCTTGTGACTCTGCAAATTCCCAGTTGCGGAGAAGGATGCATTCACTGCTGACAAGTCAAGGACTCAGTTACGCATGCTCCTGGGGTTCTGTGACTTTGTAAAAATCAAATCACAAAGCTGGCCATGCCTCAGACTCCCCATCTGTAAAATGAGTTCAGCGATCTTCACATACCTCTAAAAGGATGATGGAAAGTTAAGTTAAAATGTGTAATTTTGAGTATCTAAATTTGATCTCAAAGTGTAATTCAGTATTCCTAAGTACATATTTCTAGTTCTGTTATACTTAAGAAAATCTGTAACTTCCCTCTCTATATTTTTACCTTAATGCATATAGAAAAAATGTAAAGTGCATAATTTCATGGAATAAAAATACCCTTGTTCACATGGGATGATAAAGCTGATCTAATGTTTAAGTGTTTCATTGTTTTACTCATTTGCTGTAATGTAAAGAACATGATGTATTTCCACTTTTCCACCAAATAGCCTCTAACCAAATATTCAGGGTTGAAGGAGAATCGACAGTTTGTCTTTCTTCTTTCTGCCAGGTTGTCACAGAACCACCTAATGGTCTGAAACTGAACATGAGAGCCACTTACTTCAAAATCCCCCATGAAGCCCTAGAGCAGTGCCCACATCCTGCTTTTAAATCTCTGGTCTATGTCTTGGCATTTTTCCATGCTGTGGTTCAGGAGAGGAGGAAGTTTGGGAAGATTGGCTGGAATGTACCATACGACTTCAATGAATCAGATTTCCAGGTGTGAACCTAATATTAATAGCCATGCAAGTTACTTTTGAGAATGTCTGTCTGTCTTGCCTTCTTCCTCACAGTAAGAATGTTCTTCCTCCTCCTCTTCCCATTCTTCAGACACTGTTGACTCGCTATCTTTTATAATGTTGCCATGAGCTAGTATTAAGCTTGGTAAGAAAGAGGAGGCAGATGCATGTTCTCTTCCCTTTCCATTTCCCCCTCTGACTTTCCTACAGGAAGTGTTTGTTTTTTTCCTTTCTTTTGAGGAGGTAGGATGATTAAATCCTGAATCGGAACCTTATGAAAGCTAAACAAACCTCTGAACACATTCACTTGATTTGCGTATCTTCTCTAACCTGCTTAAATGACCCTGCTAGGTATGCATGGAAATTCTGAACACGTATTTGACCAAAGCTTTCCAGCAAAGCGATGATAAAATCCCCTGGGGCAGCCTCAAGTATCTAATTGGAGAGGTAAGCACTTAATATGACTTTGTTCCAGAGCTTTGTGGTTAAAAAGAAGTCATGTAAATAAAGATGCCTTTTTGTTTGTGCTATTGTCAAGTACAGGAGGCTCCTCCTCTTTCCTGACTTGCCCTAGGAATTGCTACATGGCCCCAGACAAGGCACTGCGTTTAAATTAAAATGGAGCAAAGTGCTTGCAGTAGGAGTAGAGATTACGGATCAGTTCTTGGGGAGACAGACTGTTGAGTGCCTTTTGCTGAAGGATCCCCAGAGATAGCTGCAAGGATTTTTCTTGCAATGGGCTACTGCAGAAGACTGGATGGTTGCACAGCTCCTGTGATGTACCAGTCCCACCATTGCAGAGTGGGTAGTATCTAGCACCGCTGGCAAGGAGAGGAATTTTTATCTAAGAAAGCTTTTGTTCTGCTGGGGTTTTCAAGAATTATCCAGCTTGACTGACAGGAACAGCCTAGACAACTATCTATGTAGTATCCAAACTCTTCTTGCTTCTTTCCTATTCAGAGGAGCTATAAGAGAAGTATAGGGTTTGTTGTGAAAGGGGCAATAGGATGCGCTATGCAGGCCTTGATACAGCAAAGGTTGCCATGGAGCCTTCAATGCTGTAAAATCAGATTGTCACAAGTACAAGCGTGTGATATTGAAACTGGTTATTTGAATGGCTAGGTCATGTACGGTGGGCGTGCGATTGACAGCTTTGATCGCCGCATCCTGACCACTTACATGGATGAGTACTTGGGAGATTTCATCTTTGACACCTTCCAGCCTTTCCATTTCTACAGAAACAATGAGGTGGATTATAAAATCCCAGCTGGGCAGCTAAAGGATGACTTTGTGGGTAAGAAATGCTCTTCCTTTTCCCTGAGTTTAGTATTGAAAACTGCACTTGTACTAGGGTTTGCTTTCTGTTTCCCTTATATAAGGCATGTAACCAGTATGGGGAAGAAGCAGGAGGAACTCGCCCTCCTCCTAGCTGTCACCAGCCCTGACATAGTAGGGATCACAGAAACGTGGTGGGACTCATCGCATGACTGGGCGGTGAGTGTCAAGGGCTATAGGCTATACAGGAGGGACAGGATAGGAAGGAAAGGTGGAGGA
>NW_017728921.1:5880914-5906611 GCF_001723895.1 Crocodylus porosus
CCCCGGTGCTCTTTCCTGCCAAGGCAGGGGGTCGGACTAGATGATCTACCTAGGTCCCTTCCGACTCTAGCTACTATGAAACTATGAAACATCACTTAGCCCAAGGTTCCAGCCACAGCTTTGATTTCCAAGAGGAAGGGATGCACAATAGGCTATTGTTTGCCTCATTGTTCTCATCTGGGTGCTGTCTCTTAGTGTGTTGCATTCTGATGAGCCTCATGGATTTTTGTGTTCTAGCGGAGGTAGAATCTCTTCCACTTGCTAACACGCCAGAGGTGTTTGGACTTCATCCTAATGCTGAAATTGGATATTATACACAGGCAGCTCGAGACATGTGGTCTCATCTCCTGGAGCTCCAGCCGCAAACAGGTACAGTTCTCTGTCACAACTCTTGCAACGAGAAAGCAAGCCCTGAGGGCCAGCTCCACAAAGGGACTTGAGCGCTGTACAGCTCAGCACCACACCACCTAATTTCTAGGTGTCCAGCTCTTGAAGTAGAATCCACAGCCCCTGCCTCAACTCCCTCTACCACGCAGGAGGAGGGGTTTGATTTGAGAGTGAGCATAGAAAATATAAAGGCCTTTAGCTTTAACCTCTCTGTGCTGTGTCTATTTCAGGTGAATCTGGTACTGGAATCAGTCGAGATGAATATATTGGACAGGTTGCCAAGGACATAGAAAACAAAATACCGCAAATATTTGATCTTGATCAGATAAGAAAGTCTTTGGGCACTGACATTTCACCTACAACAGTGGTGCTGTTACAGGAATTGGAACGTTTCAACAGACTGATTGTCCGTATGGCCAAATCACTGGCAGAGCTACAAAGAGTAAAGAGTATTATTATTCAAAGCTAATTCCTCTCTGCTGAAAGCTGCTGGGCTCTGAAATGTCTAAGTTATGTCTTTGTAAATTCTCTCATCAGGCCTTGGCTGGGGAAGTTGGAATGAGCAGCGAGCTAGATGAGGTGGCTCGGGCGCTCTTTAATGGACAGATCCCTAACATCTGGAGAAAGCTGGCCCCAGACACACTCAAAACACTTGGAAATTGGATGGTTTACTTCAGGAACAGATACAATCAGTACACGTCTTGGGTAAGTGAGGTGGGATGATTAATTTTTTATCTGTTTTGCATTTGCTGCCCAAAGTAGTGGTGAACTGTGTATCCTGATGCTAAGGTCTAAATCCTAATTGATCCGCACAGTTATGGCACTTGTTTATCAGCAGAACAGCAATTTTTGGCACTTAACACAGCCGGGTTTTTATTCCTACTTGTGGTGGAATAAGAGCCTCCTGCGTTCACTGCTTCTAGACGTAACATGGAGGAGGGTGGCCATCTGACCTAGTGGTTACTGCATTTCCCAAGGGAGTGTAAGATCTGAATTTTAGCCCCACCTTATCCACTGGAACATAGGGCTGGAATCATTTGGTTCACAGGCACTCAGTATCGATAAAGGAGTCTTTAAACCACGAAGACCATGCCACAGGTAAAAAACAGGTGAGAGCAGGGCATTGCCAATGCGCTGCCACTGTAACAGGAAGGAAGTAATTTATCTATGCTCAGCAGAGCCTAAGACAAGGACCAGACCTCTTGCTACAGAGGAAGGCAAAAACTTCCTGTGCCCATTAGACCTGGGCAAAAAATTCCTTCCTGACACCATCGCCAACTGCTAAGCCAGAACTCCCTGTCCTACTGCACTCTCCCTTCCATTACCTTAACTGAACTAGTTTAGTGTTAGTGGCAGTGGGTCCTTTCTTTCCCACCCCTGCACCTTCTTTGCTTGGAAGATTGGTCCAAGACTTCACTCCCCCTCACTGTATTCTAAGAAGTGGACTGAACTTGTGCCTTTCAATGGGGTGGAGGTGAGAGAGGGCTCTGAAATTTAAAAAAAAGGTAAGTAGACTTGAATACAGGGCTCACTCCTCACTAGAGTAGCATTCAGGTCACTGAGCCACCCTCCACTCTGCTTCTTGGTCTCACATCTCTTCACCTCCTGACTGCCTAATGGGTCTACTTCAAGAGGAGGGCTGGAGAGATCCTTAGCACACTTTTGTGTGGGTGGCCCAGCAATTAGTGCACTTTCCTAGGAAATAGGTGATGTTGGGTCAAGTTTCTGATGGGTGAGGACTGCCTAGATGCTGAGCAAGTGCCCTAACCACTGAGCAGAAAGGCCAGAGGGTCTGAGCAACAACCGGCTGGTAATCATGTGTTCTGCAGCTACAGCTTTGGGACTTAGTTGTCATACACATCTGAGTGAGTGCATAGTGCCCAGGCATCTGTTCAGACATAGTGCAGTCGTCTATGCATGCTCAGTAGCTATATGAGAACTGCGTGTAAGTGCGTTTAGGCCTGCAGAGGTGAGATACAGTTTAGACCATGATACAAAAAAATGCTTTAACAGAAAGCTGATTGCAACTGGTACAGGTGACAGCACAGGTGACTACCCCTAGCAGCACTGAATCCTTGCACAGGATGGGGTGACTGGCACTGAGCACTGGCAGTGCCTGTCTTGCATTGCTGGGGCTAGCAGGTGACTGTGTGGGCTCGTGGCCAGCGCTGCTCAGCGGCTGTATCTTTTAAGTGCTGTTTTGTCTGATTTTTTCAGGTCACTGAGAGCGAACCAAATGTGATATGGCTTGCTGGACTACACATTCCGGAGTCTTATCTCACAGCTCTTGTACAAGCCACATGCAGGAAGAACAGCTGGCCACTGGATCGCTCCACTTTGTACACACACGTGACTAAGTACAGCACTGCTGAGGAGGTCACCGAGCGCCCCGGACAAGGTAGCACTTGGTTCAAGCACAGGTTGAGAAAGACGACCCACAGTGAACAGCCTGTAGAGGCCCATTAATAGCAAAAAGTGTCTTCACAGGAGCAACTTGGTGTTTTTTCCCATAGATGCTTTAGACAAGCTGTTACCTTTTTCTGTCGTTCTGCAGGATGTTTTGTTTCTGGTCTGTATCTGGAAGGAGCAGACTGGGACATTGAGAACAGCTGTCTCATCAAGAGCAAGCCCAAAGTCTTGGTGGTAGATTTGCCTATTCTAAAGATCATTCCTATTGAAGCTCATAGACTCAAGCTACAGGTATGACCACTCTGCTGAAAGCAGGTGTTACAAGTTTTTTGTTGCTATTACCTAGATTGCTTGCCAGTCCCCTTTCTCTGTCTGCAGACAGTGTGTGGACAGGCATTTTAGTAGTATACTAATATCACTGTTTTAAGGATGATTTCTAGTATGACATGTACACTACCTCATTTTTCCTCCCTCAAGTAGTTGTCTCTGCTAGTATCTATCAGCTTAAGCGCCGTTTTTATCAGTAACTAACCCATATATCTTCAGCCAATAAAATTATGAAATAAAAATAAGCAGCTGCTCAAAAGATGCTGGGCTTGCAGTAACCCCCCAGACAAAGTCCTTGCATATTACAGATAAATTGTATTTCAGCTTTTTTCTCTTCCATCTTCAGGCTTTAGATCCCAGTTTCTAAAGCCACTGGCTACACTAAATATAAGGGTCCACTTCTGCAGACACTAAGCCCTGTTTAGGCTGCTTATCCCCGGGCTTAATTTTATTGTATAGAGCGGAACTACTTCCATGAGCAAAGGTTGTGTGGGGCCATGTCCTCCCTTGTACTTCAAACAATACCTGCCATGCTCATTGACTTTCCCTTTCTTTTAGAACACATTCCGGACCCCTGTATACACAACTTCCATGAGAAGAAATGCCATGGGTGTTGGCTTAGTTTTTGAAGCAGACCTTTTCACCACAAAGCACATTTCCCACTGGGTGCTGCAAGGGATTTGTCTCACTTTGAATGCTGACTGACACCAGAAAACATCAACTGCTGGATTTTCCATGCACAGAATCCATCGCTAGCACATGAAATCACTTTGCACCAAAAAGCATCAGGTCAGTTTTCCGTAGCTCAGTGTGTCAGGGGAGTTCAAAAGAGTTGCTTTAAATAAGAGGACAGCTGACAGAGATTTTTTTAAATTAAATATTTGCAGCAGTTTTTACTAAGCTGGTAGGCTTTAGCAGTACAAGGTGCATCTGATTTTGCTACTTCAACTCTGTTATCTATGTTTGAAAAAATAAAAGAGACATCAGCCATTTGTGTTTCCTTTTAGGACCTCTTCAGTCTAAACCACTAGTTCTCAATGTTTTGATGGTCAAGGCACCTCTTCATTAGACTCAAGGTCCCCATGGAAAAGCCCAGCTCTTAAGTTTCACTTGTTTTTTAACTATATAAAAATAACGGAGAGGTTTTTTGTTGCAAAAAATGTCAGAAAGACCACAGCAGGGCAGAATGTTTTTCTTTAACACTGGATTCTCTACTCTGGGTTGACCTTGGCAATTACGTTTGCACAACTAACAGTGCCTACCATGTGATACTTTCGGAAGGATCTCACCCCAGGGTGCCATCACACCTTGGTTGCAAATAACTGATCTAAAGGAGTTGGGTTGATGCAGCAGGTGAAGTGGTAACACACTCAAATGAAGCACACACACATACTGTAAGGAACATTCATGATTGTAAGAAACTTGTTTTTAATTATCCAGTGCATCACTTCTAGTGTCTTTTTTTAAGAGACTTCTTCCATCAGTGAACAAACAATTGCGTTGTTCAGTCATACAGCAGGTTGCCACAAAAATATGGCAACAGTCAAAACCAATGCTGGTTAATGCAATACACTTTAAAATGGTAAAACATTAAAACCACACACCTTCTTTTAACCATTTTCCAAGGACGTGGGCTTTTTTCTTTTATAAAGAAATCCTAACATGAAACAGCAGTGTATACTACCAAAACACAGTGCATGTGATTGACAGAAAATGCCGAGCAGGTTAATGCCAAAGGAATGGTGGACTGTCTTTGAAGAAGCAAGCCTTTGGGGGCTAGTCAAGATTAGTGTCTCACTAACTTGCGAGAATGGCGATACAGCCCCTGCACCCTGTGGGTATGCCCGAGTGCACATTTTAGACATGTCAAAACTAGCAAAAATGGCCTTTTTCGTGCTCAGGAAACTAATACTTATGCAAGGCAGAGGAGACCAGAATCACACAGGGTATTAACTGTGGAAAGAGGAGTAAAGGCAAGGCTGCAGTGCCACGGGGAACAAGAGGCAGATAGGGATCTTTATCAGCGTGAAGTATCGCATTGCTGAAGGCACACTTATTTATGTGTAAGAGCTGGGCGTCATTATTTTCCACGGGTTTTACTGCAATTGAGTAGACAGAGCAATACCACAAAGAGGGGAGTGACAGCATACCTAACAGATTATGATCCCTTTATGCTCTTCCCCAATAATCAAAGCGCAAATGCAGATATGAGCAAGCTGATTTCTTTTTCTCTGGGGGACAAGCACACTGCTGGAGGATAGTCCCTTAGGCCAAGCTAAAGACAAGCCACATTCCCCTGCCCCTTGCCCTCCCACAAAACAGAATGAGACAAGGTAAGGCACAACACATGAGATTTCCCCACCTCCATAAAGTATTTGGAGAACTAGGGCCGAGGGTTACTAAAGACTAGCCAAGGAAGCCTGGCATCTGATGTGGGGGGTGGGAGGGTAGTCTGGGTTAAGCACTCCCAAGTTAACTGACCCACATCCCAGCTAAAACATTATCTTTTAAATATTGAGGAGCTGATTAACACCCCCCGCAAAAAAAACAACACCACAAAAAACATTTTTGTCTCCAGCAATTCTGTTATTTCCCATGTTCTCCTTCCCTCAGTAGAAGCCACATATCCCTTGGCGGCTCTCCATAATTGACACATTTACAACTACCTGAAGTGTAGGTTTGCTAATAGCTGCTTTACAATCTGAACACCAGTGGCTCCTACATTGTTACAGCTTAACATTGCCAGATAATTCCCAAGCTACAATTTGGGCTTTGAAAACTTCCTTAACTCTCAGAATGGAGTGAGCCCAGGAGAACTTAGAGAACATAACTGAAATCATGATGAGTTCTGAAGGGGTTTTTACATTTTGACATTGAACGTATCTTACACCTTGGTAAGCAGCTTTGAGAGCCTTGTAAGGAAGGTGTGGTAAGTGCAAAGGATTCAGTAGTGTAGTAATATTTAAATAGTAGGCATCATTTCTAAATGCCAAAGCAGAAGCTGGCTTTCCATTAGGACAGAGTTCATACTCGCTCCACGAGGACTGTTAGCTAATAATTCTGATTCATGTTTTCTTCTCCAGTCTCCCAGAATAATAAGTTGAAGTTGTTAAAGATAGTTTAAATATGGATGTAAACCAAAATAATGCAGAGTTAATCAAATAAAAGCTTGTTGGGACCCTTGCAGTTTTGGAGAAGAACATCACAAAAAAAAAAAAGTAAAATCAGGATGTGATCAAGACCATGTGAAGAAGAGTTCTTTCTTAGGTCATCTAATCACGTATGTACATCTGCGTTCTTTTCAGTGCTGCCATCACAGCGGCTCTGTCACAAAAGTTAGTGACTGCGTATGAAATGCTACACACACACTATGGAGACATTGATTATCAAAGAAACATTGATATTTGTTGATAAAAGTTATCAGCCAATACATATTGCTGCAGGTTTATAATTAGTTAAGTTTATCTGTTGCTTGTTAATATTGATTAATAATGCAGACTGTAGCCTGTGCTTTTGTCCACATGTGCAGTTATAATAATGGAGTAGTACTTAGAAGCAAGCAGTCAGGTACACCTGATTTGGCCACAGCATTTATATACTTTGCAGTATGAACACAGTCATATTTGGGTTTCATTAAGTATGATAATCTAATGACAGATCTGGAAAAAATTTGGCATGCATGGGGTATTAAAAGAAACTTTACTGCAGATGAGGTTTATCCTATTTGATCACAGTGCAGAAATAGCAACAGAATAGAGCATCACATCACGTTACTTTGCTTAAACAGTTCTGTCCGTCCCTGAGTGCTTTCTGACCACTTTACTTTCATTGACCTGATCCACTGCCAACGTCTCAACCTCTGGCTGAGGCTGGGATGGTGCAACATGGTGAATTCTGTGCGCCACCCCAATGTGGGCCTTGTGCTGCTTCTCCCGGGCTGGGCTGTGTGGCTCACCTGATGTACGTTCTGAAGCAATGGGTGGAATAACTAAAGGCCTTTCTTTAATTAGGTGCATCTCTGCAGTCTCCCTGGCCAGTAAAAACGGAGTAGGATCAGGCATAGCATCGACAGGCTCTCGTAAAAGTAGCTTTCGGCCATCCGATCCTAGTCTGTAGGCCTCTTCAAATTCCGGGTTGAGTGGTGTTGACAGACTCTTCTTCATTCTGCGTCGTGGAGTTTCAGGTAGCTTGTCTTTAGGAGGGGCTGGCTTGTAGCTGGACAACACTGGACTTCCAGATGGGGTGGCATCAGAAGTCCCACTTGAACTCATGAGCTTTTTCTTGGTTGCATGGAGCTGTGAAGTCAGATATGCAATAGTGCTTGCTCGCTGCTCTAGTTCACTTGACAACATATTTAGCTTATGGCTTTTCATTTTTAACTCTTCTAAATACTTCTTTTCTCTTTCTTTGATGGTGTTTTCCAGCACCATTATCATTGCATTTTTTTGTTCCAGTTCCTTTAAAAATTCATTATTTTCAGTCTCTTTGTCTTTCAGCTGAGCTTCAAGTTCTTCGCACTTTCTTCTGAGTTCATCACTTCTTGAACTACCATTTCCTAGAAGAAAAGTAAACTTTTTCAAGGTGATTATAGTCAGTTAGTAAAACTGAGAAATGCAGTTCCTTTCTTTACAGTTTACTCCAAGCACTGTAAGGAAGCCTAACTTCTGGAAATAACCTGGTCACTTCATCATTTAGACTCTAGAGGATAATAATTTTATGTCCCGTTTCAAGCTTAATTCATCATTTAAGGATAGGAAGGGGATGAAAGGGGATGATAACAAGTGGAAATGCAAAGGGAGGAGACGCTTCAAGGAAACTGTTCAGCTTTGTACAGTAAATTTTATTGGTGCATAGAATTCCAGCCCAATTCTCCCACCTAACAGGTAATTTACCCGATGGGTTTGCTGGTTATAACCAAGACTCACACCCAATCTCAGGTCTCTTCAAAGGACATAAATAGGAAGTGGGGGGCACACCTAATATGAAAATCTTCCCTGGGGTTCAGAGCAGTTTAACATGAGGACTTAAGCAGTTTTGTGTGTGCTGACCAGCAGAAACTTAGGCAATGATGAAAGTAAGCAGCTGAGAAAGGGTTTTGAGAAACTTAGTGACACCTAAGTTGCTTTATAAATGTAGCTCTTATTATTTAACGTTTTACTGTATCCATCTGTAAAATGGGTACAGTAAGATGCCTATGCAAGGGGCAGACGGGAGGTCTGTACTCTGTGCCTAGTCCAGACATCATTCCTAGGGAATATTATGTTCTTACACAGCAGCAGCTGAAGCACAATACTTCCAAAAAGGCTGGAGGGTTTTCTTCAGCTGTGTAATGCAATTAGCGTATTAGTCAAGTTTCAGAAGAGTGTTTCATGGGAAGATGGAGACTATTTATAATCTCTGTGTTCTTGTGCAGAATACAGAGAAAGGATGGTCTGGTTGTTTAAGGAAAGGAGTGGGAATCAACAATTGTAGAGTCTATTCCTGGCTCTTCCATAGACTTCTTATGTGACCTTGAAAAAGAAACTGAGGGCAGGAATATTTTACACATACCCATATAATGAGACTGGCAAGAACTCTGAGATCTCTGGATGGAAGATATGATACAGAAATATTGTTATTCACTTGCGTTGGAAGGAGAGTACAAACACATTTCAAAAGTTAGAAGTTACTCAAAGACAATAAAGGAATTGCATGCACTGTATTTCTTACCCGTCAGGTCTGAACTCTTTACAGTCAGCTCATAGGTTAAATCTGAAAAATAAAAAGACCACAAACATGCCTGACTTACTGCACATCAGCTGCTCTGCATTACTTGCCCATGTGTCACATCTCCTTACCTCTCAGTACACGACAGCTGAACTCAACAGAACAGTGCTAATGACAGAGCAACCCTTCACTGAATGTAGGCTAACATGGGCAGTTACCATACAGCAGCTCCTCTCTGGTAAATACTTGCTGCCTTTTGACTGGCTGCAGTTTGTTCATTGCTTCTTACCCTGGTAGTGTGGACTCTCCTCTTCAAAAAAGTGAAGGCCTATTCAGATAAAGTTTCATAGACTATATTGCAGAGAAAAATCCTGCATCCTGGGAATAAAGTTACAGAGATGTAACAGAGCCTCTTTGGTTAGTTTTTCTAGCATGACAATTCACACTGAATGAGTCAGACGTTCAAAGGAGGGAGCTGTGCCAGTACACAATAAAAGGACCAGTCCTGATTGGCAGAAAACCAAAGAGCAACTTCTACTTTTGCTAGACCCAAGAGCATAGGTATGTTGTACTACAAGTATGTTACAAGCACTCCTATATTCTTATCTGAAATACCAGAACAGAAGCTTGTAGTTTTGAACCAATGTCTAAGGATCCCCTGCAGATTACCAAAGATGTCAACGAGCATGAAGTAATACGAGACATCAGCTCACAAAAATCCAGACTGCACTTGTTTCAACTAATTGTACTTTGAATGTGCTGGTGCTAATTTGTGTGCTAAAACATGTAATGCACTGTAAAGCTTCAGAGTACAAGAGACAGTGCTTTATAGAGGGCTCAGTACCAAGAAGTAAAAGCATCTCCCCAAATGCTGTATCTGGTTAGAGGTGTCAGTTCTGGTCATTCTGGCAGCCGCTCACTTTGCAGCATGTCACCTGGCACTGGATTACAACTACGACATGGTACTTCAAGTGGCTTCAGGAAAAAGGAGGTTTGGGAGTGAAGACACAAAGCTGAGCCACTAAGCAGGGAGACAGCCTGGCCTACGGGGTGGAGCACTGGAGCTGAAGAGACCTGAACTAGTCCTAGATCTGCCTCCACCTGCAAGCTAACTGTGGAAAAGGCCCTGTGCCTTGGTTTTAACTTCTGTAAAATGGGGAGGAGGAGGCCAACTCCCACATGGAGCATTCGGAGATGCCTAGGCACTATAATGATCCTTGGTTACCTGTGCAGTGCTGTTGCAGGCGCCGGATCTCAGCATGCAAGCCTTTGAGCGTGTTGGCATGTTCCCGCTGCAGGAACAAGAGATTCTTCTGGGCACTGTGTAACTGGTTCTCCAAATTTGACGCTGCCATCCTGTCATCCAGGTAACCTGTTATTAAACAGAACTGGCATTAGAGCACCCGATTACCTTGCAAACAGGCTAATTCTACTGGGGGGGGGAGGGTGTCAATCTGGAGGAACTCTGCAGATGCTAGAGAAATGACATAGGCCCACAGACACATTTTTGGTTCAGAAGACTGATCTGCTGGCAAGCATGTCCACTGACTCCTCTGATGGAGCACGAATGGGAAAATTCATAGAAAGGCTGAGTGCATTCTAGGCAGCAGCACAGAACTGGGGGTGAGGGGTCACGGGGCACTTGGTTGTTTGTAGTTAACACATTTATTGGATTAACTCCAGACAGGCTTTATGCACTAATCCTTTTAGAAGATTAAGATGGTGCTGAGGAAATGCAAGGCTGGCCAACCCCCTGCTGTGCCTGGGCTTTGATTCACCTCTTGGGACACACATGATAAGTCCAGGTAGAGTGGGAGGGAACAGAGCGCTGAAGGGCATTGCCAACTGTACAAAACCAACCATGTGTTTAGTGAACGCCCAGAAGCTGCACAACATCTGCCTTTCACTAGCAGTGACAGAACTTAGTCAGGAAGAAGAGCAAGTGGTTGCTAAGGATGTAGGTGAATATAACAAGTGAAAGACCTGGCTAGCTGGGTGAGGTCCTTGGGCAGAGCTGCAAGCCACTGGGTGAAGTTTCTGCTTTATCATTCCTGGCAACTGTACAGCTGTGCGTGGAGGGCTTTTTTTTTTTTTTTTTTAAAAGGTGATGGCTCCTGGGTACAAGAAGTAAAAGCCTCCCTGCCTCTAGCCTGACCCAATTTCTCCAGTACTCTGGCTGGGGAGGTGTGTGCATAACAGATATTAGCCAAGCAAGCACCTGACAGCCTCCCAGACAAGCATGCAAGCCACCAAACTGGAGGTCAGGACTAGCTAGGCCTGCCCTACCTCTTCTCTTGCTAGTGGATCACTATACCACCAGCTGTCATCTCCCAGTTCTTCCCCCTTAGCCAGGAGAAGAGCCCTCCTGCTGGCTTTCCCTCTCTTTTCCAGCCCCCTTGCATCACAACTCCCTGTCCTTCACAGAATATTTGCCAGGTACTTGACACAGATTCAAGAGGTGGGTGGTTATCTGTGGGTGTCTGGGGTCAGGCAGAAGGCAGGGCAGGGTCGCACCCTGGCAACTCCCTGGTTCAGAGAGGCATAAGCTTTCACCGGCAGTAGCCTACTTCAGCAATCCAGCCACAGCAAGTGATGAAATCAGCTGCTGCCTGCAACAGCTTATGCCTCCAAATCATTTAGTCTCTAACATGCCACCCTGCCCTGTCTTGGCTTGCTACAGGTTGTAATGGGCCCTTCTGTACGTGCCCTGCTGTTTCTGCTCTTCCAAATAAACATAAAAAAGCAGAGAGAAGAGCACCCACCACAGAGGCAGGCCTCAGAGCAGTGCTTTACAGTTACTATGCCTCTAGTACGACTTGCGTTAGAGAGCAAGGGAGCACAAAAGTGCATGCACACATGCATGTACCCAAATTTGCTTTTGTACTGTACACATCAAGGTAACGGGAACTCATGACAAAGAAAGCTGCTTATCAGCAGTGCTATACTGGAGTGCAATCAGGGAGAGTGGGTATCCAGCACCATGTGGTTCAGTGATGCTTTCTTATCAGGAGATTTGTTAGCTCCCCTGACAGTTCAGGGTGCCTAACCTCCTGTCAAAAAAGAGCCTTTCAGACAGTCACAAGATCCTGAATTCATGGCAGACAAATGGCACTAGAAAATATAATTGGGGGTGCTGGGTGGTGTGGAGTGCACCCACCTGACTCTGCCTCTCCCGTTTGGCACGCACTGGTGCGGTGCACGTGGTGGGGGCGCTGGGAGCGGTGCTGCAGCACTGGCGGTGCTGGAACCAGCCCAGTTTGGGGGGGTGGGGGCATCCTTGTTAGCCCTGGACTTCCGCTGCCTATGGTGGCAGGTCTTTGACATCTTGCAGCAGAGCGCCCTCTGGTGGTACAGGGGGGTGGTGGGGTGCACTCATGGCCCCATAAATGGAGGATATTTGGCAGAATTACAGTCCTCTAGAAATCACCATTCTCCTCATCTTTGCATGCTGTTTGCAATATGCAGCCTGTTAGAAGAGGTAGTCACAGTGGCACCAAACAAGCAGCAGCAGACCATGCTGCTGCTCCTGCTACTAGGTTTCCCCCACCATAAGACAGACCCCACTCCCCTTCTGGGAGGCTTCCTGCAGGGTAGGAGCCCCTACTATACTTTAGTATCCCTCACTTTTGCTGGGACAACAGCCTTCTGCTGCTGCCAGCGAGGGTGTCAGCTGCAAAGTTAATAAGTGTGCACTCAGTCCCATCCCCCAAATCATTAATGAGGCTATTAAACAGCACTGGACCTAGGACAGCACCCTGGGGAAGACTCTCCATCTCAGTTCCAAACTAGACATCAAGCCACTGATGACTACTTGCCAAACATGAAGATCTAACCAACTATGCATCCACTTTCTAGTTCTTTTATCTGGTCTGTACTTCCTTAGTGTAGTAATGAAAGTGTCATGGGAGACAGTGTCAAAAGCCCTGCTGAAGTCAAAGTCAGTCATGTCTACTGCTCTCCCCCACATCCACAGAGGTCACTGTCACAGCTGGTCAGGCATCGCTAAGTGGCTCTTGATGAATCCATGCTGGCCAGTCCTTAGATGATCTACTCTACAATCTTCCCTGGTACTGAGATTAGAGTGACCGGTCTGCAAGTCCCCCAGGTCCCCTTCTTCCCCTTTTAAAGATGGGCGCTAGATTCAGTCACCCAGAACCTAACCTGGTTGCAATGTCAAGTAACCCTGCCAGATTGATGGGCGTCTGAGCAGCTTTAGACAATAGCATTATGATAGTCTTCAGCCACGTGACCACATAATATTTCTCCTCTGGGCTCCCTGCTTTATTCTGTGCACTGGGTAGGTGAACAAGGAGAAAATTCAAAAGCAATATTCTTTTTACATAGACTCTTTCTGCTATGTCAGCTGGAGGTTGCACTCCCCATGGAAACAGAAGCTGGACTGTCAAAAAGAGGCAAGGAGCTGCTGAAGAATCATTTTGCAAGGCAGTGGCAGCATGGAGCTGATATAGATATTTGTAAAATAGTACTGTAAATACCACTGTGCCAGGCTCTGCAGGATGGAGCAGCAAAAGCAATCCATCAGACTGTCGTCATAAGGACCCTAACAAATGATGCTGGCACTGCTCTAGGCAAGAGACCACTTGACTGGATAAATAAGATACACTTGCATGCATGCCCTGGCATATATAGGATTTCAGTAAGACAGGATCAGTCCAGAGTCATAGCTCTTTTCCTGGTGAGGGGGTGGGGGAGATCTTACAAATGCGGAGTTCCCACCACGCCATACTTTTTCATAGCCCATGGGACCCGATGATCGCTTTAAAATGGACTGTTCCATCATATTAGCGGCCTTGGGGCACCATTAATTTTAAAGGCTGTCAATATTTCTGTTGCGTTCTCTTTTTAAAATGATGTAGTTGTGTCTTGCAAAGCAGAGTTCAGACAAATAAAAGCTTTACTGAATCATCTGATGTCTTAAGTGTTTATTCCATCTCTTGACTAAATGCGACAGCCGACTGAAAACTGCATAGCAGGATTTTCAGCTACAGTAGACTTCCAGTGGCAGGTTCCGATTTGATTCGGAGAGATTAAAGGGTCTCCTGATTTGATTCAGATTCAGAGATTTGGCCACCAAATCGAATCAGTGACTGAAGCTTCACACAGTCCTAGTAAAAAGGTTTCTTCTAACCTGCTCAAAGTATTGTGTGAAAAAACAGCCTGTGGAGGACGTCTAGAATCCTTTCCCATGACAGCAGCTAGTAATAGAAACTCTGTTCCTGTAGGTTAAGAACAAATGTAAAAGCTAATAGGAACAAGGAGCTTTAAGAGCCACAAAGCAGAAACAGAAGATGTGTTCAGAAATGCAGCCTAGTTTAAGATGGAAAACAAACAGCAGGCAGCCTGCCAGCCCCTCTGGGGGCCTGGAAACCTTTGCTGCAGACAGTCACTGCACTGCTCCAAACGAGGGGTTATTTTTAATCCACCTAGTTTACATGTTAAGAACACATGGAGATCAGCTCATCTGAAGGAAAAAATCTGAGGCAGACTAGTTTCCAGGCTGTCAGAAAATGCTGATTTCCACTGCCAGAAATTCACAGCCAGGCCCACAGCATCCTCCCCCTCACAGGAGGGCAGAGTCAATCAGGGAAACAGATGGATTTGATAGAGCTGAAGTCAGGCAGCACCGCCTTCCCATCCTCTAAAGATACAGACTACTGTACAGCCCTTTCATGAGCTTCCCCACTCCTTACTGCAGCATAAGGAGCAAACCTGGCTGGTGATGCAATGCCAGGCTGTCCCTTATACCTCCTCTAAAGAGAACAGAAGACGAAGGCTAATGGCAGAGGTAATGCTGTGTAAAGAACTGGTAGTATCACTTCCATTAGCATTGCCATGTGCTGGTAGCACCAGACCACCTCCAGGACTTCTCTGCCCAGTTACACGTCAGCCCACAGCGGATGGAGACAATCCCATGGGGTTTGTGTAAATGGACTGTGCAGGTTCCAGAAAGGGTGGGCAAACAACCCTACAGGAGAGCAAAGAGAGGACTTTGTCTTGCAGCTGGCACTTGCCACGGAAAGATGCCTCAGCTATGAGAGCAGACACCTGTCACAGACATGTTTGCAGACTAGCAGAGCGTCCTAAACCAGTCGTCACTTTGTGACTTTGCGTAAAGCTCAAAATTGAGCAGCTGTAGGACTTCAGGAATCAGGATGAAATGGATCCCACGTCAGACAGGTGGCACTGACATAAAACAGATACTTACCTTTTTAAAAATTCTATTGCTTTTATGATGCAGAAGTGCCATTGCACCCTAACCCAGATGGCCTTTCCTAGAGCAAAGTGGGAAGCAAGGAGGGGAGGACTAGAAAACACACACAACTCAGAAAAGTTTTAAATAGCTTTTCAGGTGCCGCCTGCTTTGTATAGAGAGGAGACCGAACCGAACATATTAACAACTCATCCGGGAAAAGAATATAAATGTTCTCAGTTGGCCACCTAAGACAAGTCAGTTAAACAAAGAGCACACATTATTTTCTTTCTGATTTGTCAGGAAACCACATGTTCCTCATAAACTGTCCATCCAGTGTCAGTATAATTCTGAGTAGGACTGTAAGCATAGATTTAAGTAGGGGGGGAAAGAGGGAGGAGAACAGACAGTTTGGGCGTGAGACCAGAGAACGCTGCAACTCAAGACATGATCCTGAAAAAGACAGACTCCAAGCTGGCATGACTGCTTTTTAAAAAGGTATATGCTATGTACAGAAAAATAGGTGACATTTCTCTCCCAAGCACAGAATGCTCTTCAATACTTCAGCTGTTTGTTCTGTCAATAAGGTTTTATTCTTTACTTTGCTGGAGGCCATTTGTGATTTTGGAACTGTTTACTGTATTACAAATACTGCTGAACAGGATAATGCAGCCATTATTGCTTTTAATGAGGACGTACCTTTGGTCAATAAAGCAGACTAATCCAGCATTTTTTTTTTTTTACAGTCTCCCATCATTGCTTCACGGAGAGAACCGGCTCTTGTTCCGCTTTGATTTCAGACCATAGCTAACAGCTGCAAACGGCTTTAAAACAAAAAAGCAATGTCTGAGTAGAGTTCACTCTAAGGAAAGCAGGCATTGTGTGTTTAAACATTTTGACTGGATTCTGCATGTCCGAAGGAGTTACTCTCATTTTAAAGCTGGTATAAGTGACCGCAAAGCTCTTCCCTCTGCAGTGCTGTAAAAGCAACTCAGCGTTAGGAAGAGTATGACCTTCCCTTGCATGTGCATTAGGGAACTCTACTTACTTGGCCAAGAGATGGGGAGATGCTTCAGAGGCAAAACTAGGCAACTATGGGGGTAAGTGCAGATACACACAGAAAAGTGACATTCTGGAGCACTTCAGCTGCCTTCCTGAAGATACATTTTTGTACACACACATTGGTAAAAGCTTCATATCTTGCACCGCCTGCAGGACAGAGGAGTCACTATTGTTTTGCTTCAACAGGAACTCAGTGCTATTCAATGGGATGCACCTAGGTGGAGAAGTTCAGGACTGCAAACCCCAAATATAAGGGAGCAGACTTCCTTTAAAATACTTCCCATCTCCTCTTAAAGCGCATCTAGATAAATGATGAAGAAAGCACTATATCAATTCACAATGAAAACAAATGGCAGCACCCTGCCAATACACCCATGGCTAACAGAAACACATGGTCCTTAAAAATATTGTCGTTAACTTTAAACATCATGATTCAGACTACTGCACATAAAGTAATTACTTTCGGAGGCTTAAAAGAGATGCTGCCAATTTAAAGGCCACACATCTTCATGAAACTGGTTTAAATCACAGTCCAGCAGTCTAACGCCATAAACTGCCTGTGAAACCCGAGGAAACTCAAGCTCCTCCAGCTTGCTCGCTCGGTGCCTTGGATAACACTGCGCCTAGTCAGTTTCATGGTTTGAGGACAGTCGACTTCCTTGTTTGGGCGGCTTTCAAAGCAGAACCAAAGCGACCGCTGCCAGCGCGTCAGAGCAGCGAGCCCCACAACCAGCAATCCTTGCTGCTTCGGGATGGCAGGGCAGTACCTTGTACCCGACGGTACAAGGCTCAGAAGAAATGGGGTGAGAGGAGGGGTGGTTCATCATAAGGGAGCATGAATCCACAGATATCCATCCAGAATGATTAAGGGTCTAGCCCTTCAAGATCTCATAGACATCAGGGCTGGAAGGGACCTTGCAAGATCATTGGTCCAGCCCCCGCCCAAGGGGCAAGAAGTCAGCTGGGGTCAGATCACCCCAGCAAGATAAACATCCAAGCATTTCTTAAAGGTATCTAGAGTAAGTGCTTGTACCACTTCTGGGCGGAGTCTATTCCAGACTCTGGAGACTCAGACGGTAAAGAAGTTTTTCCTTATATCCAGTCTAAAAGGGTCTTCCAGCAGTCTGCAACCATTAGACCTCATCTTCCCTTTGGGTGCCCTGGTGAACAGATGTTCTTCCAGTTCCCGATGCACCCCCTTATATACTTCTAGGCTGCCACCAAGGCACCCTTGAGCCTTCGCTTCTCTAGATTGAAGAGTCCCAAGGCTCTGAGCCCGTTCTCATAAGGCCTGTTCTCTTGACCTCTAATCATGCACGTGGCCCTCCTTTGGACTCTCAAGCTTCGCCACGTCCTTTTTAAAAAGTGTGGAGCCCAGAATTGGATGCAGTACTTCAGCTGCACCATCACCAACGCCGAGTAAAGTGGGAGGATGAGTTCTTGGGTCTTGCTTGAAAAGACTACTTCACATGAGTAACGAAGCCAGGACAAATCACACAGAGCAGGTAACCATCCCGCAGTGCACTGCATACAGACAGAGACCCAGCAGTACAAAGCAACCTTTTGTTCCAGGTCCCGCAAGCCAGCGAATGCACAGCAAGACGAGCTTTCCTACCGTGCTCACATATGACCCTTCCCTTGTGGAGGGGTTTTGTTTTTCAGTATCTAGCCACCCATTCCTGCCCTTCCCCTCTACCCCAACACTCCTTAAAGCAAAGCGACAAGAATTCAGCTGGGCAGTCACAAGTCGAACACTACCCTTTAAAACAATTAACAGGAAAGCTAAACAAGTCCTATTTGTTTTCAGTTTTCACATTGGCACTTGTCTGAGGAACATGCTCATGAACAGTCCATGCTTTTCATCTAGGAAAAAAAAATCTTGTATTCCACTCTCCAACAATGAGGTTTTCAATACGGTAGTCTCAAAGGGCAGAGAAATAAGCATCTAGCTACAGCAAGAAATGCTGAACCAGATCCCAAATCTGCCTGTAAAAATTAAAGTATTAAAAAATGGATTATTCGCTTCTGTTGGAGACCTCCTTAAGGAGAACAGGTAGAGGTAACTAAATGGCATTCTTTCAGATGTACTCCTTCACTGATGGTTACATACACCTATTTAGACCCTCTCCTCTTCTAGCACAAGGGGGAGAGTTTTCACTTGCATTGACAATATTTTTTTACCCACCTCAAGAAGGGAACATTTGACCAGCTCCTTCCAGTGGCAGAGAAAGAATTACCTGCCCAAATTAACTGTATTAAGCAAAATGAGCCCTCAATCCAGCAAGTCAAAAGCAGAGATATTCAGCAGCTTGTAGAGGGCAAATTCCCTACTGTTGGTAGAGAATGCCTCACACTAGCCCTGCCTCAACCTTAAATCATTATTTTTTTCCTTTAGGAAAAGACTGCTAAACCAAATGAAAGACAGTGAAACTGAGGGGAGAGTTGCCAACGACAGGAGAGATGGGCATTCATGCCAAGCAATGGCGCAAGTTCTATAGTTGAATCTTGCTTCACAAATGATAGAGGCAGGGGTGAAGGGAGGGTAGGTACTTTCTGATCCAAACTCTTTCCCAGCTCTTCAGAGTATTTCTGGGACAGCCGACAGCATTTTCGGGTGGTAAATTGGGCTCCTGTGCACAAAGTGGAATGCCTGCCTACTGCATCCCGAGTGAGATACGAAAATGGAAATGTCGATCTGGAATTCGAGACAGGCTATTAAGACAGCGCTGGAACAAAGCCTAACTAGCCATGCCCATAATGTTTTATTCTTGTCTGGCAGAAATCAGTTAAACAACAAGAGAGCCGTCTCCCTCCAGATGGCACCTACTCCATCCATCTCCCAGTCTTCTACTTCAATGCCTCAGTCACGCACCGATATCTTATGCTGGAACACAATGCTTATACCAGGCAGACAATTATTTTCCTCTTAGCTGACAGTGAACCACTGCCCAATCAAAGAGACCAGAAGCAACCAGAGTCATGTCCCAAGTTTTGTAGCAAATCCAGTGCTAGAAAGTCATCGAGAGAGCAAGCACAGAATCCCTGTTGAAGACTCTTCCAAATTTCCATTTGATTCCCATTTCAAAAGGCAACAAATATCTTCCTGTCACCAAACTGACTTTGTATTACTGAAAGTTTAACATGGTTCAGTTGATTAAATATGATGCGACACATATTTGCTCTTGCTCCCTTGACCTTTGAATAGGCCCAATACAGTCTCCTGCTGAATGTGTCAGTGTTTCCCCTTCCTTCAGAGTTGCTAGAAAACACATTAGATACTCCCTATTAAGCTAACACTTCTTTCCCTTCTCATACCCTGTATGCGATTGAGATATACACCTACAGTTGTATCTGTATGCCACCAATGATTTGTCAGTCATGGACTCTAATTTCTCAAGGCCTTGTCATTTACTTAATGACAAATTATAGTCTCTCGAAAGAGGGAAAGCGAGAAGAAAGAAAACAGATGCGTTATGATCCTTTTCCCTCCCTGCAAATTATTGTTTTGTATCTTAAATGTTAAGGAACTGCTATTTCTAACACTTTTTCTTTGCAATTCCCCTCCCCACTCCTATTTTCCAGACAGAGACTTCTACAGTCTGTCTTTAGCTGACCTCTGAACATCCCTGAGAAAGTACAGGTTTTAACGTCACTGCTGAGTTATTTTTGGTTACTGTGACAGTAACCAGTACATCAGCAGGAAGAATAATTAAGAGGAGGCAGTCTCAGGGACAGTTCTTTAATGTTTCTAGATGCTCAAAAAGTGAGGGGAAAATGAGCAACCTGGTACTTTATCCACACAATGCATCAGCTTCATATAAATCTGACACAATTTATCTTAAACCGTGATGACTCTAAAGACTGATTCAAACAGAGTCTATGAAATCATACAGTCATAGAACTGGAAAGGACCTGCAAGGCCGTCAAGTCACAGGCACAAAGTTATTGGGCTCATTCTTGAAACTAATGTCAGGCCCAAAGACACTGCACTAAAATCGGACTGGAAGTGACGCAAGCAGTCAGAAAAAACAACACTTTAGCAGGTATGTCCAGCACTCACCAGTACTGGAGTGCCCCACAGAGAACCCAGTCAGGAATGCTAGAGATGGGTCATGGTCTGCGTCCACACAGGTATGCAGACCATGGCCATCACTGGCACCCAGTACCTTGGGCATACAGCTGGTCGGGGAAAAAGTTCACTTCAGTCAGGCTTCGTTTCAAAGCCTTAAGAACAGATCCAATTTGGGGTGGGAGGATGTCAGTCTGTGCTTTGGTGAAGCTGACTTCCTTTACAAAGGTTTGAGAGATGAATATTTTCTACATTTGCTCCATGAAAAACAGAGCCATTTCTGACACACTAATAATGATAATGTTTCAGCTGAATTCTACTTAGGCATTTCAAGTGAGTTTTTTCTTCCTCTTTCAGCACCAGAGCCATTCCCTGGAAGTGTCATATCCTTCAAGATTTCTTTGTTATTCCAGTGCAATGTCTAGCAAAGCTATAGAAAGCAACAGGAAGGGCGAGCTTTGCTTTCTGGGTTGACTGCAGTTCAGTCTGTCCAGCATTTCAGCCGGCTAGCTAATGTTACTCTACTGTAGGCAATTCATGTAGGCAAAGGAATGGAAGAGGGGGGTACTCAATACCACCTACAGCTTAAATTGAAGAGTGTTATTGGGCAAGTTTGTAAAGATGGGCTTCCTCCTACTTCTGTTAAAGTCAACAGAACTCCCACTGACTTCAGTTAAAGCACAATTTAGCCCCAGGTTACTTAGAAGACAATTCTTCCCCTCACAAGAGCATATTGGGCACACCTGTGCATGCATTAAGGCACTTTTCCTAATGCATATTAAATTTAGTATCTCTAATGTGAGGTACTAAATAAACATGCATTAGGTTCCTTCATGAGCAGTAACAAATGCATGCAGTTTTTAAGTGATGTTTAATGCTCAGTAGCCTATTTTACTGTGAATTAGCATAACAGCACAGATTTTTATGTGATGCCTTAACGTGCAGTAAAACAGGCTACTGTGCATTAAAATGCATGTGTAGACATGCCCATGGAGTGTCATACTTCTGTACATGAGTTTGGAGCCACATGCCATTAAAAGCGAGAGAGTGAGAGAGACAAAGCTCCAAGGCTTTTCATTGACAGCAATGCCTCATTAAGTCCTTTCCATATTATTTTAAACAGAGCTCCTGATGTTGGTCTTGTAGGAAACACAAGAAGAAAAAGGATCTGTTGTCATCTCTGGAATGTCCTGATTCTGGACGCTTGATTTTTTGATCTCAGTGCTTCGTTAAGACTAGTTTTGCCTTTACTTTTCCCTGAACTTGGATATTGTGTACCTTGGAAAAATAGCCCTACCCCTACCAACAAGCACACACACTGGACCTGTGCAGCTCTTCGACCTAAACTACAGGCCTGATTGCCTTCAACCACTGTACTTGCACAGGCTGAGCAATAGTTTACTCTCAGCAGTAGAGCACAGATCTCAAGTTACAGCCACTCTCTGGATTACAATGATGTTTCAGGCAAAAAAGCGGCAATTCAGTCATTCCTACGTTCAGCTCCTGTGTGATAATTTCCAGGGAAGTCCTATAACATATGTGCAGCATTTTGGCTCTACAAACATGAATGGGAAGTATTTTACTGCTCTCATTTTCTTGTTAAACTGTTTCATCGCTGGAGATGGGACTGTTCTAGAGTAATGACTTCCAATGACAGGCTAATGCATCAATGTTTGTATCTTCATTCGTTTTGCTCAAAACAAGGGTTTAAAAGCAAAGGATGCAGAGGACAAACAACAGGGATGTTATCGCTCTGCTTCTGTTCCTTCCTTAATTGTATTTTTTAATAAAAACATTATTAATAAATAAGCAAACGTAAGTAGTCATCAGTGTAGCCATATGCCATTACGGCTCTACTCCCCTTACTAACTCCAAGCATAGTCACTGAATATCCCTGGTCTATGTAGCCCTGGAGATCTGCTAGACCAAGTACTTGTAAAAAGCATACAGAATGAGATCCAGGAGCATACACTTGCACTTCTGATAGAGTAGGATCAGGTTTATAAGAGTGGAGAGCAAAATTAAATCAAGTTTTCTGAGCATCTGATCTCTACCGCAAAGGCAGCACTTCTTAAACTAGAGTACAGTAGCTTCTGTAAAGTTATTCCCAAGCTCTATTACCCCCAAAACAGACATCGCAGTGTTACTGAAGGTACATCATTTTTTGGTACTTTTTATGTTTCAGGGCTTTTAATAGCTTTGGCCTTGAACTCTAGCTTTCAGCCTTTTGAATAATTTAAGTCACAGACAAAAAACAATGTACTCTTTTAGGATATCAGTTATATACAACAAGATTTTCCATCTTTAGAGCTGCAGGAAACTGCCTCATGACCTGTCAGCAAGCATCGGACAAAATTTCAAACTCAAGCATTTTCTTTTGTTTTTAAAAAGCACAGAACATGTCAGTTCTCACCATAAACATTCATTTTGTTTTCTGGCCTACCTTGCAAATATTGTGTCTTCTGAATAAGTTGCGTCCAGAGACAGGATGTTTGGCTCTAGATTAGATCAGCTACTGCAGAAACAAGATAACTGCAGATACACTGAAGGCAAAGGAGTCTGCCTTGGGAACGAATAATGAGCAATGTGAAAGCAAGACGTATCCTGCTACCCGTGTCACTTGTCTGCCTCTGTTTTAGCCAAACTCCATATTTAGTGCTAGCAGACAGCTTTCAGGACTGTAGGGCTCTCTGTTCCATTACTGATCTACCATCTTAAAGGCTCATTTCTTACCTCAGTTAACTCAGAATCATAAATAATGAGGGTGGGCAGGGACCTCAGGAGGTCATTTAGTCCCAACCCCCTGCTCAAAGCAGGACCAACCCCAACTAGATCATCCCAGCAAAGCTTTGTCAAGTTGGGTCCAAGGACGGAGCTTCTACCACCTCTCTGGGTCACCCATTCCAGTGCTTTACTACCCTCCTAGGGAGAAAGTGTTTTCTAATATCTAACCTCAACTTCCCTTGCTGCAACTCGAGCCCATTGCTCTTTGTTCTGTCATCTGCCACCGCTGAGAACAGTCCAGCTCCATCCTCTTTGCAACACCCCCCCCCCCCACAGGAGTTGAAGGCTGCTATTAAATCACCTCTCAGTCTTCTCTTCCCCAGACTAAATAAGCCCAATTCCCTCAGCCTCTCCTCATCAGTCATGTTTCCTAGCCCCTGAACCATTTTCGCTGCTGTCTGCTGGACTCTCTCCAATTTGTCCACATCCTTTCTGTAGTGCCCAAAACTGGACACAGTACTACAGGTGTCCAGGGGAATAACCTGATGAGAGTTTTACAATCAACTTCACTAAATGAGAGATGATACCCCAAATACAATTAAAGGTATGGAGTAAACTCCTTTACAGTATGTTCTTATATAGCTATCTTTTCTTAGCATATTAGTACTAATATAACATAATATGGCATAATATAACATACACACAATTACTTTGAAGTGCCTACCCCAGGCTCAGTATCACATAATCAACCGACTTCTCCAGCTAGCCAAGGCACATTAATATTGAAAGTGACATCCCTACAAGGTAATTTTTGGAGACAAGAGTCACGTATAGATGCTGATGATTACTAACTGCTGTACTGATGCACTGCTCCCTCCTCTTGCCGGGGAGGGGAACAGTTTTAATACCATGCAGTAACCAATGCCTCAGTATCTGTAGTTAGCTGCTGTGGGTTCATTAGAGAGGAGTGCTGGTTCCTGCAAATGGAGGCAAAGCCGCTCCGAGAGCCTGACATTGGACGCAAGAGCAAAACAGCAGAACAAAAAAAATTCAAGAGTAGCAAATAAATCATTCACCTGATTTTGCTCTTTAGAATATTATGCCAGATGAAGACACAAGATGCGATCAGATGACAGCTCAGACGGCATCCTGCAGATGCAAAGGAAATCAATAGAGTCCTGATTCTGCAGCCTGAATGATAAGATTTCTCTCCAAACAAAGGGCAGCCTCCCCACTTTAACTCCACCCATGTTCTGAGGCTGCATCATTCAGCACCACCACGTTTTCAACGGCATTGCCGGAGCTGCTGCACTTTGTAGTCTAACAATATTGCTTGTGCTTGTCATATTCACTTATCATAATACATTCCCAGCACCTAAAGCAGAGCAGATTCTACAAAAGTGTCTAATGTTTGCAAGACATCTATGTGCTTATGCAATGCAGTAAGAATAATGATGTGGAACAAGCACTTTTTTGTACGTTGCAGTAAAACAGACATAAAAAGCTTAAATAAGAGAGCCAGACCTCAATTACTTCAGCTCCTCTAAAACTTCCCTCCCACCCCAGCTCCTTCCTTCTTTTCAGACCTTCAACCGCCCCCTTCAACTCCTACACCCGGCTTAATTTCACCGATGGGAAATCAGAGAGTCTCCGACCTGATGATGCCCGAACGGTCCCTTAAAGCATCAATATTAAGCTGCCGGGTCGCTGATCTTACAGCAAGTTATCATATACCAAAAACGTCACCATGTGTCATTGACAAATTAATCGACAGTGTCACTTTTTCAAACAGAGATTCAGGAAGACGAACGTGTCTGAACTTTCCCCCCCACCGCAAATAAAGACAGAGCTACTAAATCGTCTCATGTTCACGATGCAAAATGAAACATCCTTACAAAGGGCTGAAGAGCTGACAGAGGGCTCGTTCTGTATTATCCACGTGTATATACGTGCCTGTCCATGCAAATGCACATGGCTACACACGTGTGTAGGGCGCATACAACAGCAATGTCGAAGCGAGGCAGACAACCCCAAGGCACCGTCTTACAGCTGGCTTCAAAAATTCCCAGGGGCTGTTCGCCACTAGCTTTCCTAAGTCTGGAGAAAGCAAGTGAGCCAGCGGCAAATGGCAGCATCCAAGGTAGGTCGACCGGCCCACGGCAGCCGAAACCCCCCCGCCGCAGACCCCCGCCCCTGCGGTCCTTGGACCAGCGCCGCAGAGCTCCCCGCCCAGGGACGACGGGCTGGGCCGCCACCACGTCAGGGGGCGCCGCGCGCCCACCGCGTGCTACGGCACCGCGCCACAGAAACCGGCAGGATTTGGGGGGCTAAGACTGGAGTATTTGGGGGCTGACCCCTCAGTTACTGTGGAATGAAGCCGCAAGATTTTGGGGCATAAACCCCCACTATTTTAGGGGCTAGCCCCCCAGTTTTTGGGGAATGGAGCTGCAGTATTTTGGGAGCTTAAACTGCAGTATTATGGGCTAAAACCCCAGTTTTGGGGGCTAAAACGGCAATATTTTGGGGCAAAAATTGGAGTATTTGGGGGGGTGAACCCCCTAGTTTTTGTGGACTGAAACCCCAGTATTCTGAGGCTAAAGCCCCAGTATTTTGGGGCGAACCCCCTAGGATTTGGGGGCCTAACCCCCCAATTTTTATGGGCTGGGGCCGCAGCACTTGGGGGCAGAGCCCAGGTCTCCCGCGGCCGCCCCAGCAGCGAGGAGGAATTTCAGGCCCGGCCGCAGCTGCCTCCCTCCCCTCCCGCGGCGGAGTGGGGCCGGGGCCGGGGCCGCGGCTCCCGGG
>NW_017728921.1:5906711-5998266 GCF_001723895.1 Crocodylus porosus
CAGGTGCGGCGGCAGCCACCGCAGCGCCGTTGCCGTGGCAACGAGGTCACCAGCTGCGCCGCGCGCCCGGCCCCGCCCTGCGGCCGTTGGGGGTGGGGCTAGGGCGGTGCCCGGCAGCACCTGGCGGGCCCGCCCCTCGCGGGTCACGTGCTGTGGCGGGGGGCGGGGGGTCCACGTGGGAGAGGGAGCTGTTCCGCGACTGGAGCCCGGCGGGCGGCGCTGTCCTGGCCCCCGGGGCGGGGCGGGGCGGCCCCTCCTTGGCCAGTGCGCTCGCTTGCAGCGCGTCACGTCACGCGCGGTGCCATGCATGTGAGGTGCCGCGCATCGTGTAACATGCGGTGCCATGTATGTAACGCACAGCGCATCACGTATGCAGTGCTGATGTATGTGATGCGCAGGGCGTCCGGCGTGTAAGGCGCCGCACGTCATGCGTGTAACGTGTAGCAGGGGCCTACAGACAGCAGCACAGCCCGACTCGTGAGAGCCTGGTTATAGGTCATAGAGGATGAGGCTGGAAGGGGCCTCGGGAGGTCACATCCGGTCCGCCCCCCTGCTCGGAGCAGGGCCAGCCCCAGCCACATCGTGCCAGCCCGGGCTTTGTCTGGCCCGTGTGGAAAGCCTCCAAGGGTGGAGACTGCGCCACCTCTGTGGGCAGCCTGTTCCAGTGTCTTACTGCACTTCCCATGAGAAAGTTTCCCCTAACATCTAACCTAAACCCCTGCGGTTCTAGGATTCAGGGCTCGGAATCGCAGGTCAAATTTGCTACGTTACCGGTGATCACGTTGTAACACATAAGATATTAAACCAGCATAAGGCGACTGACTCAGTGGTGGTCCCTACTAGCATGACTAAAGAGGAATTGCTGGGAAGGAGGTGGCTGCCTATTAATCCATGAACTTGACCTGCTCACATTCAGGAGCAGCCCACACCCTTTGTGCTGAGACAAAGGAGAGGAAACGTTTGAGCCAAGTTGCCTGGAAGGAAAAATTTGGACGGAAAAACGCGAATGAAAACGGGGAGTTCTTACCTGGGCGCATTTCCGCGATCCGCGAAGAGGATGTCTCTCGTTACAAGCCCATCCAAAGCCAATGATGATTTGAAGACTGCGCTTAGATATAAAAAACCTCTCACCTAGAAACAAATGGAGAAAGAAGGAAATAGGTAGAACTAGCAATATATCTTGAAATGAATTATAAGCTACAGAGTGCATAGAACATGGAAAAAGGAAGCTAAATAGAGGACTCTTTTTTCCCTGATAGTAGAGGAAAGTAAAGAAAGGGGATTTCTAAGGAATATTTGCAATTCAAGTCATGGTTTCGGTCCACTACTCCATGGAGATGAGCATATTTTGTTCATTTTTCAGAAAAGAGAGAGGTATTGAACCAATGCTCTGTGGTGTTTGGGAAGCAGCAGGCTGAAGTACTCATTCCACACGAAAGTGATGAAATGTTTTCCAGCGCATTAGTAACTGAGAAGGACGGTAGGCGACATCTAGTTGGGATACATATTTTTAAATCAGCAGGGCAAGAGAAATTGTAACCACGAATCTTCAAAGAGTTTGGGAGGAGATCTCTGTCACACCAACGGTAGTTTTTAACGAATCCTACAATACAGAGTATCCCAGAAAACTGGTATGGCACTAATGTTGAACAGGCACTAAATAAGGGCAAAGGGGTGTCTCCGCCTGACATCAGTCCCTGACAAACTTATAGTGAACCTGAGGGAGGCGTCGACTGAGAACACGTGGGAACATAACGCCAGTCGACAGGGTTTCACGAGTAACTGATCTCGTCAAAGAAACCCAGTTTCATTCTTGGATGAGACTGAACGTTTGGTTGATGAAAGTAAGAGTATAAATGTACAGTACTTTAGTTTTTGTAAGCCATTGATACCAAGTGATTAAAAATTAGCTTTATACAATATCTGGGACAGGTAAATGCTAGCAGACCTTGCTGTGTTACTGACTCTACTTTGCCTAAAAGGGAGCTGGTTATTGTATGTCAGACATTTGGTCGTGATGATCCCCCATGTCTTGCACGTCTGTGTTAGTTCCTGCAACTCTTCTCCTATCCTGGAACAATGCTGATGTGCCCTGATAAAATTCTCCCTAATGCAAAGTGCATCCACCCATATAAGTGACCCTCGCTGTTCCTGACACAGCAGCACAGCACTGAACTTCTGCACTGAAGCACATTGTTTGGTAATAGCATTTATTGGATTAACGATATAGTTGGCAGAGACGTTAGACGAGCTTTTGGGGCTTCCTGAAATGCCCCGTCTCAGGTCTTGGGCTATACCTGGCTTCCTAAGACATAACCCAAGCTTAACATCAGGGAACACAGTGACTTTTAATTCCATGATGTAACTAAAAATAGTCACTTAAAGAAGTGGAAGATACAGTAAACCTATGGAGCCAAGAGTACAGAGTTGTTGAGAAAGGTGGTAGTCTGCAGCCAGAGAGAAGCAGGGTAGATATGCAACTTTACAAGCTAACTAAATAAGATATATAGAGAGCACAAGCTTTTGTGAACCCAAGTTCACTTGCTGTCTGGACAGTGCAAGCTCTTGACCAGATTCACCCCGGCGACCTGAGGAACCAGCCCTCCCGCTGGAATCACAATCCAGTAAACGATATTCCCAAACAAACCTTGCTTCTTGCCTATTCTGTGGAAACACCGCAGCCTGCAGCATCGCTCCAGACTTATTCTCTGTTGCAGTTCCCTGGAACCGTTCAGTGATCCGCCAGCAGGGAGAGTCCTGTGCACACCGGAGACAGACGTGTCACCAAATCCCTGTCTAAACCCTGGAACTCACTCCCATGATAGAAAACCACAGACCTTGATGGATCAAAGAGCTAAACTCATTTCTTCTATTGAGTTTTCCCATAGCGCACATACAGCCGCACACAACACTAATCCTAATCAGGCTGGAAGGAAAGAAACTATCTCGCTATACGGATGCTCAGATGCTATGGCAGGAGGTACCTATAGGAGAAGCTTGATGAGCCTGCAGTCTTCCCCTTCACTGCCCAAAGTGACATCCTCCCAGGGCTGGCAAACCCCAATGCTTTACTCCACCCCTCCTCAGACTTTTTCTCTTGGGACCAAATTCATCATGCCAATTTTATGGTCCTGTGTATTGGTCCTACTCAGTGTATTTTTAAATGCCCTTGGTCAGCAATCACTGCAAATCTGGAGGAGCTGAGAGCTGTGAAGGACGGGTATAATTCTCTGTTACTTGTGACGGGTTCCCCTGGGAGTTCAGTGCGTGGCCCCTGTAGAGGCTTCTGAAAACCCCATTGAGGCCTATGAGCATGTTAGGCACCTAAATACTTTAGTTTGGCCCTTGTGTGCCTCAGCAAACCACAACAGCTTTGCCATTGGGGCACTAATCATCATAGCAATCGGTCCTCTAGCAATTTGCATCTTTAAAGCACTTCAGAAATAGCTGATTCATCCTTCCCAAGCGTTACTGTGGTCTCCGATTTAGCATAGGTCAAGAGGTGCCCACAGGGTTTGTGGACCACCGTGCACCCTTGTCCTCAACCTCGTAATGGGAAGGAGGAGTAGCAATGCAATCTGTGGGCCAGCTGGGGACAACTTGCCGTGGCTTTGGAAGCCAGCAGTGGTCTGTGCACCACAGTTTGGGAACTGCTAAATCAAAGGGAAGCTCAGACTCAGGGAGTTGAAGTGATTTGCCTGAGGTCCTGCAGTGAGCCAGTGGCAGAGGTAAGAGTTGACTGCAGCGTCCTGTACCAGTCTTCTGCCCTGTCATTGGGATCCCACTTCTTTTTTCATTTTCCCTTGGACCTTTTAAACCAGCTTGCTGCAAATACCGTGACAGAGCAGGCTGGACTCTTCATTTAGGGCTCATTTATGTGTCCTAGAAACCAAGTCGGACAGGACTCTTGCCAAAAGACAAATGTATCTGACTTCTGAAGTCTCCTGGCATGAAATGCAGGCATGTTGTTAAATTCAGTGTGACTCCTTAATAATGGAGCACAAAAGGAGGAGGGGAAAAAAACCCTACAATGTGGTTTGCATGAAAGCAGGCATCATCACATCAGTTAAGCCTTTGAACCTGACATGTCACTGAAAAAAATGCATCATTGTAACTAAGGTAAGAAAAATCCCCTTGGAAACTGGAAGGGAGCTTTCAACACAGACACATTTGGGTTAGAAACATTTAAAAATAAAATGTGACATTTTTATGATTTTTTTTTCAGTTCCTGCCCCCTGATGTTTCAGTGTGAATAGTTTCAACCAGCTCTACAGGCAGCTGAAAAGTTAGGAAAAAAGTTAACACTTTTTTTTCACTTTTTGAATGCTGACATTTCAAGTTGTAGGGGTTTTCTTTTGCCTCCCTATCAAAATGACAGGGGAGCTGCACATCCAAAGGGGCTGTTGCTGTACAATCTCAAAGGATTATCTTAACCTCCTGGTGCCTAGTTTTCCCATGACTAAAATGGGAACTTCTCTCTCATCTCTTAGAGTGTTGTGAAGTATCATCCTTAGTATCTCCTTGGTTGTTCGAAATCCTCAAAGGGGCTGCGCTGTAGAAAGTGAGTGCAAAGTACCGCTGTTTCCAGCCAGTTGCTCTTTGTATACCAAGCTGGACTTCCGCCAGCGACATCCTCAAACTGAACTCCCAAACTTGGGAGGCTGGCAGCATCTCACCCCAAAGCTGCACTGGGAAGCAAGTCCCGGAGGCTGCGGGGGCAGAATCCAGATCTCACCTTCCATCTACAGGTGAGAAACCGAAGTCTGGAGCCCAGCTTAGTCCAGCTATAGTGCGGAGTCTCTGCTCACCCAGTTGAGGATGGCATTTAAAGTACTGAGGGGGCAGATGTGCTACAGGTGAACTCTGCACCTTCCCTGACTGCCACTCCAATCCCGTTCCCTGGCCTGAGCTGCTGCTCTGCTTTCTGCTCCCAAGGGCAACACGAGCTATGCTGCCCTGCTTTCTGCTTCCTACCCTATCTGTTGCTGTGTTGCCTGTCCTCTCCCTGATCTGCTGCATGTCACGCAGGAAGGCTGTCCATGCTCCCCTCCGCTCTGCACCCTACGATTGGGCTGTCAAGATCTAGAAACTCCGCTCACAGGTAGATTTGCAAGGTTTGACTGCTGCTACCTGGCTGGCCAGCAGAGACCCACGGGTTGGACATCTGCCTCTGGATCTACTTGCTGGTAGATATTGGTTCGGCCTTGTATTGCTGCACAGCTGCGTCAGATTTGTGCTGTGCTGCGTTTGCATGAGGCCGAACAAAAGTTATACGGGGGGACCAATCAGGCAAACCATGATTCTCTCCCAGAGCGCGCTATGGACAGTGGGGGGGTCTGAAGGACAAATGAACCCCAAAATGTGCTGTTTGCTATCTTTACTTGGTAGGGACTTGGGGGTCATGATTGACCACAAGATGAACATGAGCCTGCAATGTGATGCTGCGGCTACTAAAGTGACCAAAACGCTGGCTTGCATCCATAGATGCTTCTCAAGCAAATCCCGGGACGTCGTTCTCCCCTTGTACTCGGCCTTGGTGAGGCCGCAGCTGGAGTACTGCATCCAGTTTTGGGCTCCACAATTCAAAAAGGATGTGGAGAAGCTTGAGAGGGTGCAGAGAAGAGCCACGCGCATGATCAGAGGTCAGGAAAACAGACCTTACGACGACAGGCTGAGAGCCATGGGGCTCTTCAGTCTGGAAAAGTGTAGGCTTAGGGGTGATCTGATGGCCACCTATAAGTTTATCGGGGTGACCACCAGGATCTGGGGAAACATCTGTTCACCAGAGCGCCCCAAGGGATGATGAGGTCAAATGGTCACAAACTCCACTGTGACTGATTCAGGCTGGACATAAGGAAGAACTTCTTTATTGTCTGAGCCCCCAAGGTTTGGACTAGACTGCTGCCGAAGGTGGTTCAAGCACCTACTCTGAACGCCTTCAAGACACATTTGGATGGGATCGTCTTGCTGGGATCCTATGATCCCTGCTGACTTCCTGCCCATGGAGTAGGGGGCTGGACTCGATGATCCTCCGGGGTCCCTTCCAGCCCAAATGTCTATGAAACCTATGAAATCTTTAATAAGCAGTAGGTGGCACAAAAGTTACACTAGACTCCAAGCGAGACGTTCGGAGCCGAGCAGTGGCGGTCGGCCGTATGGCAGGCTCAGAGAGACGAAGTTGCCTTGTCTTTTGCATTTTGCTCACAGACACAGAAAGGAACAGGGGGCTTGGTGTGGTGCCTTGGAGGGGTCAACACTCACGGGTTAATTAGCACAGTGGAAAATGGATATGGGGGAAGGTTTGGGGTGAGGGAAGATGATCTCTCCTTGTCTAGATGATCTGCACGTCTCAGATTATCAGCCCCCTGGGACTGAGCTCATACCTCCCTCAGTGCTCTGCATAGTCCTGGGCTTGCTCTCAGCTAATAATAATAGTGGAAGATTGTCAAAGGTACAAAAGGCAGTGATTTCCACTGTCTTTTTACATGCCTTTAAGCACCCTCCTTAGTAAGCAGTGATAAGAGCAATGGCCACAAACTCCTTTTCTCAAGCTAAAGAAGACAGAAGACAGAGTGGCTGATTGGAGAGGTGGCCGGTGGGGCAGAAGGAAAGAGCAGGCAGTGGCAAATTCTGTCTCTGTTACTCCCATGAGAGTCAGGAACTCCACTGCTGGGCTGCCTCCGGGGGCTGGGCACTACACATCTTAGACAAGTTGCAGTTTTCAGGTGCAAAATGATGGTGAGCAAACTGGGAGGAGGAGAGATTTGGAATCACTGGGCAAAGTCAGGGAGGTCTGCTCTTTACAGTGTCTTTGGAAAACCTGTGAGGTTTCCAAGGGGTTATTTAGACAGAAAGAGTTGACAGAGCTAAGGGAAATGCTCTAAGAGTCAAGTTACATGTTACAATTAGACCATACTAAGGGCACATACTATGCGAGTTGCCTGCATGTTAAAGCTCATTAACTTGTGCTCAGTGCCCTCTGAGCATCTCAAAGTTATGCCACTTTAGGCATGGGTTACCTGGCTGTGCTACCTAGCTCATGTTAGGGTAGCTTCAGTTTGCTCCACAGAGCTAAAACAAAGACTGTGCAGTCCTCCAGCATCCCAGGAGGTACCTCTCCCAGCGCCTGCCCTCCCCCTGACCTGACCACAGTCTCCAGGCATGAGGCCCGTGTCCCAGGCATGATGCATCCTGAGCAGTGATGTGTTTTGCAGTGGGATGTTCAGGAACATTGGCATTTCTTTCCCAATCAGCAGCATCTTGTCCACATAGGTCTGCTTGGCTTTGCTCTGAAATGGCATACAGGAGCCTCACAGCTGCATCCTGCAGGAGCTCTGTGCACCCATGACCTCGCACGGTACCCACCAGCCTCCTTACAGCTCCGCCATTATGGGTGCAAGCAAATCATCTTGCTCTTTCAAACACTGCACACTGAATGGGGCTGAGCTCCCTGGATTGAGTGCTGGAAGCTAGTTTTACATAGATCCTGGGGTCTGCCATGGCTGCTCTGCTCAGACAGCTGGGTGGGGGGGTCCCTATGTGGCTGAACAGCTTCTGCCAAACCAAAGAGGGACAGTTTTTACATTGGTGTAAGCAGTGATACCAGGCATAGGGCAATGCAGAATGGGGCCCATAAAGACCTCCCCTCACAATGCTGATCTATTAACCTTTGCAACTTTATTGGAGACTTGGAGCACTTCTGACTTAATAGGACCAAGACCGCACCCTACAAGTGAGCTTCCAACTCGCCCTCTTCTGCTGCTTTATGTTGCCGGTTGGCTGGAAAAAGAGGACTGACGCATATTTCTGCTGTAATCCTCTGGACTCCACGTCAGGAACGGAGCAGGCAGCAGGGGGAGATGGAGGCACACTTTCTAGTAGAGATGCATGAGCTTGCTTTCCCTGCCCCACCTCAGGCACTTGTGATTGTGACCCAGATGCTCATAGCTGTGTGTGCTGCTTAGGAGGGATTGCGAAGGAAGGAAGGCAAGAAAGAAGGGAAGGGGTGCAGAAAGAAAGAGAATTTCAAGTAAGTTACTGTCCTACTCCTTCCAATGTTATATATACAGTCACGTACTTATATGTATATGTGTGTGCATGCGTGTGTGTGTGTATACACACCCACACATACATAAAATAGTGCACAAAGAGTCCTCACTCAGCGGAGATTGGGATCCCACTGTCATGAACTGTAACAGGAAGCACTTTGCTTAAAATCTAAATGGAGTGACTGTCAAAGGGTGGGAGAAAGGACATAAGACCTATCTTGCAGTGCGGGAACAGAGGCAAAGAGAAGTGAAGTGACCTACCCAGGGTCATGGGGGAGGCTGTCAGAGCTGGAAAATAAATCCATAGTGCTTTAATCACAAGTACTTCCTATCCCTTATGCCTAGAACAGGCTTCTTTCTAGCTGGGAAGGACTAGACATATCCCTTGTAAAGGAAAGGGGTTTAAATTACAGGGAAAAGGTTCATGGATTTTATGTTGTGAACTTGGAATAAATAGTTTAAGAGGTTTGCAAGTTTATACCCCCAGCCTTTCACCTCTCCTGCTTTGATACCACGTGGTGCTCTCTGGGCAAGGGCACCTGTCTTCCCTGAGCAGCAATGGACGACAACGCGTGAGCTGGTGAAATGCGTCTCCGCAGATGTAAAATAACTAGGCCTGTTCCCCGGCTGCGTTTGGTGCTTTGCTTTTTGGGAGAATTTCTGTGCCCGCTGCTGGGGAGCGCTGTGTGCCGGGGCACCATAAAGATGTCCGTGGTTTGCTGCTGGACTATTACAAACTGCAGGTTCATAGTTTCTGGTGGTTGCCGCTGTAGGAAGATTTATACAGAACGCCGCCTGTATCTTTCTGCTGACGTTCCGCTTTGCTGATGTTTCTCCTGATATTTTAGGGAGCTGGAAGGAACATGCCCAGTGAACAAGCTCCCTTTCCCCAAAATCCAAAACGCGCTGAACAGCCGCGGCACAGAGCTGCTTTGTTATACGTTAGGGTGAGCTGGGCCCAGCATGAGAATGGGGAGGGCCAGGCTGCGATGTTAGCAGGCCTAAAGAGCATCTCTCTAGGCCAGCAGTCAAATCCTTTCCCTGTTCAAGTCCTGTATAAAAGTCCAGCCCTCCCAGCCAGCTGCTGCTGTAGTGCAGCGTTCGGTGACAGGGCTTCATTTAACGAACAAGTCAGGCTGCCTTTAGTCCTCTGAAACCCTGTGGTGGAAAGGTGGCAGGAAAGTGCCCTGCTATGAACTCTGAACAAGAGTTAGGCACAGGCTGATGCCTCAGTTTTACAAAAAGGTATATATGCACACCCTGACCAGAATGGAAACGCACCAGCCGGCTGCCAGCTGTGGAGGACTCATGGCACGCGCACCGTCAACAGGCTGCGAAGGGTTTCCAGGAGAAGAGAGTGAATGCTTTTCTGCGTCCCGCTCGGTTCAAGGACTGCTGGGTTTGAGATCAGTTGCCTGTGCTAGAATCCGTAGCCGAGCCCTTATCTATGGCAACGCACCCAGGTTTTCACCCCCTCTCAGTGTTAGTTAAGACTGTAGATCAGCCATGCGAGACAAATATTTCTGGCAGTGCAGGGGTTTGTTCTCATTAAAGCCATCACCGAGTTCAACCTCCCGTTGCTGGAGGAACAGACAAATTCTACATTTGTTTAACCGGAAGTGGTAATAAGATGCTTGTGCCCAGGTCTCAGGCTGGAAGGCTTGCGCGCCAGACAGTATCAACACGGCATAGCCATCAAAGCAGCAACATATTTCCCCCCAGTCGAAGACTTCTGCTAAAGCTGAATGCTGTGTATCCGAGAAAAAATGCGCTACCATTTGGCGGCTGCAGAGAAGTGTATTGATTCCCCATTGCAGCTAGGCAAGGGAATTCTTTACAATCTCAGCGTTCGGCCTTGAAGACACAAAGTTGTTTTCCATTAGCTTGCTGAAAAGGCCAAGAGAAGCACAGAGAAACCTGCAGGCACGAAATTTGTGGTCAGGCCATAAATTATAATCTCAGCTCACATCTTTTTATTGTGTTCGGTTTCAAAGGACTTTGAAGAACTTGGCATCCCTAGGGAGCTGGTGGCAGAACTATAAATTATGCGGCAGCCTCTTGAAAGAGTCTGCTTCAATCTTGGGGAAAAAAAAAAAGATGTGAAATGCCACTTGTCGAACAACCAGCTACCAACATTACAGCCTTATGATTGATACGGTGGGGATGCGGAGGGATTAGAGATGGATATTTTTAGAGACCAGGAGTAATTTGGCTTTATTCGATAGCGAAGATGGATATATCCAGGCAACTGGCAATGACATCCTGTGTTCATTGGGTCTTGGCCTCCCAATGAATTATTCACAGGTGCCATTAAAAGGTTGTTTTTTTCCTGCACTCAAGCTCATTCAGGCAGGCTCTGGAAGAGCTGTGAGAGCACACCAAGAGCAGAGGCCATGCATGGTGCCTGGAGCACAGGGATGCTGGCTGCTGCTCCTACTTCTTCCCTGCTGCGCACCCTTCAGCAAGGCACTTCACTTCTCTCTTTCCACCTGTGCCTTTTGCCTGGCACCACGTGGGCATGCCCTGCTGACAGCAGTGGGGCCCTGATCTTGGTTGAAGCCTTTGCATATAAGCAGTGAATAATCGGCATAGCTGTGGCCATTCTTGACCTTAGCAATGCTGAAATGAATGGCCTTTCAATCACGTCTCTCCCCTGGAGGAAATGCAGGGAAATTGGGTGTCTGTATAACTGAGCTGAGGAGTCCCTGAAATTACTGAATGGGCAAGTAAGCCAAGCAGGATTTAGCTGGTAGGGGGTTAAGACCCCTGGCACAAATCCGTATTATTTTTGCTGGTCACACCGGTAGATCTGCCTGGCTTAGAGCAGCGTGAATTATTTTAACGAGTGCTAAAGGTGGCAGTTCCAAAGTGCACCGGGAGCCTAAATCCCATGTTGAAAGGGCCGTCCGTTCCCAAGGGCTTTAGTCCTTTCAAAATGGGATTGGGGCTCGCAAGTCATTAGGTGTCTTGGAAAATGTGATGTTAAATGCACATTTAAATGAAATGCAGGTAGGGCGGTCTTGCACCCACCGGGGCTTAGGAAGGGATACAAGCCAAGTCCTTTAAGCCTGTGGGTTATGGAAGAAAAGTATTTATCAGCATAGGCAGGCACCAGACTTCTGCCTGCAGAAAACCACCAGGGTCCTGCAGATTTCTCCCAGAAGTGAGGCCAAACCTTAGGGTTCCCCCTGTCTCTGGGGTCCCCTGTGCAGATGTGCTCTGCTGTTGGGGGGAGGGGTCTGCTGCGGAGCCCCTTGCTTTATGGGAGGAGCAGGGGGGCTTCCCCAGGGACCGTGTCTTGTGGGATGAGGCCCGTGGCTGTTTGATGCTTCTGAGCAAATGCCAATCACTCTGCCTGCCCTGTCTAGCCCCTGGAAACCACAGGAAGCCGACCGCCTGCGGGTTCCCGACTGCCACGGAGCCGATCCACGAGTGCTCGCCAGCCACCGTCAGGGATGGGCTGCTGTCCCCAGCGGTCCCATCCCACCCGACCCTGCTCGCCGCTGTTCTGGCCTCAGCCTAGCTCCCCTCGTGTGTCCTCCTGAGCCTCTCACGCGCTCCTGACATCTCTCGGGCTTTCCGTGGCAGGGGGCAGGCCCTGAGCTGCGGTATGAGTAGTGTTTCTGAACAAAAACACAGGAGATGGAGGTTTTTTTCCCATCTGGGTGTGGTGGCTCGGCCTGTGCAAAGTTACCAGATTAGGAACAGATGGAGGAAGATGCAAAAACCCTGGTGATCGGTGAGGGGCTAATGCTTCCCAGCACAGGGGTGGGAGAGCACAGGCTGGGGGCATTCTCCATGCTGGGGGGCAGCAGGGTTTGGACGATTAGCTCAGGAAGGATTGCTGTGTATTAAAGCAAAGCCCTGAAGCCCCACACACCAGCTTTTTTTTTGCACGTGTGTGTGTGTGTGTGTCTGCAGCAATCCCAAATCTGAGATGTCCTCCAGGTGACAGAAAGCCCTTTTCCTGGGATGGACAGCAGCACTGCAGCCGGCGCTGGGACCAGAACGTAACGAGGCTGCCAAGATCCAGCTGGTTTTATATTTATTGTCCACCTCTAACGTAAAATCAAACAACATGCTACTCGAGTCTTAAGGAAACCCTGCTCTGACATAGGAAGAGGTTTGTTATGTGCTGGGCTTCTCCCCGAACACTTTTGGGGGACAGCACTTCCGCATATCCAACCTGCCGCCGGCAGAAGGCGCTTGCTTGCTTTCCAAAGGATTTGACCTACATACTGTGCAACAAGACAAAGCAGAAAAAACACTTTGGGTCTCACCCAGGTGCATTTGTTGAAAAAGGACTTAGGCGAGGGTGCAATGAGGAGCTTTTCTGTTTAATTGCTCTGTCATCTGATGCTTTGCCTCTCCTCAGAAGTGTGAGGTGCAGCATGGAGACTTTGAGGCTGCACTGAATCAATGGAGACGTGGTAGCAGCTATTTCCCCGTGAATCTGCAAGCCCATGGATGTGTTAAAACAGGGATCGGTTCCTGTTGTGGTGTAACTGTGGGCATGAGTGGGAGTGACATAAGAGATACAAGCAAAATAGATCATAGAAAAATAGAATCATAGAAAATTGGTCACATCCAATCCAACCCCCTGCTCCAAGCAGGACCAGCCCCAACTACATCATCCCAGCCAGGGCTTTGTCTAGCCGGGTCTTAAACACCTTCAAGATGGAGATGTCAAAGGGAAGGTCTCCAATACAGTCCCTCCCATCCCTGTAACCTACCTATCTCAGGTATCTAAAGCAAAGCGGCCAAATGAGTTGGAAAAGCTCGGTATATAGTCCGGCACTTGGCTCTGTGGTGGTTGTAAGTGAACTAGCTATCTTAAAGCAGTGTCTACAGTGCAGACATGGCTTAATAAGAATGTATCCAGGACAGAGAGAGGCGTCTACTGACTTCGGCTAAGAATCATTTGTGCTGCTAAGGTGGCATAAAGGACCTTCAAAATTGCCCTGAATGGGCAGTCCTGGCTGTGACCACCTTGCATACTGGTGATTAGGGCCTAGGCTATCAGCCCACCTACCAGTAATTTCCCCCCTTTCCCAGTTGGGGTGAGCTGCTGGGACTCTTTCACGGTAGCCTGGGCCAAGAGGAGCAGCGTTGCTTTGTGGCTGGGGCAGGCCAGCTCCAGTGCTGAGATGCTGGGCTAATTCCCAGGCGAGTGGCCGACTAACCGCTTTGTGCAGTTTTACCTGCGAAACTGGTCTGCTGTTATGCATGCACTTCACAGGGCCCTGCCTGGACTGAGGCAGGCTCATTGATTTCAGTGCTTGGCAGACTGCTAGTGCTGCACAATAGGCACGTCATGCTATTCATGCAGTGCTTGCTGCCAGATGCTGGCAGAACAGATGCTAGGGGAGGGCAAAGTCGCTGTCTCTCCCAGTATGGAGGAAACCACCTCTGCTCTACATGAGGCAGGATACACTGATCTGACTCCCTGGGGCAAACCAGGCACTGTCTGACTTAAAATGAAGTGCAGAAGGCCCCAATCCTGCAACCGGTTCTGCGCTTGAGGGCTCCCAGGGGTGCCAGCAAGGCTGCTCGGATGTGCAGAGCTTAGAACAAGCACGAGTGCATCCTTCCAAAGAGACCTGGCTTTTGGCTAAGCTCACTTGCCATTTCTCAGGCTGGCTTGCAGCATCTCTCTGCAAACCGCAGGCTTTTTTTTCTGCTATAGACAAAGCGTTGGTGACTCTGGGAGTCGGGAACTCTTGGTCCTGGCCCTGGCACTGCAGGTTTCTGGCTCAGTCACTCTACCGTTGCCCTGTGCCTCAGTGTTCACATCTGTAGAATGGGACTTGCCATGCCTGAAGTGTTAACTCTTGAAAGGCCCACTGAGCTTCTCATTGCACCCCTCGCTTGTTCTTAGAAATTGCCAGCTGCATTTTTAATTGACATTTCACATCATTTCCTCTGCTCAAAGCACCTGCCCCTTTTCACTATTATTATGTCACAGGAAACAACAAAAGGGAAGTCCCCAGGTGTCCTAACCAGCAGGGAGCTGTCTCCTGTGCCTTTGGGACTGGACAGGGACGTGCAGAGGAAATAAAGCAAGAGCAGCTCGTAACGACACACAACACATCTAGCTGCCCCAGGAAATAAATCAATGCCTCAGACACTGACAGCTCAAGGCTCTGTAATTAGTCCTCCCAGCTAACGAGATGTTGAGTGATGCTTACAGGAAATGTGCTGCAGCTCCCCAACGACCTGAGGCTTGCATGGAGCAGTTTGCAATTTTCCCCTTTCTCTACGGCAGGAAACTTATGGATTTTACTCCTGGTCCACAAAGAAAACCTCGGGCTTAAATGAGCCATGGAACAGGAGGTGTGAAGCTATACAGGCAGCACGTTGGGCTGAGCAGAAAAACATACAGAAGTCATGGAGAAAGCCCTTCTGCCTTTTGCCATCAATGGGCCTTGACTGTGGCTCTCCCGAGGAAGTGTGCAAAAGCAGACCTGTCACAGGACGAATACAGCACGTTGCAGGCAGAGACATCGCCTCAAACCAGGCCTCCCATGGCGTTCCAGATACGAACGGAGCTGCAGAGATGCAGCGCCCTTTCGATTCCCTGGAGCGCTGGGAGCAGAAATCCAGATGCCTTTGTGCTCTGACAAAAATGCTGTTTCGAGACCCGAGCTAGGCAAAGCCAAACCTACAGCATTTCATGGCGTGGGGGTACATTTCCCAGCACCGAATCAAATTTTAGCTCCGTTGAGGACGCACCTTTCGGACTAGAGGAACATCTGAGCCTGGCCTTTTGGATGGAACTACCAGCAAGAGAAATCAGCTCATCGTTTTATGTAAGCTGCCAAGCAGGCATTAGATATTGGTCTAGGCTGGATTTGAACCAGCAATTTGGGATGAAAGACTTTGTATTATACCAAAAGAGCCCTGTTCTAGCCGCATGATTTTTATACAATGCCTTGCAAATTCAGCTCTAACATGCCTTTGAAGCGTCGGTTAACTATGAAATAGCAACTCTCCGATCCCTCACTTTATGCAAAGCTGGATCCTGATGCTATACCAAGTTCTCCAAGTCAATTAAAAAATGAGCTGGGAGGCCTACATTTGATGGCTGTCAAAATAATACCAACAGGCAGCAATTTGCTGGCAACACGTAAAAGCAGGCAACAAATCAACCGGTAACATGCATTGGATTGAAACGAGATCAAAGCAAAAGGCAGCTGACTTTGAAATGGCTCTGAGGGTCGGAGAGAAACAAGCAAAAGCTGATAAAGTTCAGAGGAAAACAGCTCTAGAAGTTGCAGTGTCGGTTCAGGATAGTGTTAGCAGCTTTGATACTCTGATATACCCCCATGCTGGGCATCAAGACAGGCTTTGAGCTAGGGACATCTGCAGTGGTTTGAACATAGCCCCACTCATTTGTATGCCAGCAATACTTGCAGGTCCTAGCTGAGCGAGGAGCGCTATGTGCTAGGTGCTGCACGTACACGTAGCAGGGTCTCTCTGGTCCCTGGTCTCTCGCAAAAGCCCTCTTATTGCATCTGGATGGTAGCTGATCTCCTAGGATTCTCCTAGGCCAGGGGTGGGCAAATGCATCCTGGGGGCAGGATGTGGCCCGCCAGGCCATTCTATCCGGCCCACGGGGCCCCTAAAAAATTTAGAAAATTAATATTTATCTGCCTCTGGCTGCCTGTCACACAGCCCTCAGTGGCTTTTACAAAACTCAGTAAGCGGCCCTCCGCCCAGAATAATTCCCCGTGCCTGTCCTAGAAGAGCTGCCTGGTAGAGCTGGGTTTTCCTGGCTGTGCTAGCTTCCCCCTGCCCCTCCTGTATCCTGCCATCAATTCGAGCAAGGAAATTGCCTCCCTGGAGTTATGTTCTGCAATATCCTCTCCTAAGCCCCGAGGTCGTGCTGCAACTCCGTGCCTAGGAAAGGGGCTAGTGCCGCTCCTCTTGGAACGGCACCCAGTATCCCTGCGGGGTGATGAGTAAGGCCACCCATGCTCTCTGCCTTCTGACTGTAACAACCTGGAGATTTGTTTTCAAAGCAGTGTCTAGCTAGCTGCCAAACTAATGACGAGTGCTTAAAAATCATTTGGATCGATACTAGGAAGAGCCTGCCCTTTGGCTAATCAGACTGTTCAGGTCATCTTCCAGTGCCCCATTCCCCACCCCTATCATCCATATAGGGATACCAGGTAGGATTAGTTCATCTAAATGGCCATCTATTGATTAGTAAATGGAAGGGGTCAGCTCTACAGTGCAGGTCTCTATGGAGACAACAGCTAATTGGCCTGGGGTGAACATCATCTGAGGTCCAAATCCTGATTGACTGTTACTGTTTGCATGACTGTAGTGCTCAGAGGTACGGGTGGTGCTGTGCAAGCGCACAATGAAATAGCAGCCTCTCCCCAAAAGAGTTTCTCAGAGTTTCAGCAGTGAGACAACATTGCAATGGGGCCAATGGCACAATTCCCGTGGGTTTCCGGGGAACCATGATTTGGCTCTAAACATGGGATCTGAGGACCCCATCCGCAAGCTAAAGGGAATTGGCTAACCTTGCTGCAGTCTGCAAAATCTCAGCGGTCCAGCAAGAATCCAGCCCCAGAGACTACCACCAAGCCCACTGCCCGAGGAACTGGAAGTTGGATGAAGGGCAGGAACGCTAGCGTGTAGCAGGGTATTCCACAAAGGACATCAGAAAGCCAACCATGAGCATCATTCTCTGCTCTCCTAATTAGAGGGACTGCTTGGCTGTTTTAGTGAGCGACGGTGGGATACTGCATGCAACATCGTTAAAGTATGCTAGTAAAAAAAGCTTTCATCTTTTTGGCATTTTCTTGGCACAGCCTTTGCTTCTCACAGAAGATTGGGTGTTGAACATTAAGTGCTGCTACATTTTTTACACTGTCAAATGTATTAACGCAGATAAGATTAGAGTCCACATCATGGTACAAACAACCCCCAGAGCCTGCAGTACCAAGAGCACAGGCTGCTATCACTTAGTCCTTGTAGGCAGGGGTCACAATAATTGGCTTTTAGCTTCAGTTGCAGTGCAGGACAGGGCAAAAATCGTGGCATGTACATATGCCCTCTGTGGACCAGACTGTGGAAGGAGATGCTTGTCAGAGGCAGATCATCTCAAGGGCATGAGGTCAACAAGACTTTCAGGCCCTCATACGGATCACAAGTGTATAGCACCCCTCTCATTATAAGCCTCAGATATCTGGGTCATGCCTATGAATCTTCGAGGGCTAAACCACAGTGATAGGACATGAATCCACAGTGTTCCCAGCTGATGAAGTTGCTGCTTTGGGGTTAGTAGAGGAGAAATGCAGTGAAGATCCCTCGCCATATGCCTGTTAGAAATAGGCTCTTTTTGTTGTGTTGTTAGTAACGTGGACTCAAGAGTCAGCGGGGGCCCTCAGTTGTCTTCTCCCTGCCGTGGGAGCAAAGGGGAAGGCACAAATATAACCAAGGACAGAATTTGGCCCAAAACGTCATGCAGGCTGAGTGAAGAAATGGATGTTGGACGATGCTGCTGGGAATTTTTAGCAGGAATTTGGTTGTGGCTGTGCCGGGAGACTGATAAAATAGAACGTGGTGATCTGAAGCTAAATGGTGCCAAAAAACAAAGAACTGTGTTGACTGCACATTATTGGTGTAGTCTCGATCAGGCACAGGACCAGTCTCCCTTCCATACATGGCTATGTCTCAAGGAGCATCTATGAGATGGCACGGGAAATACTTCTTAAAGGAAAAGCGTCCATCACTTAAATAATGCCTGGTTAGCCTTAAGTCTCCGAAAAGCGCGCAGAATACGGCACCGCACATTCATTCATGCTTGTGCCTCTTATTTTCACCACTGGCAGCTCAAGCTACGTTAGCTGAAATATTTGCAGCCCAGTCCAACAAGTGCTCTTTCCAGGTTTGCTTCTCCACAACGAAACCACAGACATTGCTGCGCACGGCAGTCGGAGGCTCCAGGACTCTAGAATTACTGTAGGTTGCCGGTTTTGGATTCGATCCTAAAACAATGAAACTGAATGAGAAAAAGACATTTGGATGCGTCGCCTCTGTGCCATTTTGAATGGTTTTTGGTGGAGATCCAGTCAGCTCAGTGCCACAGATATGCAAGTCAAGGCAAAAAAGGTAGTTGCCTTGCTCTCCACCACTCTAGCAGACCACAGCAATGAGTATAAAAAGCGGCGCGGTGTTTTCTGAGGACCTGAAAAAGACATCACTCTGCTATAGTGATTTGTGGAGCATGAGAATTCAAGAACATTGGGAGGAATCTCGACTCGTTGAAGTCAACAGGGGTTACATCAGTGGCACCTGGATTTTATCTGTCATGTTGATATGTGATGGTTTGCAAAAGGATTGGCATATAACAAATGGATACAACATCCTGATGGGGTTAGTAGTGGCAATGGCTCTGGGCTGAAACTTAGGAGCTCTGAATTCAACTTCTGGCTCTGCCAGAGCCATTCTGGATGATCTTGGTCAAATCACGGTGTCCCTCTTGGGCATCCGTTCCAGTCAGGGATAATACTACTTGCTTTCTCTCATCCTTTGTCTGTCCCCTTCATTTAGAGTGGGAGCTCTTGCGGGGAAGGGTCCTCTCTTAGTGTCCTGTGAAGTGTCAGGCACACTAGGGCCCTATGGTATAAATGACTAATAAGGATGAGAGGCACAAAACAAAAATCAGTGAAAACATTGAAGGATGATGCAAAATGAAACACTTGTAACATAAACGCAGAACACCCAACTAATCCCAAAAATACCGCATATGTTCCTGCGCCGTAACAATAATGGAAGCGCTTTTATCCAGCAAGACCTAGGGAGCAAACTCAGGCTGAATTAAAAGGGTGCAAATGAAGCTGCACGTTCTTACTCTAAGTCTTAATTTGAGTCATGTAAGTTTTAGAAAGAACCAAGTGGGAAAGATGGGTTTGTAGGCCCCATTAATAATGCTGATCTCCAGCAGCATTCCAGAAACAAGACTGTTCAAATTTATTCTAATTAACCTGCTAATCAAGGACTCACACACTTACCCACACATTTCTGTGTGTGTGTGTGTGTGTGTGTGTGTGTGTGTGTGTGTATTCCACATATAGATATATCCCATGTTCCTTTCTCAGTCTCCTATGGGGATGGGAAAGCTTAGAAATTTAATACAATCCTGTGGTTGAGCTTAAACATTAGGAAGGTTTCAGGCTATTTTTTAATGAGAACCAGATGAATTTCTAAGCTTGAAATACAGAATAAAGTAGGCTGATCAACTTTGATCTGGTGACCATCTGTCATTGCGTGTGCAGTCTGAGCAGCAAAATGAAATGCTGGAAGAAAGGGTTATCAGAAACATGAACCGGATAAAGCAAAGGAAGAAAGGCTCATGACTTAAGCACTGTTACTAACTGGATCATCTCCGTTTGCTGTGCTAGGAAGATAAATTTTAGCATTCAAGTTGTAGCCCCTGTACTCTGCAACATACATCCTCCAATTTTTCATTCCTGGATTATGAGTTATCAACCTACATGTGTTATTCTTCCTGCATTTTGTGAAATTTCCCTTAATTTTGCAGTCACAAAGGCTTGAGTTTGGTGAGCTGGTATACATCAAGAGAGCTCACTGATACCTAACCTATAAGATGCTGAAAGCAACCTAAAGCCATTACTATTTGAATGCTAGAAAATTATTATTGCTGCTGTTGTTGACTTGTACTGCCAGGGAGACTCCAGTCTGAACCAGGAGCCTATTTTATCAGGTGCTGTACAAGCTCAGGAAAAAAAAAAGGAAGTGTCTTGCCCAAAAGAGCTTAAAGACATATCTAAATGGGGTAAGTTATCTGCAAAAAACTAGGGCTGTCAGTTGTAGACTTGTTGCTGCTATGGCATAACTCCCTTTGTGAGCATTCATTCTGGAACACACGTTCCCTTCTCTGGTTTAGCTTTTAGTGGCATACACTAACCTGGGGAAGAAACATTTCTCTGATTTTGGAAGAAGTGTTCCCAAAGGGAGTTACACAGGTACAATGATAGAAGTTGTGTAGTTGTGCTGAACAATCCCCCCAAATCGACAAGTGTCAAGACAAGCGGTGCTAGGTAGATATGATGATGAGATGCAGACCACGAGAATTGCATTCCGACATTACGGTGGGTCCTGGGAGACGATGCGTGCGATGTGGTGGCTTCGGCCCCCTTCCTGATGGACAGGTGCATCCACGTTACACAGAAGCCAGCACCGCAACTGACCCTAAGTGCCAACTTTTTTGGTGGCAAAGTCAACGGAGGAGCTGCAGTGCCCAGGCCATTGAGATGCAACGCTCCTCTCACCGCAGAGACAGTCTGCTGCCAGGCAGGGCAGAGCTAGGTGGTTGTGCTGCCTACATGCGTGAACTCAGCCGAAACCGTCAGAAGGCTCCAGGACAGTCATGTGGAGGTCTTGCACCCAGACAAGGTGCTTGCAGATATTTGCAAAGCAGAAGACTAAGGTTTCATGGTGCAAAATAACCCAACCGGTTTCAAATCACTGGCAGTACATTGCACTGGCAGCTCAAATAGTAAGGCTCAGTGGATAATTAAAGCTTTCTGGTGCCATCAAGGGACAGAAAGATGATAGATGCCAGACCTTCCTGTCCATAACGGGGGGAAAAAATGGGGAGCAGGGGATATGGAGGGAAGAATGACATGGAATGACATGGAAGGTGGTAGGGTATAAATACCCTCAATTTCAGAAAGACCTATTGGGGTTTTGGAGCTATCAGCAGAGGGACTGAATTAGCATTTATACACACACACACACACATACATATATATACATACATACATATATACATAGTTATAAATGTACACACACATACACGCATACTATATAGAGAGAGTGTGTGTGTGTGTGCGTGTGCGTGCATGTATTTACACAGCCATTTTCTTTCAGGTTTTCCTGTTGAGTATAAAGAGGTATTTGTTTCCCTCGCTAATTCTTCCTTTGTTAATTCCGTGGACTTCTGCAACACGGATGAAATCTGAACCCATTTCTAAATGCCATTCTGATGGAGTTTGGAGGACGCCTCTTTGCAGTGGACTCGTGGCACCTAAGGTCTTTCACCAGAGTAAGAGCGAGGCCACTTCCCTCCAGCCCCCGTCAGAAGGAGATTAACTCAGGCCGTATGAAAGACGGCTCCAAAACTGAGCTGTGTGACTCAAGACAGCCCCTGGCTTGGCGCCCCTGACCGAGGAGTCTACTTCTGGCAGAGCAGAACGTCCAGAAAAACAATGTGAGAAAAGTCTGTAACGCGGGCCTGAGAGAGAGAGCGCTTTTTGGGCAGAGTGCTGCCGGAAAGGGGTCTTGTGCCTGTAAGCAAAGCAACTGCCTCCTATTTGATCCTAGCAGTGTTCAGGGAAACAGGACTTGGTGCCCATCCTTCCGAGGCAAACAAGACTGTTTCTGCTCAGAGGAGAAACTGCCAGTGGAGTTAGGTATTTCACTGGTGCAATCTATGAAGCCGGCGTATCGGTGACCTGCTTGAGTCAGAACAGGTCCAGCTACAGCGTGTTAGGATGGAAGCTTTCCCCAGAGCAGCATCCTGTTCCGTAAGAGGCCACAGGAGGGTTGCGGTGCTCCAGATGGTCTTGTTAAAATTAAGACATAAGAGCACCATGATTTGTGGTTTGCATCTCAGGGAAGTGAAATTCTTTGCTAAACTTCCAGCAGGAGAGAGGAACAAAGGGGGATCCCCTTCCCTGAATCCTCACTTAAAACAATGGCAAGTCTTTTAAAGTCAATTTGCAGAAAGCCACTGGCACTACTGAAGGAGTGAGCTCAGGGAGGAGAATGGGAACGTCCAAGTGAAAGGCCCAGAACTAAAGGAAGCTTTCAGGGAGGCAGGTTAGCTCTTTGCTTTCTTCTTACCATTTTTCCTTCCTCCTGTATTAGTTCTGGCCCTGCAAACAGCTGCACCTGGACGAAGCCTGGCACTGATCGAAACACCTGCTGGACATCGCGCAGCAGCACGTGCTTGTGGAAGGGGAGCTTTCTGGAGGGAGGGCTGTGTCCTGTCAAGAGAGGCGGTAAGAGGTCCATGGGCAGACGGCTTGCAGGCCAGGTAGAAGCAAGGTCATCCAAGGCTCGGGGCACTCTGCAGCTGGCCCCACACAAGCTCACCCGTACTCTCTGCCCCAACGACATGGTCCCACCTCCTTCTTGTAGCAGCAGTGGGTCTCAGAGATCAGATGAACAGGGAAGTTTACAACTTTGAGCTACTGTTTCAGGCTCTCTGCAAACTCAAGTGGCTCGGTTACTTACAGCTCATATTTTCCAGATTTTCTTTACGTCCAGAGCTAGAAAGATTTGAAAAAAGAAACACAACAACGACCAAAAAAAATGGTGAGATTCTCACTTCAGCACTTGACTGTAGACACTCAGGGCTGAGAGCACCCGCACCTTCATTTGGCCCTGACTATAGGATCATAAATCATATCTATTTGATTGCCCCATCTATTTCTCTGTGAATAAAGGCCCTCACTCTGCTACCTATTACCTAGACCTCCGTGTAGTCTGGATTTTAAAGTGCCCGTACCACTGGGCTTGCATTACATCCCTGGGGAGCTTATTTCACTTATGTATCCATCCCTTTTTCGCCACTTGACAAAGAATACAGCAGCAAAGGCACGAGTTGTGGGCATTTGAATATTCAGCCTAAAACTTAAGTGACTTAAAATGACTCGCTTCAAGTCCAACTCTGGTTCTTAGGGTGGAAAATGGCTTGTGAGAGGGTCAGGCTTTCCAAAGAGCTGAGCGCATCGGGAGCACGCCGGGTGCTGGCCTCTGCTGCAAATCTGCTCTCAGCCGTGGCTGTCGAGCTCTTGAAAATCTGGCGAGTGGAGTGCAAGAAAATTACTGGGCTGGGGGGCAGTGAGGCCAAATAACAAAACCCCATTAAAAATGTTTGTAGTGTGTGAGGGTTGGGAGCCAAGAGGAAAAGGCTAGAGCCCTGGCACCAAGGGAGGAAGCAAAACTGAAGAGACTGCACACGACCGATCTACTGGGAAGAAACCAGGCCGAGTCCGCTTTCTTATTCCTCCCCCACTGCCCCCTCTGTAGATATTTCCTGTGCAGACAGTTTCTAGAGACATTTCCTGAGGCGGCTGCACAGCCAAAGTTGTATTTTTTCCTTTTTACCACACTCTGTAAAGTTAAAAGGGGGGGGGGAGAAAGGATGATATTGAGGTAACATTATCTGCTCAGACAAAGTGTAAGCACGTTACCAGCCAAATATAACAGGCTCTACATCAAATCCATGCAAGCTTTTAAAAAGTGCAGTGGCAAAGCCTTATCCTGCCCGTTTGGGGCCTGCTGCGCTCCTGCTTTCCAGGGCTTTCTTACCCTGAGCTTTGCAGCGGACTACTTTTCTCAGACACCTGGGTGAAATGCAGACTGGGGCAAAGCAGGCTTCCTACGGAAGATTTTGGGCCTAATCTGGCAACGTGGCTGGGATGCCAGGGCCACTCTTAACAGCACTGCTTGTGGCTGTCCTGTCTGTATCCATCTGTCTTGTCTTATACATACAATATAAGGTCTTTGGAGAACAGGCCTGATACCTGCCAGAAAACCAGGCAGTCCAGCAAGTTCTTGGAACATGCTGGGGATGACGACCGGCTCTGAAGGTGGGGGTGGCAGGGGGGTTTAGTCATTTCAGGTTTGACTTGGACCGACTGGGAAGACCAGGTCAAGAACGAGAGGGTGGACGGCTGTTTGCGTGAGAGCGATCGTGATTCCTTGCTTCCAGGGAAGGGAGGAGCGACAGTAGCAGGATGGGGACAAGGGAGTTGAGTAAAGCCAACTTCTGGAGACAGGCAGGCTGGGTTTCTTGGGGAGAAATTCGAGGAAAAGGACCTTGGGGAAGCTCACGGTTCTTAAGGGGGGAAATACTGAAGGCTCAATGGGAAAATATCCTAATTCCCTGGAAAGATGGAAGCGCAGCAAAAGACCAGTGTGGGTGCATCAGGGACATCTTTAATGATGTAACTAATCAAAGGGGCATTGGACAAATAGTAGAAACAAGGACACAGGACTAAAGGTGACTCTAAAAGAACAGCACAAGCACGCGAGGATAAAATCAGAAAGGCTAAAACGCAACAAAGAGTTATAACCACCTGGGGACAGAACCGACCGTAAGGAAAAGCTCTATTAATGCACTGGAAGATGGAGAAAGTAAAATGCAGGTCCATTTTTTGACAGAGAAGAGAGCACAGAACAGATGACACCCGACTAGGAACATGTCAGACAAATCTCCGTCAGGGTTGGTGCAGGCTTATTCGATCCTTCCTCCCATGGGGGACGGACTACCAGGCTCCCTGTCGTCCTTTCCCGTCCCACACGTCTATGTTTGCCGCGGGATGGTGCAGGTAAGACGCAGCAGAAGGGGCAGCAATCCAGGCTGTTTGGTTGGTGCTCTTTATGGTCCCCCCCACCAGCAGTTTTTCCAACTCTCACAATTATCTCACAACACTTGGCATTTTTCTCAAAGACTCGGTGCTGCATGTAGGCTCATTCAGAGGGCTGGGTAAGGCATTAGGCATCCCCGATCCTAACACTGGTTGCCAGACCAGAAGAGACTGGGCAGTTACACATTTATTGGAAAATCTGTGGCAAATCAATTGGAGGTTTTGCTATGGACATAGCTCCTGTTCTGTTTGCCCGTATACACTGCGGACTGGCACGTATGCACCGAACAACCAATCTCGTGAGTACAGGGAGAGACGCTCAGGGTCCCTAAACCCAGAGCATTAAGATAAGGACACAACAGGGATCATTTTAGTGCTATACTAAGAAAGGTCACAAGTAGATTAGCAATGGCTTTGGTCCCGTTTGGATATGCTGCTGGACAAAAAGACGGGCGCTCTGGTTAGTCTTCATTCATGGGATTACAAAAAGGACTTTGTAAAAGAAATCTAGTATCCCTCCTCTTGTATCTAGCCCCCAAGCCCTGTCCAACCCCTAAAGGTCATACAGGTTTTGGAAAGGCTGCTTTTATGTACAGGTGACAGAGGACATTTGAGGGGAGTTGAAGTCAATGGGAACTGTGCATAACATTTGATACTAGCTTGGCCTGAAGAATACAGCTATGATCTGCCTTTTTTTTTTTTTTTTGTTAAGCCAGTGACTCAGCCAGGGATCTGATATCCCAGTCCACCCAGCCACGGCACGGCTGGTCCAGAGACTGTGGGTTTTACAAGCAACAGAACTAGAATAACCTCACAAGACAAGACACATGGAAGGGAGCTGAGTTTCTTTTCCTCCTGTATGCTCTTAGGCAAGTTAAAACAGAGAGCGGCCACCCGTTGCGTTGTCGTGATCCACCTGGGCAAACAGACCGAGTCCGCAGGACGGGGGCTGGCCGGAGGGCTTCTGCCAGGAGCATCCTGGATCTATTCAAACAGGACCAAGCATTGCCTTGAGGGCGCTAAAGGCCTGAAACCCTTGCTGAGCTCAAAGAGCAGCGCTGACTCTCAGTGCCATGCTGGACCTGGCCCAGGATTACACCTTCCTCCCCACCCCGAGGAAACTGAATGCCCGGGAACTGAGATTACCCTGGCTTTTGGCAAGTCTCAACACCTTGAGCACCAAGAAAACTCGTAGCCAGCTCCCAAGCCGGCACCACGGAAGCCCGACGTACAGGACGATCTGCAGGAGAAAGGCAGCGTGATTGCCGTCGGCTCTGTGAAAAACACTTACTTTACCGTGAGTCATGGGGGGGCATTAAAGGATAAGTGCCAGGGTTGCTGTTGGGCACAGGCAGCTCCGAACTCCGGGGAGGAGAGGATGCTGGCGTAATGAGGCAAATCTCAGGAGGGATTTGCTGCTCTTACCCAGAGGGCGGTGAATTCTTCATCACCGTTCTAGCACTGTGTTGGGCAGTCGAGTAGGACAACCTCTAACCTCAGTGAAACTGGTGTAAAACTGTAATAACTCTGCTGAAAACCAAGACAGGCATATGGTCCTTTGATTTTATTTTGGATATGGGAGAGATGGCATTATACAGAAATGCCCCAGCACAGGACGTTCCCATGCCAGAAGACTGCGGTGCTGTACGGGCCCACTTCTTCTGATCCCCACAGGGCAGAAACACAAGTCGCACCTTTGCTGCCTTTTTGCTTCAGGGTGCAAGGATGTCCCTCGCGGACGTCACTTGTAAAAGCATTGAGCTGAAGGGCAGCTCTCCGTGGAAACAGCGGGGATCGCTTTACATTGGCCGCTTGCACACGTGACGGGTTTAGTCCTTCGAGTTGGACTCTATACCCCCTAAACTGAAACCCACCACTTCAATTTAGGGCTTTCTGCGGGCGAGGGGCCTGATCCTTTTTTTTTTTCCCCTTTGGCGGAGCCTGCCCATGGCCGGGGGGTGAGCTGCCAGCAGGCTGAGAGGCCCCTGAGCTGTGGGGGGGCCCTAGTCCTGCCTTCTGCATGCCCCCTGGGGAGCTAGCCAGCCAAGTGCTGACCCAGCTCAGAGGCAGCACCTGGCCTGACCCAACTCTTCCCCAACCTTGAGCCGGGGCGGCACCTGGCCCGCTAGCAGCCTGCCTGGGCGACCCCGGGAAGCGCCGCCACTGTGGAAGGAAGGACCGGGACCCCCGCAGCTCAGGGGCTGCTTGGCCTGCCAGCAGCTTGCCCCCCGGACGCAGGAGAGGCAGGCAGGCTCTGCTGACAAAAAGGGGATTTGGGCCCTCTCCACTTCTGCCATCAGCAGGCACCACTTGCCTGATCCTTTTCTTCTGTGGAGCCTGCTCACCTCTCCGTGGCCGGGTGGCAAGCTGACTAACAGCTGCAAGACATCATTGCAAACTAAACAACATCCTGACGTCGTTTAGTTTTCAACAATGCAAACCCATTTAACCACCCCCCAAACTCCTGCGCCTGTGCAATGTAATGCCATTAAGTCACACAAAGCGACATTTTTGTCACGCGTATATGGTAATTGCGTCACGTGAACAAGCGCCCATTGAGTGCAAGCACAGGATCTGAGGGGTGTGGGCAGAGAAATGGAAAGAGCTGACCTGTACATGGAGCAGGGAGGAAGAAAGCCATCTGGGAGATAAGTCAGATGTGTTTGCCCTTGATCCCCGAGACAGTGGGTAAGAGGAAGAAATGGAGAAGCAACCATGAGCCAGCAGAAATTTGAGGTTCACTAGAGGCCTGCAGTGCTTCTGATGCAAATATACCTGATGCAGATGGACACCAGGGCTCTCACTCCACTCTGAATGAATGCAAAGTTAATTCAGGAGCCAAAACCAGCACGTTGCCGTAAACTAGAGAGAGTCACGGACCTGAGTGATAAAAACACAAATAGGAAAGGAAATATTAAAATCTCACGGCTGGTTTTTCAGCAGACTACAAACATCCCAATGATGTACATGTCTTTCTGGAGCGTTGCAGAGTCATTGTAAGGGGAAAGCAAATGTGTGTGGGTACTTGCACTTAAATTGCAAGTGGATTGGGATGGCTGAGGGGCTTGGAGTTGAGATGGGGAAGACCACAGCCACCTGGGACTATGAAGACTGAGCGACCCACAACTGGAGTCTTGCAAAGGCGTTGCAGCCTCTATCTTGGCCCAGCAGCAGAGAGGTATCTTCAGCCTGGCTCCGAGGTTGTATTAGGTATGCCAACGCCATTGTAAGTTAGGAACCCAGAACCGGTGCCTCAGTTTGCCCTCCCGTGTCGCAGACATAATAATACCTACCTACCCTCCAGGGCTGTGGTGAGGTTTAAATAATTGATTTTTGTAGGGTGATCTCAGGTTCCTGGAGAAGAGACTCTAACAGGACACGTGCCTGCATCTGGTGATGTGGAAAGACCATTTGTTCAGCTGAAAATCTGTGCTTTGTTCTCTGTTTCAAACAGTTCAGATTTCCACATATACTAAGCACTTTCAATTCTACAGGGCAGATCCTCAGCCGATGCACGTGAAAAAAATCGGGACAGTTTATACCAGCTGAGGCTCTGCTGGGGTTTTAAACTTTCCACCAAATGGGCTAAAATAAGCAGGAGCATGAATCATTACAAGCAAAGAAAGCGCTCTAGAGACCAGGCAGATGTGAGCGATGCACTGCGGTCCTGCCCTGCTGGCCCCGCTTTCTTTTTTCCCTTCTATTTTTGGAATTTGAAAAATTCCCCCCACTTCTGTCTTGGCTTTGGTGCACCGGGAGGCGAGGCGGCAGCCTCCCGTATTGACTACAGTCACACAGAGCAGGTGAGCTCTGGCCCGGCAATGCCCAAAACACAAAGCTGGACACTATTAATGATCTCGGCTATTGGAGCAGAGGAAAGCTGAGGGCAGCTGCTATTTGTTTTCCTTCGCGGACTTTTCAGCAAGGCGATCTGCAACCGTCGGCTGTGAAGGAGACGAGGTTTCCAAGTGACCAGCCAGCGGTCGCTGGGCCCGCTCTCTGGAAAGTTGTCACGGCAGAGGTGAGCCTGCAGGTTTCATTCAGGGCCTTGCAATGCTCTCTGGCATGCTGAGAGGTGTAGAGATGGGTAAAGCCACGGAAGACATGGTTCTGGACAGAGTCAAAATGATAGAAAAGTAGGGCTGGAAGGGACCTCTGGAGGTCACCTAGTCCAAGCCACTGCTCAAAAGCAGGTTCATTCCTATCCCAATCATCTCATACAAATCCATGTCTAACCTATTACTAAAATCATACAATCAATCCTGCCACACCCCTACAAGGCCCAGCACCCTGACCTGCCACAGGTAAAGCAGAGGGACAATGGCCAGCTTGACCATGTCACTTAAGGCCTGGACACTGAGGACTCTCACTAACATCAGGCAGGAAGTGGGGAATCCTCAGTGTCTATGAAAATCAAGATTTTTACACACCTCTGCGACTCTGCTTGCTCATTTTTTGAATGGGGACAAAGCTTCTTTGCAAAGCAGTTTGGGATTAATAGGCAACAAGCCCTCTGCACACTAATGATACCTACCTTGGAGTAAATTGAGACTCAACTGGGAGACTAAATTCATGTTTTGTGGGGCTCTGAGGTGTGCACAGTGTGTGTAAGAGTGTGTACATAAGTGTGTACATAAGAGATTTGGTCTGTCCTTTTTACAAAAGGGACAACAGAGAGGGAGGGACCTACACCATACTCAGAACAAGGAGCAATGGGCTTAAGTTGCAGCAAGGGAGGTTTAGGTTGGATGTTAGGAAAAACTTCCTCCCTAGGAGGGTAGTAAAGCACTGGAACGGGTTATCCAGAGCGGTGGTGGACTCTCCATCCTTGGAGGTGTTTAAGGCCCAGCTCAACAAAGCCCTGGCTGGGATGATGTAGTTGGGGCTGGTCCTGCTTTGAGCAGGGGGTTGGACTAGGTGACCTCCTGGTCCCTCCCAACCCGAATTTTCTATGATTCTGTGTTTTTAGGATACTCCCGTTATTCCTTGGGATACCAAAGGTGCCATTTTTGGGACTGTGGATCGATCAGCTTCAGATCTGAAATATCTCAAAAGGGGGAGAATCAGTTAATGACAAAAGTGTTAGTAAGGTCTTCACCTTTTGCAACTCCAAGCCACAGCCACACCATCCCGTATGTGTCCTTCATGCTGTTCAGCTCCGCCACGTGCCTGTGTGCGCTCTGGAGAGTGACACGACAGCTTGCAGGTGCCCAGACAAGAGGTGCCAGACAGCCCGGGGAAGCGTGGATTTGCCAAGCGCGGATTTGAAGGTTGTGCAGATATATAGCAATAAGCACCAATGCAGTCTCTACGAAGTAAATGAATAGCACTAAGGGGTGGTCATCTACTTGGTTTGGGACCATCATGCTGCATATTGCATTCTTGAATGATCACCAGCGAGAATGGAAATGAGGAAGAATGGGAACTGTTGGGTCGGCCTAGATAGCGCTGAATTGAATTGTAGCACCTGGAAACAATTAAAATCTGACAGATGACTCTGGGAAATTTAAGGCATCTTCTGCCATAACAGACAGTTCAAAACTTTCTCTTTCTCTCTGAAGACTGAAGGCCAGCAGCTTATTGTTTCATGCTCATTTTGTTTCAGCCGCCAGTGAGTAAGCAAGTAGCAATGCAATAAATCATCAAACTCAGCATCAGCTGGATTCTTCTTGGGTCCTAAGAAAAGCAGAGGGGAGGTGTGATTTTTAACAGTGAAACCCTTCCTGGGCACCAAGTTGGGCAGTGTGACGGGGCACTGCTGGGAGAACCCACGAGCCCGGTCTTGCTTTTTAGTGCACCCAACGTATGCCCCCCCACTGCTCTCGAGTGGCTTTCTCCATTGGCAGCAGATGGCTGGGGGCTGGATGTGATACTGAAAGAGATACCAAGCAGCTTCTTCCCTTTGCACTTTTAATCCTCCTTGTTAAGGGCTGAGTGATGTGAACGGAGTGAGGAAAAAAACCCAACAAAACCAACAGGTCTTTTGCTTAATTGGTAATTTTGACATTTAAAAAAAATAAATGTTCTGGTTTCAAATGAAATTTCTGGGACTAGAAAATCTTTTGGGAATCAATCAAGCTGTTTTATTCCAATTTCACGCTTTAACATTTTTCAAGCTTTTGAGATTTTTTTTTTTTTAAGAAATCAAATTCAGAAAATATAGTCATAAGAAGGCTTTTGCAAATGGAAACTGGGGGCCTTTGGTTTGGAAAAGGTAGAGCTGGCTCTTTCCCTTTTTTTTCAGACTTTTAAAAAACATTACGTCCAAATAAAAAACCCCAAAATCTGGAAAAATGGATGCCTATTTATAAAACATGCTACTCAAGCTGATTTTTTTTTTTTGCTTCATATGAGTTTTGTGTGTAGACACCAGAAATAATAGCTTGATGGCATTTGTCTGTCTGTGGCATAACTTTTGAAGATTGTATTTGACTCGTTCCAAAATTGTAGGGAATGTCCCATGCAGTTGGGCACCCACAAAAGTCCTCGCCCTCGGAAATGTTCCCGGCGCTGGTGGGAAGGCTCTTATTGATTTCAGAGATAATCAGAGAACTGGGATGGAGTTTGGGGCTGTAAGCAAAGACGCATTGTGGTATTAGCAGCAACTCAGCCAGGCATCATGACCTCCCTTCCAGACCCCTGAATACTGTAACCCTAAGGGGAGTGGTGGGACTGCAGGTCCATGGGCACTGTCTAGGGCAGCTGTTGATTGGAAACTACGGGAGGAGAGGGGGTAGCTTAGATGAGTCCCTAATGGGCAGGCTCCGTGGCAGTGTCCTGTGAAATGGTTCAGGGTAAGTTCTTGTCCCTTCCCCCCCACCGGCTAGCTCTGCTTTACCCGAAGAACAGAGCATATGATCTTCTTTTTATTATTACTTAGTGTGATTTTTTTGTGGCAGGGTCTCCGGGTCGTGGGGCCCTGGTGCAGGGCCCTGTACAGAGGCAGTGCCAGGCCCTGTCCCCAGGGAGCTCACTGCTCCCAGGAGGGGATGGGAGCGACTGGGCCTCCCTGCAGAGAGACCATTCATTGGCTCAACTTGGGTTTTATTTCTTTTCTTTCTTTTTGTTGCTTTAGAAACCTCTTGCAAGGAGGGGCCGAACGTCCCAAGTGCACCAGCTGCAACAAACAGTCACGGGCACGTCTCACGCGAAGGCTGCGGGGGGCCGGGGGGGCACAGCTGGAAGTGGTTTGAGGGGAAATCCAAAATTACTCTCAGAAGTGTTTACCTCTCCTTTTCGTTCTAATGGGCTAATCTAATTTCATTTGCCTTGTGGCCGTTGCTCCTACACGAGTCGAGAGCCTCTGCGGGGCTCAGTCCTACCAGGATTAACTCTGACCACCAGCTTCAGTGGTCTTCCTCTGGGTTCATCCCAGACGCCGCTGAGAGCAGAGGCTGGCCCAGCTGGCCACAGCTGCATTTCCGACCTGGGAACCGTCTCGATGCTCCACCAGTCAAGCCATCCTTTTTTCTGCACATCTGCCGTCTGTTACTTGCTCCGGGTTTTTGCTTCAATCAGAAACTGCATAATCCAGGCCTGGACCCCTCACATATTAGTAAAGCTTCCAGTTTATTTCTAACTGGAGACAAACGTGTGTTGTTGGATATGCGATGATGCACCTCCGCATCTACGCCCTCCTGTTCAAAAGTCAAGGTCCATTGGCCCGTGCCTCCACCCTTCCAACCCCAGCCGGCTGGCTGGGGGCATCTGCTGTGCAGATCAGGGGCTGGCCCAGGTTGTGTCCCTTGGGGACAGGGGGAACAAGGGAGGCAGGTGTTCCCCCTCTGCTCCTGGGGAAGATCTTACCCATAGGTGCTGCTCTGCATGTGGGGCCGGTGGCAAATCCACCCCTGAGCCTGTGTTCCTATAAGTTAAATCAGGAGAGTCTCTGCAGTGTATTTATAACAGCTTATCCAAGAGCTTCCTAGTACTCAGGAAGTACCAGGAGCACATGAGTCTCAGCCTTGCACGGGCTGCACCCCAAAGAAGGGAGGTGTCTTCCCTCTGTCCGGTGAGCACCGACTCCTAGTGTGGACCCAACAAATACATCCAGTAGCTTTTCCAGGTCTCTCAGGTCTCTGCCCTCCCTGCCCGCACTACAGCGCACGTGCACAGGCATATGGAGCTTGCTACGCTGACTCCCGTCTAAGTCAAAAAGCTGTCAAGCCACGATTGCCTTTAATGCCGCACATCATCATCAATTGTTCTCCAAATCAAACAGGCCACGTAGCCAAGCAAAATGTGCCGAGGGAGATTTTTTCCACTGCATGTGCATCCAAAATAAATACAGAAAAATCTGTTATGCCAAGCACTTCTCCTCATTGCTTTTGCTTCGGATCACTACTGAACCACCGATACGTGCAAACCAGCACGTGACTGACAAAAACCTTAGTCAACATATTGCCATGGGTTTCCCAGAGTTCATTCTTCTATGTCCTGTTGGCCTGCAAGGGGGAGCATCCCCCCCTCCTGTACAAAAGCTAAGGACACATTCACTGGGAACAGATACTTCAGGCACAATTATCCCAGCTGATACCCAGATCAGTGCTGCAGCTTGAACCCACAGGAGTCTGTGCAAACCAAAAGCCTGCTTAGGGTTCCTCTGTCTGCTGGCTACAGTGGGGTCAAGTCCTCCCCACTTCTCAGTTTTGCACTTAAAGCAATACCCCAGCCTGGCCTCATTGCTAAATTTTTCCCCAGCTTAAAACCTAAGGAGCGGGTACGGTGCAAGAAGGCTGTGGGAGTGGGAGGGCTCCATCCTTCCCAGCCCTTCCAGTTGTGGCGGGACTGGAGATCAGCCTTGACAGTGACCACAAGCCTTGATGCACCTCTGTGAAGGCCGGTCGCCGGCAGGGCTCCACCAAATCCGCAGGTCCCGCCGGTTGTATTCTCCCAGGCCTGCCTCCCTCCAGCTCCACACTCAGGGAGCCCAGCGAAGAGGGACTGAACCCCCAGTTCCTTCCCCACTCAGGACTTTGCTCCTCAGCGCATGGCTCAGCCAGGCTCACGTTGTGCCTGGCTTTGGGTCCAAATCAGACAAAGCCAATTAGTTTCGAGGGGTTCCACCCAAATGGCCCTGGCTCGCTTCAGGCTTGCACAGGACTTGGCCCAGGGTCTGCGAACAATAAGTGCTCTGTCCCCAGCAGATGTTCTGGTGAGCCCGGCTCATGTTTCGAATCTGCCATGAAACTTATGAAATGTTCCTGCAGCTCCAGGAACTCGTGAATGGCTAACGCTGCACTGAACAGTAGGCCCCACGGTTGAGGATTGTTGGCAGCCCCTATGTTTGAATGTACTCAAAGCTGTGAATAAAGAACATGCTGGTTTGTAGGAGAAAACCTGCTTCTGGCCAACTGCTCAATGGGTTTCATCATAAGTTGGGTCACGGTGCTGTGCTTCTCATCACGTCTCTCTGATCGGCTGGGACGAGGGTGCTAGGTAGCATGCTCTGGGCAGGTTCAGTGGTGGTGTCAGCATGCCCACTTCCCCTGGCTTCGGCCAAGCTGTGCCCACGCAGGGGAAAGGAGATCTAGCCCAATGGGCCTGAACTGGACATTTCTTTTGCTCAGCAGTGGGCAGCCCAAGTCATTCACTGGTCCTATTCCTGTCCCACAACTGATGGTGCTTTAATGGAAACCACTTTGCTCAGCCCTGGCAGCTCTGAATGGCGCATGTACCACAGCAAGGCTGGGGACTGCTGGAGCTGCAGACAGCATCAGACAGATGGCTGTTTCTACGCTGGTATTCAGAAAGTGCATGTCCATGGCACCTTCAGGCTTAATCCCTGCTGGATGGCACCTTTGTCTTTGTCTCCCCTGCAAGAATCCTTGGTTGAACACCTCATCCAGCAGGTGGGGAAAAAAGCAGTGGAAACTGAGCTTTTCTCTTTCTCTCTGATGGTTGCTTTACTGTTCAAACAGAGGTGCCTCTTAAGTATATGGTATTCCCTGAACCTTGGAGGTAAAAAGCAGCAACAAAGGTAGTACTGGAGCCACAGTATCACCCCTTCAAGGTGACGGAAGCCGGGACTGGTGTGCCAAAGCATCACCCCGCACAGGGAGGGATTCACAGTCCCTGCCCCAAAGAGCTGGCCGTGTGCTGGTTGCTTGTTATTTGCTATATATTTGCTTTGATCAGCCTGGGGGGCAGACACGTGATGTTGAGCTTGAGGAGTCCAACACCCAGGCGTGATTCAGTAAATACTGAGAGCCAAGGCATCTGGCAGAGGTCCGCTTGAGGTGGTGTCTGAGTTCTTACTAATCTGCACTGAGTAATACGAGCCTTTGTGTAATGCACGTGGTTCCAGTGGGTTCTTGTCAAAGCCCATTAAAGGTACAGTTCTCGTGTCCAGCATCAACACATCAAGGCAGCAGCATGGTCTAGTGGATGGAGACTCGGGACACAGAATTTCTTTTCTAAGCTAAGCTGCCGATCTACTGAATGACTTGCACTTCTCCCCCTGCTTCTCATCCCCCTTGCACCTTTTGCTTATTTACCCTGTAGTCTTTTCCAGGCAGGGACTGTGGGGCTCCTGACTCAGTTGGGGCCTCAGAGATTTAAGGCAAAGCCTACTGTGTGAACAGACTTTTCTTAGCATTTTTCTGAGCTGCACGCATGTGAGTGGAGGGTAATTGTACCACGTTGTGATCATTGGGAGCTCCATTGGAGAGAGTCAGCCCCTTTGATGGCTTCACAGCTTAAAGCAGCCAGGTTGTGTGAGGGGCTGAGGACTTTTCCAAGCAGCCTCTTTGTGCCTGGGGTGGATTCTTCCTCCTGCTAGCTGACCTGACATTGTTGCACCTTATTTTTGCCCAGAAGAACCAAATGCCTACACCATAGTTCTGAAATGCCAGACATGGGCTTTGCTCCCTATGTTGTGCTGCCACATCAGGAGCAGCAAGTCTGACCTCTCCTGATAAGCTGAAGCCAAACCTCTTGTAGCTGCAATGCAGGAAGCAGCTGGTTCTGCCCTTTCACCACTTGGAAGCTGGGAATTCAGCTGCAAACTTCGTGGTGTGTACAAGTGCTCTAACTGCAAAATCTGCCATGAAATAGCAAATCTTCCCTCCTAAAACCAACAGCAGACTGACTGACTGAATGCATTGCCCAGTCCACTGTCCCACAGGCAGGGACTCCAGCAAGGGCCAAAGTTTTAAGCCAAGTAAGTGGGCAGTAAGAACTGTAGCAAGTGCGAGTGTATGGAGCTGGTCAGGGCTGCAGTGCACAATAGCTGAGCTCTGGGCTGCATTTTATACTGCTTGATGCCAACACCAAATCAAACACCAAGTCCCCGCCACAATGAACTTGCTTGCTGGGGCCAGACAGAGAAGATGGGATGTGCTGGAAAACCAGAGGGATTTATTTTTAACCTGCTGATTGGCCCAAACGGAAACATTTTGTGGAAACTCACTGGTGGGAAAAAGCTCCTGACAGAAGCCAGGCCACCGAGGAGCCCACGCTTCCTGGCCTCACCACATGGAGTAGTGGTCACTGCAGGCCCTGGGGGTGGAGGACTGAAAACCCTCTCACAGCTTCCAGGCTCCCTGAGGGAAAGCAGGGAGTACTGGCACTCAACCACTGGCCCACATGCCCCAAAGCCATGGCTAAGCCAGGTTCAATTCCTTTTCCAGATTTGGGGCATGAAATATTTTGACGATTCTGACATTAAATTCTTTGGATTTCTTTTTTCCTGGGGAGATTTTAGAAATTCTCCTTTTGCATTTGGAAGGAGAATGAAACATTCACCCACACTGCCCCAGCTCTAGCTTTTGACCACGTATTTCTACACATAGGAACATTCAGAATAACTGCATTGATTCTGATGGAGGATTAGGCCCAAGGCACTGACTAGTAAAACTGAAATGACCTGGGAAAATATCTTCCAAGGCACAGTGAATATTTTGCTTGTCAGGATCTAATGTGTGTGTGTAGCTCAAGGCTGTTGTAGCTACGAGGTTGATAGATATATATATATTTTTTTCCAAGCAGCCCATATGAAAGTGAGGAGGTCTACAGAGGGAGACTATTCTTAATCATCTGAAAATAACCCCAATATTTTTCTTGGCTCAGGGAGCAGAATGGTTACCTTGATTGAAACTAGGTTTTAATGCACATTTCAGACAGCAAGGCAGACTGCAGTGACAGGGCTGGCTCAGGGGCTGTTACACAGAGCTGCATAGAGGGCTTCTTCCTCCCCTCAAAGCACCCCTGTCTCACCCAGAGTGGCGAGGCCGGCACAGCTCCTCAGACGCGGCGCTGAAGAAGGGGGGTTCGTTTCAGGTAGCAAAGCCATGTGGTATTGCCTTCCAGGGCTTGTCAGGCTTATACAAGGTTAATGAAACAGAGCAGGCATTTCATCACGGGAAATGCTGAGAACGAGGTACAGAGCTGCCACTAAAAGTAACCAGATCTGTGCACTTCTACCCCTGGTACATCAGCTTTAAAATATCCCCCTCCTGGGCTGTATAGCATTCAAGGAGCATCAGGAAGTTGCAGTTCTTAGACTGGCTGGAGAATGGATTTAATTTGTACTGTTTTACCCTCCTTGTTGGAATCTGCCCCCTCCCCGCACCCAAATGGCATTACAAAGCGCTTCCTGTCCCGATGGATCCAGGCACTCTCATGGGTGATGGTGCATTCCTCGTAGAAAAGCAGTGATTGCCTTCTGCAGGGGTCTTGCCACCTTCCCTGGGGGCCAGGTTTGTGTGCAATGTCACATTGGTTTAATTCAAGTTGGACTTAAAAACCAACTTACACTAGTACAAGCCACTGTGTTGATTCTCAGTGAGCATGTCTACATGAGATGCTTTACTGCACAGCAGACTAATTTGCTGCACAGTAAAGTGTCAGCATCTACACATGCATGGCAATTAGGATGCAGCAAGCTAATTTATTGTGCTGCTGGACGGTCCCGTCAGATACAAGTGGTGTCTGGCAGCACAGTAAAATTACTGCACTTAAACACATGTGTAGACAGAGATGTCAGGATTAGTTTACCGTGAGTCAAGTTGAGCCGGAGTATATTCAGCTGCATTAGTTGCACGTGGACTCATGCCCAGTTACTCCTGCCTGGTTTATATTGACTTAGCTTCCGTACTTAGTTAAGCCACGTTGATCTAAGCCAGGGTGAAATCAATGCAAGTATCCATGCAGGGGGTTGCACTGACGTACCACAGAACCCCAGAAAAGTTAGGCTGGAAGGGACCAGCAGAAGTCATCTAGTCCAACCCCCTGCCCGAGGCAGGAGCACCTCTATCCAAACTGTCCTACACAAATCCGTCATCTAAATAGTTTGTAAAACTACCGTCAACCCAGACAGGACCCAAGACATCACACCTGAACCTGCCACAAGGAAAGTAGGGGGACCACGACAGTCACCATCCTGCTGCTGTGAAAGGTTGTTAATATATGCTCAAGAGATCCCAGGTAGAGGGCCATGCCTCCTGCTACAGAGGAAGGCAAACCCCTGCCCACTCCACCCAGTTATACTGGTGCAGCCGTGCGAGTCTCCAAATGGCCGGTCCTAGCACTCAGAGACAGGGTGAGCCACAGCTGGTCTAGGAAGCTGCAGCTATTTCACAGGACTTAGCAACACTGTACAGTGTTTTTTTGGAGGAACTCAGTATTCAAGTGACCTTGTTATGGACATACAGGCAGACCTAAATGCTTATCCAAGTGAGAAGTGGGCCACACTTTTCAGGTAGTTCCTAGGGATCTTTAGTGACTCCACGCACCCTGGTTTCCCACCTCATCTGCAATATTTTAGCTGCTGGAGCCCAGTGCCTAGTGCCCCTCAACCCCTCACTGGGACCATGTTTCACTGCTGATTCCAAGGGCAGGGGTCTTCTCCAAAGCCTTGTCTCAGTCACCTGCAGTACACATTATCCCAGCCCCTTGCACTGTGCCAGAGCTGGGGGGAGCCACTGGGCCATTGACTCAAAAGGGAAGAGCCCAATCTAGTGAATTATTCACTGCCTTATTTTTCAGAGGCCCCAGGAGGTCTGTAAGAGCTCTCCAGGCTTACTAGTTCTGGTGATGAGTCCACAGTTACATCGCTCAGCTACGGAGGTCTCATGCTAAGCCATGCGATGGCAACAATGGAGCTGGACTAAAGATGGGGGGATGAGACCTGCTGACTCACTGGCATCACAAGCTCCCTCCCGGTCTCCACAGTGCTGCACTGACTCACAATAGCATCATCTCTTTGATGGGTGGGTAGATATGGCAGGTCGCCAATCAATCCCTGTAACTCAGCCAAGGCACATAAGGGCCAACAGCAGCCTGGAAGCACAGGAGCCACAGGCAGCAGGATGCTTGCTCAGTTGGACTGCTGCCACCCCTGGGAGCACAGGCTGCCGGGCAGCACTTTACCCTCTTCCAGCTTCGTCATCCTCCCTCAAGAGGAACAGGAGCTTCAGGGAACCCTGCTTATTGTGCAGTACCCATTTAGTGCTGAGCCTTGAGGCAGGGCAGGCACGGCGTGTCCTGGTATGAAGTCAGGGCTGGTAAGAACAAGAGAGAAGAGGGGCTTAGAGAGCAGAATAGGCAGGAAATCGAAAGAGGAGCAGAGCAAGAAACAAGGCAGGCTGTGGGCATGTTGGGAAGGTGAAAGGCAAAATGCTTCCACCCTCCAAGCCCTGCACAGCCGTCAACGCGGGACCTTGTGTCCATAACACCGTGTCCCATTCCCCTTCTGCCATTCCCTCATTAGCCATGCCCCCACCTCCCAGAGCCTTGCACTACCTGGATGCACATAAAGATGCTGTGCACATGAGGATGCACATGGGTCAGGATGAAATAAGGTCAGTACACAGACTGTTACACATGGTAACCTAGTGGTTAATGGCTGATGCAGCCGCTGGAGGTAACTGTGGCCTAAGAATGACTTACTCCTCCACCTTCCCTCCAGCCCCCTCTCTTGCACTGGCTGCAGGGTGGGGAGACAGCATGGGCCAGGGCTGTATTGGCTCCTCTGCATCGGAAGAAGAGGATGCAGCAAGGCCGGCGAGCAGTGCTCAGATGCCTGAGCCCAGCATAGTATCTGGAGTGTAATGCTGTCCCTTCCCTCGGATCCAGACAGTTTTGCTGTTTAAAGCAGTCCATGTGCATCGCTCTGGGCTCTTGCCAGGCACTCAGATAAATGAGATTTGGGGAGCAGGAGGCGGAAGCATCAAGTCTTTTTTAGCAGGGTCCTGTGGGAATTTGTTGTCCTGCTATTTTTAGGTTGCAGGGGATAGAGTTTCCCTGCAGGAAACAGCTCGCCTTGCCCATCCCACTGACCTGGCTGCTGTTTCCTTGACACACCGGAGGTGCAGCCGGGCTGCTCCCTCTGCCGACAGGCTCCAGGAGACAAGCCATCCAGCTGGACCCAAGTCGCCAGCTGCCAGAGCCGGGGATGTCAAATGAGGAGGGGGTGAGAACGAGGTGAGATGCTGCTTTTGCCAAAGGAGCCTGGACACTGCTGAACAGGGCGGCAGGAAGAAAACGCGGGGAGGGGAGCTCCCTCTACTGCCACCTTCACTCTGATCTCAATGGGGCGGAGGGGTTTTCTTGGGGTGAGGGCATTGTGGCTGACCCTCCTCCCTCCCCGCTTCGCACGCCTGTCCCCAGATGCAGCCACCACCTCCTCACGACAGCCCCCTGACGCCAAACAGGTAGGAAGAGCCGGAGCTGGCTCCGCGAGAAGCCATGAGGAGTAAGCACAAAGAGCCCCCCCGCCCCAGGTGAGGAGCGTGAGGACCGCTCCCCCGCCAAGCCCGTTCGGTCTAAGACTCGCCGTTATGCTACTTGCCACCTCTGCGACTTCCAAAAGCGCTGAAGCGTGGCCCCAAGCTCTGAAGTCCCTGTGGGATTTACTTTGGTGGGAGCTGAGCATTTTGCCTTTCAGCTTTCCCTTAGCAGAGTCAGCTTCACAGGAGGAAGTTTCCCCAATTTAACTATGCGTTTGGAAATGGTTTCAATGCGCTCAGTTCGATGTCCCTGGATGGCTGTGCTAAGACCAAAATAAGTGGCCTTGTTATGGTAGGGCTTCATCAAGCGAATGGAGTTGGTCTCTAACCCTCTCTAGTAACGTCGACCCCCTCCGTACAGCTCATTCTGCCCAAGAAGCAAGGGAACGTACCCCGCCCCGGCGTGAGAAGAGCCATGCAGCTCTTGCGGCACCGCGTGATCGGCTGGGAACGGGCCCACGGTGTTAGATCCAAAGCCGGGCTCCAGTTTCCCTTCCAACACTGAGAATCACTCGGTTGGTTCTGGTTCATGGCCAATTTGCTCGTGAGACCGTTTCACCCACTGGCATCCAATGTGCCCGGCCTTTTGGAAGCATATTTAGAACCAGCCACTTTTATCAACATGCACAGTCCAACCTATTCCAGGATCTTCCCATTTCTCTCAGCACTCAGATGCTCCTACTGAAGCTGATAGGTTTTGTTCAACAGACACCAGCCCATCCTTCCTGCATGTGGCCCAGGCCAATGTGCGATTGGTTTCCCCAACTTCCCTTTCGGTGGTACACAGATTTCCTGCCAGGAAGACGAAGTCTCTTTTGCAGGCTTTGGAAAATTGCCTGAAGCTCGTCCGAGTCCCGCCCGTTATCTCCCTTCTATTATTTTTGCTGGTGCGGTGCAGTCAACATTGCCCTTCCCATTCAGGCAGTGTCTTCCATTCTCCACCCCACCCCACCGGGTGTGTGTTCACCTGCACTGGGGTCTCCAGGACAGACAGTACTAAGATTTCTAGGAAGCAGAAGGTCCTGGCCATTGCCAAGGGAGGGGATTTCTTACAGCCTGTTATTACTCCCTTTCCAAGACTGATTATGTGGACCCACAAGAAACATTTTCCTCATTCATTTGGTGCAGGATCTGTTGAGTTACTGTTACCAGGGCCCCGGTAGACCATCGATGCTCAGCATTATCAGCTTCTTCAGGTAAACTCCTTCCCCATACAGCTAAATCCAATGCCCCAGCTCCTCTCCAATGTGAAGAAAAGCACCTGGCATCGTACAGACGTGAAGTTACAGTGCAAGAGCTACTCCAGAATAACTCCATGTGTGAACAACTCTTATTCTGGAATAACGAGTGTCCACACATGTGAAGCTATTCTAGAGTAGTTATTCCAAAATAACTCCACATGACTTAACTGGTTTTGCAAGTGTGAGGACTTTGAGATTTGACCCATTGTTTGCAAAGCCTTTCTGAATGAAACCAGTGCCGGGTCTACGCCACGTTACTCACTCTATTGCTGTTTTTTAACTTGGGAGATGGGGCCCCCCCATAGCTCAAGCTGCTACATCACTCCATATGCTATTGAGACTCTTTGTTGTCAGAAGACGCCGTTATCTCCCACCAACTTACACCTCTGCCTTTCCAGGGGAAGATGCTGTTGTTGAGACAATAAGAAACCTGGAAGGACCATCACTGCCAGAGGGGGAAATCGGACGGTGTTTTACAGCTGCATGCTCTTGTTTCACTATCACCTGGACTCTTCAAAGCTGCTCCTGGAAGCGTCCTCCTTCTCTATACTCTAACTACCATGGAAAGCGCTGAGAGAGGAGCATCAAAGAGGTACCAGGACAAGAGAACCGTCCACCAGAAAAACGGGCTGCAGATCCTTCCCGGGACAGTGGGGCTTCAGTAGCAGCGCAGTATTATTGATGATTCCCTGCCAGGGAACGCTTGGCTTGGCGTAGCATGTGGTGAGCCTTGAAAAGCTGCCTCACACCTTCAGTTGGATGCTTTAGATAAATATACAGAATAACATTCGTAATCTCTGTGCAGATTCCAGGAAATGGCAGTGGCTGGCAGGTAGCAAGGGCAGACAGGGGCTTCTCCCTGTGCACGGCAGAGACGGCTCTTTCTTTCGCAGTGTCAACAAGGGATGCCGAGGGATTTCACACAAAAACACAGCACGCTTTGATGCAGAAATGGGACGCTTTCACACCAGGCCGCTCACAAGCTTGGGGTTTTGTGCGCTGCCCTGTAGTGTTGCTGCTGAACTTGAAAGGTAGCTTTAAAATACCCTGGCTTGGAGGAGGTTCGGCAGCAGCAAAGTCTCTAGCTCCAGCAAGATCCATGTGGTTCGGTGGGGTTTTAGAAGCACTGGGCCAGGCCCAGCTGCTCTGGAAGAAGGTAGTGGTGAAGTGGGCCCAGGGTCATTGGTCCCTCTGGTGCCTTGTGCCCAGATGTTGGCATGGCACCTAGCTGTCAAGGGAATGGGCCAAGCTAGTCCATGCCCTGGTACTGTCGGCTCGGCAGAAGCAAGCAGAGCCTGCTGATAACCCCATTGGCTTCTTGCTGGGGAGCTGAAACTTGGCCTCCAGCCACTGAGCTCCTCCAATGCTGCATAGCTAATCAGCTCAGGCACATCACAGAATATCCCGCCATCTTCCTCGGCCCATGGAAATGAGTACATTACACGATTAAAAAAAGCCATGAGTTTCTGAGGGATCAGTGGGAAACCCCATTATTGATTTCCTCCATTCAATGGTCATGAGCCTTGAAGAAGAGGAAGACGCCTGGGGCTTCCTGGACACGAGAGGCTGCCTTGCACTGGTTCCACCGTGTCTTCTGGTGGGCAGGAGACAAAAATTAAGGCCTAATTACTTAAGCGAAGTGCAGGTCCTTCGTGCATCCTTCAGGACAACAGGATGCCAGGTTGCTCTGGAGCATTTGGCTGCAAGCGAGAACGAATGGATAAGCCCGAGATGTTTTTCCAGGCTGGACCAGCAACTTGCAGTCCTCAAAAGAAGACACTGTAAAGAGGCCACATTTTCACACAATGCTAAACACTGGGCCCTAAACGGATCCCTTCAGCTGCCCATCCAAAAATCACTGATCATTTTTCAAAACCTTGCCCTCTCCGCGTCTTGGAAGCTGAAGACAAAGAACCCGACGGGAAGTCCCGGGAGGTCAGATCTTGGCTCTGTCCCACAGCAAGAGGAAAAGTTGAAATAATCTTCACAAAACTGAAGAGGCCCCGAACTCATTCTGATTTGCCATTTCAGACTCATATATTTTAAAATTGCACTTTCTTGAACAGACCTGAAATGTTTCTTTTCCAGTCAGTTCAGCATTATCCCGTGCCCCCTGGTTGCGGCGCACTGCGCTGTGCTGTGCTCCCTGGCTGAACTGTATTTCCCATCGTGTCCCACAGTCCGGCGCCTCCCCGTGATGCAACACGAGTGGGGAGAGCACACTGCATCCTGGGAGATGTAGTTGGTGCAGGCACCCTAGCCCATAGGTGAGCTTGGGGATCCAAACTACAGTTCCCACGAGGCAATACGCTGCAACAGGTTAAGCCAATTTAATACCGAATTGAAGCATTCTGGGGTTAACTCAGTGATTCAAATTATTCTGATTTGGGTCGTGCTGCACAACAGGAAATATTTCACTCCGGTTTTCGCCAACTGGAAATGCAAAAATTTCACCCAAATGAGTATTTTTCCATTGAAAGCAGGGGGTAAAGAGCAGAGCAGGCAAGTGCAGTGCTTTGGTAGGAGGGCAACCCTGATCTTCAGATGAATGCGGAACTAGTTCAGGGGAATAAAGGCCTCTGTTCCCAGTTTATTTCAGAAAAAAGACTGGTATCCAAATACCTTTCGGATGCTGTTGAAAGAATTTCCTCCCCTTAGCCAGATCACGGCACTGGAATGTTAACATTTTTGCACTCCAGATATATTTTTGTTTGACTATTCCTGAGCTATTTCCTTGCTCCCATCCATCACAACACCGACAGGCCCATTTTTTCCCCCTCTAGTTTTTATAGAACTAATCTTTTAAGTTTTGTTAAGTTGATCTTGGCTCCGGGTGCACACCCCACATCTGTTTTTCTAGGCCCTGCTATTTGACTGAGAAAAATTGCATTTTAACTTAATTCCCCCCACTGCTACTGTCAAGTTAAACACACACACGCACGCATGCACACACATACTCACGACCCATCACCTCTCAGGGCTGAATGCTGAAAGCTTGCTATGAACGGGGAAAAAAAAGCAAGGCAGAATTTCTTCTGTTCGTTTGTGTTCTCTAGGCGAGCACGGTAAGAACCGATCGTGTCGTTTCACTGCAATAAAGATCTGTGTGTGAAGACCCCAATTCAGGACTGATGCCAGACCTATTAAAAGCCAAAATTATGCACCCAGTTAAATCAGTGGGACAACTTGTGCTGAGATCCACATTGCTTCAACTGCCTTCCTGAATCCACGTTAAGGTAGTCAGTGGAGGTCCTTATCCTCTGATAAACACCCAATGATGCCAGTGAGATTTGGGCTTAAGTACTAAAGTCTTCATTCCTGATACTTCAATGGGGCTACTGATGTGGATGTTCAATGTACCTGTGCTAAAGGGACCTGATTTCTGGAAAGCTCCTTTGCCTTAAATCTCCCTCCAGCTCAGTGCCCAAAAATGGAGGTACTCAAAAATCCCTTGCCAGTGTTGGAAAGTTAGAGCTTGGTTTCTTAGAGCCCTTGCTCAGAGCTAGTGAGGTATGCAGGAAGGACAGGCCTTGTTCTTATTTCAGAAGGAGACAACTCTAGCAGCTAGCTCAGCAGCTGCTCAGTTTGTTTTTCCCCTTTTATGCTGCTTGGCCCATGAACCTGAGCAGGTCTCTTCCATGCCTTAATCTGCTCACCATGGGCAAGTAGAAAAGATCGTGGCATTCAGAAAAGATCATGGGAATCAACTAGTCTGACCTCCTGTATAGCATGAGCCACAGCATCTCCCCCAGTGATTTCTGCATTGAGCCCATCACTGTTGCTTGAACGATGTGCTCTCCTTTAGAAGCACCTCCGAACCGGAGCGAGATTGACAGAGAACCTACCACGTCCCTTGCTAAGTTGTTTTGCTGTCTAATTACTTTGCACAATTTTTCTACATGGAATTAGTCTAAGGTCAGGTTCCAGCCATTGGATACTGCTATGGCTTTGTTTGTAGGTTAAAAAGCCCTCTGGTTCTCATGCATTTGCATGCTGCTGTGAGAGTTTGGCTTTCCAACACTACAGGGAGAATACTTTGCATTAGCAAACGTTTGCATTGACACGTAAGTCCTGAAAATATTTCCCCTCTTACAAGGTTTTGGAAAAGTCTCCGCGTGTGTAATGCAGAATCCAAATGGAAAGGCGTAAATGTTAAGGTGTTTGTGCCAGTATAAAACACTGACATTACAGGATCTCAGAGCCTCCGCAGCCCCGGGTACCACAGAAGAGAATAGGGATGGAGGTTTTGAAAAACATGTGTTATCGGTGTAACCCACAGACCTGCTGGAGCTTGATTACTGGCTTCAGGGACAGCAGAATTAGGACAATACTGGTTGCTTTTGCAAGACCCACCCTGAAGATCCGAACAAGAGTACAGGCTGAGGATGTCAAACAGCAGGACAACTAGAGAGCTATAAAAGCAGTGGCATTTCCAGATGAACTCCAAGGAGAATCATTACAGCAAACAACTAACATTTGCGGAAAAAAAAAGAATAAAATAGTTGTAGTATCATATATCTTTCATAAACACCTGCTCGCTGCAATTAAAACAGGTTAACTCTTGGGGAGGTGGGGGCTCTTCTGTAAGCGCTCTAGCATCATTGTGCTTTAGTTTGCAGAAATTCAGCTAGATTTGATGGCAATGTGCTCTTAGGGTAAGACAAGGGCAAACGCCGTCCTGGTTTGTCCCACATCACATGCAACCCCTTAAAAAGGGGCAGAGTTTTAGTACATTCATAATCAATGCATGGAGGTTAATTTTACCTTGCTCCTAACTGCTGTGAGCACGCGGTGTTTTTGAAAACCCTGCACACATGCTCGCTAAATTAACCCTCGCTCAGACACAAATCCCCCCAAACCAGGCTCCAGTCCAGCCAAGCACAGTGGTCTTGCTTCAGTGGGTGTCAAAGCCGAGGTTCCCCTGAAAGAGCAGGTCATCATTTCTCCACCTCTTGAAGGCTCAGATCAAGCTTACCTAGGGGAAATACCGTGATCACCATAGTGGCTTCCTAGTTGCTCCTGGGGAAGACTGCTCTGCTGGCATGGGTAGTACCTGTGTAGGTAATGCATAGGTAACCTTGGCTTTATGCCCACTTTATGGAAATAGGAAACTTCTCCCTAGCTCACTCCTGGGGCCTTAGGGCTGAGGGCAAGCAAAACTCGGGGGCATCCGAACCCCAAGCCTCCAGCCTTGGGCCTGCAAGTAGGATGCCTGCCAAAGGATTTGGGAACATTTGAAGCCCCAGATGGGGGTGGAGGATGTTTGCCGGGAGTAAGGCCACTTATGGTTCTGGACTGATTCACGGATTTGGAACGGATTTGGCCAATTTGTCTGGAAATACAGAAAATTTAAAAAAGGGTCCACGGCAGTGAGTGGCACAGCGTAGAAGCCAAACGGTGTGGCTGAGTCAGTCCCTCATGGCCATTGCTCTCGTGAAAGCAAAAGATCCCGGCCCCTTAATGTAGCGCATTGCAGTTAGCGATTCAAGAAGAGACATTGCTGCAGATGCGGGCTTGTGTCACTTCCTCCATTTGGCTTTTCTGTGCTGAGCCTGGGAATCGTTTGCAAGCATTAAAAGGGCCAATCTATCGAAACAACGTGTGCAAAAATAATGTGCTGATACTGCTCTTCAGTGTCCTTCAAAGCACTTCTTGTTATGCACCTGAACTATCCCAGCTCTGAAGGGGGCGGAGGTGGGGAGAAAAATTAATGTCTTCTAACATGCACCATATGCTTACAAAAAATACTGATGAAGAACAAGCCAGATTTTCTTCCTGGAGACGGGTGTGTATCGGAAACTCTGCTGACCACCTGGGACCAGTGCACCGGTTGCCTCGCAAACACTTCAGCCATAATAACTACAGTAAGAAGCCCGTAAAATCAGAGGATGGACACACTGACAACATTTGGGTTGCTTTATGCCCCACGGAAATGAAAAGCCGCTATTCCGCTACGCAGGAAACACACCAAAAAGGTGCGAGGAGGGACAAAGCTCTGCTCCTGCTGCTGGTCACCGAACTGCTCCGGGAGCTGGATTCCCCATCCGTAAGGGGGGCTGGCATGTACCTGCCAGGAGAGTAGTGAGGTTTGACATGGTTTTAAAGTCACCTCAGCACATGTGCCCACTGGAGGACAAGGTCTCTAGATGCCGCTTCATTAGGTACATGCCTCGGCGGGGGGGTTCAGGAGGGGTCAGGGAGGTTCCTAGATTCGAAAGATAAAGCAAACATGTCCCTGTTTCTAACTAGCTTATTGTGCCCCATAACACAGCAAGTCTACAGAGCACAACTTGTATCGGAGATGCCATTAGACCCTCCAGACTGATTCATCCCACTCATTCCCTTTCCTCCAAAAAAATGCTTGGGAAAACAGGTGCATCTTGCAGCACATGAAAGAGCCCAAATCCATGCTCTGGGGAACCGAAGTGGGAAAGCACTGCAGCACACACACAGATGGCGTCTAACTTCAGAGCTACACGAAAATCCCACAGGAATTATGTCCAAATATTCCTTTTGTCACTACATTACCCGCAAATGAAACCAAAGAGGAGCCGTGTGTGTCTGGATGTAATCAAATACGTTCACATAATGGGAGTGGTGGATTTAGTACTGTGAAAGGAGCTGTAGCAGCAGGGCTAGGGCAGCACGTTGCAGCCATATTGTGAGCAACCCCCAAACGCCATCCCAAGCGTGACCCGAGAGCAACCCTACGAGGGCCGGTTTTGCAAGCAGACCATTATCTTCCTGCATCTCTCCAGAACCTGGCAACAAGGCAATGCCTTCTGGTGACAGCGGGGATCTTTTGCAACATGAATAATCATTTATGGAAAATAAAAGGACACCCGATGGCCAGGTTCACACGAATCAAACGGCTACGACCTGGCATTAAATTGCACTGCCCCCTGACTTGCGTTCGACTTCCACCAGCCACTGGGGTGGTTAAGTACCTGGACTCCCTATTCAGATCATAAACCAAACCAAAGCCAAATAAACATGTTCGCAGCAATTATGATGAGAATCCAAGCAGCATTATTCTCAGTCAGCCGAATGTCACTCCTGTCTCACCATTACATGATTTGGGGAGATGCAAAGTGAGTGGGACAGAGCATCCAAGATCACGGTGTTGCAGTGGCATGTGTTCGTAGTTGTGGAGGCACACACATTGGTGGACCAGTGCTGCCTGTACGTTGGAGCTGGAACTGGCTTGCTACTTTTCATGGATTTCAAGTTTTCCTTTTGTGCAAGTGGTGGGTGCAGGGGTTTCGCTGGTGTGCGGTGGAGCCGAGGTTACAGCCCAGAGCTCTGAGTTACTCCGGCAAGAGTGACAAACGTGGAGGTGTGGGTTAGTTGCGTGATAACGCGACGCTGCTACAGCTCACGAAAGGTTGGAACAATCTTAGCAGAGTTGTCATAACGACACAGGCCAGGTTTCATTGCACTTGTAACCAAAGAGAAACTATTAATATGCCAATTCCCATCTGCAAACAGATGTAGCCGAACGCTTGGAGTGTGTGAAAAGCTGAATGACTTACCATATGCTGTGCACGATGGCTTTGGTAGGAAGTCCGCAGAAGATCAGCTGAACGGCGTTTCTCCTGATGAGACAAAACCAAGAGGTGAAAAGAAGAAAAACACCCCTAAGCCAGAAGATAATCACAAGGATGCATTGTTTTAAATCACGAGGGGATGCAGAGCATGGAAACACATGAAGAATGAAGCAAATACAGACTAGCAGGGTGTTTAGGCTACAGTGCATCTGTCTTTTTCCAAGGCAAGTGAATGAAAAAACAATTTATGGGGACCTCAGGATTATTACAGATGTGCCGGAAGAGTCCCAGCAGTGTACGGAGAGACCTTTCACCTGGGGCGGGGTGGGGGGGACCAGCTTGTTTCCAGGCGGAGGTCAAGACGCTGGCCAGGTTCCAGCTGGACAAAAGGCAACCCAGAGGTGCAGCCTTGAGGGCTGAGTGATATGGGTGCTGAGGCATAGCACCAGGTCTGAGAGACCGATCCTGCTTTTAGTGCGGTGCACAACATAAAGTCTAGTCCAGTCCCGCCACGGGGCAGATGTGGCAGCCGGTGCAACACGGCATCAGGCGAGGGATGCAGAGACACGGGTGCTGGTCAGGACCCACAGTCTGCCACTAGCTAGGGCTTTGCCTCTATTTCCATTCCCACCTTTCCTCTGCCTACTTAGGTTGTAAGCACATTGGGGTGGGGAGTATCTTGCATGAGGGGCTTGTGCGCTGCCTAACACAGCGGGGTCCTGGTATTAGTTGGGGCCTCTAGACAGCAAGATAAATCTGCTTGTGCTTATGCTGGGTACTCCAGATGTCCACCAGTGTAAGAGCAGCGGTCCTGTCACTGAACACAGATGTCTAGCAGTGCATTTGTAAAGCTCGTTACCACACAGAAAACAAACATCAGCTGGCACCGTCAGCCATGTACCTCCCAGCTTCTCAGAGCCGAGTAAGCTCGGTTGTAGTGAGCCCTCCCAAGCGCCAAGAGTTGCCGTCAGAAGGTAGGCTATTAAAGCACACAACAGTATTGACCGTGTGTGGAGCACGGGCTCCGAGAAAAACCATGTAAAGGCGAGTTATTGCAAATAAAAGCAAAGCAAAAACAGCTTGAAAGTACTGCACCATGACTATTAATGAAGTGGTGGAAAATATCAATCATTGCATCGCCTCTGAAGCTAGAAGAATGAGGAGACGTTATGTTCCAAGCGTCAGGAAACCACAGGGCCCTGGTGCCTAGTTCTGAAAAGAACAGTGTTTGGATCACAAGGAGGAAAGCAGAGCTCGCTCAGAAGAGACAGCCAGAGGGAGGGTTTAAAAATAGACACTTTAAGTTCAAGGGGAAAAAAAGGAAAGCGGTGCCTGGCTATTGTAGCATGTGGAAGCAAGGATCAAGATACTAGTCTCCAAAAGACTTGCAGAAGTCTTAACCAGTTCTGTGTCATCTGGGGTAGGGGCGCCTGGCTTAGAGGAATGTAATGGGATCTAAGCCTATCACTTGTAAATCATTCATTCAAGTTCATCCTGAGCTTTAGGAGTAGTTGCTTTTGGGCTGGTGGTTGCTCTGCAGTCTAGGACGACGGTCCTCAAACTTTTGGCGAGTGGTTCCAGAAGCAGTGCAGGGCTGGCCCATGGGTTTCATCAGGCCCTGAGCAGCCTTGGCAGGCATCTGTGTTCTGGGATTGGGCGCTAGGACCTGTGCCCCTCCTGCTCTCGGGGATTGGTCTCCGTGTTGTCCCCACTGGGATCAGGCCCCAGGCTACACACCTGATATAGTGCACTGGGCCATGCTATGCAGCCTGTGGAGCTCTCCATGGGTCTGGAAATTTGGAATCAAGGGAGCACCTGCTGCCAAATTTTTGGACCTAACATGACGCCAGGGAATGGATCTGGCCGCAGGGGCTGGGGGTTAAGCGTCCCTGGTCTTGGAGAAATAACCTTATGGAGTCTGTCTCGTTCCCGCTCCCCATTGTTTGTGGACACAGAAACTGGCATTAGCTAGAAAAAGTCAACAGACATACCCCAGATTAAATGGGTTGTTACAGCTGAACTTCCCAGTCCCTCAAGTAAGGTTGAGGTTAAGACGTAGGTCAATGCAGAGACGAGCAAGGACATCTTCAACATCCTGTGCAAGGATGTAGATCCATCATGAAGGCACATATGGTGAATTGAACATATACTGAATAGACGTGCTAATCCCAAAACAATTTATCTGTAGTGCTTCTGCATCCTGGAGTATCAAATCTAAGAGATCATGAGGAAGGAAATGAGTTTCTACTCCCCCAAACTTCAAAGGAGCCTTGGGTACCAACAAGGGTCTGCCATGCACACCAATGCTGGGATACCGTTTGAAAGATGCAGATGGCCACGTGTCAAACAGGGGAGAAGAATCCCTCCCTGCGGCACTCCTGGTATTTGCTAAGGGAAAAGGGGGTGTGAAAGAAGAAGAAAAGGCCTGGCTGATACTCCTGATGAGGCTGCCTGGTTTTATAGCCCCCAGGAAATCACCTCTGAACTAGCATCAAGCCTGAATAGAAGTAAGGCATGCTAGATGCAGCAGGTGCAGCTGGCAGAATATAAGACATTTCCGGCACAGAGATATGTAAGTGAGCCCTTTCTTCCAGCTTGTTTAGATACATGAAGATCAACCTCCTTCAGAATCCAGGAGCTCCAAGTCAAAGGAGTTAGACGAGATTATCAAGACTACCTTTGCGAACGGTGTTAAGCAAATCAGCAGTGGCTGCCAGTGTGTAGTGCAATTTGCTTTGCCACAGTGAGCTGCTTGTTTTGGGTAGGAAGTCCTGTGCTCCCTTTGCATCACGGACACGATCCTTTGCAGTTAGAGGAGCGCTGGGAGCATGGCAGGTAGCTCAGTATTGTCACTTGTAGCAGCTAGGATGGGGTGGGCAATTATTTCAGGGGTGGTGGAGGGCTGCTTACCGAGTTTTCGGAAGCCATCGAGGGCCACATGACAGGCAGCCAAGGGCAGAAAAATATTAATTTTCTGAATTTTTTAGGGGCCCCATGGCCTGGCGGGCCACATTTTGCCCACCCCTGGTCTAGGAGCTCCAGGAACAGGACACAATTGTGTTGGGGGGCCTCTGCCCCAAAGAACGTACAACTCGAGTTGTTTTGCCTTCCCTTTTGTACAGCACCTAGCACATCTACCCCTTCCTAGTGCCCTGCCCTGCTCACTGTATAAAAAGGGTTAGGAGAGCCCCTAAGGCGCAACCTCATCTCCAGGTCATTCATGGCCCCTTCCCTACACATACATTATATTGTCCTTGCAAAGTCAATCACTCCATCTAGATCTTCTGAGTCCCCTAGCTCCAACAAGGCTTTTGATACTGCTGGTGCTGATTAAAACAATGTACAAATGCCTTAACATAATCCTAATGGCAGAGGAGCTCTTCCTGCCAAATCATCACTGGTGGAAATTTTCAAGTTATTTATGCACTTGGAGGAGAAGTGAGCTTGTTTATACATGGCAGCCTTGGTACTGCATCTCAGGGAGGTAATTTAAAGCAGAGGCTGGACTTCACACAATGACCCCCTTCTTAAAAATAAATGTAGCATCAGCTCGAAGTAGGGGCTTTTCCCTAACAAAGTATATCATTTGAGGGCATTAAGTAGTCCAAGTCGAGATGAAGTCACCTGACCAGGTACAGTCAAGTCACTATGTTGGCAATGCAAAAACGAGGTGATACATTCTTTAATTCATTGCAGAAAAGAAAGACTCGCTGTCAAGCTTCATTTGCTTACTGTTGGTGGGATATTATACCATCAAAACCAACCCACTGAGCTGTTTGTTTTCATCTCTGATTGTACCTGGTTTTGCTGCTTTTGCTGCGCTCCCTGGCCAGGCAATCAATTTGTGATAGATGGGGCCTGTCAGTTCATAAAGTGTGCTGATTTCATGCAAATTGTATGAATTCACACTTGGGCCTCTGCCAAGGGGCCTTAATAGGACATTGTGAGAGACACGATAAGATTACTGCCCTTTTCAGTGGATGCCTTACACGAGCACCTTGCTTTCAGCGAGGCACATCTGGGCAGGCAGCTGTGAGACCAAGATCAGCGATGACTCTCGGAATAGCGTGTTTATGCCCGGGGAAGTGCTAAGCTCAGGGAAGTCAGGGGCTGCACCTGCATACGGGTAGAGGTCATTTATTACCTCGGTTCTTGCTCCAGCCTACAAGGAGGAGGGAATTGAAGCCACAAAAAAAATCAGACTTGTATTTTTTGGTGCCAGAGCTACAAAAAGCAGTGCAGTTTCCTAAACCTGTGTGCCGAATGAGGAGTTACAGGAACGCACTCCAGCCTACCCCACAGGGGCAGAATTAAGTTTGCTTTTGCATGGTCCTACTGTCAGTTGAAGAACTGTTTCAGTGTGAAAATTTGTGGCATTTGCAGGATGAATGAACAGTAAAAGTGGGCCTAGGGATGGCTAGTAAGAGAACCAAAGTACAGGCTAAGCTTCTCACTGGGTTGACTGCCAGGGTGCTGAGAAGTTTGGAGAGCCCCTAAAACAGCTTGGAAACACTGAATCTAAACGAAGACTCGGGATTCCCATTGTTTGGGAAAAGTTAATGTTTTGTTTCATTTCAGAATTTTGTTTTTAAATTTATTTTAAATGTTGGATGGTTTCACAGCACGGATTGGCCATCTTCCAACTGTGCTATTTAACCTTTTGGATTGCTTGAGATTGGCTGGAAATCTCATGAGAGCCGGCCCTTTGTGCGGGACAGCTGCTGCTGTGCTACCACCTGCCAGCTGGACCCAGTGCAGCACGTGAACAGCGAGCTTCTCCTGGAATCCCTGGCCAGTTCCAGTGGAACTGAACAGTATAGCAGCAGCTACAGACTTAGAAAATAATGGAGAGTGGGAGAGGAAACAAGATGGGCACTGGTAGAAAGTGGCAAGACTCTGCTTATGAGGAGTTGGTGTTATTTTTTTCTTAATGTACGATACATCTGCTGTAAATTATAGTCCCTCTTATTTCCAGTGGAGGCTAGAAAGGTATTCCAGAGCAAACATGGCTGCCATTTCAGAAAAGGATGTTAGCAAGTCAGTCTCATGCCCACACTGCAACAGGTATTTCCTGGCATAACTTCATAGGGCACCTGTACATGTCATGGGGTTTAATCCTCATTAAATTAAACAGGTTTATAAAATTTAAACTAGTTTATTTTGGAGTGTTGCATCAGTGTTTGCATGTACTAGATTTTCAAATGAATTAAGCTTTGGAGTGTCGCACTAGTGTTTGCATGTACTAGGTTTTTGAATGAATTAAGCCTGGCCCCTGGCTGGTGCTGCAGGAGAGTGGGATGGTTCCATGCTGCCATCCTAGCCTGGTGCCCCCATCCCATGCCCTGCCACGCAGCTGCGGGAGCAGGGAGGCAGCACACGGCACAAGAAAAAAAAAAGTGGCAGCAATTCAAAGGGGTGAACTACAAAAAAGCCACAGCACAATCTAGTGGACAAAGAGACTCATTATACATCTTTGAGTGCCTTTGTGTTTGCACACAACAAATCCATGGATGCGTTGCTTTAATTTGAGGTGAGCCAAACTAAACTATGTCTGAGGACTTCTACTTTAGTGCACCAGAAAGACTTTTAAAGTGTCTGGAACACCCACTTGTGCAAATAGTCATGCCATTCCAGTGCAAGAAAGTGCAAAAAATGTGGCATGTACAAATGCCCATAAAAGCATAGGAAGACCCTGCTTTCTATAACCTGCTGCCATCACAGATATTTATGTGAGTGGGAGCTCCTGAAAACATAACCTGCCCTCGCAACACCATCAGGATTGTAATCCCGCCATCCTCAGAGTTGGTATGCCAGAGTTGATTTTTTGAGAGACTTGGAAAGATGCACAGTATAAACTATAAGTCTTAAGGGCAGTGGTGTTGAACCAGTTCTTAGGCTGTACCATCATATAATAATAGCTTATAAAGGCCCTCAGAAAAAGCAGCTGGCATCGGATTCCAATTCCAGCCATCTAGTTTGTTTTTCAAGAGAACTGCTGTGACCGTACTGAGAATACAGGCACGGCCTCTTAATGGAAGTGGTAAGGTTGCTGCAAGGAGGGCATCACTCAAGGTTGATGAAATGTGCATTTGGAAACTTATGGCAAAGGGACAAACTCCTTCCATGATACTGGATTCAAGGAAGCTCCCTTTTCTAGTGTACATCAGAGATGTCATCAAGAGCTATGCTGCAAGGGCCTTAATTATCTGGAGTAGTGCCTTATGCCACAAGGTGAACTCTTTGGGACTCCAGGAATAAAGGTGTCAATTCTGGTCCTGACACCATAGAAATGACCCCCTGACATGGGAATCTAGGTTTTCATGTCAAAACTGGCTCCTGTGTATGACTAATGGGCTGTACCATGACCTAGGTCCCAAACCACCTGGACTTTGGCGCTGGATGTAGAACAACCTGAGTGCCAAGATCCAGCCAATTTTCACTTTCAAATAGCACTGAGTCCAAGAGAAATAAATGCCATTTCAACATAAGATGGGACACAGATTTCTTCTCCCCCTTCTAATACTGCATTTCTGGCAACCCTTAAAACACTCTTTTAATAAAAGGGAGGCCTTTCTGATCCTGACTGTGGTGATTTATATGGTGAGTGCAGCTATTCACACCATGGGTGTTGATCAGAAGAGTAAAAGCCAGAAGAGCCCGAGGCTGGGGACGGGGTCGTGGAAGTTGAGAAACGATTTGGGATGAGCCTGCTAGATCTGCTGATCAGTCCGAAGGACAATTAAGCTTCAAAGTACAGAAAGCAAGTCCAATGCCAAGATGAAAGCGTGATGTGCTGCAGTGGTGTCAGTGGGCTTTGTTGCTGGCAGCTGTTATCCATCATTGTTTCCATTTTCCCTCTGACTCTTAACACTATTTCAACCCTCAGCCTAACGGCTCATAGAAGCATTAGCTCAGCACGCGTGGATTAAACTCTGTCTCCCAGTGACAGAGAAAAGGTGACACTTGGTTTTCTGATCTTTGAACATACATTGCTAATGTAGGTGGCAACCTGTCCCTTTCCAGGAAATGACTGCTGCTCAGGCTTTGCTCAGGTCATCCATCTTAAAACCACACATTTGTCTGCATTACACACACCAGGGCTATAAGAATTATGTGGATATATGGCATGGCTTTCCTGCATTTTCTTTCCCCAAATTACCAAAAGCGAGTGCATACATGAACATTATTATATTATAGGCCCACATGTGTAGAGAGGTTACTACCATCTATGCAAAGCGAGCAGCAGCCCATGTAGACTCACACTGAGGGATTTCCAACTGCCTCGCAAATGATAAACCTCACACATGGTGTAGGATAGCTGCCACATTTCCCGGTTTTCAGAGAAGACACCGTTTTATAGATTACAGAGGAGTAGCATGGTGCTAACAGGATGCACTCCTTTTTGTTGGGGTTGGGCCTGATTCTGCAATGTTCACTTACACATAAGGCTGGGTGCCCATTTTTGGACAGGCATTTCAAGATGCCCTCTCTCTCTCTCTCTCTTTTTTTTACAAGTTTATACCTTTTTTCCTGTAGAAAAATCATATTTCTGCATACATCTCAGGGAACCCTTCATCTTCATTGTGCAGGGAAAGAGTTCCTTTGACCAGGAACTTTATCAGGGATGAATCTGGGCCAATGACTGCAAAGGTGGAGAAGGATGATAAATAGAAAAGTAATTCAGTTCCTAGTCATATGTTTGGAAATGCATCTACACTTTCTCAGCATAAGAGCAGACGGAGGCAAAGCCAGGAACCACTGGAGTTAATGGCACGGTGCACTTAGATTTCACTGAGACTAGCCCCAGTGGGCCTGAACTTTGAGTATCTCTACTGCCTGCTCTCTCCGGCAGCTGGAGGGAAGTGGGTGAGAGAAGAGCAGGTGACATTGCTCCAACAAAGCAGGTCTAGGGGTCATGTCTATGCCTGTTTCCTCTTCGTGCAGCCATGGCCATGGAAGTGTTTTGCTGCCTGGAAGTTTCATAGGTAAGATGGTCTTAAAGGGAAGCATGTTTTTGTCTTCTGTGCTTCATTGAGGAGCACAATGAGAAACTTTATTAATTAAAATAAGGCTTCTAGATGTATTGTCTCTTACAGCTGCCACTAAGATGAAGGATCTTTCTGCATATGGATAAGAGCAGCCACCTGCACATACCTCTTAGCAAAACTGGCTAACTGCAGCCTCGGCTTCACCAGGATCCGCTGGCTGGGAACTTGCTCTGTTTTAGGACCCAGAGGGTGGTGGTTGACAAGAGTCAATCATTGTGGTGCGCTGTAACTAGTGGGGTCCCTCAAGGCTCTGTCCTTGGGTCTACACTATTCAACATCTTCATTAATGATGTGGACATTGGTATAAGAAGTGGACTGGCCAAGTTCGCCGACGACACCAAACTCTGGGGTAAAGCGTCCACACCTGAGGACAGAAGGGTGATCCAGGCTGACCTCAACAGGCTCATGAAATCGGTGGACGAGAACCTGATGGTACTTAACACCGAAAAATGCCAGGTTCCCCAGCTTGGGAGGAAAAACCTGCTTATAGGCTCGGCAGTGCTACGCTGGCTAGTGCTATGGGCAAAAGGGACTTGGGGGTCATGGTTGACCACAGGATGAACATGAGCCTGCAATGTGATACTGCAGCTAGTAAAGCAACCAAAACGCTGGCTTGCATCCATAGATGCTTCTCCAGCAAATCCCGGGACGTCATTCTCCCCTTGTACTCGGCCTTGATGAGGCCGCAGCTGGAGTACTGCGTCCAGTTTTGGGCTCCACAATTCAAAAAGGATGTGGAGAAGCTTGAGAGAGTCCAGAGGACAGCCACGCGCATGATCAGAGGTCAGGAAAACAGACCTTACGACGACAGGCTGAGAGTTATGGGGCTCTTCAGTCTGGAAAAGCACAGGCTCAGGAGTGATCTGGTGGCCACCTATAAGTTCATTGGGGTGACCACCAGGATCTGGGGGAACATCTATTCACCAGAGCGCCCCAAGGGATGACAAGGTTGAACGGTCACAAACTCCTCCATGACCGTTTCAGGCTGGACATAAGGAAGAACTTTACTGTCTGAGCCCCCGAGGTTTGCAATAGACTGCTGCTGGAGGCGGTTCGAGCACCTACTTTGAACAGCTTCAAGAGAAATCTGAATGCTTATCTTGCTGGGATCCTGTGACCCTGCTGACTTCCTGACTTTTGGGCAGGGGGCTGGACTCGATGATCTCCCGAGGTCCCTTCCAGCCCTAATGTCTATGAAACCTCTTCTCACAATGCTTCCCAGGAGAAGCCAGGATTTTGCATGGATATAGGCTAGGAAGGGCCTCTCTCGTCATCTAGTATGACCTCCTGCATAACATGGGCTGAAGCATTTCAGGCCAAAAATCAGGAGAATTTGGCTCAAAATTGCACAAAGGAGACTTTTTGGGCAAATACAGGGAAAACTAAGATTTAAACCCTTGGCTGATAAGCTGTGTGGCACCAGTCAGATACAATGAGTGTCTGCACAAAATGATAATGGCCAATCAATGACTGCAATTTCCAGGCTGGGTAGCAACATAATCATTGTAAGAGAACAAGAACTCGGATGAATAATGCACGTGCTATTTTCTCTACAGAAGATAACTGGTTTTATTGGGCAGAAGGAATCCTCTTGAGATGGCTTGGTATGTCCTACCTTGCTTTTAAAATTACAAACAAAGCACCAGGACAAGGAGACATTTTCCTGGATTTCTTTTCTCTGTTTCCATTGCTCATTCTTATTGTAATTGCATCTCTGCCTCAGTAGCTAGGATTTTGTTCCAGACTTAATCCTGTCTTCCTGGGTTTCAAAGCTGCAGCAAGAACATTTCCTTTCTCCTTCTCGTTCTTCTCGTAAACCCCTTCCGGCCATGAGCTTGGGTATTTTGTTTCCGTGCCCTGGCTCGGGTATAATTTGGTTTCAGTGAATACTTTCTGGCAGCAATTTTCCAAGCTCATCTGACCGTGTTGTCTTCAAACCACAGCTGCTCCTTTGCTCCCAACTTTGCCCCTCCATTTGTGGATGCTCGATGCTTTCCCCAAGTCCTCCTCTTCCCATCCAAATTCTCTTGTGAAATCTTCAGGTGCTGGTCCTTCCCAGCTGGACATGAAGAGGCTCTTCGCTTTTGCGTCAGTCTTGTGCATCTTCTGTGCGCACTTTATTGAGCCAAGGGGATGATTCATAATCCTCAGCTTGTCTGGGTCGCGTCAAGGAGTATTTCTGATCAGGTCATTATTTCTGCAAATTTGGTCTTGGTTCAAGAAATGCTTTTTTCATATTTTTTTTTTTACTCTGTGGTTTCATTTGGCAACATTCAAAATTCTGGTTGCATTGCTACATTGTGACTGGTCCGAAAGCTTGTGACGTATTCTTTCTGCTTTCTGGCTGGATGAATGAATGCGTGTGACATTGCAGTCCAGATACATAGGGAGTGCTGAAATGCATTTGTCACAAATTTGCATATTCAAATGAGCATTGGCTGTAAAACTTGATCATCTTTCATGATCTTTCAGGACCCAAAAACCAAGACTGTGTGATTTCAAGTACTGGTTACTTCTAAACCTAGCACCAAACAGTCCTAGGCAATGTAGGGCAATGCAAGACAGCTCCCATCCCAAATAGGTGACAGCTCAGAAAGGTGAAATAAAAGATTGGAAAGGGACAGCTATGGATCGACTCCTCTGATAAGGGGATGTTTTTGGTGAGTAAACATGTATGTTCTGGCACACTCGAGTCAGCTCAAAATCCAGGGCATTTAAAAGATACTGGAGCAAAATCATCATATTGATTTTGGTTTTGGCCAGAATCCCAGGTCCCTAATTAAACTTCGCTCTTCAGCTGGAGACTGTGGCTAAATCCCAAGTAACTATCACCTTCACGGGATTCACCGGGAACTTAAGTCGGTATAAATGGGGCTCCATTCAAGCCTATTCACTCCTTGTTCCTCGTCTTCTCTAATTGCCCAACCTTTTAAGCCAGTGAAACTAAGGCACTTCATAGCAGCCCTGAGCTACCCCAGCACAGGAATGACACCGCATGGATACGCTATACTACACGCTGCAGCTCCCACGTGGATCGTACTGGGGTATTTTGCATTCTTACGTTAGGAACCCAAACCAGTCGTTCCCTATCTGTTGAATGGGAAAAGTCTTCCTTGTTTTTCAGGAGGAGCAATATTTGCAGTGGAGCCACTGCTGCCTGATGATTGGAAAGGCAATTTAAGGGGAGGCATCCAGTAGCTTGCAATAAAGCTCCACTGCACTATATTAAAAATTAACTTTGCTGTTGAGAGCCAGACAATTGCATACTGAATTAATAATGTTATTTATTACGCTTAACTGCGAATAAGTAACGCCTAATCATAGCTGCACTTTAAATCAACGCTGGCGTCAAGAGCTCCGCTCCAACAATTCTTCACGGAAAATGAAGAGGTGGACTGAGGAGCTGGAAGAGGAGAGAGTGCGAATGTGTGAAATACAGTGGATTTGGTCACAATAAAGTTATATGGTCTTGACTGTTCATTTGGCGACTAATGCTCCAGCAACACTTTGCCTTTGGAAAGCAGTATTAGCTCCCAAAAGACTGGCGAGGGGTTGAGCTGCTCTATGTTCTGGAGCAGCTTAACTGGTGGTTTTTTTTGTCATAACATTTTTTAGGATAAAAAAAAATGATGAAGCTGGGGAAGTTGGATGGAAAATTCTAAGTTTTTTTGGTAGAAAACCTCCTGAAAGTAAAAGCGTTGTCAGTTCAATTGCTCGGGTTGTTGAAATCTTCCCCAGGTTTTTGTCTGGCGTTGAAAACCAAACCATTGTTATGGGAAACGTGATGTGGAGAAACTTCACCTTCTGAGAGGTCTCCCACAAACAATCCTTTGCAGCTCTACCCTTTCCTCTCCTCATTTTGGAGGGGTGTCAGGAACTTCATCCCTCCCTTTCCCTGCTGATTTCAGTGGCCAGCATTTTTCTCCATCACCCCCGGGGCATCTGACAGAGACACAGGAACGTATCCTACCACTGAATACCTTCCCTTTCACCGGGAGTCTGAGCCCCAATGTTGTTGGCAGCCCAGAGAACAGACCTGATTTGTTATATCTAGGGCAGGGGGGGGCAAAATGTGACCCTCCAGGTCATTCTAGCTGGCCCGTGGGGCCCCTAAAAAATTTAGAAAATTAATATTTATCTGCCCTGGACTGCCTGTCATACAGCCCTCGATGGCTTGCCAAAACTCAGTAAGCAGCCCTCTGCCCCAAATAATTGCTCACCCCTGATTTAGGGAGATGCATGTGAAAGCGAGATGCAACATAAAACCCTTGGTGTCAAGCAGCAGGTTCGCAACTGCACCCTGTGCCACCAGGAATATCTCCAGTCTCCGAAGGCAAACAGCTATGTGTCAGGCCATCTTCATCGGCCGGCAGAATTTTGCTCAGATGATCAATGAAAAATAATTCAGTACAAGGAAACCCACTCAAAATCAAGCCTACTTGAAGACTCGGTTGCTGTTGAAGAAAGTCTCACTGTTCAGAGCTAAAATTAGTTCCTTTTAATGCTTTTTTCATGAGAGCCACGATACGCCAGAGAAACATCACCTTGGAAAGGCCTGTTATATGACTTAAAGAAGCCCAAACATCTGTTAGTTTGGTACATGAAGTGTTGGAGACTTATAGCTCCTTTGTAAACCTCTCGGCGAGTGCAGCTAAGTGTTCCTGGTTAAACGACCCCTCTTGTCAGATATTTTATCTGCTTGAATAGGAAGTGTTCAGTAAAGTGTGGAAACAGCTGGCAGAGCTAGTGCCTGCCTGTGCTAACAAGAACGTGTCTTCGGGAAAGCAGTGCTACTTTTTCGCTGGCCATCGCTAGCTTGGCCATGAAAAGTTCAGACTGGAATATGAAACAGGTTTCCATGGCTTTAAAGGGTGAGGCTATCCTAACCTACCGCAGAGGAGGCCACAATGTTTTTGGTGCCACAAGTTAAGTGACATGGGCTCCTCGAGTGCCACCCCAACCCCCTTTCCCTGCCCAATCTACTGCTCAGCTTTCTGCTTCCTGCATTGTACTCCCTGCCCAATCTGCTACTCTGCCTTCTGCTTCCCACCCTGTGCTCCCATATCCATAGATCTGTGGGTCCATAGATGTTAGGGTGGGAAGGGACCTCAGTAGGTCTTCGAGTCCGACCCCCTGACCTGGGCAGGAAAGAGCCTTGGGATCGGACGACCCCAGCCAGGTGCTTGATCTATTTACTGCTCTGCTTTCTGCTCTCTGCTGTATCTGCAGCTGTGCTCCCTGCTCCCTGTTTGATCCGCTGTAGGCCGATACTGAGGCTGCCCCTCACCTAAGGTATTCAGGTACAGAAAAAAGGAGCTACCTCCCTTAGTACTTGGCTCTTATGTAGATAGTGCTTTTCATTGGATCTCAAAGCCCTTTATCTATTGCTCTCCCCATTTTACAAACAGGGAAACTGAGTCATGCAGAAGAGAAAGACTGGCTGGTGGCTACCCAACGGGCCAACACCACGGCTAGGAACAGAAGCAGGTCCCTTCAAGCCCTGGCTACTAGACCACAGCACTTTCCTGTAGAAGAAAAGCTTGAGACAGAAATGAAACATGCTCAGAGCCTTTTCTTAATGCTTGATTTAAGTCTTATGCTGCTGCTTAATTAAAAATAGGATAGGAAAGTAGAGAAAACCTATAGGGAGCTGGGATTCCCGAGATTAGTGGCTTAGCAGTAGCACTTGTATCATAATGAATCCTTTGTGTGCAAGACGGTTTTGTTTTTCTAGTCCTCGACCGCCAAAGAGGGTCTGGGAAATATACCCAGGTTGCAACGTTTCCCCTTGGCCTGTCTTCCAAGAGCAATACTTCTCTTGTGAAACAGCCCTGATGGTGTTCAAAGGGAATTCCCCATACTGATCCTCCCACAAAGTATTTCACCTTTTCTGTTGGACTTCCCACCACCTCACAATAATTTTTCCTGTTGCTAGGCGCAGCGTGCCTGGTAGGCCAACCCTCGGTTGACTTCTTCGGTGCTGTATCTATTTAAAACGGCGGATTCCAGATTGACCCAAGTCATTAACCAGTCCAGGTTTGGACCTGTGTCCGTATATCATTCACACTGCTTGCCTGGGTCCAGCCTATGCATCAGTGAGTCACCTGTATGGACCGTGCCAAAGAGGCATTCAGCTCACTGGCGGCACAGCAAATATCCTAAGGGTTAAGTCTGTCTCTCACTCATCATAACTGCCTCAAAAATGAGATGCTGTTATACCACTGGCCTCTCTTTTTGATCTTTTCCAATGGAACAGGAGCACCAGAATTTACATTAGCATTTAAAACCATATGAAACACTGAACAAGCTCTACCTTGGCCTCTCAGGCAGCTGTGCAGAATAACAACCCAGCTCTTTTAACTCAATTCCATACGTTCCTCCAGGCCCATGAACAGGAACTTTATGATACACTGGAAAGCATGAAGTATTAACTGTCAAAAGGCTATACTGAAATCACTGAGAGCCTGGGCTATTTCCTTGCTGAGGTATGTTTATGTAAATCCAAATAAATACGTTTAAATGCAGGCTTTCTTGAATTCTAGCAAAGTTGATTAAATCTGCTTGTAAGATGTGCTAGGCTGTGTGTAACCCCCTGAACTCTAGAGAGTTTGCCTTCCTTCTCCACGGGATACTTTGCCATATTTAATGGCAGAGGTTTTCAGTAGAGGCTCTCACTTTACACATGCTAATTAAGCTTTTCAATATCCCCTTTGGGCAGGTATGCATTCAAATCTCTCTTATAGAGCAAATGGATAATCCCTCACTGTCAGCCATAGAGGATAAGTGATTCAGTGCAGATAATGCGCTGGCTCGGTGGCAGATTCAGGATGAGAACCATCTCCCAGAGCCCTGCTCTAACTACCCAGTTACAATGCTGTGCAGTACTAATGGATGAATTTTATAACATTGGGACAGAAATGCAGGTCACGCATGCCCAGAATAGGCCAATTAGCTAAGAAGCTCAAGGTGGCAAGTCATTCAGTGAGGGCTCAGTGATTTGTCTACACTGAGTGGTTATAGCTTTAACTGTACTCTGGTACAGATTCCTTACTTAACCTGTGAGCCTCCCTCTGTCACAAAAGGGGTTTTAATTTTATATCAAATAATCGCTCTGCGTGGCTTGTCTGAGCCACACATTCCTCCGTACGTAGTTGCATGGACCCACTCACACTTTGGACAGGCGGCCCAAAAGCCCTGGGCCCTTCTGGAGCAGGAAATCCAATGCTCAGCTTGGTCTTTTCTTACCGCCAGATCAATCATTTCCCCACCCGACAACCTCCTTTTTTTTAAGCATACGCATTCTTAAAGTTTGTTCCCAAATGTCCTTTCCCTTCCCCTGTGCCTGTATTGCAAAGTGTGTTTGGACTAATGGAAAGGATGCACTGAGCTGTTCTGTGGCTGGCCCTAGGATTGGACATACCTGTTTTCTATTAAAGGCTCTGCCTGACTTCAGTGGGATTTTGCTGGAGCCAGCTTCAGGACCCTGCTTCCCCGTCCGGTCCTTAAGCAAGTGCCTCGCTTCCAACCAAAGCCAGGGAATCTCAGGACAGGCTTGTGCTTCACTGAATCTGGGCCTTCGAATTAATTGTTGTGGCTCCAAAGCAAGTCTCTTGGCAAGACAGTTCCCCTCCCTGCACCCGAGTTAAGCAGGTCTTTTAAACAAACAGGGCATGGCCAACCGAGTACCTCGCGGGGCAGCAGCTCCGCTCTGTTTCGGCCTCCCACTGCCCCATCTTGGCAGATCAGCTGGGAGGGACTGTTCATCTTCCTGCAGAAGTAGGGCTCATTAGCTCAATCTTCCACACCTGTGAGGTGCACGTGGTGGAGGGGTATGGGGATCTCAAACAGGGAGTTACCGGTAGCTCCCTGGTGGCCAGGTGCATGCAGAGACTTCAAGACAAAAGGGGGTTGCCACAAAGATTGGAAGGACGGGGCGTGATGCAGCAACTCAAAGTCAGCAAAGTCGCCGCACATCTGGGGCAGGTGTAAGGGCGACGGCACTCAAAGCCCCCAGGGAGGGCTCCGGCAGAGAAGTGGGGATTTTTAATTCCCTTTGTATTATTGTGGAGCTGGAGCTGCTTTGGTGCTTCTTGCTTTCCTAGAACTATCACGGCTGCAAGAAGGATTTAAGCCATCACTGCAGGACAGTCCAGCTGGTAGCTAGTGACAGGTGAAATAAATACAAGAAGCAAGTCCTCAGAAAAGCTGCATGTGAGCAACGGCCTTGAGTGCTGTGTGTCATCACACCCATAAGAAAGTGGCTTACCGCCTGGCTGGCCAGTCTGTCTGGGCAAAGTTGCCCCTTCACTGCAAAGCAGCGTACGTTCTCCCTCGCCCTGCTCTAACTCCCTGCCAAATCCTGGTAGAGGCAAGGAACTGCGGTTTGTACTGGGATGCAAAGAGTCAGGGTAAACGCAGCACTGGGCAAGTCGCTTAACTGTTCTCCTACGGTTTTCCCCCATCCCCTCTCTATAAAAAAGCCTTCCCTTCCTCCCTGGAGGGAGCGGAGGTGAGAACGAGTCAGTTCAGGTTTGAACACTGCTGTGCGGATGGGGAGTTCGAATCACGCTGGGGCCCGGTGAAGGGATTACACCCTGTTTAGATCCATTCCTCTAATGGGCCTGTCCTGTTTGTCCAGGAGAGAGCACAAACTGCACGTCTTCTCTGCAACAGGCTGCAGCAAGTCAGGCAATGAAACAACTGGCCGCCTCGAATGCTGCCGAGCTCTCCCAAATGTCGAGCTGCTGTGCACAGATAACAAAGGGGTCTTGGTTGCATTGCAAAAGCCAATGGGCCAGGTTCATCCCTAAGATAACGTTGTTGAAGTCAGTGGAGCTGCACCACGGATGTGTGCGGCTCCATTCTGTCTACTGGAGACCAATGCTTCCTTGACGTGTTCCTTTATTTATTCCACTAGGCTGTGTTCAGTGCATCGATTCAATCAACTGTTTCTTTAACCATAAAACCAGATGTGCCCAGTCATGCACCATCTACAGTGACTGAATTGATGCCATTTAGAAAATGTGAAATAAAAAAACCCAGAACGCTGAGCTGTGCTGAAACACGCAGAGGTCCCACAGTTTCCTAGGTAAATGGCTTTCCTTTTGAATCACATTTATTTTTCTTACCTCCAAAGAAATGCTCCGCTAGCCACATTTCTTGGAAACCCTGCTGAGATCTAATGGGCTATTTCTGATGTGAATTCCCAGTGGCCATCCTAGGGGACAGGCCCAGGGCAAGGAGGCAATCGGCAGCTTCTACCGCAGCACTGGTATAGTATGCGCTGTTCTATGCTGATGCAATCAGTGACCCTGCTCCCAAAAGGGAAGAGCTAATTGCTTACAACAGTGATCTCCGAGGTGGGGTGCGCAAGACGATCCATTGGGGTGCGGGAAGAAAATAGTAGAACTTCTATTTCTATTTATTTTTTATCTAAAAAAATAAGAAAGAAATTAAACTTTACTAATATTTAATATACAGACTGACACTGGCACCCTCACTCAGTCCGTATGTCAGACAGTCACATATCGCATATGGTACGTGAGTAGCACATGTATATAATTTACAAATAAATAAATATACATATATTGGGGGTGCGTGCTCAAAAGTTTTTTACTGATAAGGGTGCGTGATCAAAAAAGTTTGGAGACCACTGGTCTACAAAACTGTGACAGCCATGTGGACTTTGGGTTATATTCTGGGCTCTCCCATGAGACGTGAGAAAGGCCACGTGGAGCCCTGGAGGTAACGTGAGCAAGTCCTGCCAATAGTGCCCTCTGAGCACAAGGGGTACAGAGGAGGGGTCCAAAATGATCCCCAAGCATGATCCCCAAGGTGTGTGAGCGGTCCAAAATGATCCCCCAGCATGAGAAAGGCTCAGATCTAGTGCCACATTTTGCAATCATGCCTCAGTAATGGGCCAAACCAGCCTACCCAACTCCCTCTGAGAGACCTCTCACATCTGCATCCACATCTCCCATCGCTGTTAGGCTGGGTCGCACCTCCGTGGTGACTCAGGCTAAACTGGTCGTCCTCCTGACAGCATTGTGGCCCAAGCCTGAGGAGCCAGGCCACAGTGCTCGTCGTGCAGTGCTAACTTAGATACCTGTACGGAAAAGGGCCTTCCCTGAAGGATCTATATTAGTAAAGCTACAGTAGACATGTGCTTGGAAGTGGCTGCGGTGAGTGGTGTAGCCTGTTCTTAAAAAGGAGAAGAATATTTTGCAGAACTCAGGAGAGGTCTTTCTTTCCCTTCTGGACATGGCACGATTGATGCATGAACGTGTGGCAACCTCATGTAGGAGGTAAAGCAAGAGGACTGGTTTGCCAGACCAATTACTAGCCGAATCCCTTTAGTTCATAAACTGATCCAGGTTCTAATATAATTGCTACATGATTCAGACAACTGGTTTTCATCTTACAGTTTGTGACCAGTTTGACTGTTCACTATAGTGACAGCTGTGCAGTACTAGTAACCAAAAATGCCTCTTTTCGGGTCCCTGACTGCATAAATTAAACCTTTTGAAACGGGGAAAATAGTGATTCACACACTTTCCACTATGAATATTTAGAGGAATAATCATTTTGCTCAAAAATGCGCAAACCACTCAGGGCTAGCACATGTCCTATTCTAAGCATTTACAGGGCTCCAACACCGTGGTAACTGAGTGCCATTTATCTACAGAAATACCTGGCTGTTCTCAGATGGATGTGACCTCCGGTAATCACGGCGACCCAGTCTCGGGGTTTTCTGCAAACATTCAAACACATTCCTGTTCCCTGCCTCACGTGGTTAGCTAATATTTGTGGCCCTGCCAGGCTGGATCCCTAACGAGGAGAAACCGAAGTTGTGAGTCAAGTGTTTCTTTGGTGTGATCTTGCTCATGTGCCAAGAATGCCTGTGGGGACGGTTTTCCTGGACCCCGCAGGAACAAATACCAGTCGGTTTCCTTGCTCGGGAGTCCATGCCTGCATTTCTAGCCACCCTTGTACCCCCAGGCCTCTGTCTCCACTCTCTGCTTTCATCCTTGCTTAAGCCTCAAGATCACAGGCACTAAAATTACATTATCTTCCTCTACTGCATCTAGTCCAGCCCCCACATAAATGGCCCCAGCCCCACTTTTGCTGAGGATTCAAACCCATTCCTTTACAGGAAAAAAACCACCCAAATGGCATAAAATCCCAGCTTTGCAAGAGTCCCCAGGGCTGCTCTCTGAAGTAGTAGCTTGAGAGACATTAGTTGCAGGTGCCATGCTGGAATGTGAGCAGGGGACAAGGCAGCGTGGGACTGAAAGTCATGCCTCTGGGAGAACTGAACCTGCCAGGAATGAGGGACGTTGTCAGGAAGACCCGGCGCCAACGCTTGCAGGACCAACGAGTTCTCCCGAGCATCAGCCCTGGATTGCTAAAGTGAAAGCGGCGACTGCTCTTTTCTAAGGGCCACTCTGTCTTGCTCTGATGAACCCACCACTGATGTCTGTGGCAGCTCTGCCTCGAGCACAGCATTCACGAGCAGGACCAGACCCTGCTTAATACAAGGGTCAGGCCAGGGTGCTCCAGGGGCTCCGCAGACACTCCAGAAGCTGCCGAACCCCACATCCCCTGCCCTGCTCCTCCCTCAAAAGGGAAAGATTTGGCTGATGGCTCTGGAGTCTCAGACCCTTTTCCCCCGGCAGAACTGTGTTCAGTGGTACAAAGCCGCAGACTGCAATCCTCTGCTTGCCAGATTTTAAACATCCCTGGGGCAGCTTTCCAGAGCGTGACTGGACCCCAGGAGAGCTGGGCATGACATGCACCTCCTTGCCACTGGCTGTGTGAAGGGCAAACTGAGCTCACCAACATCGGATTGCTCCTTTCGCCTGCAGGCCCCACGTGCTCCCTACCCCAACTCTGTCCCAGCCCATTCCATTTTGAGAAATTGCTTTGCAACCCTCATGGGCTCTGGCTGTTCCTATAATGGCACAACGCACCAAAGAAACCCACTTCCACGGCATTTGAGACTTCTCCCCCAACCCCGATAACTTCATGTCCCTCCCTGGCTGGTTGGGATGAGATGGAGCCCAGAAGTGGCATGGAAAGGATGGCTGGGATGCGGGAGTACAGAGGAGGATACACAACACATTACTCTACAGCGAGCCTAGCTGGTGGCATCATCCAACCTTGGGGTCAGGTCCTTGAGGGGCTCAGTGTGCAGTAAGGAGGGTAGGCAGGCAAAGCTCTTTGGGTAGAGGTGCTATCTTTTATTAGACCAACTAAATAGCTGGAAAAAAGTTCTTTGCAAGCTTTTGGGCACAAACGCCCTTCTTCAGGCACTGGAAGACTGCTGATGTTAACATCTAAATGTACGTTGCACTAACATCCTAGTGCTAACTTCAGCAGAATCTCCCATTGCCTGAAGAAGGGTGTTTGTGCCCAAAAGCTTTTCCCCAACTATTTAGTTGGCCTGATAAAAAATAGCACTTCTACCCAAAGAGCCTTGCCTGCCTACATCCTTAGACCAACACAGTTACAACCAGCAACACCGCAGTATGGGGGAGGCGGGGGCGTTTTTAGTAGGAAATAGATCATAGATTCATAGATGTTAAGGGCTGGAAGGGACCTGACAAGATCACTGGGTCCAGCCCCCTGCAAAATGAGAGAACCTGATAATTTCTATGTAACATAAAATATTTGTGGTACACACAATTAATGTATGAAGTAACAAAGGTGAAGAACCACATGTGGATGCATTGATATCCCAACTACTTGTATAGGAGGAAGAACCTCTGCTAGACCGATGGCACGGCCTGTCTAACATGAACACATGTTCTCTCTTGAGTTTCATATGAATTTTGGGCAATATAAAGTAGGCTTGGTATCATGTGCTCCAGGCAGCCAGGACAAGACAAAGCACAGAAGAACTCAGGCCTAAACGTGGCAGGGCACTTGAAGACATCCTCCGCACCTCCCAGGCCAGGATGACTGACACAAAAACCCAAACAGTTTGTCAGGTTGGTGGATGCATGCGCACGTGGGCATCTTTCCATCAACTGCCATGGGATTTGTATCTTGCCTTAGTATAGCTGCACAGCGCTAATTAAAACCAAAGCAGGACAACATTTTCCAAGGGGAAAAAAACTCTCTGTTGCTTTTCTTTAAGAGAGCCCGGTGGGAGCTAGGCAGTCAGAGCCTGCGTGTGAGCCTCGTGGGAGCCGAGTGGTCCCTCTTTGCATGAGAAACTGCAGCTTTCCAAAAAACCAGCATGGACAGAGATGACAAAGTTTTGAACCATTAACAGCCGACGGTTGGTTTGAGAGACAGGAATACCTTAAATGAAAGGCATTCAACTCATGACCTGTGCTTTACACTGCAACTACTTTGCGTGTTATTCTTTCTCCTTCCCAAAGCAGACAGAAACCAGATCTCAAAGCATTCACAATGAATTTTTAAACCAATAACATGTGAGACGGTGTCTAAAAGGTAAAGCGGTTGTAAAAATCAATGTCAAAGAGGGCGCTTTGCCAATTCAATTATACAAGTTCCTCTGAAAAAAAAAACCCCCACCAAAAAACCTGGGGGCTCATTTCAAGCTCAATAAATGTACTTTGCACTAACATCCTAATTTTGTTAATACTCTCCTGAGGAAAAATTGTGCCTCTTGTGCTATGTCTGTTTGACGGGCTGTAATTCTCTCTAAAAGGGGCTACCTTGTTTCTGGGCCAGTCTGATTTCCACCACCTCCAGCCTGTGTCCATGGTTTTTCGACATTACACTGGCGTATGTCTGATCCTTGGCATTGAAGTCTCCTACAAATAGGAACCATACATCACAAGTTAATCCAAATGAATGTGATTAGACATGGCAGCTGCAATTTTCTTGAAGGGCGATTAGTGAGTATGTGGACTCTCAGGCAAAATATGAACAACTGTACCCCTTCCAATGAGTTCAAAAGCTCCAAGTTTCTCTCGCTACCTTCCTCGTCTGGGGGCAAGTCTCGTATTTACAGTTTAGGTCTAATTAAATACAACCCAGCAGGTTAAGAAAAGCAGCAAGCAGCGTTTCAAATGCAGGCCAAGTCAAAAGGATGGAACGACAGCTACAAATCACAGGGAAGATGCAGCACGACAAGCAACCGCATCGAGATGCAAAGGTGCTAATGGCTGAGATTTCCAAAGAGGACGACAGATTTCCTAGATGCCCCGTTGAAAATCCCAACCATAACTTCTGCATTGCAGGTCCAGCCTGTGTGTAGGAGGCCTTTGGGGAAGCTAGATTCAAGGACAAACACCCGGGTCCATTGACATCAATGGCCAATCTCCCATGGATTCCAGTGGGGCCAGGATTTCCCCCCCGGGATCATCATCTTCTAGGCTATCCTCATCTGTGTGCATACACCTGCTCCCTCTCGTTCCTAAGGGCTACTGCACTACAAATTAGATGAATTCTGGGTCCTGACTTTGGGCAAGCCACGTTTGGACCTCTATTATAGTTACTTCAGAGAGGTGGAAGGCAATCTCATTCATGGATGGTTAGGATATGCTTTGAGATCTGTTAAACATCATTCAACTGCTAAATGCTGCCAGGGTCTAATGCAAAATGCACGGATTTTATTTCAAAGTCCCCTTCACAGAAGCTAAGTCAGGTGAATTGCCTTGCATTGGAGAATGACCAGGTACAGCAGTTATTCTCATTGTTGTCAGCAGACAGCTACCAACTATTATTAACACACGTGTCTATGAAATAACTACCAACACTAGCAATTTCAGTGCGGGGCATAGGTAAGACCAAACTCTGGATGACCCCGTGCCTCTCGGATGCGACAGACCTCTTTCCTAAACACACACCGACTGCAAAACCCGTTAGAGAAACACCCTGGAAATCTGCACTTGTTTATCTTGGAAATGAACCACGCCAGGAATTCGGGTAAGTTTTCACTTAAATACTATCATTATTGGCACTTGATCACATACAGATAACTTAGGTTCCCAGCTTGTAAAGAGAATAATCCAAGAGGAACCGGAGCAGATTAATCTCATGAGTTTCAATTTAGGACAGGTAGGTTTTTAAAAGCACTAAGGCAACATGAATATACATTTGTGTTAAAACAATACTGTAATTTATAAGAAGAGTTTTAAGAGCTTGCAGCTCAGGACTTTTCAGCATATTTAGAGGCATGTTTTTATCATGGCGATGAAGCGAATGCAGTTCAGGACTTCCTTTGTGGAAGGTGAGCATGTATATTTATTACTATTTTTATCATCTGCTTTATGATTGTCCATGGGTTGAACAGCCTCACGATGAGGCTGGGGTTCAAAACTGTAGTTTCTTGCCTTTTACAAATTGGGTGATTCATAACTTAGGGGGCTTTTTTTTTAGTAGGTGCCACTGTAATATCAGCCCCAACCAAAACTGGGGCTCCTTTGTGCATACACAGGGTAAGGGGCAGCCCTCACTTGGAAGAGCATCTATTTAGACGAGACAGAGGCAGGAGGAGGAACATGCTGGGGAAGTAAGACAGAGCAAGGTTGCATGATTTACCCAACGCCAACCGGGGGAGTCTGGGGCAAAGCCAGGAATAATACTTTGCTCTCCTGAGGCTTGAGTTGCAGCCTCAACCTTGAGTCTCTTTCCTCTCTCACTCACCTCTTGTGAAGGTGTTGCACCAGGTGCACTAGATCTGGCCTATCTTAGGAGAGGAACAGTTACTTTCCTTGGGTTTTCACTGTGCACAGTACTACAGAGGTGCTTGACCTCTGGCCCACAGGCCAGATCCGGCCCCTGGCGGCATGTTGTCCAGCCCGCAAGACTCGCCACGGGTCTTGTGTGCTAGATTGGGTGCACAGGGCAGCGCAGGGCTTGATCCCAGTGTGATGGGAGCGGCACAGCATGCCAAGGCCCAGTCCTGGCTCATAGGGGGCCCAGGGCCTGAACCCGGAGCACAGGGCTGGTGTGCGCCTTCATCCCAGTGTGCCAGGACCAGCTGAGGCCATGCAGGGGCCTATCCAGGTGCATGAGGCTGGGAGGAGGCTGTGCCAGCCCTGATCCTGACACGCGGGGCTCAATCCAGCCCCGCGCCACTCTTCTGGCCCACAGCAGGGGCCAAAAACTTCAGTATCACTATAGCATGGGGTGCCCTGGGTTTGCACAATTTTGCAGTGCTCTCTCATGCGCTATGCATGTAATCTATGAAAAGCACAACAGCATGTGCTGTGCTCCTAGCATGGAATTGGAGTGAAACCAGGAGCTAGAAATGGAAGTCGAGACGGGGATAATTATACACCAGGGAACTGGAACGTGAGGAGCGATGCTTGCACAAGGCCATTTCCAGAGGAAGGACGGAAGCCCCTGCCATAGGTGGGAACAGGTTTTGAAGGTACACGGCCGTGTGGATGATTAGGCACATTCTTAAAAGAAAACAACCTTGCTCACGAGATGATGAGAATCAGCTCCAGCAGCAGCATGTTCACGGTGAGCTCTGCCGCTAAAGGGAAGGACTTCCCATCCACCCAGATCAGCTCCAGCACGGAGGAAGGCATTCACTCAACAAGAAAAGACAGGAAAGGCAAGGAAGCCAGAGCCACTTGAGAAGAGCTGCTGAACTGGGACGTCACAGGGACTGTACAGATAAGAAAGAAGGAGAAGGAGCGCCCGGGTGTGCCAGTGGCAGGCAGGCAGGGCAGGATGCACACTCCCAGGCACGTGTGCGGGATGAGGGTGCTCAGAAGAAAGCTCTGGGACCATAAGGAGTCCCATCCGTCACCAGAGCCAGGGCAGGAACAGGGCAGGCTGTTGAGCTAAAATCCACAGGACCTCTACGGGAAGGAAATAATGAGCGTGGGTGCAACCTGCTCTGACTGAATGCATCATTTTAAAGACTGGACGGGGAGACGGGTTTCAACTACAGGTAGTGTCTGCCACTGATCATTTTGCCCATGGGGAAGTTGCTCTGCTTCCAAGTGCCTGGGCTTCCCTGTCTGAAAATATAATGACAAGACCGAGCCCACAGGGCTCTTGTAAAGTTTAATTAATGCAGGAGAAGAGCTTTGAGACCCTCCAAAGACAGTTGCTAGAGACTGGAGCCCCATGACTAGGATAAACACAGCACAATCAGACACACACAGTTGGCAGGGCAAATCACAGGACGCGGAGTCAGGATCAAATATCATTTTCTCAGACATATGCCGATCACACTGTCAGGGCAGTAAAATACTTTAAAATGCTGCATATAAATGTGGCTGTCAAGGAACAGCCCAAATGTGATGCCAACAGCTCTGCTGGAACCACTCCAAAAATATCACAACGTTTTTAAACCTTTCTGTTTTGTCTTGTCTTTTCTTGGTCCTTTTTTTTTTTTTTAAATACTATATCTGGTTCTGTCTCTAAAATTCTGTTAGACAGAAGGAAAGGGATATTAAAATTCTTGCAGAAAAAAAACTATTGGAAAACTCTCTAGTTTTATTAGCAAAGTGCACAATGGGGAGGTAATATCCTTGCAATGTGTTTTTCAGAAATTAGCTGGCAGATGTGAGAGCAGACTCCTTCCAAAGGCCTGGCATGATGTTACATCTCATCTCATGAAAACAGTCATAAAGGCTGATTTTACCAAGGTGATTCCTCTAGCTTGAAGCTTCAGCCAGTCCTATAAAAAGTCCTAAAATTAGCGCCTACAAAGCCAGGTCAAAATCTGATGTAAAAATTCCTCTGCAGGCTAAAGAAGTGACTGAGTAACTCGTTAGGAAAACAGGGACCGTGGATGTGAGCATTTGTGTGAGGACCATGAACTTCCTAGTGTCCTGCAGGAAAGGCTAGCTTTGCTTCAACCTCATTTGATCTTTGTTCAGTGCAAGAAAAATGAAGCAGAGACTCCTACAAGGGATGGAGAAAGGACAAATGATCCTACCAACCACTGTCGGGCACTCAGGTACCAACCACCGGCTATCTTAGCACTTCGCTGAGAGCAGCTCAAAACAATTTGTGCTCCCCACCCTTCTGCGGGGCATGGACAGAGGAGGTGTCGAGGGTATGAGGAAGCCTGTGAGTTTGACCTGCAAGAAGAGAAGAGGGACTGTCTGTAGAGCAGAAGTCAATGAAGGGTCTGGGCGACTCTTGCCCAAGTGTGGTTTGTAAAAAGAACAAGTCTTGTTCAGAAAGATCAGCGCCAGCCAGGAGAGATCCAGCCATGTATGTTGGGGGTCTACAGCGTTCCTGCCAACCCCGATGAATGGCTGGAGCGGGTTAGGCACTAGCACGCCCAGCTGGACATTTGCCTGTAACCTCTGACAAGGGTTTGGGCTATGTCTTCTCTTCCCATTTTGTCCACCTGTCCCATCCTGTCTGACCCCTGATTTTCATGCTCTCTGGAGCAACTTCTCCTAGCCCAGCAGGGCTCCGATCTCTGGCTCCAAGACTCCTCAGAGAGGACTTGCGCCCCATTGTCACAGATGTCTTAGGGCCAGTGTATCCCACAGCAGCCCTGCAGCAAGCCTGGTATACTCTCTCTTGCTGTGCCAGTCCCAGAAAGGAGTGGTGAGGATGCCCTGCCAAGGGCACCTCCAGTGCTATGCTCAGGGTTTCCTTTGCAATCAAGGACAGTAGCTTGGGGAGAGCCACGCGCATGATCAGAGGTCAGGAAAACAGATCTTACGATGACAGGCTGAGAGCCATGGGACTCTTTAGCCTGGAAAAGCGCAGGCTCAGGGGTGACCTGATGGCCACCTATAAGTTTATCAGGGGTGACCACCAGGATCTGGGGGAACATCTGTTCACCAGAGCGCCCCATTGGATGACGAGGTCGAACGGTCACAAACTCCTGCAAGACCGTTTCAGGCTGGACATAAGGAAGAATTTCTTTACTGTCCGAGCCCCCAAGGTCTGGAACAGTCTGCCAGCGGAGGTGGTTCAAGCACCGACACTGAACACCTTCAAGAGTAAATTGGATGCTTATCTTGCTGGGATCCTATGACCCCAGCTGACTTCCTGCCCTTTGGGCAGGGGGCTGGACTCGATGATCTCCCGAGGTCCCTTCCAGCCCTGATGTCTATGAAATCTATGAAATTTATGAAATCACCACTTCCCTTTGTGGACTGACACGTGTGAAGTGGGTGACACGGCCATGAGGCATGCAGGAGCCTGGGTCCCTTCTGACCGATGGGCGTTGGAGCCCATTGAAAACATTGCACGTTCCCGCTCCTGAAATCAGAAGCAACCTCCATAGCGGCAGGATGTGGTTCTGCGTGGAGCTTTGGTACTTCCTTGGCAAGTCCTTTGAGCCGGGCTTGCACGCTCCTTTCCTTTAGATGACAAGGGCCTGATCTTGATCATCTTTGTACCAGTGGAAACATTTCTCAGTTCAAGTGGGGAGGGAATGCCCAACTCGACATTTTCTCCTAGCAGATCTCTTGCATATGTGTGTTTCCCGTTACAGTTTATATTTGGTAGGAGACTAAGAGCTCCGGGCAAATCCAAGAGCTAATTAAATCATCCCAAACTGTTTGCTTAACACATCAGGGACATTTTCCTTTCCTAATGACCAGAGAGGCTTATAAACAAGCAAGGAAAGTGTCCAGCTTCCCCCTAGCTCATGACTGCCAAAACTCAAAGAGCAGGAACATGCAAAAACAAAGAGCAGACTGGACTGGCAGGGAGACATTTCGCATATGTTTCGGCACAGAAAGGGGAGCCGCCCATCCAGGCAGGGATTCAGCCAAGGACCAGCCGCCTGTGCTGCTAAAACAAGCTGGGACCCCAAAAACGGCACCTTCCCCAGCCCCAGCTCTTCCACTTCCCACTGCCTGTCTGGCCAGGGGCGGCGCGCACGCTCACACGTGTCCAGCATCCAGCTGCACGTGTGGGTCCTGCAGGTGCATGGCTCAAAGGCAAAAGGAGAGCGTGGGTCCTCTGGAAATCTGGTCCTTAACAGCGTGGCTGAAGGGGGACACATCAAAGACCTCCACAGATCTCTGGGTCTCCAGGCCAGAAGAAAATCATCTCTCTGTTTCCTGTGCAGCCCCTCCTGTCCCAGCTGCCCTCCTAGAGCCTGTGCACAAGGCAGAGGGAAAGTCCTCTCATGATTTACTTTCGCGGGAAGCCTCGCATCCTGTCTGGGTGTTATTCTGCTTCCCGCCTGACTCCGGGGATCCCCACGCAGCCAGGCCTTGTTACCCAAAGCAATGTGCTGCAGGTCAGGCGCGGGGAGTCAAATAAACTCGAGGGGCTCTGCTTGCTTCATTGGGAGCTTGGTGCAAAGTTTGTTTAAAGCTTAGGGTGGACTCAGGCTCTTTCTCTGCTGGCCTGGCTGTGAGGCGTGCTATTGTGTACATGTGTCATCAGAGCCGAGAGGAATAGGGATTGCTAGTGTTTGCCCAGCAGTCTGGACTTCACAGACTGCAGCCTTTCATACAAACTGTGCAAGAGACTGAAGTTACACGGTGGGGAGAACTGCGGGCTTCCACTGGCGGGGGTGTGCAAAGCAGCCTAGAGGAGTGCCTAACTGAAGGACAGTGGCAGGCATGTATCTAATTCCCTTAGGCTCTTTGGACTCCCCTCACCCTAACCCATCATACGTGTTTCTTCCCCCACCCCCCCCCATCACCAGCAGGATGTCTACGCTGAAGGGTGTATTTCACTGCAGAAATAAACACAGAAAATGACCCATTCACCCAGAAATGTGGCTATTTGGATAGGGCATGGAGGAAGAAACCACGGTGGGGCAATTTACTTTAATGATCGAGTCTTTTAGAGCCAGACTGGAGTAGCTTAAATGAGTGAGCTGGATGCACAGAGAGCCCCGGGGAGCACTTGGCAGTACAAGAGAGGAGGAGTTTGCCAGGAGTAGCAGCTGGCTTGGGGAGGGTCCTCTGCTATTGCCTCTGCTCCCTGGGGTGGGGGGGCAGGGCGAGCAAGGGGGGTAGAGCAGGGGGGCTGGGATGTAATGAACAACAAGAGCTTGATGCAAAGTTATGCAAATTGAAAACACTGATACTGTGCTTGTTTGCAAATTTTTTAGCAGGGAGGAGACAGATCCAAGGACAACTTCTAGCAGCAAACTTGTGGTAGGCCAAACTGCATTATACCCAAGGCCAGTGGGAAGGACGAGAATCAGAGAGAGGAGAATTTGGCCCTGAAGCATTTAACTAGATAGGGTCTCCAACCATTGTACCCAGCACTGGCTTATCCCTTTTCATGATAATATCACCCACATTTCAATCAAAAATAACATCTGTCCTATCTGAAAAGTCCCAAGTTTCCAGCCCAGGTTCAACACATGGATGTGCGTGTTAAATCCTTATGTCATTAAACGAGACCACTTTAAGGGTCCTGCAGTCAGCTCTTCATAGGGGAACAGCTGGGTCTTTTGTCTTCAGGGCATGGCTTGGGAGAAACGGCTGTATGTCCTGTCCCAGGTACTGAAAAAATACGAGCCATCAAGAGGGCACAGAAAGATGCATTATTACAAGAGGATTTGATGACTTAAGAGGGCAGCCACAGAAGGCTCAGGGCTCAGTCCTGTCAAACCCCCCGAAGTAACGAGTCTCCAGAACACTGCTCTTCATCTCCCCTGATAATCACAAGACAAAGATTGCCCGTTAAGACTTAAAGGTGTTTTTTGCCCGAAAAAGCTCAGTTCTCTGGACGTGGAGATTTCAGCACAGAAGGAACCATTAGGTCTGCTAGTCTGATCTCCTGTATTGACCACAGGAACCTGGATCTGACTGAAGTTCAGCTACACCAAAGGAAGAGCTGTTTGCAAAATGCAGCTGTAAAAGTTGGATTTGGAATAAATAAAAAAGTTATAACCAGCAGTGGTTGCACCAGTCTATGTATGGAGGCAACATGACCACGACTGGATTAGGTCCAGGTCTGGTGTTTGCCATTGGTAAATGGAAAAAAAAAAATTCAGAGAAGAGTCATAAGGATGATTAAAGAGCTGGAAAATGTGTCTTTCAGTGAGAAACTCCAGGAGTGCCATATTTGTAGCCTGGGAAAAAAGTTAAGGGGTGGCTTGAACAGTCTCCAAGTACACGGGGAACACGATTCGATAAAGGACTCTTCTGGCTGGCAGACAGGGTATAACAAGACTGAGAAGTGGAAGCGGAAGGTAGGTGGATCTGGACTAGAAAGAAGGCGTAGCTTTTAAAAGCGCTGGTAATTTGCCACTGGAACAACTAGCCAAGGGTGGATGCTTTCCTATGGCATATCCTGCAAACAAGAATGCAGGCGAGGAGTCCTGTGTCGCGTGAGGCACAGGAGGTCAGACTGCAAGTTCAGCCTGTTGGTTTTCCCAGGTTACCCAGGAGTCTGCCAAGACCACTGATGGGCCATTTTGTCTGAAGGTATATTCTGCAATACAGGATCTGTATGCAAGGTGCAACACTGATGTCTGCTCAAATCGAACTGAAACACAATTCCCAGCGGCTAGTAACAGTGATGATGAACCGGGCTCCTTGCCGAGTCTGCGCATCCCCACCCTTCCCTCCTGCTCCGACCCAACTTTGCTTTCGAGAAGTGAACCAACACAGAAGTTCACGGCACACTTCTGACCAGCTGGAAACCAGGCTCTCGTTCAGAAACCAAAGTCTCCCAAGAAACAGTTAATAAAAAACCAATTAAAAATCAAAATCAAAATAGTGCACAAGTGTGGATCTCCGGCTGCACATAACAAAACCAGGCTTATATATATATATATATTTAAAAAAACCCCAACTTTCTAATAAGCATAGCAATGTAAACACAGCTCCAGTCACCGTCTTCTAATTAGGAGAATCTGCCATGCAATGTTTACAAACTGCTTTGGAAATGGTTGGGTCTAATTAATGTGGGTTGTCTGGTTGCACAGCAAATGAAGGAAATTTAAAGCCCTCTTATTCTGGACTTTTATAACTAGACTGGGGAGAGGGGGGGCATTAGCTGCAGACAGAAGGAACAATCCTGCATTGACCAGGGAATGGCTTTGATGTCTCATACATCTGTTCATTTCTACATTAATCATCGTAGTGAAATTAAAAGCAAATAGAGCTGAAGCCAGAGTACACACTATTAACCTGTTGGAGAATATTCCTCCCTCCCTGCACAGCCCTGATTCTTTAGTCCAGTAGGACATAATAAGCCTATGCTTAAATCCTTGCCGGAATAGGAAGGTAAGTCTGGCAGGGACCCTCCTTGGATCACTGTGCCCAGTTTCCTGCCATTGCAGACTCCCTGTCAAAAAATCTCCTCCAGGAATGCACCGAGTTTCATCTCAAAACAGTTTGGCTTTTCCTTCCAAATCTGTTCTGAGGCATTTCATGCTCCCAGAGTCAGACTCGTAGACCTACACCTGCCCAAATCATTCCTCTTCTCCTTTTCAAATACAGGTGCAACATTTGCCTTTCTCCAGTCATGTGGAGCCACTCCGGGTATGAGAGATTTGTTGAAAGTACTTGTTACCAGCATTGCAATTACATGCATCAGTTTGCTCAAAATAGGGATAGATTCATGTACATGCCTTAAATCAGGGGTTGGCAAAATGCAGCTGGCGAGCTGGATGTGGCCCACCAGGCCATTCTGTCCAGCCCACGGGGCCCCTAAAAAATTTAGAAAATTAATATTTATCTGCCCCCAGCTGCCTGTCACATGGCCCTTGATGGCTTGCCAAAACTCAGCAAGCAGCCCTCCACCCGAAATAATTGCCCACCCCTGCCTTAAATGCTCTGCTGATTTGGGATCTGAAAACTAGAAACAAAAAAAGAGTATGTGCCATTGCTAATTGCTCCAAGGCAAAAATCATTTATACTTATGGAAGACAGTTACCTTGTAAGTGCAGAAAACTGGGCCGTTGGTACCAAAAATGGGTGGGATTTTCAAAAGCACCTGACTGGTGTTTTGTTGCAGCATTGCAAACCACAAAACTGTCAATAACTATGAGTTAAACCTCTCCAGATCAACTCAGAAACCAGCCAGATTGTCAGATTATAAAATAAATTTGGGTCCTTTTTAATCAGGGGGAGGGGAGGGAGTTGAGTTTATTTTTTTTTGTTCTAAAACAAGGAGGATTGGAAATTCCTATTTTGGGGTTTTTCTCTTTAATGAAGGCAGGGATTATGATAATTTATTCACATGACTTGAATAGTTAGGGCTTTAAGAGAAGTGCCAAATACAATGAACCTTAATAAAAACCACAAGGACTGGCAAAACTAAAACTGCAGCAAATCAGGTCCTTTTTTCCCTCCCTTGGTTAAACAGAATAACAACATTCAGGAGTTCGACTGTTCGCACCAAAAGGCTTGAACCTGATTTAGCATCAGTTTTTAAATTGACCTAGTTTTGAAAACCAATGCTCCGGTGCCCAGGAAAAGTCCCTGTGCTACGGGATAGTGGTAATAGAGGCTTCCCATGGGCCCAATCCTGCTGTTCTGCTGAACTCAGATCCCGCGCTGGAGGCAGTGTCCATGCTGGACTCCACAGGCTACATGGATATAACCAATACATATTACACTGGTAATAATTTCTAATTCATTCTCCCCATCAGCTGCATGCACTCTGCAGGTCTAACTGGGGTGGAGCTCAATCATTATGGATTTGGGTTGCTGAGGTTGGTAGATCTGACTCTTCACAAGCGGCAGATCTCTTGACAAAGTGCTCCTTTGACAGATGATTTTCCCAAGCTAAATGCACTTCACATTCTGGATGCTGTTGGTGAAATAGTTTAATGGATAAATTAGCCCCCCACAGGAAAGTAATGATAGATGCCTTCCAAAATACTTTGGTTCACTCTATCAGCATGGAATATACATTTTAATTATTCCTAATCTTTCTCAATTGCTTTTCAAATTGAATGCCGGAACAGATATGCATTGTGGCATGATTTGGCATGACATCTGTGGAATCTGTTCTATGATGACTGAGCAACAAAGTGACTTGGCCAGCTGGATTTGCAAAAATGTACCGTTTGTGTCTGCAGCCTGGTCTCGGGTGAGTGGACCTCCTGGGACTTCAGAGCGCAGCTGTGTTTAAGAAATAGTTTATACAAATCTTTCAACCCTGCTTCTGCTGTGAACCATGAAAAGCAAGATCTTAGGCTGCCAGGGTTGGAGTTTCCATAAACAAAGGGACCCAAAATGGGCAGTTTCATGTTTATTATCATCATTGGTATTAATGCTATCTTGAGATTGTAAAAAAATAAAATAAAAAAAGTAACCCCTTGGACAGAGCCCTTTTTTCAGTTTACGCTGGCATCTCTGGGGAAACGTAGAAAGCCAGCCTTCTGGACTTAAACACATTTGCTGTTTTTCCTCTCAACTGTTTCTTATTGAGGACATCCATGGGAAAACTGGCTTTTTTTCCTTACAGGATTAATCTTCTATTTATGCCCTGTGGAAAGAGAGATGCCCTAATAAAGCTGCTGATAAAACTCCCATGGACTTTGGCATGAATAATACAACTGCGACCTGCTCTCACATAGCCCTTGCCAGCGGTAGGTTTCCAAGCACTTACCAGGGGAGCCCAGGATGAGTGATCTCTATTGTCCAGGGAGAGGAGGAAAGCCGTGTTGGTTTTCCTATCAGCATATGTAATTGTTACCTACTTGCAGAAATGACTGGTGCCCACAGAGCAGTTACAGGAACCGAGGCCCTTTCTAATCCAAACGACATCACAAACAAAACTTTTAAGGCAACACACACACACACACACACACACAAGCCAAGGAATAGCCAGGCAGGAAGATCCATGTGCCATTTTCCTTCAGGGAGGAAGGACACACAGGAGGCTCCATGCATGCTGAGCAAGAGTCATTTAACAAGAAGCCACCAGAAGGCACTCTGGCACTGTGGCCATGGGCTTGGTGTTGAGCTTGACTGGAATTGGAAAAGGAACCAGACCCAACTCCAAAAGGTTAGGACCGCACACAGGTGAAGTTATGATCCAGACAGGTCCCTAGTGCTACAAAAGGTTGAATGGAGATGTGAGTGAGCATCCATTCCCAATGCAGAGGAAGCTGGGCTGGGCACTCGATCTTAAACTCCACTGCTGCAGACTGGTTCATGGGAAAGCTTTTCTAGTCCTGTAATTGCCTTCTGCTTTCCTCTCCTTACCCATCAATTTAATCTTAGGAAACCTTCTTTTCCAGCCTAAGCAGACACCTGCCCTATGATTAAGGAATCAGGCCTCATGATAGAGGTGATACCTTGTATTAGACCAACTAGATTTTTGCCAAAAAAACTTGTTTAATTGCAAGCTTTTGGGTACAAACACCCTTCATCAGGCATTGGAGAAAAGATTGTAAAAGTTCTCCTGGGCAGAAATGAAAGTTCTTATTTCTAGGATTAAGGAGTGTTTTAGTGCTATGTCAGGGAAGCATGAACATATTTTAGTGCGCAGTGCTGTTTTGAACCTGAAAAACTCAAATTCTGGTGAGAGTGGGCACCGAACGATTTATTGACAGTGGGATGAAGTTTCTCCAAACTCCAAGTCGGGGCTACTTTTGGCCAAAAGATTTCTAAATCTAGACAACAGGAATATGGACCTGCTCAGGGTTAACACTGCTTCTTATTCCTGCTGCTGCCCTGTGTCAGAGCTACTGGAGATGATGGCACATGACTGATATCTGTGTCACTTGGCACCAGGGCATCTGAGGGTCATTAAATTACCACCACCAGCAAGATCATTATGCAGGAGTATGAAGATGGGAGGAGGAAGGAACAACGAAGGTTTGTTCTGAAGGATTTCAACAGGCAAGAACGGTTTCCATGTTCATCCTGCACGTGCTTTGGGTTTTGGTGCCGTTGTGATAGACCTCCTTCGTGAATGATGCAACATGACCCTGCAACGTTGCACGTGAACGAAGGCACAAAACGTCTTCTTCAGGCAACTCCAAAATGACACGCATCCATCCAAAACATGCTCCGAGAAGTATGTATTGGTGCAGTCAAAATGCATGGAAAACAGCTGACAGGGACCCAAAGAAAGCAGTAATCCCAGTGGAGGGAAGTGCGGGGACATCTTTGGATCATGATGGTCTCCTTTGAATGGCCACTAGATGGTGCTGAATTGTATAAATAATTTTGCCTTCAAGGTCTTGCTGACCCAGATGCAGGTGCAAGCTGTGGCCAACGTTTCCTGATGCCTCAATCTGCACTAACACACCACTGTCTCCTTCAGCCACCTCCATGGTAGCTGGGGTCTTGATTTCCGGTGCTGCAGCCGACACTGAGAATCATTGAGACAATCTGGGAGGTGCAATTCAGGTGCAGTTAAGAACTGGGACCAAGGCAACGTGCAAAATGGTGCATGAGCCGAAGCTCTGCCTCGCTTCCCCCCAGGTAACTCACGGCCTGCTGCAAATTGGCTGGAGGTCTCTGACCCACAGGAGCACGAGCAACCGTTTCCCCTGCAGCACGTGGACTGAGACTCTGTGCAGTGTTTGATGCTCCCTCCCTGTATCTCCCTTGAGTCAACAGTAGGATTAGGGCTGAGATCTTGGCCCCCGTGAACATCCGCCAACTTCAAAATTCAGGCAATGTCCCCCAGGCTGAATCCTGGTGTGGGCATGATGCTGTCAGGTGCTTCTCACCATTGGGGATGCAGTGCATGGACGCAAGGCACAAGCCAGATGGTCTTGGCAGGGACTGGCAGGCCCCTCTGCCCCCATGTGCTTCAGCAGGAGTTGAAAGGCACTCAGTACCCCATGGGGCCTTGTCCCTGGTGCCCTGCATTGCATGGCATGGCTGGTGCTGATTCATGGAAGAGCTGGGGATACCCAGGTATGTCCAGGACGGTCCCTTTCGGGGGAGAAGGATGCACTCATTGCTGGCTTTTCCAAATCCAGAGGCCAGGAAATATCATGCAGGGATCCTCTCTGAGAAACAGGGAAGCTCAGAGATTCTGGCCGGCGAAGGGGTGCCAGAATTCAAGCCAGGAAAAGGCAATAAATTAGGAAGGGGCAGGGGTGCAGAGCGGCAAAGTTCATTTGGTAGGAGCTCAAGGAGGGAGGCGTAGGGGGGCTGCGGGATGGGCAACAGCCGGGGGAACTCCAAGGTGGGCTGGTGGCTCCTGGCAAAGCCAGGAGGAGCCTGACTGTTCAAGAGGCATTTAACTGCCTCCCTTCGGGACTGGATGAATGCACAGGCCAACTAGGCACCTGCCTAGAGCCCTGGTCCTTCCCTCCGTGGCGGCTGTTCCCCAGCCCCGCTTCCTGCAGGCGGCAGTGCTGGGGTGGGAGGGTCTCAACTGGCCCGGGGCCCATGAGTTTGTTTGCCTAGAGCCCACTAAAGGGTTAATCCAGCCCTGGCTCTGTGGTCCAGCCATAGCAAGGACCTTAATTCCCACAGGGCAAAGCCAGCTTCGAAGAAAACAGTGTCTTATTTGGAGGCAGCTCAATGGAAAACAGGTTAGCAGGGAAGGGCCTGGCCTTTGGGAAGAAGCACCTCAGGCATGGAAACAGAGCTGGGTCACACGTGCACCCCCAGGGGGGAGGTTCGAATGCAGCTGGCTCCCACCCGGTGCAATGGGAGCGGAGGCACTGAGCGCGGCACAGGATGGAGCCCCCCAGCAGGCGGCTGCATATGTGCTCAGCAGCTGAGCGGGAACAGGGCTTTTCTGGAGAATCTCCCGTCACAAGGCACAGCATGATTTAACTTGGCAACAAGGGTCTCGAGCACCTGTCGGAGCCTCGGAGCTAGCACCAGGACTGGGAACTAAACGTCCACTTCGACCACGCTCTGAAGGCACTGAAGCACTACAGGGCTCAGCTGCACTTCATGCAGCCAGAGGCATGAGGGTTGGCAACAAACTCCTTTTTATTGCCACCCAAGTGCTCAGCTCTCAGCTCCGCCCTGCTCCACACATGCAACTTAATTGGGGTCACACTCCCAGCCGCAAGACCAAGAAGTCCAGCTCCGTCATGCCTTGCCACAGTGGGAGAGGTTGTGGGCCAGGTAATGTCGCTGGGGAGGGACTTGCCGACACCTCCTATTATGTAGCACACTAAGTGCTTCTTTTACAGATCTCCTGCATCTGATGCTGGGATGCAGCATCCTGTTGCATGAATAGGCCTAGAGCAACAGCACCTTCGTTTAGGATGCTGCTGGCTATGCCACCTCAGGTGCCACCTTGCACCATGGAAGAGGAAAGATGAAGTCAGTCCAGGACTTGCAGAAGACACTGCCGCCGTTCCTCCTAGCGCTGCAGCAAGCAGGGCTGATAATCCAGTACGGACCACCCTCCCCTTTCATCCATACCACGACTGTCTTGACCACACATGATCATTAAAGCTTGCATTTAATAAGAAAACCAGGGGCTGATTCATTTTTGTGGCCAGATGGCACGTCTAAAACTGCACAGCTGTACTGTCCCCGAGGCTACCCGCAGGTGCTACGTCCTCTTTCAAAGCTGCCCTCGGCTCACGCTGTGCTGGAGCTGGCTGTGATCCCAAAGCCAGATGAGGCCATTGGGATCCTCTAGCCTGATCTCCAGGGTGACCACAAGTGTGGACGGACAAAGCGTGGTCGTGGGGCCTGACCTTGGAAGATGCTGGGCCCTTGTACCTCCTGCTGAAGGCAATGGGGAACCCAGGTACCCATCCGCGCTCCAGGTCTGGCCCCCCTTCTCTTTGGGCCCTGCTTGTCAGCTCCAAGGGCGAGATTTTCTTTTCCTCCATCTCAGTATCTGCTCTCCTGCATGTTTAGCCTCTTTCCCCGGTGGGCCTCACAGGAGCAGGCAGGGAACTGGCGTCCTCAGATATTAAGTGCTTTTTTCTTCCTCTCTATTTTTAGGGCTTAAGACAGGTCGAGGAGAAGGGAGCTATTTAGCCATCGCTGGTGATTGGTCTCAGAAGGGGCTGGCACGTCTCCCAGCCTGGAGCGAGCGGCGCTGCGAACAGCCCAGGAAAAACACGCTTCCTCTGCGGAAACTGCAAGAGCCAAATTAAGGCTCCGGTTTTGTCAATGAAATGTCCCTGCCAGAGTCTGTTCCCGTGTCTCAGGTGACATGCGTGTGGGGCTGAGCATAAGGGTCGGGGGGAGGGACAGGCCAAGCCCATCATGCCCAGTGCCTCCTCCTTCCCCACCGCAATTTGCATGGTGCTTCTCCAACTGATCCCAAAAGCCCTGCCTGTGATGCCCTCCCTTGTCCCAATATCTGACTCCCCCTCTCTCTTCCGCTTGCACCCAGTCTACCCATCACGGGGCTGCTCCTCCGACATGGAGGTGCCCCCGACCCGGGCTCCCACGGCGCAGCTGAGAGCTGTTCCTCCAATTTGAGGTTGGCTTCCCTTTAAACAGCCTGCCAGTCCCAGAACGAGGGTTGGCAAGCCGGTCAAGTGGCCAGTCAAATTTTGTCAGCTGATGGCTCAATTGACTGCATATGTTTTGACTGGTCAAAGATCATAGCAATTTTACAAAAAAAAACCCATGTATTTTTTGTAGATCCCTTGACAGAAATATGACTTTGTATTGTTTTCTGACACATTCCTTAATAGAAAATTTATGCTTTTGCTGTGTGTTATTTGGACGTATTGGCAATTTTAAAATAATTTTTGGCCGATATTTGACTGGTTTATTGACCAATCTTTATTTGACCAGTCAAATAACCAGAATATCCCTCACAGTTACATGGCCAGTGGATTCCCTTTGACCACGGTACTTCTGTGGCACCTATTGCCATGCATCCAATTACCTTACCACCTATAAAGTATTTCTCCTCTCCGCACCCCAGCACAGATGCTGCCATCTCCACTTTACGGCTGAGGAAAGAAGGCAGGCGGAAAAGTCGCACCCAAGCCACTAGACAAGCCTCCTGCTCCAACAGCACTCCCCTACTTGTAAGAGCCCGGCAGCTCCGCCTCGTCTAATGTGAACGCTAAGAAAACACGTCAGCCTTAATACTTGTAAATCAAACAATGCAAACCACACAAGCATCCCACTGCATTTCAGCTGTACATCTCTCCATAGACAAGCTATAACTTTCTCCTGGCTCTCATCTCATAATGATTAATTCTGCCATGTAAAGGAACAGATCAGTAGAAAACCATAAACACAGACTTTCCCGCAAAGCTCTAGATACCTCATTGGGTTTGGTTGACTACCATGCAAATATCTTTCCATGCTATGCTTTTAGGCCGCTATAGCCGCATTCAACGCAGGGAACAGAAAATGTGACTTGGAAAGGGAACGAACGGATTCAGGCCGTTTCATTCAGAAAGGAGCTCAGGGCTCTCAACACCTTGCAGGTAGGGGCCCGCGGGGTCTGGTGAGACATGGATCCAGAGCCCGCACAGCAAGCGGGGACTAGTGCCTTCCCTACCCTGCCTCTCACAGGACTTGTACAAAGGGAAAAGAGCTACAAACAGAAGCTGGGAGGTAACCGTCCTGCATCCAATTAACTGCATCGAGGGCCCAGAGGAAAAAAAAAGGATTAAACTCTTAAGGATGTTTCTAGCAGTTCACAGGGGGAAGTGGAAGAGGCGGTGGGGAAGCAGGGCTGGAACACAGAAGCTTCTTCATATTCAGGGGACAGAGAACAATAACGATGGTGTGGGACCGTAGGAGGAACAGAGAGGCACGAGTCACGGGCACGGCTGCCACGCAGGGACTAGCTTTGAAGCAGCCGCCGCAAGCATCGACAGGTGGACTGCTTTAGCACTCAGCTCTGCTACGGCAGGGGCAGGTGGCACACACAAGCCTCACGATGCCCTTCTCAAACCCACTCCGTGAGTGGAGTGCATTCACCGCATGGCGCGGTTGTGTTTCCAAGGAGGGGGCTTTCCAGACAGGCATGAACGGTGCTGCTGTGAATCCCAAGCTCCTTTATAACAATGCCCAGAATGTACGTAGTACTTCAGAAGCATGAACAGACACCGCCTCTTTGCCCTACCTGCTTGCCAGGGCATCAGCCCCATTTTACAGATGGTGAAACTGAGGCAGGCAGCGAGAGAGGGAGTTCAGTGCCTTATCTCAGGGAGTCTGTGACAGAGCTGGGGATGGGCAACCAACCTGAGACCCAGCCTCCTGCTCTGACAACCCCCATACCCCATCTTCCTTCACCTTTTCTGCTCCTTTGCTTCCACCTCACCCTGGTCTAGTGAGTCTAGACAGGGCGGGGGAACATGAGAACTTGCAATGGGGACAACACAGACTGCTGAGGTTGGGTCCCTGGCACCCCCTGCTCCCCAAACTCTCTCCAGTCTAAAGCATGGCCCAATTTCTATCGACTAATAAAGCAGCCTCTGTTTTCATAGATTCAGCCTCTCAGTCTCTCCATGTGCAAAGCCAGGATTTTTTTGGGCTTGCGCCTGCCACAGTCTAGGGGCTCCGTCCCGCTGCTCTTTCTTGAATTAGAAAGTATGTGCTACTGGCAGCTCGAAATGCAGTCTCGTCTCCTGCATAATGCCAAAGCTCATTTCTTGTCCTCAGATTCAAATAAAGCCCTTCTGTTTTGAAGTGTTAGAAGGGCTGGCTCCGGTTCCACAGCCATTGATCACACATAATTGCTCAAGCCATGCAAGCAGCCTGCAGAAGAGATGAGCACTCGGGATAGCAGGGCTGCACTCTCACGCAGATCCCATGTGCCAAAATGTTGGCCTCTCACCTGCCTGACCAGATTACACGGGGCCCCCTGGCCCCCTTGGTCCAGCGAGTCAGGGGCTGAGCCAAGGCTACTCTACCTGTCATCGAGCCTCAGCAAGAACACAGCACACATGTGACCGGCCAGGAACTGGGTTTTATGGGATGTGTCACGTCAAGAGCCCATCAGCAGGATAGCCATACATGCCAAAATGCTTTCCACCTGCAGTTCTTAGCCGGCACCATAAACACACAGGGCACCTCTACACATACGATAAGGCTGCTCCGACACACTGTAATTACAGTGTGTTGGAACAGACTCAATTAATTGAGTCTGCCGGGGTGTGGTAAGTACCGCACTCCAGCAGACTCCAGTGTCACTTGTATCGGCGTCCTCGTGCTGAAAAATGGCAATGAGCTTTAGTTAAAGCACCCCCACCGCCATTTTTCAGTGTGGGGACACCGATGCACGTGATGCTTCGTGCACTTTAATTAGAGGGGCTCCCGCCTGCCTCCTGGAGCACGTGTATAAATGCCCACAGAGATTTTGGGACCAGCTGTATCATCGCTCTACCGTAGTGGAAAGAGTTCCCTGACAGGCCAGTATGCTCTCACCTTCGGTGAGTATTGGACCTGCCTGAGGACTTGGGATTTGGGCTGCTGCTACTGAAGGACATTCGTATATGAGCTTTCACACTCAGAATCCTGCACAGATGTTCCTAAGCTCACTCTCTCAACTCCCCTGGGAATTCAAACACAGCAACCGCATAAGGGACACAATGTACAGGTTATAAATGATGGCTTTAATTTTATCTAGCTCTGTTCTGCACCTGAACAGCTCATTAAGATGTAGTAACAGGAGTCCTACACACAGGAGCCTCCTATTCACCAGTGAAATGCAGCCACCTCTGGGGTCGAACACAGCATCTGTTTGCGGCACATAGGGCTGCCAGGAAGGGAGGAGTTCTGTATATAGCTGATACTTCCAGGAGAACATGAGGTAGAGGTAATTTAATGAAAGGGGGAGCTGAAAGCCAACCTGATCAGCAACCCAAAGGGCTGAATTGCGCTTGTGTCTGCTTTCTCACCCCATGCATTAGGGAGAACACAGGGCACCAGCAAAGCTAAGTCTGAGCCACAAACTTTCCCTTATAGCCCGGGATGTTTTGGCTCAGCCCCATCGTTCTGTATTAACCACGACCCAGGGACGTGCCTGGCTCACGCCATCGTGGTACCCAAAACTGTTCTGTCACAATCACATTGCAGAAGGATGATGGGTCAAGAGTTCACCAGAGGGCTGTAGTATCATTCTTGGTGCCATTAACTGAAACGCAGCTCCATCATGAGCAGCCTGCCTGCTGTCCTAGCACTAAGGCTGTCCTTAGCTAGGAATGTGGATCTAGGCATGGCAGGCAACGGCTATTAAAGTGAGGGATGGGTATGAGGAAAACAGACATCCCTGCAATCTCTGACCCAGCTCTCTCCCTCAGACGAGCTGCCGGCTGGGCTTCCACGGGAGCAGGATGTGGATGGAGTGACAATGGGAAGAGACTATCAATCAAGCTGATGCACTATCCTGTTAACTCTTGGCAACTACAAGAGCTCTTGTTAATTGTTACTCTGGCTGTATTTATTTTAACCATTTAAACACCATAGAGCAGGAAAGGGACTGACAGCTTTACCCAGGGCATGAACCCAGCACATTTTTCTCTGCTCAGGAGGCAATAGTTCTCACCCTCTGGCCATATTAGTCTTATGGGAATTTATGTTGGCCTCTAAAGGTTTTTAAAGCTACAGTCAAGCCTTGTGTGATTTTGATTTTCTGAACTGGGCCCGGCCTCTGCTTGGGAACCCAAGAGCAGTCTGTTGAAAGGGACACCAGAAAAGTAACATTTTTTTTTTAAAAGCAAATCAGGGAGAAGAGCTCGACCAGGAATTCTTAGGTCAGCTCACAGAGGCAGTGAGGGCTAAGGATGTGGTCATCATGGGGGACCTGAACTTCCCAGACATCT
>NW_017728921.1:5998366-6030544 GCF_001723895.1 Crocodylus porosus
TCCTGCCAAGGCAGGGGGTCGGACTAGATGATCTACCTAGGTCCCTTCCGACTCTAGCTACTATGAAACTATGAAACTAGGATCAGCTAATGCGGCTGTCCCAGGTAAGGGGAAGACCTTTGCTCACCTGGAGCAATGAATAACAGCTGCACCTGGGAGCACTCTGCAGTTCCTTCGACCAGGCCCCGGGGGCCAAGTACAGACATTCAAAAAGTCTGAGCCTGAATTGATTCAACCTTTGCAGGTTAGTTTCACCTGCAGAGATTGAACCACCAAGCCAGTGAATAGACATTCACTTTTGACTCTAGAAATGCAGGCATACACCTGCAGTGGCTCAGGCCAGAAGCTAGGGGGCGCTAGAGTGACCCCTCCCTCCTCTTCTGCAGTGGCCAAGGGAAGCTGAGATGGGGGCTGGGTGCTGGCCTGAGTATGTTTGGGGAGAGGTTTAAACCCCCACCCTGGCCTGCAGAGACCCCAGCTGGGGTGTGCCTGGAGGTGGAGGGGGGAGCAGCTCTTGCCAGGCTTTTTTGGGGAGGTGGGGAGGACCGGGGCCAGACCCTGACCACAAGCCAGACCTCAGCCCCTCATGGCCCCCTGGAGAGAAGGGGGCAGGGAACTGGTTCATTCACCTGCAGTTCCCCTTCCCTCTGGGGTCTGCCTGGCTGACGGCAACCAGTGGCTGGGGCTGGCAGACCCCAGCTGGGGTCCCCCGGGAGAGGGGTGAGGGAGGGGTGAGGGAGGGGGGAATAAGTCATCTCCCTGCCCCCTTTACCCTATGGGGGCCATACCATGCTGGCATCTGGACATACTCCTGCCCCTGCTCCAGCTAGAGAGCAGAGGTGCAGGGGCCAGCCCTGCTTTCTGGACCAGACAGCACAGCCCATCCCAGGGCTGCAGAGCATGCTGGGATGCTGGGGGACTCTGGTTTAACTTAAACCAGAAAGGGGTCTGGGACACGAGTCACTTAAACTGGTTTGACCTCAACCAGTTAAGTCAGATACGACATCTTAAACCAGTCTTGACCATTTTGAAGCTGCTTTACGTGCACTGAACTTCTGTTCCGTTACAGGTTTAAACCAGTTTCTGATCACTTAAACCGGTGGATGTGTAACTTCTGTTCCTAGCCAGGGTTTCAGTCCTACTCATTCCCAGGCACTAAGGACAGAATGGTCCTTGACTTCAGAAAAGCCAACTTGTATGAACTTTAATCCTTATTTGATGAGACATAGTTGATTTGGACTGGAGCCAGTTTTAATTTGGGTTATAGACATCCACGCGATAGTGATGGTTGTAGTCCGGATTAAACTTAGAAAAATGTCATGTCAATAAGCGGCCCCATTTTGTTTGCATGGCAGGTCTCTGGCCAGAAAGCCTTGGGGCTCCCGTAATCAAGAGGTCAGACAAGATGAGCACATTGTTTCCTTTGGGCCTGAAAATACAATACTCTTGGGGGGAGAAAAAGAGATGGATGAATGAGACAATGAATATGTTTGTCTGCTGCAAAACCAGTTCAATGTTGGCATAAAAATAAATAAATGGCACAGCTCACAATTTATGAAGATAAATAGCTAGGAAATGGTGGAACAAAAAAGGCTGTTTCTGTCTGAGCCCAATTTACTAAAATAACCCTTTTTTGAAGTGACTGGAAATCCTTTGTGGCTGCTTTTTAGTTTTTGTGTCATTTCTTTGCCTTTAAAAGCCAATTAATGCCAGATGCGCTGGCTTTTGCTTTCTGGCTAACAGGTATCTCATCAGAGACATCCTTTTTAAATTAAACTTAATTTGCTGTGAAGTTAGTTTTGAAAAAAATCAGGCAAAAAAACCCCAAAACAGGCAATGCAAACATCAGACGTGAATCAAATGCCTTGGTAGGAAGTGGGTGATGGGGAGATGGATCAGCAGCATTACAAACTGCGGCAGACCAGCTAGAACAGCAGAGACGTTTGTCCACAAAGCCTGCTGCGCTTGGAGGGTGGCATATCTTAGGTTTTTAATGGGCCTTTTACCGTGAAGGCGCAGGGTACTAGAGCTAATGGTACTGCCTCCGCAGCTCATTTTTGCTGGGCTGAGGGTGCAGAGTGAACCTGCAGGGAGGTCGGTATGCAAGGATGGGAGCCAATTCCTGAAAGCCCCAAAACAATGAGCATAGGCACATTGCTGTAGGCATTCAGGACGAGACACAGGAGCCTTACAGCTGACTCCAGAGGTGGTTGCTCACCAGGTGCATTTGGGCTTCATATTTTAAAGCACACTGTGATCTCACAGTAGAAAGTGCTGTAGATGCAAGAGAAGGTCTCACAAGAGTCACAGAACCATAGAAAATGAGGGCTGGGAGTGACCTGAGGAGGTCACCCCTAGTCCAACCTCCTGCTCAGAGCAGGACCAGCCCCAAGTCCACCATCCCAGCCTAGGCTTTGTCTACCTGGGTCTTAAAAACCTCCAAGGATGGAGAGTCCACCACCTTTCTGGGTAGCTTGTCCCAGTGCTTTACTACCCTATTAGTTTACTATTAGCTTTTCCTACTATCTAACCTCAGCTTCCCCTGCTGCAATTTGAGCCTGTTGCTTCTTGTTCTGGCATCTGCCCCCACTGAGAACAGTTCAGCTCCATCCCCTTTGCAACACCCCTGCAGGGAGTTGAAGGCTGCTATTAAATCCCCCCCTCAGTCTTCTCCAGACTAAATAAGCAAGTAAAGCGATAGAGAAAAGAATATGTTTTTACTGAAATACTACTCTTCCTCCAGGATCCACATCTGAATTGCCTGGGAGCCCCATGCAGATCACGAGCCGCGGTTTGGCCACTCCTGACACATGAAGATCCCTTAAGGTTCTGGGAGGAATCATAATCAGTGGCATTATATGGGAAGAGGTATTGTATGAGGTGTTGGGTTAGGCAGGGAGCTTTAAAGCTGGCTGAAGGAAATGCTTTTTCGACAGAGGACATTTCAACTGGCCTTGGAAAGCTCAGGCATAGTAGTTTGTTCGGTCCTTACTCAGGCATATGGCTTATTTAACTTTAATGAGGAGCTTCCTAGCATGAAAGCTCAGGGCTGAGTGGGAAGTAGAAAGCAGCGTGGCTGAAGCCAGCCCCACGCGAGTCTGCGTGCAGAGGCCGGCTCCAGCTGCAAACCTTGTGCTCAGGCAGGGACGGTGTGAGGCTAATGCCACTAATCACTTTGAAAGGGAAACAATCCAGGACGGGCAAAAGGATTGCAGCCATGGCTTGTTCTTGGTGAAGCTTCCTTGATCCTTCCTCACTGATCACCAGGGCTCCTGGTTTTCTCCGATTTAAAAAAAAACAACAAAACCCCAATTTTCAGATTAAAAAACGTAACCCCCAAACACACATGGTTCCAGGATGAAAATGAAACACCGCTAATATATAAATAGATATAGTGGTGTTTCATTTTCATCCTGGAACCATGTGTGTTTGGGGGTTACTTATTTAAATCTAAAAATTGGGGATTTTTTTTTAAATCAGAGAAAACCAGGATCCCTGCAGATCACGGAGCAACGCCATGCAACAAGTTTCGAAGCACTGTATCAGCACAGCTCACAGCGGGCGAGGGTGACTGACATTGCTCCCAGGGCAGCTCAGCTGTGCAGCTGCTTCCTGGTGAGCAAGCAATACTTGCAGAAGGTGCAGGGAACAGGAGGGTATGTTTTAATTTGCTTTCCAGAGGGAGAGAGAGATGCTAGAGAGTAAAAAGAGGGAGCAGAGTCATATCGAGTGGCACAAGGGCTGACGATGGGCATTTATGAAAGCTCATGCTATGCATCTCTGATTTAGTCCATAAGGTACAAATCGACCTTGCTGTCCACCGGAGTTATGCTAACAGGGTCGCTTGCAAACACGCTGCGTCCTGTCCTTTGCGTCCAAACCCTGAGCTTGGGCAGATGGACATATTTGCTGTGCCTCTCCTATGGGGAGGATGTAATTCAGTCAAACGCGCGGATGAAAGGGGGACAGTGGGGTAGCGAGAGCTGGAATAGGAGATGCTGCAGGAAGCTGTTCGAGTGAGGTCACTCCTGTTGAAAGCTTCCCAGCCCAGAGTCCTCTGCCTAGCCACAGCCAGGATACCCCTCCCTGATCGGGCGGCGTGTGCGTGATCCCCCGCTGAGAGGCTGTGACCAAGTCTGGCCCTGCAGGACCTAGCTCCGTGGTACAGCCATAGAAGCACGTGCCCTCGGCTCTGAAGGGTCTCCGCTCCCACCTTGCCATCAGCTCTCGGGGCAGTTCTGCGAGCTTCCCCACGTTGCCTGGCTGACCCGACTCAGCCTGCCGTGGGCTCGGGGTAGCTCAGCGGTTTCTCGGCTGAGGCGGCTAAGGAGGGGCTTGCATCAGGATGTCTGCTCACGGCCGGAGCGAGACCATCTCCTCCTTCCCCCCAAAAAGGAAGCCTCAAACTGCTTTGGATCTGGGCCCAGAGCAGCAGATACGGGAGGGGGGTGAACGAGCCCCAAGCCAAGCAGCTTCTGCTGCCTCTTGCTTTCATGTTTATGTGAGCCGCTGTTGACTTTGGCTCCCTCCCCTGCTCTGAGAACCGGTAGGAAAGGAGATGAGCTGAACTCTGAAGTTTTATAAGATGGGCAACATCTGCTTTTATCAGCTCCAATAGGGTAGGCCCTGAGGGAACTTGGCCCCGGCGCAGCCGGAGAAGGCGCTCCCACAAAGAAACCGGCACAGTGGAGAAGGAAGAGACGTCTTTATCTGTCAGGCATTGTTTTCCAATTACAGCCCGTGGGCGCAGGAGATGAATTGTCTGGGTATGTTGGCCACATGTGAAAGGATTTCCAGGGAGCCACTGAGCAGGAAAACAATACTACTGTGCTTCTTCTGTTTTAAGTAAGAGTTGGAGCAAAGCCACCCATTTATCCAGGAGCAACAAGGAAACCGCTGAAGTCGAGTGGAGTGAGGGACCTGGGCTGGGGGACAAGAGAAATACATGGGCCAGCAAGAGCGAGAAGAGAGAATAAATGAGCCCACGAAAGGACAAATGTGCAGAACTGGATACAGTTCTGCCCCCCCATGAAGGGGAGGAGGATAACAATGGCCTGTGCATGGTGGAAGGGATGCTCTGGTGCTTCGGAGATAGGCCCGTAGAAGAGCTCGGCTGGTAGCTCTCAATCTTTTGAGACTAGAGGCCCACACTGTGACTTTTGTGAACTGAGGGGTTCCCCATTATTTCAAAAGCTAATTTATTTATTATAGTGCTCACCTCCTTGCAGGGAGGCCAGGCAGGGAGAACCTGAGCCTGCCCTTTATCTGCCTGTCTCCCCATGCTCCCTGTGGCACCCTTCAAAGGATCTTGTGGCACCCCAGCGCCCTGGTCAAGCATCCCTGCACTAAGCAATGGGTGGGAGGGCGAGGAAAGGTGAACACAGGTCCGTGGAGCAGGAGCTGCATGGAGGAGAGGAAGGGGAAGCAAAACAAAAAGTGAGGAGGGAGAGGGAGAGTGAGAGCATAAGGCAGCAAAGAGGAAAGGGAGGGGGAGCATGGGACAGCTGCCTCAAGAAGGGGACCAGGATAAGGGCTGAAGACCAGCCGCCAAATGCTGCTCTCTCATGGGCTTGGCAGGCAGTTTGGGAACAAAGGATTCTTCATGCACCTGAATAAATAGCTTGTGATTCTCGATGGAGCTCAGCAGCCGCCTGGCACTAACTAGGGCCCCAGAGAGCAGAGGGAAGAGCTGAACTGCCCAGCCCGCAGCAGCCTTTGCTAGTAACCTGCCACAGCCCTAGCTGGCCCTGCCCACCATCCCATCTGTGGACTTTCAGCCTGATCCACGCCCCGCCCTGGATACTCAGTGCCGGTGTCCCCAGACCGAGTTGCAGTCACAGTGCATTGTGCAGTACTGCAGACATGGCCGCCTGCCACGGCTTAGCTGTGTACCTCTAGGGACAGGGGCAGCCCTCTGGGATCCTGGCTCCCTTGGAGTCTGCTAAAGCATTGCTGGGCTAATCCCTGCCCTTCCACATGCAAGCTGCTAAATCCAGCCTGCTTTCTTTTATGTGCAGCAATCTCCTGAGTACCTGATAAGGGGAGGAAGGAGCTGCAAGCTCCTCTGGACTCCGTTTTTAAGTGCCTGGCCAATTTCATCATGTTATTGCCACGCAGTGCCAAGCGCCGTGCACTGCAATGCTGCCGATGCAATACAGAAGGAAATTAATTTCTGATATGCCAATTACCCACCGAGGGCTTGGAGTATCAAACGGTTTGTCAGGAACCATTTCACCGGGGGAAACCCCTGCTCTGCCCTCGTGTTGATTCAGCTCCTGAACTTCTACTGAACCGTACCATCCAATATGTTTCCAATGTTTGAGCCAGCAGGGGGAAGGTGGATGGGTAACGCTGCACAGATGCAGCCAGCACTTGCTTCCCTTTGTTATCAAATTGCTTGTGTGTCAGTTTTTTGTGTAGCCAGATGCCGAGGTGCAGCTGCATCTTAGAGAAAGCCACATGGGATATCAGTGGGCAGCACCTTGTTGGGAGACTGCTCTCACAAAGTCTTTGAATCAACACAGTCCTCCACACTTAGCAGTCCCGATGTCATGGCCAGCCGGAGCGCACAGAGAAGATTCCCAAAACCTTCACTGGGATTTGGAGTGGGTCCTCTGATTAACTTGCGTCAACCAGACCTGATGTATTTATAGTCACCAGACTGCACCAACTGTTAATGCAATGCGCGGGATGAATCCATGTGTTCTGGCTTAGAACAGGACTCGGGCATCATGGCAGTGACTACTTCACATAGACCTTGGCACGCCACGCAGTCAGCGGTTCCACTCCAGCACCTTCTCACCAACCAAAGCATAGACTACACTCTGCCATCCTGAGCTGCACCTGCTCAGTTGTGCTATGCTGTATGACTGGGTCTGGAGCTCTCCTCCTGACCTTGGCCAGGGATTATTTCACACCCTGAAGCATGAAGATGCCGGGTTTAACTGTTAGGATCACTAACTTTAACTGTTAGCATCAGTAATGTGCCTATAGATACCATCATCATTTAAATACAAGCTGAGACCTTGCTGGATTTTGTCTGTTGCAAGCGTGTGTAACCAAGGTTTGATAACAAATTAACAATGATTCCCTTTTACGTGCATTTACAAATGGGCTCCTGGTCTCCTGTCGGGACTGTTTTCTGCTACAACTGATGGAAATTGGGCACTTTCATTAACAGGAGAACACCTCCATTCACCTGCCCGTGACTAAAACTATGGATCGAACTCATTCTGTGTTTTAAACCAAAGCCCACTGAGGCCAATAGAAAGACTTCCACTGGGCTTTGGGTCAGATACTCAGACCCTAATTCAGCAAGGCACTTAAGCGTGCCTGATTTAGGGAGCAGTTGTATCCGTTTCACTGGGACTAGTCACAGTGCTGTTCTGAATCATGTCCTGAAAGTCATTAAGGAACAGAATGCTGATAATTAACTCAAGCTCCAGTCTGAAGTTAATCAGCTGCCAAAGCAGAGCAGCAAATTAATGAAAACAACTTCACTGCTACAGGATTGCGTGTTTTCCCAGACTGTTAAATATTTGTTGCTCTGTGTAGCCATGTTCTTAGAGTGCTGTCTGGGCTGCAAGGATTTGGACTTACAGATTCAGAACTCATAAATCACAGGGCCTGTGAATTTCTGTGTAAATGGCACATGTCAGTTCCTTTCTGTACCCATTTGGTAAACTTCCCTATGTCTCTAGGCCAAAGCTCCATAAGTAGTTTCCTTTGCAACATGTCTGAAAGGTAACAGACTCAGAGAAACAGGCCAGCCAAAGCTGAAACTTCAGGACATAAGGCAGAAGGAGCCCGTGACAGAAGGAACCTCTTGGCTAGGGACAGATATTCAAAAAGCCAAGCCTGAATGGATTCAATCTTTGCAGGTTAGTCCAACCTTCAGAGATTGAACCAATTTGCAAGTGGATAGACATTCACTTTTGATTCAGGAGATGCAGGCACATGCCTGCAGTGGCTCAGGCTAGAAGCTGGAGGGCGCTAGAGCAGCCCTCCCCTCCCTTCCACAGTGCTGAGCTGGGGGAGAGGGGCATGGCCAGGCCTCAGCAGGATGCTATGATTAGGGAGGGGTTTTAACTCCCACCCCAAGCAGCATGTGCCTGGAGAGGGAGCGGGAAGCAGCTCTTGCCCCGCTTGCTGCTCAAGGGGTGGGGAGTGCTGCCAGGCCCTGGGTCCCAGCTAGCACCCGGAGGCAAAGGGCAGGTGGGCAGGGCGGGGGGGAGGGTGGTGCTGCTTGTGTGAACTGCATGCATCTGTTGATGATACTGAGCTTTTTGACTTGCCTCTCCCTGCTTTGCTGTCTCCCACTCCTTCTCAGCCAGCCGGAGCTCTGGCTAGGGAGGAGAGGGGTGGGGGCAGGCCTGGTCTCTGGAGCACACCACTCAGCCCAGGGCTGAAAAGCATGCTGGGATGCTGGAGGACTCTGATTTAACTTAAACTAGGAAGGGGTCTGGGACAGAAGTTGCATAAACCAGTTTGACCCAAATCAGTTAAGTCTGATACTACATTCAACCAGGTTTATCTTCAACCAGTTTTGGCCATTTTGAAACTGGTTTATATGCACTGAACATCTGTTCTGTTCCAGGTTTAAACTAGTTTCTGATCACTTAAACCAGTTTATGTGTAACTTCTGTCCCTAGCCTTTGTGACTTGGCTTAGGCCACCCAAGGGATGCACTGAACATCACACACCAGTTATAAATGCCAGTCCTGACTTCTGTGCCACTTAGCTCCCCGTTCTACAAGGGGAAAGACAGGAAGGGGTTGGTTGTGCAGTACGTCACCCCTGTAGGAACAGACTAGTGAGATCTAAACAGCAAGCTCAAGTCTGCAGGACTCAAGACTGCTCCATGAATGGACACGGTATAAAAACCACTCTGAAAAACCTACTTTGCCTGACAACCAAATTCTGCTCCCTGCCAGGCTGGAACTGTGAAGTCAATGCGATTTCCAGAAAAAAATGGATGAGAGCATCTACTTTCTACAGAAACGCCTAGCACTTTTTGCCCTGGGTGCTCTTCATCAATAGGTAAATGGCAGTGTTGTCATTTCACAGACAGGGAAACCAAAGGCACAGAGAAAAGTGCCTTACATGAGTTAGCTCAGTGTGTCAATGGTAGAGCTGAGAAGACGCACCAGGTTCAGCTTCCAGAATTACTTCAGTCACTTGCATATTGGATCCCCCACCAGCGATCAGCCTCCCGAGCTATCAGTTGGTCCCTGCACTACCCCCAGCTCCTGCTAACTGTTCTGTCCTCCTTACGCTTCTCAAATGAGCAGCACCTTAAGCACGCCCGTTACTCCGCCTCCACTTAAAATGGACTTGGCTGTGCTTTTCACTACACTATTTCCTGAATATCTTTCCATTCTGCAGGGCTTGCAAAGCAGAAGGATTGTTAGAAACTGAACCAGGCAACGCGGCAGATTAAAACCACATTCTTCAAGCTGCCCTCCACGCTCTATCCTTTTCTGCTATGCTCAGGTACTAACATTTCCATGCTCCCTCCCCCTCCGTTAGATTCAGGTAAGCCCCTTCCCAAATGGTTGGCCCGTGTGCGAAAGGACTGTTTTGAAATCCAACCCTCTGAACTGTGTCTTGAGCGCAGCTCAACTTTTGACACACGGCTGAAGTTTGGATTTAATTAATTCCACTTAAGTTTTGAAATGGTGCGATACATTTTTTCTGAGTTTTGTTCCCCCTGTTTCCTGGACCAGAGCCTCACCACATTCATGGAAACACTGAGGGGGGAAAATAACCCTAGCAATGACTCACAGAGTGGGAACTGAAACTGTTTGCTGAAGAAGAAATAACCTATTCCCTGGTAAAGGCTGCAAACAATTGAGACTTCATTCCCAGCTTTCTGGGGATTGTGCATGCAGAGGTGAATTCACCAGGCTGCTCGCAGAATCAAGTGCTGCTCTGCAGAGCAAGGGGCTGCAGGATTAAGTGAATACTTTTAGGCAAGAAAGATTTGTTGTCTTTTTTTTTTTTGGTAATACTTTCTTTGTTTGCAAATACGTCCTACAGTAGTGTTCTCCAGAGACACACTGTATGTGGCAAGAGTGAACCCAAAACAGCCCGAAAGCAATGAAGAAGCCCTTCGATAATTTCCACACGGAGCCCCCCATGCCTTTTACTTCCATAGGTAGATCACTGCCCTCCATTACACAATGCATTTATCGATCCAAGGTTTAGAAAGCCCCAGCTTGGGCATTTATCTCCTCTGAACTGAAGATGATTAAGAACATGATACACGCTGTTAATGCTTGCCCGTGGACACCACAGCTACCTACGGCTGCACGTGGATCAGTGGAAAAGCTGTCCCTGAAGAACAGCAATGCCCTGTCCTGGCAGTGGGGACTCAGGCTGCAGGCAATGAGTTGATTCGAAACAACACCTCAGATCCCAACCCCATCAGGTCTAGGGCTGCTCAGTGCTGAATCTGCAGAATGAGGTGCTAACAGCTTCAGGCAAGCCTCTCCTTGAGCAGATCGGGGTGTAGCTGCATTACTGCTCTGCCTCCAGAGACCGGTTTAGGGGGAAACTTGCAGAAGAACAAAGAATAGCTGCATGCCCAACCTCCCCCTGCAAATCAACATGGGGGCAGGTACCTCCCTTCCCTGTCTGTCTTGGGAAACCTCCCACTATTCTCCCACACAGCCTTTGCCAACCTATAGAAACCGAGTCCGAGACTTCAATTTGGCACTGATGCTCTAACACTTTGCTCAGCCAAGGCCCTTAGGCTCAGAACCAGCAGAAAAGCTCCAGGATTAAGCCTAAACTATTGCTTCTCCTTGGGAGAGAGGCTGAAATGGCAGGTCCTGGGACCCACCTCCCTCCATTTACCCACAGAACAGGTAGAGCGCAAGCAACAACAGCTGCAGGGCTGTGAGCTTCTCCGATGTGTCCGGTGCTGTGGCTCGCCTCCCATGACCACTTCAGGTGGCTCAGGCTTGTGCATTCCTAGACCTCTCTGCTCTCGCTGCCAGCAGGGGCTTCAGGCAGTGTGCCGGCTTTCAGCATGCAACCCCCTTGCCAGTCAGAACAAGACCCATGTTCATTTCAGATAAGCCTCCAAGTCAAGTGTCCAGAAATCAGTAGCTTTCAAACCTCTCCAGCTGGGCAACCTCACTGTGAAGTGATCCATGGCCCATTACAACAGCACTGAGCCGCCAGTCTGCACAGAATTCATGGAAAAACTAATCTGTCAGTAGGTCTAGTGCAGGGGTCAGCAACCCCCGGCACGCGTGCAGAGCATGCCACACAAGGCCATTTTGCTCGGCACACCACTGCCAGCCTGAGCTCTAGGCAGCTGCTGCCAGCCTTGAAGCCCAGGCTGCTCCCAGCAAGTGCTGGGAGGCTGCAAGCCCTGCTGCTCCGTGGGCTGGCTGCAGCCAGGAGGCTGCATGTTGGCTCTCTGGCACCTTCCAACATAGACATTGTGGTTTTTTCGGCACTCTGGCCAAAAAACATTGCCTACCCCTGGTTTAGTGTATGGTGAGGGGGATGAAGCCTCGGGTCCTTTTCCAATCCCCCTCTTGCTGCTCCAGGCACATTAAACCCACCTATGAAGTAACAAAGTGTAGCTGGTTTCCTGATGGAAACCAGATGCATTCTCTCGGGCCATAACGATAAGCATTTCCAATGCCTGATGTGCAAGTCGGCTGCCCACACACTGGACCTGTTGCTGTGTTCTCCCCAAAAAAGACCAGTACCCCTCCTTAGCAGCACACTTCGTAGACTCCTCTCCCGTCATTGGACTGCAATGTTATTATTTGCGAAGCAACTTGGGTTTACATTAAAGAAAATGTTCAGCTTTGAAAGTGGACTTCAAGGTGACAACCCGAAGGCTCCTGGGTAATGGAAACTAAGGTCCTCACACCGGTACGCCCTTCTGATTCCTAGGCATAGGATCCAGGGGCATGCATCCTGGAGGGAGACGCCACCCTTCATTGTGCAGCAAACCCAAATAAACTGGAATGTGTTAAAAACTGGTCACGGCCCAGATCTTGCATTTTAGTGGTCGCCAGGTGCCAGAAGTGGCAGCCTCTGTGGAAAAAACCATATATTTCCCATAATCTGTCACATTTGCTCAAACACAATCCACACAACTGTAAAAATATGGAGGGGGGAAGGTCTATAAAGTTGGCCCAACTTCCTATTTAAAAATATATGGCCTGAATCTAAACACAGCCGAAATACTACAATCAGGCATCGAGTCTGATGTTTAAATACCTGCTGTGCTATGTAAAACTTTTGTTTCCTTTCCTCCGGAAAAAATATTTCCCAGAAGTTTTGTCCTCTTCTAGTCAGTGAACATTAAACAGAGTTTATCTTCAGAGGTGCTTGGTGCCTTTTGCTCCAAAGAACCGGTCAGCTCCATTGAACTTTCATTGATCTTCAGGGGCGATGAACACATGGGTCTTGGTTATCAGCATTTCTAAAGCACTGGTCACTATAGTGGCCAAGTGCAGAAGGTTTTGGGGGCTGGATACTGTCTTGCTCCTCTGCCAGACTTAGCTCGATTTGGGGGTCTCGCCTTCTCAGCTATGAGGCTCCCGGGAACCATAACTGAGCCGGGACCCTCGGAGCTGGGGCTATCAGGGCCTCCAGGCTCCTAGCCCCAGAGCTGCAGGCTGGAAGTCTTGGTTAGGTAGGAGGTTGACAAGCAAATTACGACTCTGCCTGTATTTAGTTAGAAGTTCGTTCAAAGCGATGCGTTTCTGAGCAAGATTTGGGCTTTGAGGAATTGGTGTTTTCTGGTGAAAACCTACTGTGTTGGGACATCCCCAGCCAGCTAATAATGCTGCTGTTTTTTCTAATGCTGTAATCAAGGGAGGACAATAAGAAACCCAGTCAGCAGAGGGCTCTCATTTAGCAGCCACCTGGCTCCTGTCTAGTGCTAAATGGAGTATATATATATCCATTTGGGCTTTTGGAAAAGATGGGCTGACCCAAGTCTTGGCAACTCCAGTGGGAACCTAGGGCAAACTGCTCTTCTCAGGGCTGCAACTGCTCTTCTCTTCAGTAGCAGTAGCTCCTTCAGCACGCCTCCACAATGCTGTTGAAGAGCTGGGCTAGACACGATGCATTGTAGGCTCCCCGAGGCAGCAGCAGGGCTACTGTTTTTGCTACCCTCCTCTGCTAGCAGATCTAACTGCTTGACCTGCCAACTGGTGCTCAGCACGTCTGGAAGTCAGGCTAAGGGGACCATGGTTTGAAATTTAGGGCCTTGCCTTTTTATACTACCCAGCATTAGCTAATGGGACTCATCAAGTCTGGGTGCCAGGGCAAGCCAGTAGAACAGAGTGTTACCGGTTGAACAGAGCACCCATCAATTTACCAGGATCACCATGAAGTCCAGAGCTTCCTATATCTCAAGACCATCACCTATCCATACATCAGGATGCAGAAATGTAAAAGTCGACTTGACATCCTGGGGAGCCTACAGGAGGGATGTATCAGAGGCGTGGAGTCTGGGCACGAATGATGTTCTAACGAGGTTTCTAATTCTAGATGGTGGAAGGCTGATGGCACTGCCCTGGGACTCAAAGCAACGCTTTTCACATCTCCAGTCTCATAGATTCATAGATGTTAGGGTCAGAAGGGACCTCAGTAGGCCATTGAGTCCGACCCCTTGTCCTGGGCAGGAAAGAGCTCTGGGGTCAGACGACCCCAGCCAGGTGCTTGTCCAGTCTCCTCTTGAAGACTCCCAGGGTAGGGGAGAGCAGCCCATCCAGATCTGTCTGGATCCATTCTCTACCCTCTGCTGTGTTCACTTTACCCCATAATTTGGTATCACCTGTGAACTTGGACAGAATGGTTTCCACACCTTCATCCATCTGTGAACTTGGACAGGGTGTTTTCCACACCCCCGTCCAAGTCAGTGATGAACACATTGAATAGCACCGGTCCAAGGACCGAGATTTGCAGGACTCCACTGCCCACATCTTTCCAGGTCCATATTGACCCATCCACCACCACTCTCTGGGTGCGACCCCTAAGCCAATTTGCCACCCACCTGACCATGTAATGGTCTACATCTCGAGGTGCACTGGCTCCTTTCAGCAACCTGTTAGCCAACGCCACCATTTATGCTGATTTCCAGCAATTAACTGCTGGTTTCAGAGTGCGTTTCTCTAAAATGACCCCTTGCTTTCTAAACTTCAGAGGAAAACATGGCTTTCAAACTCAACTAAAGCAAGTGAGATGTCGATCACCTGTGGTCAAAAAAGTATGACTTGATAGGCCAGAAAACATTCAATCTTTGGCTTCGGCCAGTTTTAAAAACCCAGCTGGAAAGCAATTAGGACAGCAGTGTTGCTTCCAAGCTCCTTCGCCCGGCTTTGTTTCCAGTGCTATTTCTATTGAGTGAATCGGCTATGCAAAGCAGCGGACTTGAGACCAGTATGGCCAAGAATTTAGTAGGCTGAAGAAAACATAACACATACTGAGATCTTTGTTCTGCTGAGAAACAGCAACACAACGCGGCACAGTGCAGGCGGCTTGCCACAGCTGCGAAAAAGGCAGGGCGGGTCTCCACCCCTTCCTTCCCGGCTCTACCCCGCGTGGCGTAGAGTCCAGGCACACTGTTTGGTTTAATAAGCCTCTGAAATATCAAGCTGCCCCAACTGCAGACACGAATAAGAATTTAATTAAAGGTAGATTATAAATCTCTGGCTACATACGTGGAAACGCTTTCGCTGCAGGGACAGGCAACGGTTGCAACGAGGATGGCATTTGGGTTTGATTTAGGTGGGGAGTGCAGAAAGGCACGCTGAACTGGCAGGGGTCAGATGGCAAATCAAAACCAGACCCCTGTTTGTGTTGGCTGCGGCCCCGGGGCTCACCTTTCCACCCCCTCCCCACCAACAGAAACAAGCTCTGTTCTCCCACACTTCGCTGGTCACCAGGGACCGGGGCTGATTTCACACTCGTACCAGTGGACCTGTATCCTTGCGTTAGGCAGCAAGGCCACGCTACCACGAGAGGCACTTAAAACCCAGGAGAAAGAAAGAGGGTTTGAAACCAAACCAGCAGTGGCTCGCTGGTGGGCTGCTGCTGTGGCAAATTGCAGGAGGGAACAGGGTCAAAACCTCAGGCACCAGCATGCCCTGACTTCTGCAAAGTTTGGAGCAGGAACGTGGTGGCTTCTCCCCATCCACCCCATTCCCTTCTCACCGAGACTGCTGCAGGTCTTTATTCTCAACAGACATGCCTGGCCCACATTGCGGCTGCTAACCCACTTACGTTCGGCCTGACGCCTATAATGTTTTGCCAGAAAACTGCGGGAGACTGTTCTGGATCAGACTTGGCCAAAGACTTCATAGGTGACTTTCCCTGGCCCTCTCAGCTCCTCTGTTTTCCCAACGGGCAATGATACCGTGGGCAAGGTTGTGGCAGTTAGAAAAAAGATGATCTAAGCCATGAAAAACAGAACATTTGTTATGGATTTTGGACGGAAACATCCTGGTGAATGGGATCAGGATGAAGCCTTAGACGACCACCTCTGGGGACTCGACAACCGGTCACTCAGCAGAGGTGATCTCTGCGAGTGTGGTGGAGCGAAGCAGTGCATCTGGAGATGCCAGCTTGCAAACACCAGCCTCGCGGTCCACGACAGCAGCCCACAGGGCGGGAAGGCTCCAGACTTGAGGTCAAGTGTCCGCCTTAAAAGTATTTTCTACCTAGCAAACATTAGCAAATGACCCATTGCTTCAAAGGGCGGCACCATGTTTGAAGTGAGAACGGCTGAAGGCTACTGCCTGATGTAAGGGCTGCCTGGCAAGGACACAGAAATGTTTGTTTGATGGCTTAGTGGTTCAGACATGCCAGGTCTCATTCACCCCAGGAGACGCATATTTAGCTGTCGCTTGAAGTGAACCCTGACTGACATGGCAGGCTCGCTTTCGCCTTCGTGTTGGGTGGCTGTTCAGCGAGTCCTCTCCCCGGCTTGGGGAGACTAAGAGGAAAACCTCACTGCGGACCGTGGGGCCTGGTCCAAAGTCTGCTGGAGTTGATGGAAACCGCTCCTTTGCTATCCACAAGTTTTGGAGCAGGGACAGAGTAAACCAGACCCCTTTTCTGCAGAAGGGGATGCTGCATTGGACAGGGGAAGCAACAGTGGGGCAGCAATGTCTCCTACTGACAACGGGGCGTCCGGGCAGGGAACTGGGGGGCAGGACTGCTCTAGTCCCTGCTCAGATGCTGCCACCACTTCCATGCCAGGTTCGGGAACGTAAAAAAGGCTTGTGCTGCCTCTGCCCACTCTGGCCCGTTAGTAGGCTTATTAGCATGTGCTCAGATCTGCCTCGTTTGGAGCAGGCAGGAACAGGGGCGGCATCTTGCTGGGCACACAGAGATGCAATGCAGACAAACCCGTGCCCCCAACATGCCTGCAATAAAGGGATACCTTTGCCCAGGGAGCTCATTCCCACCCATCCCCTGCCTCCAGGAAGGTTTCAGAAGAAGCAAGGGAACAATGCAGCACACCTGACCAGCTGGGGTGGGGGAACAGCTTGCCCGTGTGTTTGATGGGTTGCCACAGGACAAAAAATAAAAAGCAGGGCACTCTGATTCAAATGGCTAGCAGACAGGAGATCCAGCTCTGAATCCAGATCTCAGCTTTGCAGCTTTCCTCGAGCCAAACACCTGGTTCTCAAGACGCCTGAAATCCAGGGCAATTTGGATCAGCGCATTTTAGATTTCCCCCTACTACTCCCAGCTCAGACGCAGTCCCAAGCCACAGCTTCCCCTTCCCTAAACCAAGGGAGACAACAGTGGTGATTTCTCCCCTGCATACCCATCACCCTCTAGAGTCTCCGGGCTCTTGTTTCATAAGGCCTACAACTACATGCGGGTGGGAGCAAAAGTTAAAAAAATTTAAAAAAAAAAAAATCAAAGCTACCTCCCATGTCTTGTGGCTGGGTGAGGCTGACATTACACGGGGCTTGCAACACTAATGCCTAGCCTGTCCCATGCCTTGTGCATGACCCCAGGCAGCCAGAGGCATCGGCAAGTAGGAGAAGATTCCCTTTCACCCCTTCTTGGTACAACCACAGTTTCTACACTCCACTTACACAATCAGACATGGTTTCTGGGCCACTGCATGCGTGTTGTGTGGTTTTCTGGGGACCCTGGGCAGGAAACCCCCAAACCCCACATGTACACAGCCCAGGGGAGGCTGGAAGGGTCCAGCAGCACAGGGAAAGAAATGATAAGCAGCGGGCTGTGGTTGGTGGTTTTTGTCATCCGCTCATTTGTGACTTGTTACCTTTCAAATTCAAAGTAGCCTTACCCAGCCTGCTTGGGAAAGCAACCAGTAAAGTACCTCTAGCTTGAGCTAGAGGACGGCATTGCCCTGATGCATGAGCTGTCAGGCTAAGTACTGCTGGAGATGTGCGAGCTGGGAAGCTACCTGTGCCCATACAACTGCTCAGGGCCCTGCATCACGGGCCGTCATTTGTACCAGGCAAATATGTGGCTCTGCATGCCTAGCTAGTCTTTCCTGTGTATGTGCCGGTACACACATAGGGTAATCTTGGCACAAATGCCAGCCTCCTCAGGAAGCTGAAAGGCCATCTTATTCCTGAGTCAAGAAGGTCCAGGCCAGACTCCACTGGCTTCCCTGCTTATCTGCTCCCACGCGAAGAGAGTTAAGTTCCCCATCTAGAATATGCTGTTATTTACTGTAAGAGAGGTCTTGCTACAGCATCCCGTGGGCCTATGCACGTGGTGCAGGGCTGAAACACACAGCAAAACCTTTCATAATGGAAGTTATTGGAGTTAACTGGTGTTTGTTGGCTCACGCCAAAGGTTTTAACCTGTTTCCTAGCAAAGGCTGCAAAGTGAACCACTGCAGGAGAAAGCCAGATGTCTCTGCTTGAGAGTCAGCACTACCAACCATCCTTCCACGTCCCCGGGGGAAAAACGTTCCTCCTCTGAGATCCCTTCGGTCGATTCTAGCCACAACTCAAAAAGTGACAGCTCAAACTGTATGCGAGCCCCCGTTATTACGTGCACTCGCAATTGCAGTCAAAGCCAGGTTGCCTAACACCTCTGATAATCAGGCCCTGGAGCAAACACAGAGGTGTTATATATTTAGTGCAGTACCCACAGGGGCTCAGATCTGATACCCTCAGACGTAATACCCTACAAGGAAACGGATAACTGGGTTAGTCTGACTGCCAACAAGAAGCTCTCAATGTTGGCTGCAGAATAAACAGAGCAGTTTCTGTCATTTCTGCTAAGTTTTGGAGGACCTTCTTGTTTGCTCCTCTTAACAGGCTGGCTACTAGCAACTGGGACATAAAAGGGCCTATGTTCTGAACCCATAAATCAACTGGTGGCATCTCCCCAACTCACTTGATCAGCACGCTACACACTTTCCTCTCTGTTTCTTCTAGTGTAACACACCCATTATGCCTTCTCATGGAAGGCAGCCAGCTCTAGAGGAGACCGAGCAGGCTGGCCTGAGCCAGATGCACTGGTTGTTCAGTAGGGATGATGGCCTGCCCTGGGTAGGGGTGTGGATGCATGAGGATTTAGGGAGAAGGGACAAACTTCCAGTTTCCAGCCATATGAGGCTTCCAAAATTTGGGGATATGGGCAGGGCAGGCTGACTCAGGCCGGAGAAGGGGAACACATACTGGGGGCCTAAAAGGAGCAGCAGAAACCCTTTAGCAAAAGCAAGACTGCTTCATCTCACTGGGAGGAGGATGTAGGGCAACTCATGGAAATGGAGGCACAGCAAGTTGGGCGCACACATGGGTAGGAGTGCCAAGCATGTCGTTGGAAGGACCCAAGTCCTGGAACCATAGCAGGGCCGGATTATCCGTAAGTGCTGCACACTCGCCCTTGGGAGGTGTCACAGCTGGACACTCAAAAATGACTAGCTGCATTGGCAGTCTAAAGAAACGGCCTGTTTCTAGCAGTGTGGCTGAAGCCCCATAACACCACTTGCTCCCATAAAGCAAACAAAATGCAAACATCCGAACCTCCAAGCCACTTGTTCTCCCCTTGCCCCCTCTGCAGCAAGCCCTGCCTGCAGGGTTGTTCAGGAGGGATTCACTCTAATCTGCTTTTCATATATCACTTATGTGTTGCAACAATGTTTTGCATTCATTTTCCATTGACTTTTTGTTTTTTTTTTTAACGAGGGACACAGCAGGTCCTTTTCGTGCAGGGGATGTTGATGTTCTCAGAGGCTGTTTTGCACGTAAACTGCCACTGGATATCTAGTGATATCTGTGACTATCACTAGATAGTCTTGATCACGGGCACAGCAATTTGTAAATCTAGGTGTATATATCAAGCCAACCACATAGAGCACCATAAATGCCTGAAAGTGCTGCTGTAGTAAGTGGCTTGTTAGTGGTTGCTGGTTAGTATATAACGGTCTTATTTATAACCTGGCCATAACCAAAAAAGACTGGCTTCTGGCTGACCCCTTATGAATAGAAGTGTGGGTCAATGGGGAATCAGGTTCCAAAGCCGTCACGGATCTAAGCTCCCTATAACATTTGGCCGGGAAAAAAGATAGTTATATTTTTCACACCTCAAACATAGATTTGTACACGGTGCTGGGCACCACGTGAGAACTTGCAGGGTACGGCGGTCTATGTGAACAGCGCATTGCTGCTTAGGAGCCACAGTTATCAGAGCAGACTTGTCAATGGAAGTTAGCCAGCCCATTTGCATGCATGGGGGAGTCCATAAAAAACCAGCTCTTTTAATTAACAATCCACAGAGGGCTGAAAAAACTGTTTCCAGACAAACAAAATGTGAGGTACAGTTCATCCCTTTTCCTTCCTTCCCTGGATGATTAGCTGAAATGAACAAAATGCGACGATGTCACCCACCAAGCGCTCTGGGAGGCAGTATCAATACCCAGTCCCCAGAGAAAACTTCTGCGCCAAAATCCTGATCTAGATACAGCAATCAAGCAGGCAGCAATCTTTCACTGTTTGCAACACCTCCCCACAAAGGTCATTATGTCATTAAACACCCCCCCCCAAACCAATAATACAGCATTTTTTTGAAAGACTGCACACAAGACTGCATGCAAAGGGATCATGATTACGCAAAACCGCCCCATCTGGCTTGGAATAGCAGCGTTGCTAGATGACTCCTGGAAGTCAACTATCACCACTACCCTAGTCTGGAGTTACTGCTGCAGCTCTGAGAACATTTATTGCAGGTCTTTCCCTCTTTTGCCTTTTAGCAAAGTGATGGCACCTTGCTCCACTGTGAAAGCTGGCAATGAATCCTTCAGACCAGATTTGGACAAATAGGGTTTGGGTATGGCCAACTAGGCCACATGGAAATGACACCTTTTGGGAAGAAGGGGTGGAAAAAAACCCCGAGCTCCACACGCAACTTAAATACAGGCAGTCCTCGACTTACGACGTTTCGAGTTACAAGTCACCTCAAAGAAGTCCTTCCAAATCAATATGATTGCTATTTCAATATACATATACTAATGTAGCTATATTACTCATCTATAATTGACTGAGTACAACATTCTGGGGTATTTTTGGTGAGAATAGGGTATCAGGCCATGGTTCAGGAACCAATCCCCCATTTATAACATTGTTTCCTATAGGAAAATGGGTTCTGAGTTACAACTTTTGACTTACAACATGGTTTTCAGGGATCAATTGTGTTGTAAGTCCGAGGACTGCCTGTAAATCACCAAAGTGTTCACATGAAAAACCCCTGTCCCCCAAACAAACCACAACGCATGCTTCTAGGTGGTGGGATGCAAAAAAAAAAAGGGCTGTTGCATCATGACCCAAATGGCACATTACCCTTTACTCGCACTTGGAATTTGCCAATGAAGTGTCAAGCCTCGAACGTGCAGGAGAAGCAGTTCTAGTTCAGATGTGCATCCAAATGTTGGGAAAACTGATCTCAGAAAGCAATGGAGCTAGATCTGAACTCCCCAAGCCCAGTAGTTTGTAGGGCAGTGTTTCTTGCAGTATTTCTAACTAACCTGAAAAACCGTAACAGCCTCTTTTAATATCTAACCTGAAAAGACCGCTAGATTCGAAGTCAGAGATGAGTTATGCCATTACATTACATCACCATTTTGTTTTCTGGCAGGAACCATTAAAGCTCTCCAAGCTGTCTGAACGTTTCTTCATCGTCTGAGCCTTATTTTAGCCTGTTCTTTTGTCCTGGAGGCAGACACTTCACAGACTTTCTACTCACTGCAGGTTATTTTTCCTTAATGCTATACCTTTAAAACTACAGATTTAAACTCCAGACAAACAAAGAAGGCATTTCAGTCACGTGGAAGTACAATGGAAGGCCGTCAAAGCAAAGCAGCCCGCCGTCAGGAAGTACTGCAGCTTTACGCTTCATTCTGCCCAATATGACTAAGGATGCAACAGGAGCGCTTCTGAAGAGCAGGCAGTCATGCATTTCTGCTCGAACACTGAGTTGACTGTATTAAAGAGAAAACAGGTCACTCGAAGCCAACCGAATAACTACAGCATGGTTTCTTTCAAATGCTCTTGTTCAATACCATGCCCCCATGATAAAAGAGCATCTTTTCTGCCCAGCCAACTTAGAGAGGCACAATCCAACATTAAGCACATCAGCTTTCACATACTGCAGGTAATTAGTCCCCTTCATTATTGCACTTCATTATGGCCTTCAGTTCTTGGGTCACTGACATAAGGTACCTTCCTGCCGGTCAAGAGTGAGAGGGTCTGAAGCCTATGTGCCAACCCAGCACACGTCAGTAGGCAAGGGATCACAGACGGAGGATTACAGTGGAATCACGTGCAAGGTAAAGACTACACGGGGGAGGGAGCAGAGCCAGGGGAACAAACCGGGACAAGAAGACGCTGCCACACTTGACAGTCCAAAGCCTACAGGTAAATCAACGGTGACTGAGATCCTGGGGGCCGAGCTGTCCAGAAGAAGTATTGTCAGCACTGAAGCATCCCTGATGTGGCTGGAGCTGGAGGAAAGTCAGCATCATATAATGCAGTGCCGCGTGGATATACCTGGTCCTGGAAGCTGTCTAGCTGTATCAGGTGGGAGCTGCGCATGAGCTAGCCTCCCTGCAAAGTAGAGAGCAAATTTGAACACACACAGTTGTGCTAACTTGGCTAGTCCAATCCTTGAACAAAAGCCAGCCCATTTAGAGCTAGCCCCAGTGCCCCCTATGTCCTAGGACACCTCTTCTGAAGACAACCCCAGGCAATGCGTGAACGAATAAATCAAAATCATAAAATGGCCTGTGTTTTGGAAAAGCGCACTGAGGCAAGGTGACCTCCTCCTTATCTACAACTGCTAGAAAAAGATTGAGGATTCTTATTCGTTTAAGACCCCCAGATCCCATGGTAACAGGCCTGATTTCAATTCATTCAGAGGAATGAAGATTAGCATTGGTTAGAAATAAAACCCCCTTTTCAGTTAAAGGACAAAAGGTTTAGAATGAAAAAAATTGCACCCAGCTCTGGCTGGACCATGTTAACGAGCTACATTTTCCTAGCTTGTTTTCCTTTCTCCATTTTTACATGATTTTTCTGAATCTTATGGCCATATAGGAACGAAATGACAAAGGCCCCTGGGGGTCACAGGTAGGCCAATGCAGAGCTGTTATGATTGAGGCTCTCGGCCCATGCTAAGTAGGCACTACGCTGAGTCTAAATAAACTAAAGTCCATAAGCCGATCTCCATAATAGGAACCAGAAGGGTTTATGCAAAACAAATAGTGAAAGTCATAAATACTGTGTTTAAGATTAGATTTTTGTGGCTGGTGCACTGCATTTCTATGGCAGTCTTTTTTTTTTTTTTTTTTTTTTTACTTTTGTTGGGATACATTTCTCAGAAACCTTAATATCTTTCACCGTCACTTATTTCTTTCAGATAAGTCTAAAGGCTTATCTGAAAGCAATGATGAGTCTAGCTCTATAAACCCACATGTATTAAATCCAGACTGGCGCTTCATTTTACAGTAGTAAAAATAGTAGCTTTCAACATCTATTTGATCTTTCAGTCACTGGAAAGCACTTTCCTCAGCTGGCCCGTCTCAGATGCCCCTTGGCTTAATTGCAGATATTTGTACCTCAAGCAGCACTCCCATTCATAGTCCTTGGCGCGCGGTCCCGCTTTCTTACAGAGATGCTTGAATCCCATGCAAGGTGACATAACAGCCTCGGTGGCCCATAAAGCGGAGTTTGTGAAAGGTTCAGAGCGGGTGTAAGCTCCCCAGCTTTCAATGGAGTAAAATGACTAGGACTCGCTGCTTCCATTGCAAAATTTGGCAGGGAAACGGTAAGCTGGGAAGGATGCTAAAGGGGGGCCTGATCTGCAAACATTCACCTCTCAGATGCTGATCTTTGCTTCAGCCCATTACAGAGATTAGGGCCACGGACTAAACTGTCATTAGGACAAAGCTGGTCTACACAGAGCCTGCAAACGGATCCATGCGGACACATCTGTGACCTCCCCGTCCAACAGGTGCAGGATCGCTCTCCAGCCCCCCTCCTAAGCTGATGGGTGGTCTGGCCGCACGTCGTTGAAGAGCTGTCACGCTCTGCTTCAGCGGCAGCTGCCTTATGGTGTTTCGAAACATGCTGCCTTACTTGAAGTGATGGTGGTGTTTGGAAAGGAGGTGACCTTTGAATATTCCAGCTCTATCCTAAAAAGGTGTTGGGAGGCTTAATTCTGTCTAGGGAAAAGTGCTGGCAGCCTGCAGAAGCTCCTGTTTCCGTAATATAGTTAACAAGACCTTGGCTTGCTCCCCCTGATGTCATGGAAGCAGATTTGCGGAGTACAATATGGGTGAATTGTAACGTAACAAGCAGTCTGGAGAGCACTGCAGAGGAGCAGAGAAGCCCTAGACTGCTTGCTGGACAGGCAACAGGCAATTACATTACAAATAAAATCATAAAAAAAATTTAAAAATAGGCCCACAGCAGCAGAAGCCGATCCGTGAAACCTCCTCCCACGCCTGGGACCAGAAGCTTTCCTCTGTGCACCGACGAGGCGCTCTCCAAGCGGCCACGGCTGCAGCGGTGGCTCAGGCAGAGCTGTGGCTGTTGCCAAATGTGGAAAGAAAAAAAGCTGTTGACAAGGAAGAGGACGGTAATAAATGGGTAACTCCCATGACAAGCCAGGAAACTATTTATAGCAGCCTTGAACTCCACTGCTGGCTAAACCTACTTTGTTACTCTGCAGCTGCAGGGGGACAAACTAAGCCATCATCTCTTTTGGATGGATGGATGGAGGGATAAACCTGCCATTGCTTGAAACAGCATTCAGCAAACTCTGCTGCAGAAGGCAGGGGAGGGAGCCAGGAGGGCTTGCGGCTCTCGCTTGCAAGGGAAGGTCCCCTTTGGGAGGCTGCGAAGTGCCCCGTGGGCAGGATTTGCCCCAATCAGCACTACAAGGAGCACAGCTCTCCAAACACCCTCATTTGGGGTTAGGCCTCATATCAAGGGGCAAGAATAATTTCTGGCAGTGCATGAGAGAGAGAGGAAAAGAGAGAGAAAAAGATGAGATTTGCCCTGTGGTCACAAGAGGAGCAAGTCAGGATAGACAGGATATGCTTGCTATGAGAGCTGAGCTAGGGATGGATGGGATGGGAGTGGAAATGCTGCAGGTTGCCGCAAAAGCAGCGACGGGACATCTAGGAGCAGTGCCCCTTCTTTGCACCCTTTTCTTGAGGAAAAAAAAATCTTCACCCTGAATTGAGACAAAAAGATAAAGTCACAGATGGAAAAACTACAGTTTGAGGAGAACTGGAAGGGAATGTTTTTTGGCCTGCTTCCATCTGCCCCCGAGGGATGCCTGGCTCCTCTGGCGTGTATTTTCAACCAGCTCTACTGGGAAGTCATGCAGGGTGTAGCCTAGAGCCTGGGACTGAAGCGGCGCTGGCTGACGGGGCTCAGCAAAGGCAACTCTGCTCCGACTGCTCTGTGCCCACCACCCTGGCACTGCCTGGGGGACCTCAGACGAGCGGTGACAACAGGTGCAGGGCAATTTCTTGATCCACTGCTGGCCTCAGCAAGCTGCCCCTGTGGGTTCCTCATGGGTGGACACTGCTGCTGTGCACAGATGCTACGATACAGCTCCCTGGGTCTGCGCAGAAGGTCTTTTATGCAAACGTTGCGCCCGGTCTCCAAAACAAGGAGCGTGCATATTGCCAAGGGAGGAATCATGGCTGTGCGAATGCACTGGAATCATCCAGCCGGGTGCTCTTCCCAGGCCTGGTACAGAGTTTCTTGGGATACTAACTGTAGCCATGTGCCTCTCTCTGCCTCAGTTTCCCCATCTGCAAGACATTACCGGGGTGTTGCGAGCTCAACTGCAACCTCATGTCTGTGAAGCCCTTAGACAGAAGGTCTAGAGCGCTATTATTTCTGGCCGCTTGGAACTGTTTTTCTTCGTGCTTCTCTTCAATCTTGAATGCTGTCACCTACAGAATTTATGAGCTACAGGAAGATCAAAAAAAAAAAAAAGATATGGAAGAAATCATACTGAATCACTCTCAGTCGTCCTTGCCTAGCACAGACGTTTTCAGTTTTGGAGGCGAAAAAGCGGCCCTCCAGCCGCGCGCCAGTGCCAAGCAGGACGGCTCGGTAAGACGCCATCCGAATGCTCGTTGATCGGTTTATGAGTCTGGGGACTGACAAGACTTTGAAGCTGGATCTTGGCACCACCAGTTTGATGCTAGGACTTGAAAGGAGAGCACCGCCAGCAGCTTTTCATGCCTCTCAACTGCAACGGGTAAGTCAAGGGAGGCCACTTCGGTCCTAATCTTTCATGCAGTGTCAGAGTCACAAATTGCACCCAGGGCAATCCGGCTGCCTGCCGGTGTCTGCTCAGCATGCTGCAAGATGCAGACCAGGATCCGAATGTAACGTTCCAATATGCTGCACAGGCTAACTCTGTTCTTTAAGCATGGAGATTTCCCTTCGCCACCCCTTGCAAAGCAGCATGTTCGGCATGAAATCCAGCCCTTCAGGAGGATGCCAAGCCACTGGGAAGCCAGATGGACCTTCAGACCCCAGGTGGAATTCATGGGCACAGTGCACGAGAAAACGCTGCATCCATTGTAAATGCCCCGGGGCAGGGGCCACCTTTTGGTTTGTGCTTACACAGGCCTAGCCCAGGATTGCTGGTCCCCGAATGGGGCTTCTTGGTGTTTCCTCAGTGCAAAGGGATACTGTTAACCAAGCAGAGTTGATCTGCCAGCCAATGGTAGACAGAAAATCGAGTGTACAATTTTGTGGAGACACTTTGCGGTACAGAAGATCATAAAGAGCCTTCAGATGCCTGAAGAGGAAACTCCATTTATTAGATGCATACATGATAGAGAAGAATGCAGCATGTATTTTGTCCCTGTACATGGGAAAGTGATACACATCTGCATGGGAAGGGCTAGAAACTGGGTAGCAGCTAATTCTTTCCCTATAAAGGAAATTCAGTGGTAGCAGTTCTCTTTCCCCTAGACAAAATAGACCTTTGTGGCAGTCCCTACCTTGCCAGGACTACCTGACATACGTGCTGGTCCCAGACACAAAATCTTTTTCTCTTCAAGCTGCTCCACAAGCATTTTGCATGGGTAACAGCTTTAAAAAAAAAACCAACCCTTCGTTGCAAATGAAGTTGTAGCTCCATGATTTGCTGAAGACGGACAACCTCCTGCTGGCTGGGCTACCCCCTCGGGAGGGTGGTCTGTCTGCTGCATCTCTCATACAGCTACAGTGTGCAGTAATGACAGTGAGGGGATGTCCCTTGTACTGCCTATGGTTCCTCCCCCCCCCCGGGCATCTTTAAATAGAGAGGCGTCCCCCTTCCTTGCTGCACAGGGAGCTGCCATCATGTCCTCAGCAGCAACCTGGTGTCAAAAGAGATGCATGTTCTGTACTTTCTCATGGTGCTGCTTCTGCTGTGGACCCACCATCAATAAAGGCTGGACCCTACAAAAACCTTGCTTGGGTAGGAAGTCCATCATGACAGCGCTTGTGAGACCTTGGGCTCTTTACACAAGCAAAGGGTTTGCCAAGTCGAAAGACCTTTGGCAACCCCTGTGATACCAACCGTCACCCAACAGCTTGTGTGCATGCAGGATGCATGAGACCTAAAGTAAAAGCCTGCATCCATCATCCTCGGGCTAGGAATAGCCCTGTTCAGCAAAGGACCAAAGATACTCGCTATTGTGGAATATGCCTCCTCCATGCCAATGCACCGGCCCCATTTCAGTGTCCAAAGGGGAATGAGAAGGTCCTGAATGAGTGGTCAACTGGACTTTTCCTCTTGCAGAGCGCTAGCAACCAGCACTGTGCCGGGACTTCTGGCAGTCCCGATTGAACCTTTAGTATCAGGCCCCGCTTTGCCAGAGATAATGATAGTAACAACTGAACAACAGAAAAAAAAAAGACCAATTTTCAGGCCCCCTTTCTGTCTAGGGCGCCCATTTCGCCCATGCCTGTGTCCAGCCCTGCTAGCAACAAATCACTCTAGAGCTGCTCTGTGGAGATGCCGCCGCAAGTCCTCCAAGCTGTAAATCGGAATGGAAAGCATGGCCAGCATCTGACCACAACTAATCCTGCAAGCAAATGGTATGCATGACTTGAATGCATTGTGCTATGGAGTCAGCTCAGTGGCTCTCAGTGCTTGTGAACAATGTGTTAATGAGGCTCCAGATACAGTAGCAGCCTTATGTCCAGGCCGGAGCTGGCCAGGAAACCTGCCAGTCGGCTTTCTGCCCAGTGCACTACTGGACTCCAGAGGCATTCGTCACAAAACCCTCTCTGCATGCAGCGGACAGCCACAGTGCAGGGCCTTTGGGGTTTGCTCTGCAGCAGGTTGATTGAAACCCAAGCTGGATAAGGGTTGATGTTTGGCAAAGCCGCATTTTGCCATTCCCTTTTCCCTTACTTTACCTGCATTTTTTTTTTTTTAAAGAAAAGACACAAACTCACTGTTTGTGTTATGGTAGCACAACTCTGACTGCGACCAGGGCCCCCCAGGCAAAGCGCTATCGGCAAGCAGGAGAAACGCGTGCTGCCTCAGAGCTTGTAGATGGTCCGGCAAAAAGAGGGGCAGACAGAGACGGTGTTGGAGCGAGTTGTCCAAGGGCATGTGGCAGTCCACAGTAGAGCCAGGAAAGACCTAGGAGGGTCTTTGGGTCTGCAGGTCCCAGGCAGCCTTTATGGCTTGTCCAGAGCACATACTCAGAGGGCCAGAGTCGAGCTTGCTGCTGGGCCGGGCAAGCTGTTCCCTGCAAGCCCCCAAAGTCTCTGGGGGAAAACTGTGTTCCAGGGCCAGAGAGAAACTTGTACGATTTTCAGCTCATAAACTTCCTAGATGGCATTTAAAGCAGACCTTTGATCTTTCAAAGGGTTTTTTTTTTTTTTCTTCTTCCTGCAGCTTACCGAGTTCCTCATTTCATGTGTTTATTTATGGCCACTGCCATATTTTGTGACTTTAGCCCACGTTTCTGCATGCTGTATTCCTAGCTGGAGTGATGAAAAGTTAAAGAGGCATGACCTCAGTGACAAGAATAGCCCTGGCAGGGAGGAGATGGTGAAGGATTCCACACGGTCAAGGGACCAAACCGTGAATTGGTGCTTTCTTCATCTTCCCTCCTCTGACAGTGTGAGGCTTCATCTTAAGAGCAGGAAACTGGCTCGGAGTTGAGGCCCGTGTTGCATGCCCGTGACTGCACTTCCCGTGGAACTGGAGCAAGCGGGAGGGAGCTCTGCTTGCACAGAAGGGATTCAGGCTATACTAAAAGCTCAAATCCTGAGCTACGGATCTGGCTACAATGCATGCAACAAAGATGCTGTGGAAGGGAAGGGGTGGAGAACCGCTCCTCTGGGCAGCAGGACCAACCCACAGAAGTTTCTCCATGCAAGCCCTCAGCTGATTTTGCTGCCCAAATGCAAACCAGATTCAACAGGAGGGATACGGGGAAATTGTAGTGCAGTTGGGATCAGGCTTTGCATCGCATTGAAAGCAGAGGGGTTGAAGCTGGCATGCTTTTTGCGAAGCAAGTCCCTCGTCAGCAAATGAGGTAGCTAACATTTCCTAGAGCTTGTCTTCCCCCTGCGCCATTCGAGAAGTGGAAGGCAGCTATAAGGTGCAGGCCACAGCAGGGAATGCAGGTGCGCCTTTGATGCAGTGCATTGGGTTGCGGTGAACTGAACTGCACCACTGCCTTAAGCAAACCCGCGGCCCCTCTCTCAGCAGCAGAATAGAGACGCCGGGGCACACTGCAGTAATGCCTCACCGGTCTGTGCAGCTCGTAGCCCTCGTGGGAACGTGCTGCTCTCCACCTCCATCTCAGATGAAACTCAGCAGAAGGGAGAGTGCTGCAGTGAGACCTTGTTTCCAGCCCTTGCTGGCCTGTATTAAGGACATTCGCACCAATGGCCCCATGCTATGCAGCGACCCGGGTGCAAACCGCTCAGGCCGTGTCTGTACCACTTGTCTGCTGAGTCCAGGACGGGTGGGCTCAGGACTGAGTGCACGGATATGGGGAGAGGCTCGTTTCTCAGCAACAGTCCCGGGCTTAGTGGGGAGGTGGTACGGACCTTGACTTAGCTATAGGGCAGGAGTGCACAGGAAAGCTCAAACTGTGGCAGCTTGCTCCAGCATGCTACTGGATGGTGCTTCAAGTCCACAAAACCTCTGCGGTACACACACCGCGTGCCAGGAGCGTCACAGCTAGAACTAAACTACCCTTGTTGTGCCGGCCAGCAAAGCACGGTCTTTCTGCTGAAGTGCTTGTCCAGTGCCAAGAGTCAGCATCTTCCAGGCAAAGGCGAGCGCTTGCCTTGAAACAGCCGAAGGGAGAAGAGCTCTCTTTTCAACCTGATGATTTTTACAGGATCCCCACACTGTTACCCTGACGCCCTGCTCGTCTCCAGTGTGAATCTTACCCCGTGAGCTAACAGCTCTGCTTCACGTACCCAGAATGCAAAAACACACCATGCCGTCGGCCAACTTCAGGGGCACGTTTGCCAAATTTAAGAGAGATTGACGGGATTAATGAGAATACCGCTGGGGATCATGTCTGCTCCTCAGTGCTCATCACCAGTCTCTGTCCCACCCGAGAGCTATTCACAGGCTGTAAAATTAATGTTACATCTCCCCTTACCAAGGTATTATTCTTGGCCCTGACTTTCAACTCAAAGACACTTGAGCCTCTAGTATGAAACCCAATATGCAGGCCTAGCCCTCCCCCCCCTCAGAATTTTCCCCCGTTAGCAGCTGTGACTTACTTTTATTTGACTTGAAAATCTTAACATTAGCTAATAATAATAATAAAGCCTGGCATACGGTTCATGGATGCATAGACAGCCTCGAGTCCAGCTGGGTTTTGTGGTGTAGGGGCCTAAGCTCTAAGCTGTCAGCAGTAACACAAGTCCAGCTCAGCCCATCACATAAAATTGTTTGTGAAAGTCAGCAAAAAAAATCAAAGGTAAAAAGACTGGGTTAGTCCAAGCAAAAATGCCTACCGCTACTCCTTGAAGGCTGTAGTAAGACAATGTCTGGTTAACACAAGTCGGGGACCAAAAATCAATATGATGTATGGGAAACTGGGCGTGATTGGAAGACAGTGATAAGAGAATGGACTGTACTACTGGTCATTGTCCTGGGGTCCTCAATTTGACACATGGCCGGGAGAAGAGCCGGACTAAAAGAAATGAGCCTTACCATCATGGCTGATACCCTACCGCTGCTGGCTGCTGGGACCCCAGAATCCTCTGGGATCCACCAGATCCTCATTGCTGTGATCCTGCAAGATGGCCTGACCTCACTGTGCCAGAGAGAGGGACTCCGATGGGGTCACAACTTCCACCAACTTTGGGTGAAACCTGGAGTGCAAAGCCTGCGTACTTGCCGGTATCCCCTGGTGCACTCTTCCTTTCCCACCTCGTTTCTCCTCTCTCTTATCCCTGGTTTTGGACTAAATAAAGAGGCTGGCTTAACCAGGAGGACTATATCCTTCGCAGCACTGCCATAAGCTTTCAACCAGAAAGGCACCTAAAAGCAACCACTTGAGAAGAGCCAAGCACCTGATGCTGGTCCTGGCCTGCGAGATGGTGCAGTGGCTGGTAAAATCACGTACTGCTCCCGGCTTCACCCAGTAGCGAGGTTGCAAGAATCAGCACCCAGAACAAGAGGCGCGTTCCCCTTCTTTGCTCCTCTTCTCTCTCCCTTCTTGTGGGAGACTTTGCCACATCCTGCTTCGCTGAAAACAAAACAGCGGCCGCAGCAACTTCAGTCCCTCTCAGCTAAGTTCTTCCCTTTCCCCCAAAAGGACAGCTGCTTATGATCTTTAAAGGATTATGGAGCTGAAGGTTTTCCTTATTAAAATTCCCTACAGCTAGAAGGAAAGGAAATGACAGGGGTTGCACTCATTATTTAATCCTTTACATTTCAAAAGCATGGTTTCTTTCCTTCTCTTCCAATACATCTTTAATACATGTTTAAAAATAGATGCTTGTCACAGGCTTCAGCAGGCCAAGGTCTCTTTACTCTATGACCTGAAGCTTATTTAACTGATTAATACCATACAGGGGCTGGGTCATGCTAACACCTTTGACACTCTGGTCTCATATGAGCCAGTTAAATTAGCATGGCCATCTTTCAGAGAAAAACCCAGCAGAAGAGGCAGCTGTTTAGCACACTTTGCCTTCCTTGGGCAGCTCGCTCACCCCCACTGCATGCACAGCAGGCGTTGGAACGAACGGGATGTTCCCGACCGTGAGCTGGGACCATGTTCAACCCCAACGGGCTTTCTAATAAGCTGCGCTTGGAGTTCGGCACATTGCTGACAAACTGGCGCCCCCCAGGAAAAACGGACAAGGACCCGGTGACAAGCGTGGAGATACCCTTTACTAAGGATCAGTATTGGAGCTGGATCTCTCTGGCAGAAGCAAACATCAAATGCTCCATCCTTCTGTGTGCCGTAGGGCCTTTCTATATGTCATTGAGCTCCAAGCACATTTACTATCTCTTAATAATAGTGATCACTAAGAAGTGCAATGTCACTGGCCAAAATGGAGTTAGGTCCAAACAGCAAAGAGTATCAAGTGGAGAACAGATATGAGGCCCTGGCAGCCCTGGAGGAGGAGGGAGCAGTGGAAGATTCCAGGGAGGAGACTTTGCGCACACAATGTCCTGTGCGGG
>NW_017728921.1:6030555-6074039 GCF_001723895.1 Crocodylus porosus
TTCCTGCCAAGGCAGGGGGTCGGACTAGATGATCTACCTAGGTCCCTTCCGACTCTAGCTACTATGAAACTATGAAACTATGAAACAGCAAATGAAGCCCTGATCTTGCAAGTGTAGCTCTCCAGGACAGTGGTTTTCAACTTTTTCTCATTTGTGGATTTTGAACGGCAGTGCGCACCCCTCTGCAAATATCAACAGGAGGTGCAGATCTCCTTGAAGTGTAAGTGTGGGTATTCATGAGCTTCTCATTGATCACAGGCATCTTTTGCAGCCCCCTTAGACAGTCTGCAGACCCTCAGGGTCCGTGGACCACAGGTTGAAAACCACAGCTCTAGTTAGTGTTGCAGGTTGCCCGTTGTGCCCAACCCATGAGCCTGGCACAGCTCTCAGCTTAGGCAGTCTATTTCCTTAGCTCAAGCCGTAGCAGCTCATGCTTTTAGCTTTGGAGACCTTGGCTTCAATCCTCTGTGCACCGACGAAGAACGCAGCCTTCCCACTCAACCTATATGCACATGCTTCACTTCATTCGTGCGCAGAGGAGTTGGGCGCCCTTTCAAGAAACCTAACCGCTTGTTCCTAATATAGCATTAGTCACGTGCATCACCAGAAGGTACCAGGACACTCCAAGGACAAAGACGGCATTAAAACCTAGCAGAATAGAATGAATATGGACTTAAAAAAAAGTATTATCATCTGACAGGATCCTTTAGATCATGGAAATTTAACCGGCAAAGCCTTAAAAATGCGTCAGAAGTTTTCAGTCGCCGAGCCAAAAGGCGCAGCTCCCATTACGATGCTGTTAAATGAAAAGGTCATTCAAAAGTCTCAAGTGCTTCCACATAGATTTTTAAACTGGTTTCTTATTAGTGCCCTTCATTAGCGCCTTTTAGTTGCCTTGCTGTTTCTTTGCCCAGATAATTCTTGTTCTTTACAAGCCGCCTAGCAGGTGTACGCACGGCTTTATGGCGTGGTCTGAGTCCTGCTTACTGCTCTTTTTAGCTCTTGGCTAAAAACAGGAGACTGGGCCTCAGGAAAAACAAATAAAGGAACTGAATGTCGTGGAGTCAGAGGTACCATTTTATTTTATCAAAAAAGGGGAGGGTAGCCTCTCATATGTTTTCCCCAAGAACTGTTGTTATAGGTGTTTCCTGAGGCACTGACTTATTTCCCCCCCTCCACCCCTCGACTCTTAGCCTCTGAGGGGTTTTTTTCCAGCACAGAGGTGCTGGAAGGTAGAGTAGCCAGTAAATTTAGCTCTGTTGAATTTAAACAAGCTGCTGCTTAGGGAGACGCTTTGAGCTAAGCACATAAGCAAAGCACTTAAATGATTAGAGACAGGGTTGTAAGCACAGCCTCAAGTTCAGGCAAGTGCTTTGCTGAATCAGGGCTTCTCCAAGCAACTGGACTCATTGCTGGAGGACTTACGGGGAGTGAGGATGAGTGAACCTGGAAACGAGGAGGCTTAGAGAGGCTAGCTGCTCTGGGTGCATTCAGTGCAGAAAGCAGAGGTCTTGTGACTCAGACTACCTGGTATTTGGGGCAGGGGCCATCATTTTATTCTGTATGTGCACAGACAGGTCATGGTCCATAAGCAGGGCTCCTAAAATAAATAGCAATCTTTCAAAGAAACTGCTTCAGCAGCCTATCTGTATCTGAACACAAAACCATTCCAGGCACAAAAAAATACACCCCCTGCCCGGGGCTTTGTTGCCAGGATATTGCAAGCCTGGCGCTATAATTCTTCATTGTCCTTTCTCCCCTGCCTCCACCAGGAAAACTGCTGCGGCCAACGAGAATTATGATTCCAGAAAATGGGGCTGGACGGGACCCCGGGAGGTCGCATCTAGTCCAACCCCCTGCTCAAAGCAGCCCCAGCTAGATCATCCCAGACAGGGCTTTGTCTAGTTGGGTCTTAATAACTTCCAAGGATGTTCCAACTTCCACAGTCTCTTTGGGTAACCCGTTCCAGTTTTTTACTGCCCGCTTTCTGAGAAAGTTTTTCCTAATGTCAAACCTAAAACTTTCCTTGCTGCAACTTGATACCTCTGCTTTTGTTCTGCCATCTGCCCCCACTGAGAACCATCCAGCTCCATCCTCTCTGGAGCCACCCTTCTGGGAGCTGAAGGCCGCTATTAAATCTCCTCTCTCCGTCTCCTCTTCTGCAGACTAAATAAGCCCAGTTCCTTCAGCCTTTCCTCAGAAGTCATGTTCCTCACCCCCTAATCATTTTTGTTGCCCTCTCCTGGACTCTCTCCAATTTGTCAGCATCTTTTTTGTAGTGGGGGCCCAAAACTGGATGTAGTCCCCCAGATGTGGCCTCACCAGTGCTGAATAGAGGGGAAGAGTCACTTCCCTTGATCTATTAGCAACGCTCCTATCAATGCAGGCCAGGATGCCGTTAGCCTTCTTGGCAACAGGGGCTCACTGTTGGCTCATATTCAGCTTATTGTCCACTGTCACCCTGCGCTCCTTTTCTGAAGAGCTGCTGCTTAACCAGTTGGTCCCCAGCCTGTCCTGGTGCATGGGATTGGTCTGTCCTGAGTGCAGGACTTAGCACTTATCCTTCTTGAACCCCATGAGATTTCTTTTGATCCAAACCCTTAATTTGTCTGGGTTTCTCTGAATCCTAGCCCTACTCTCCAGCATATCTACTACTCCTCTCAGCTTGGCGTCACCCACAAACTTGCTGAGGGTGTCATCCATCCCATTTGCTGGGTCACCGATGAAGGTATTGAAAAAATCCGGCCCCAGGACCGACCCCTGGGGCACTCCACTTGACACCGGCTGCCAGCTAGATATAGAGTCATTGACTGCTGCCCTTTGAGCCTGATAATCCAGCCAGTTTTCTATGCACCTGACAGTCCATTCATCCAGCCCGTATTTCCTTAGCTTGCTCGTGAGACTGTTGTGGGAGTCAGTATCAAAAGCCTTTCTAAAGCCAAGCTATATCACTTACACAGCTCTCCCCACACCCACAGAGCCAGTCATCTCATCATACGAGGCAATCAGGTTGGTCAGACATGACGTGCTCTTGGTGGATCCATGCTCACTGTTCTTAAACACCTTTTCTCCTCCAAGCGCTTAGAAATGGATTACTAGAGGACCTGCTCCATGATTTTTCCAGGGACTGAGGGAAGGCTGACTGGTCTGTAGTTCCCCAGGTGCTTCTTCTTCCCTTTCCTAAAGATGGGCACTATGTTTGCCCTTTTCCAATCACCTGGGACCTCTGCAATCACACTGGCCACCTCCACTGAAGAAGTTCTTTCTTCACCTTTGACAGCTGGATGTGCTGGCACCTAGCAGGTGGCTAAGCCTACCTTCACAAATGGCAAAGGACTCTTGTTAGCAGAGGAGTTTCCATGCCACTAACTCAGTCCCATCTTTACATAGTGAATCTTGCCCCTTATCATAAACCTGGCTCAGCACCCAGCTGTGCATGGGGGTCCCCCAGCCCAAAGGCAGCTCTGTTGACCATGATGTGGCAGTGCTCGGATGCCAGGGTCCATTGCAGGCACAACTCCCAATGAAGTCAAGAGGAAGTCTGTCAAAATTTCTAACCGTAAATTCAAGCCTTTCTGTTTGTTTCATGCCCCTTTGAAAAGCAACTGTCCTGGGAGGGGCCAAGGCCAACATTACTGAGGTTCAACAATGCTACATGACAGTCTAGGACCACACGTGATGAGTAAATCCTTCATCCAATTAATTCGGCATTGCTTTGCTTCCCAGACGCACAGAAGAGGGCTGGCCACCTTCAGCAGACAACTAAAGGTTGCAGGGAGGGACCAGACCCCATTCCTGGAGCTACTCTAGATTTGCCCCAGGACGCTGCTGAGGACAGAAGGAGGCCTACGGTCTTTGCCTTTTATAATGAGGCTGGAGGGGTTGGGGAGAGTGGGGGGCAGCACTGTACAAAAGGCGCCCCCAGACTTTTGCCATTGTTACTTCACTCTGGTGGATTGGGGAATGTGCAGCGTTGCCAAATCCCCCAATGATTTTAGTGCTGGAGATGTAGGCCACATGTGCTAAATGGTAAACAGCTCTCAAGGATCAGAATAAAAAGGCCTTTATAGTGAGAGCAAACACAAGTAAATGCCAGAATCTAAATGAAACGGAGCTTTCCAAAAGCCTGAGGCTACTCCGATTTTCAGCGCTCAAAGTGCAGGCTTGTTTGTTTCTGAGAAGGCTCGAAACAGCAACGTGCGACCTCGCGAGACGCCCCCGTCCCGCTCCCGAAACGCAGCCGGGACTCTCAGTGCCACTCATTTAAAAGTACTGCATCTGACATGAATCAGTCACCACCAGCTTGCTTGAATTTCAGATTCAGGCTAAGTGCGGCTGATTGCTTTGCGAGCGGGTAGCCTGCGGAGGGAGGACTACTGCCAAACAAGCAAAACGCCATTGTAACCGAACAGAGCAATAAGGAACGCAGTAACACAGCATCGGTCAGAGTGCTTGCGTACAGGGAAGGTAGGACCGGGTGCATTTTAAATGCAGGCATAGTATTACAGGGACAGCAAGAGATACGAATAAAAGAAAGGTTGGGGGTACTAGTCTGATGCTCCAAGAGAAAAGACCCCTGTTCAGTTGGTACTGCAGGGCCCTCAGCTTGAGTATCAGCAACACGGGTCGTTCCTTCCAGGATCGCTCCAGATGGCTCATTACGCTGGATAAAAGCCAGAAGTCCACAGAGATGCCCTCTGGGACTTGGTGGGGCTCCCTGTGGCTGCCTGCTTGGAGAGCCTTACAGCATTGGGATCTAATGGCTAAATCCTCAGGCAAAACTCCCAGTTGGCACCGAGGTGTGTGGGGAAGGGCTGATGCATGCCTGCAGCATTGAAACTCAGATTGGTTCTCATTTGTTTAAAGATTGGCCACTGCAGCACAAGCCCATTACTGCTTGTGCTATCCTCACAGGCTGTGCCTGCCCTCTTTGTCATACCCATTCGTACAGCTGCCAGCATGGGTAGATCAGGAATCAAAGCGGGGCGTGACGGCACCTCTGCACCGTGCCCCTGTCCCCGCATCCACTCCGGGCTGTTGGCAGTCCCCGAGCTTGAATCTCCAGATTCTCTCCGCTGGCTACCCAGAGCAGGACTCCAGTTTGATACCAGCCCAGCTCCACCAGCACAAAACTGGTTTGACAGCACAACAAAAGGCTCTTGGTATTTGCCCTCAGTCCTCCATTCTCTCCTGCCTGCCCGTGATCTGGGCCCAGGTCCTTTTCTTGCTGCTGCTGTGCCCAGCCCCTCCTCATTCTCCAAATTTTTTCAATTTTTTCTGGGTCTGTTTGCTCCCACTGGGTTTCTGCCCCGTGCTCTTGTTGACATCAGTGACGTGGCTCCAGATTTATCCCAGAGTAAGAAATGGAAGTATCTGGCTCCCATCCCTTTGGGTGAAACCAGTGGTGGAGAGTTTATTGCTGCTGGATTAATGCAAGTGGAGGGTGTGGCTGGGCACGCAGCCCAAGTGCTTGATGGCATCATGGCCAAGGTTTCCTCGGGTCCTGAGCCTCTTCTGACTTTCACTGATACAAATCCGGAGTAAACTCCACTAAAGACAACAGTGTAAACCCAACGCACAAGGCAAATGACGCTCAGACTTTTACAGAGCACAGGGCTCGGACTCCAGGGACCTCGGTCCAGAACAGACTTCCCATGCGACCTGAGGCCTGTCACTTGGGGCCAGCTCAAGAGAAGGGCTTGTGTGGACTCTAGTCCAAAACTGTGGTCCAGACAGACTTTGCTCAGCAGCCAACTAACCCCGGAGGTGCCCACGCTTGCAAGGTGCTTCCCTGGATGTTTTTAAGATCCATCCTCTTCATGTGCCCTGAACTGACCCAATGTCAACAGCTCAGCACCTAGAATCAAGATGGAGCAAGCAATAGTGCAACTTGGTGTGGGTGAGTGGGGCACCAGACCTCGCCACCAACTTATTGGGGATGCCCCCCAACTCCTTCCAAATACTGCAGGCAGGGCCTTCTCAGGTTTGCTTTTCCTCTGGTTAATAGCTGCTTTTCTCTAGAGCTGATGCACAGCTCTGGGTCCCATGCCAGCCACTGTAGAGACAATGTATGTGCTCAGAAGAGCTGATTTCCCTTTTGTTTCCTATTATATCATGCATGGGATGCCCTCCAAGGACATATAGATTGGCAGGTCTACAGAGCAACTTGCTTTGGGAGCAATGCGGGGGGGAGAAAGGGCGGAGCAGGGGTGGGCAGATTGGACCAGAGCACCACCAACCAGGCTTGGTGAGGTCAAGCCAACTCATTGCTTCACACGTGAGGGAATCCAGGACTAATGAAGAGGCTGGAAAGAAAGAGGTGACCCAAATGAGGCAGCGGATTAGGACTTGCCTGGCAGGGCGAGGGAGAAGACTGGTGAATTCTTTCGATTTTAAGTTCTCACCGGTTCCAACCCACAACAGCATCCATGCTAAGACCTACAGACTTGATCTTTACAAGTTGAAGCTCCCCGATGCCTGGAGGTAGGGCCACCAAAGGTACAAGGCTTGGCAGGACAGCAGGTACAGATGAAGGGCTGCAGAGAAGAGCAAGCAAAGAAAGAAAATGCCGCTCTCTCTGCAGTCAAATGAGAAGCACTTTCAAACATCCTGCATCAGTGCCTGGGCACTCACTAGCGTGGGCCTCGCTTCCAGAAAAACACACGTTGATTTATGGCGACACATCAAAAACCATGTGAAATTTGTGGCTTCTCGCAGTTTGAACATGAAATGTGAGATTTGCTCGCAGCCAAACCTTCAATTCAAAGGAAACTTGGGCGGGGGGGGGGGAACCTACGCAATTTGAAACAGAAGCAGCCCTTCACGTCTAGCTCCTTTGAACTGAATCAAGCAGGCCGTGCATGGCCCTGATGAGAACCAGCTTATTAAGAAATCGTCTTTACCACCAAGCCTCCCTTTGTTGCAGTCTCTCTGGGTAGGGCCGCGCACAACAGCTTAAGAGTTGCCAAGTCAATCCAATAACAAATATTTTTAAAAGCCAAGGCCCTGTGTTCTTTCCCATCTATTTGTTGTGTCCTGGCATATAATGAACAGCCTTCCTGAAGTGCTTTGAGATGCGTCTCAGGGGATGTCCTCGAAACCAAAAAGGTTTTGCACCAGCTGCAGGTCAGCGCTGTTTTATAGGCCTGAGAAGCTCTCCGAGCACCTGCCCTTTGCTGTGCAGCGTGGAGGAGAAGTACAGACTGGAAATGAGCAGAAAGGCCTTTGTGCCCACGTGATGGCTCTCCCCTTTTTGCTCCTGGGGAGAGGGGCCTCTGGTTGGGGTGGGAGCATCCCATGCCCCACAAGAAGGGCTGAGACATTGTGCAAAGAGCATGGAGATCTCCTGCCTCTGTGAGGCTTTTGGGGAGAACCAGACTGGAGCTCTGCTGGTTTAATTTCTGGGGGTTTCCTCAGGCTGGCACCAGAAACCCTACCCAGGTAGGCAGCAAACACTCAATGGATCACGTCGAGTCGGTGTCACCTCTCCTGTTGCATTCACTTCAACATGGCTTTATAGCCACTATATAGATTCCCTAGGTCAGAGCCCATGACTAAGAAAAGCTTGTAAAGCAACATGAACTCTTTAGGTTTTTTTCATATCTTTTATGGCCCAATGGGTGAGCAGGAAAAACAGCACCATTTACTGTGGGCCTCATTTCTTTTCTCTTTTTTTTCCCCCAACAAATTCTTTCCAGGGCTACTTTACAGGTTTGCAGAGTACAGTCACTTACAGAGACCCCTTAGCAAAACAGCCATTTAAAAAACATGCTGAGCTACTGTGAAATAAATTATTGACTTAACAGCTAAGCACCTCAAGATATAATTGGGCCCCATTTCAGAGCAAATTAAAGCAACGTGCATCCCAGTCCCGGAGCCTGCTTGGGGCAGGGCTGAAAGAGGGCCTGGACACCTTCCAAAGTGCACAGGGTGAGAGCCCTGCCCGGCTGAACAAGCCAAAGACGAGGGGAGTTGGACCTGCAGGAGAAGCTAGGGGAGCTTCCAGAGATGGCCAAGAGGATCTGGTTTCCAACCAAGTTTGAGGATGTGTGTTTGGGCCAGTGACAGGGCCGTGGCTGCGTGGCTCTCAGGGGAGAAAAGAGCAGAGCTGGGTTAGGAGGTTGCGGTGCAAAGCTGCTCCTGGGCTCCTCTCGACGGTTACAAGCTGCCTGACACAGAGATCTTCTTTTTCTTCTGACGCCAGCCCCGTCTCTGTAGCCTCCAATGCATTTTGGGCAGCCTCCCCGCAATCCATATTGGAGCAACTCTGTTCTTTCCAAAAGTAGGGAGGGCACCAAAAGATGGGGCAGGGACCAAGGAAGCGATGTGGCAATCCAGGTCAGGCGGCTTAACTGTGATGGAGCTAAGAGCGTGTTTCGGCCAGGGGGCACGTGGGGCTGCGTTGTACTGAATGCATTTCATGGTCGCCTTCTACAGCCCAGAGCAAAGGGCAGTGTGGTTGTCCTCTCTAGCACGCTGCTTCTCTAGACTGAAGAAGAGACTTTTCAGAGGGCAGCAAATGCACACCAGCCCCCGCGGGAAGAGGAAGGTGGGTCATTTTGCTTTGGTTTTCAGCCTGCAAAGTGTATTGGCTACTGTTCACACCTTGAGAAACCAACTACCACCCCCCCGCAACCTACCTAAACAAGAGACTCCATAGCACAAACTTCTCTTGGTGGGGGGGAGGAAGAGAGACCCCCCCCACACACACACACACATGCCATATATTAATCACACTGCTTAATGCTCAGCTAGTTTAGCAATGCGCACAGTATTAAGAACCTGAATAGGCGACACTTCCTTGAGCAGACCAGGTTAATATAGGCTAGGCACAGACATTCAAAACGCCTGAGGTAGAATTGGTACAAGTCACGCAGTTTTCTGTAAGTGGCATAGGTTTAGATAGGCAGCGAACATTCACCCTTTGGTGGGAGGGCTAATCTTACCCTGGGTTGCATCATTTTTGAACCAGTCTGTATGTGCTGAACTTCTGTTCTGTTACAGGTACAGACTGGATTTTGATCACTTAGCCGGATAAAAGTGTAATGTCTAGACCTGGCCGAAGACAGGCTAGCCTCTTTTCTTTCTCCTGCTAGCCATCCAGTTTCCTTTGCTGCTGCTGAAGAAAAGACAGGAAAGTATGAAAACAATTACCCAGCTGAAAGAGGTGGTTGGGGATGGAGGGATCGTTGGAACCACCGACTGCTTTACAATTGAGCAAGGAAGCAATTAGTGCAACAGCTGACAAATGAAAGCAGCATGAAAAGCAGGATGCTAAAAAAGCCAGATGAAGGGAAAAAAGGAAGGAGAGAGAATGATGAGCAGGCAGTTAACAGCTTCTGGTCTCTTGTCTAGGGGACCTTCTCCCCTGGTTGTTTCTCATTGTCCCTTCCCGCTTAGCAGACCTGAAAGGAGCCAGCTCGCCCGCTAACAGTGGAAACTAGGTTTGGTGAGACACAGAACCAATTCCCTGCCCCACCTGTCCTCAGGGAAGGTCTGGATCTACCTGCGGTTCTCCATTCATCTGCAACAGCCCAGCTGAGCCCCTGCATCTGCACCCTGTGCTTGAACTCAATGGCAGCATCCAGACATGAGGGGCATGCACTTGCAGCGGCACAAATAGGAGTGGCCCAAATTTGGGCTGCTGCTTTGTGCCTCAGCTCATGCCCCTGCAGGTGTACTCTGTTGTCCCACTCCGCTGCAATTTGTGCAAATTGTCCCACTTTGCACAAAATGCCCTTGCCTGGCTCCTCCCAGCGTGCTGGAGCAGCAGGGGCGCAAATGGAGCAGTCCAGATGTTCTGCCAGCGGCCAGAGCATCTCCAAGCCTCAGTCTGTCCTCAAGTACACTATTTTTGCATGCTCTGTGCTGCTTTTTTCCTGGCACATTTTTTTTTCCTTCTTTTTTTGCTACCAGGAAATTCTAGTAGCAAATTTTGCCCCCATGTGCAAATCTTCAGTGCGAGGCAAACTCCACGTGTAGTTTTTAGGCCAAGGAGCAAAATGAGAACCGTGTTTCTAGGTCTGCCCACGGTCGCATGCACTGAAGTCAGTGGGTTGGCATGCACGCTTCTGCTTCCTGTCCTGCCCGGCAGAACCGGTGAGCTTGCCTGGGTGGGACTGAAGGCAGGGTTGTATTTTTAGACAAATGGAGCAGCTGGACTCAGACCTCCTCTAAGGGTGGAGCAGAGGGCTGGGTTTGGCTTGCGCTGACGCAGAACCTGACACTGAAATAATATTTGCCCTCCGTTCAACGTCATATACTGAGCACAAAAGGCCCTGTTTGAAGAAGGCAATGGTCAGGGTGACACAGGCCATGAAGCACCAAGAAAGTCAAAGCAAAACCCAGACTCTCCACCCAGAAGTCCCACTGTTTTGGAAAGAAACAAAACCATACTCAAGTGAAACAAGGAAGGAGCAGCTCAGATTTTCTTGCTGAACTTCCTCAATTTTCTTTAGCATTTTTTCAAGAAAAGGGCGTGTGCACATGTGTTTCACTGGAAGGTGCCCAAGGTGCAATTCTTTCATTCAAGGCACCAAATTGGCTCGTTCGGTATAGTCCTGGTGGCTCAGATAAATACCAACATTAGCCTGTGTTGTGGGACTTTTTATAGCTCCAGAGGATAGCTATCTGGGATGGAAAGGTAAGTCTGGAGATTCAAAGTCCAGAGCTAAATGGCATGAGATCTAGGCTACAGCTTGGCCCTCTCTCACCAGCTGGCAGGGGGACTTGCAGAAAATTGCCCAGGTCAAGTTTTTCGAGAGTGCTTGGTGATGCGGTGGCTCTGGGTTTTAGCTGCAACTCCTTTACAGAGCCTGATTTTCCTAGGGTGGGTGCTCAGCCCCTTGAAAAAAGCCATGGCTCCTTGAAGGCATGTTGTGCTGCAGATTCAAACACAGAGCTGCCCCCAAACCACCTGCTGGCTTTAAAAAATCTTGGCCCTCGCTTCCCACCCTGGGAGCAGGGAGCACTGCGATTCCCTCCTCCCTAGGGAGGCTTGTTAGCAGGGTAGTGCATTTGCAGGGAGCTGCACATAAAAACACCTGGCAAAGGCAAAGCACGTGAACACTGATAGATCCCCAGTCCGTCTAGGGATGTGTAACAGGTCCTCACTCCCAGACTTACTTAAATCCACTCTCCCCTAAGCCAACAGGTCAACCTGCCAGCACGTATTAGCAAATCCTCCGCAGTGCATCCACTGCTCAGACACAAAATAGCTCGGCATCCATCAGAGCTGGGTCTTCCCACCTACTGTGTGACAAGCCCCCATCCAGGTCCTTTCTGAATTTGGGACCTCCCCAAATGCTCTATGGCTGCAGTCCTTGCTCCCAGCTAAGATGCTTCTTGGTCTTTTATCTCCGTGCCCGACAGGCACCGAGTTAGAGGTGTTCACCCACCCGGCTCCATTACTGTAGCAAGGAGAAAAACCTTCTGCAGAGGCGCCTAGGGCAGAGCTGCTTAGGTGGCTACACGTCTGGGTCAGTAGGACCACTCTTTGGGCATCTATTCCTCACTGGGGAGCGGGTTCAAAAGCTGGCAAAGGTCACAGAGGGAGCCGGTGACCGAGCTGGGAATAAAGCCCCAAATGTTCCCATGTCATAGTCCTGCTTTTCGATTGTGTCTCTCCTTTTCTCCACGTAATGATCAGGCACTTCTGCTGGGCAAATGGCACAGAGGAGTCCCTTTGGAGCCACCCGCGCTGGCTGACTGCATCACGAAAACTACAGCGGCAATGCCAACACTGTGCCCCCACAGCTCGGCACACGTGTCTAGGGTTGGATTAGTGGGGAAAGTCCTCCTGGCAGGGTGCGGGAGACAAGGTCCCAGTTTCAGGAGCAACACCAGGGTCCCTGACAGCGGATCGCCCAGTGTTTTTGCAAACATGACCTAAGAAGGCGGTGGGGCAGATTGTGTGTCAAAGACACTGCCTCTTTCTTCCCCAGGTGAATGTAGCCAGATGGCAGGTGTTCTGCGTTTGGAAAAAAACATTCAGCGCCCAGAAAGCATCTGTGCAGTCAGCTCCACCTCAAAAGGCTTGCTTTCTTTGTCCTTGCTTTGCAGGAGCATGGATCCTGCACTCCATCTCGCGGTTACTCATTAGTCAGTGTTGTCTAGTTGGGAGCCAAGGCTGGGGAGGAGAGGCGAGGTGTACGCTGAGTGGAGAAAAGCAGCTCGATGTTGGGAGAACATGGGGTCCTAGCAGCACACAGATATGGAGAAGTCGAGGTGAACAGCTCATCATTCATAGACTATAATGTACAACCCCAGCCTAGCTCATCCAGCCATTGCTTCTCTATTCAAGCAGAAACAGCAAAAAGCCAGTGTTACAGTGTGCACACTCAGGCCTTGTTTGCTTCTCCGTCTGCTCACTCCGCTAGGAAGGGGAGAGCTACCTGGGATCAAATTTACTCAAACCCTGCCCTGGACAAACAAGCAAAAACTTTGGCATGTTTGCTCTCTCGCTCTGGTTTGGGGCCATCTCTACCACAGGCCAGAGAGCTTGCCCATGCCTGGGCTTTGGGCCAAACTCCTTCCTAGATCATTTCTCCCAACTCCTAAAAGTAAACGGCTGCTCCTCGGTGCTCCCGACAGCAGTTGCATAGTGGAGTCCTAGCAAAACTCCAACAGCTCTAAAGATTAAGGGTCCAATCTCTGCTGGCCTCACCCCACTGACTTAATGGAGCAAGGACAGCCATGAATTTGAGTCTAAATACGGTATTTGTGACTATCTGTGCAAGCTACTGAGGTCCCGCTAACAACCCACCGGCAAGAACAGGCAAGCACTGGCACCCTCGTCTGGATGGAGTTCCAGATTGGCTCTTTTGCTTTGCAGAGGCCAAGGTTCATAGAAAGAGAAGTCACGACATGACGGGAGAAACAGAACAAAAAAACTGGCATGACAGAGAGCATCATACCATGTGTGGGAATTTCCCTTTAAGTAAAGTGTAGAGATGATCTTTTAAGGAAAATTGTCCTTTAGGTTAAGTATCCTTTATGTAAAGTGTAGAGATGATCTTTATTCAGGTCTGGGTCACAACTCCCACGGTGCCTTGCCCAAGTTTGATATTGCAAGGGCTACGGCACTTGGCTGACCGTGAATGTGAGATCTGTAGTACACCAAGGGCTAATTCTAGTGAAATACAAGTATCGAACTTAAGGGAATGCCGTATTTTCTCACAAACAACATGCTCTCAAATAAAACCCGCACCTTGATTTGGAAAGGCGAAATGCAGGAAAAAAAAAAAAAGATTTTTCCGGCATCTTGGTTGACTCTGTGATATAGAGAGGAAGTCTTCCTGGATGTGCTTGTGTTCCCAGAAAAACTTCCCAGACCTTCTCCTGGGATGCCACATTTTTGGGAAGACTTTTATCACACAAGGTTAGGCAACAGACCCTTGCAAGGGTAGTAGCAAGGCTGCAGGAGTTCTTTAAGTCGTTTTTTAGATAAGTTCCTATAAATAAAGTGGTGTTTGCACTCATAAACCTCATCAAGATACCTCCCAGCAGCTCACTTGCTGCTTCAGGGACGAGATCCAGTGCTCAGCCAGTAGCTAAAGCTGTGATTCCATCTTCTTAAACTTCCCTCCCCCCACTTTTGGGGTACAAGTGCAAGGTGTAAGTGAAAATATAGGACGGCGCATCTTTCTATTACTGGGGATATGGGGGAAAAATACACATCAGGATTATCATTCAGCTCTCATTACTGCAGAACTACTTCCAGGTCTCCGAAGGGCCACTCCAGGAGTTCAGAGCCAGAATGGCAGAACCGAGAATGGGCATGACATAACCTGGCACATGGCATTTGTTGCTCCTGGAGCTGCCAAAACAAGCTATAGTTCTGTATTAAATACAGGTGAAATAACAGCTTTAGCAACATAAAGAATTTGGTAGCGTGCATAAATCAAACTAGGTTTTCTAAGCGGGGATCAAACATTCATGCTGCTTTCCAGGGGTGTCATTATTTATATGCACTGTCCCGTTCCATTAGGCGTGCAGGGCACCTGGCAGACGCAGACACAAAAGGAGGCCCCGGCCGCCTTGGGCTTGCCATCTGTGAGCCAGGTTATTCCTGGCCCTTGTGCTGACACAAGGGGAAAGCGCACCTCACTTTTGGGGCACATTGGACACATGGCAGGCTGTCCCAGTCGACTCGGTGACAGAAGGACTGAAGCTAGAAGAAGGAAATGACTCGTTAGGAAGAGAACTCAGATTTGCTGGGCTTCCTCTGCCTTCATCCAGTCCTCTGCCTCCATTTTTTCTTCAGTGGCTCCTGGTCACTTTTATCAGGAGCCAGACACTTTAATGTGAATCCTAGATGAAAGTGCATGGCCCCTGCAGATAGGAGTCGCACCCTAGTGCTAGCTTGGAAACACCACCCTACCTTCCTTGTGTCCTGGTTCTAGCCTTACTTCCATCTCCTGAAAGACGGCTCTCCGTTCAACATCCTATGAAAAACAAAGCCTTCAAGGTCAAGCGCAGACTTCCCAGAAGCGAGGTTGCATTCCTCAGGCTTCCCATCCTAGGCTCTTTTTCTTTCTCTGTCTCCAAGCTCATTGCCCAACACCCAGTACGTCCCTTCTACCCCCACTTTCCCCCACTCTTTGCTCCAGCGTCCCAGGTCCCTCCCCTCCCTCTGCAATTCTTTATCCCAAGGATTTGGGCCAACTCTAATTGCTCTTCTCCCACCCCAACACGTGGCTCTCCTATCCCATCTCTGCCCTTCTGCCTCTTGGGCTTTCTGTTCTCGGCTCTGCCCTCGTGCAACCTCTTTGTTCCAGTCTCCCCGTTCTTGTCCCACACAAGCAGGATTTTACTTAATGTGCTGAATATGGAGATGACCCCAAGCAACTGCGCAATAGTGCAAGGTTGCATAAAAATGCCGTTCCGTTCAGTCTGAACTCCGTACAGGTCGACTGCGTTCACTGTAATGAAGCTACTTTGTCATAACATTTGCCTGTAAATCCCATAGTAGCTCTAATTATGGGCTGATGCTCTGGCAGGGATGCTTTAGTTATATAATGACAGGCAACTGCACATAACTCTCTGTACATGTTCTTGCAAACTACTGGGTAATTACATAGAGCAGGTTCAAAAATAAATACCATGTGATGTTCCCTATAGACAAAAATTGCTAGGGGGGGAAATCACTAGGGGAAAAGCAGGGGTGAGCGCAACTCTGAATTTGTGCATGGATATTATTGCATGGCTCCAAAATCAGTTTGAGATTGCAAACCCATGCATGGCTGCTTTGTTTAGACTTAGGTTAACCTACATTACAGACACAATTAAATCAGTGTATTGCTGACCCTGCCATAGTCACGTGGTAGAAACAAATTATGCCGTCTCCAGTGGATATTTCCCTGTCTTGGAACGACACTAACAGCATTTATAATGGCCCAGTAAAGCAGGGCTGTAGCCCGACTCCACAGAGACAAGGGAAGCGGTGGTGTGAGAGCGTTAACGCAGGACTTTGCCATCTTGGCAGCTGTATGGCATGCTCAGTGCCTCCAGACAGGTTGCTTTTCCAATGAAGAAAACAGCTTCCTTGCTTAATATGCACACCCCAATTTTGGAGGGCTGATTTTAGGGGCAAAGGTGTGCGCGTTGTATGCGAGTAAATACGGGACATAGATTAGTTTGACTGTGCCTCAGAAGAAGCCTAAACAGTAGCCAAACAGAGGAATGAAGGGGAGAAGTTATTCTGCCATGCTGTCACTGGGCCAGCTGCAGCTTCCTGCCTACTTAACACCGTGTGCCGATATCCCGCGAGAGCCAGACAAGCCCCAGACTTGAGCATCTTCAGCTCTGGAGTTCAAAGTTTGGTCTCTGTTAAGTTCCACTAAGTAAAAAAAAAGATGAACGTATTTATACTGCTGGGAAAGGGCTTCACAAAGGTGACCACTGTGCTTTTACGAGCGGGGAAACTGAGGCACAGAGAAAAAGTCTTCTTGGAAGGTGCAGTCCCTGAATCCCAACTCAACGGCTTCTCTGCCGCATCATGCTACCACCCAATGGGTGTTTAAATATTGCTACCTCTGATAGGAGCCAAATGCAAACCCTGGATCCAAGTCCTCATAAACGTTGGAGGGATTTGAAAGCTGAATCCAATCTGGGAGCGTACTCCTACTTCTGAGCGCTCTGTGGAGTTGTCCTGCTTATCTTTTCCCTTTGGCTGGAAACTGTTTACAGCTCAATTGTTTTCCAAGGGAGGCAGATGGTTTTTTTAAACAACCTCTGAAAGCGGAGGTTAGGATCCGACCATTCTTCTGCAGCAGGTCCCGAGGAAGCACGGGAGAAATTTATGAGACTGCCAGTGTCAGTCTTCAAAGGGGAAGCCTCTTTGCAGGGGGAAAAGAAAAGTTCCTTTCTTCAAAGGAAAGTTCTGCCTTTGTCTTGTGAAGTTGTGTTTATTAAAGGAAAAGAAAAAAAAAAAAAAAAAAGGAAAAATAAGCCATGGCCCAAAGGCACGGTGTGTGTGTGTAGGTCGGCTGGAACATTTGGTACCCGCGGAGGAAAACAAAACAAAGAAAAAAAAAGAAATGCCACCTAAAGGTATATTGCAACATGCTTCATGGAAAGAACCAGTAGAGACTGGCCTGCTGTGGGGAAGGATTGACGGGGAGAGCTGGCATTGCCAGATGCACAAAGCAGCTAAGCCTTCGGGGCCAGGAAGGCGAAGCAAAGAAGGCTTCAGCCGCAAAAAGCCCAACACAAAGAGGAGAGAGGTCAGACTTGGAGTTAAGGATGCCTTCCTGGCCCTGCCACTGCTCTGCTGTGCGACCCTGGGCAAATCACTTAAGCTCTTCCCTTTGAGGGGTCCGCAGATCATCCAGGCAACTGGCAGGCCTCTGTTTGCTCCAACGCAAAACTGGTGACCCTGGGCTGCTGCAGTGCAGGACGGAGGGACACACCGATGGCGCGATGCAGGGGGCTCAAGCCTAGATAGGGGCAAGTATGGGCATTCGGGGGATCTGATAAAAGTGGTGCGAGTGAGGGTCGTGAAGAGCAGGGACACTGTTTTGGTATCAGTCACTCCAGCCAGAGCTGAGATTCACTTGCTTTTACCAGTCTTCCATTGTACCATGGACCAGTATTGATGATTAGGGTGTCCAGGAAGCCAGGAGCACAGCTCTGTTTGGGGCAGGTAAGGACCACCCCACTCCCTTCTTCTCCCCCTCCCCTCACCGGCAGACAGCCTGGCAAGGGCCCTGTTATAACACCTCCAATTTCTTTCCCTACATCATCTTATGCAAGCCCCGAGCTGGGCTGGCCTAGTTCAGCTGGTGGAGTGACAATGCAGCGACACAACCTCCGGTCAGCAAGCTGACCGCTCCGCTCTGTCCAGAGATGCATTTGTGCACCTGTCTTGGACATCAGTGGAAGGAGAGCAAGCATCCATGGTCAGCATGTGACCCCAGGACTTGGTGATGACTTAAATCAATACATGCTATATCCACTCCATGTAATCAGAAAGGAGAAGACTCAGATACCCTGCCCCTGCCCACTCAGGACCTGTGCCCGGGACTGTAGGGACAGGCCCCAAGCTGGCATAAATGGCTTTGGTGGCACTGGAGTCAAGGGAGCCACATCCATACTCCCCAGCCAAGGATCAAACCTCAGGAAAGGTCTGCCCATTCCATGTAATAAGGGCAACATTAAGGGACTGCATGTATAACATCGGACCATCCTCCCCCCATACAAGTGCACGCAGCAGAAGCCATTTCTCCATAAACACACCCCTGCACAAAGCATATTCCTCTGCCCAGCCATCATTTGCTTGCTGGAATATAATCACAACCCAGAGCACAAACGGCATCGGGTCAGGGCTTCCCCTGCAAACAGCAGAAGCCATGTGGTTTTTGTATAATCTGGAAATTTGGAAACTTTTTTTTAAAACCGAATGAAGATTGATTAGTCTGCCTGTGGTTGCCCAGAAACAATGTTGATAGTGTAAGCAGCCTTCGCACCATAAGAACCCATTCATTAAAAGAAAAAAAAATGTGTTTTTTTTTTCCTTTTTGACTTTATATCCTTGGAAAAAGCGGCTTTACTATCAGGGTAACTATCAGGGTTTCTTTTTCATCGCCTCATCGTAAATCTGACTGGGTCAGAATTCCTCTAACGATCTCCTGGTTAATTTGTGACCTGCCCATTCCTACGAATAAACTCTTTTTGCAGAGAAACCTGAAGCAGCCAGGAAGCAAGCATGTTTTTCCCAGCTCTGAGGGCTGCTAAATTAGATGATAAATTAGACGGGAAAGGGAGATCCTAAGAACTGTTGTTAACGAAGATCCCCTCCTGCTTTTTGAAAAGGTCAGGGTTTGACCTCTGCGTCTCGTGCCCGTTTCCAATCGCAGCGGCTATATTGTGCCAACCTGAAGTCTGCCTGAACCTCCTGTTACGTTCTACGTCCTTAATGGCCCGTCCTAAAATATTGTGGGGTGTTATTGCAAGGGGTTAAAAAGCTGCCACGCTTGAACCCAGGGGTGGCTGCATTGCTGTGGCAGGTGAAGCCAATTTGGCCTTAAATATGCAATCAGGTCCATGCAAAGGGGACACCACCCAGCACAACCATGTCAGATTAGGATTAGCTGGGCAGATCCCAACAGCGGTTCTCGACTGGGAGTTTGGAGATCTCGGGGAAGCAAGCAGGAGCGAAGGGTAACTCTGGTCCTGTGAAGAACGAGAGGTTCTTTAGCTATGCTTGCCACCGCGCGGCACCCATGCTGTGGAGTACGGCGCGCAGGCTGGGCGTCTGCTCCTGAACAGAAATACATGCAAACTTTGGAGAATCCGCAGGAGCTCAACAAGAATGTGAGAGGAGGGTTGGGAGCACCCGGCTGATGAGGAACACATGAAGGGACTGGGCTTGTTTAGTCTAGAGAAGAGCAGACCCGGGCAGCGCCGACCAGGTTTCCGATGCATGCTTGGTTGTTACAACAGGACCCCTGATCGATTTATTTGTCATGGCCGGCGGGTAGGGCTGCCAACCTTCCCGGATTGCCCAGGACTCTACCGGCGTTGGTGGTGACTTCCCAGTGATGACTGCAAGCAACCTGGGAGATTTTAATAGGATATTTTAAGAAAAAAAAAAATCTCCCGGAACAGCTTTGGTCAGAGTTGGCAACTCTACTGGTGGGAGAAGGGTAAGAAGCAATTAGCTTCATTTACAACAATAACGATTGAGGTTGGGCATTATAAAAAATTCGTTTTCTTTGGGGATAAAGCACTGAGACAGGCTCCCATGATGGAGGTTAGGTATTCTCCCTCACTGGAGGGTCCTCAAAAAGATTAGACAGGTTTCTTGGGCTTGGGCAGGTATCATTGATCCTGCCTCGGTGCAGCAGGGATTTAGGTGAGATGGCCTTGTGAAGTCCCTTCCAGCTCTGCATCTCTATAATCCAGGTAAGCTAAAGAAGCCACCCGAGAAACAAAGACCCCTCTCCAGGATGCACTATAAAGTATCCTGGGAAGTGGGGAACAGTCAACTGTCAGGCTTTTCTAGCTAAGGGTTAGCACAACACAGAGGTGCGTGGGGTGCCTATCCATGCTACATACATACACAGCTTCTCTTTGCCATATAGACACTGCCTTAGCATTAAGTGCAGGTTCCAGCTAGACATGAATTATCATGCCACGATAGCAGCTGCCTTGCTCCTTTTTCTAGTTGCATTGCAAGGAGACAGTGGGGCAGGTAACGGGTAAGCATCTAGGAAGCGGTGCCCAGCTGACCGCTGCCAGCCCAGCACCCAGACAGGAAGAGATGCACCGTGGGTTGAGGATCCCACCCTCCTTCCCACTCAGGGCTGGAGACAGGAAAAGAAGGAAGGCGGCAACTGTGAGTTGAGGTATCAAGAGCGGGGGAAAGGAGACGTTACCATGGATCTGGTATACCTGTGCAATATCTCTGCTTTGGGGTTGCGTGTTTCTCCTCCAGCCAGAGGCCTGGCCATCTCACCGGGCTAGCACGTGACAAGCCAACGGCCACAGAAGAGAGGAGGCAGGAGGCTGACAAGAAACCAGGGGAAAATCGCAAGCAAGGAATAGTTCAGATTCTTTCCCAAGCTGCAGGACAACCTCCATTCTCCTCCATTGGAGGTTCCTGAAATAGGTTAGATGGGTATTTCTTGGGCTTGGTTGGGTATTATTGATCCTGCCTTGGTGCAGCAGGGATTTAGGTGAGATGGCCTTGTGAGGTCCCTTCCAGCTCTGCATCTCTATAATCCAGGTAAGCTAAAGAAGCCACCTGAGGAACAAAGGAGAAGTTGGACTTGATGATCTGCTCAGGTCCCTTCCAACCCTGTCAACTATGAAACAACTATGAAACTTGGCTCTGAAGTGATTGGGGAGGTTTTTTTTCTAGACCCAGTGCTCAAAAACCCCCTCTGCTGTGAGTCTGCACAGAGACAGCTCTTAGGTCTGTGGTTCCCTGAGCCCAGCCCTCCGCTGGCACTACACAGGGCTTCACTGAAGGCAGGGGGACAGCTCTGAATTTACCCCGGGCTCTGGGTGCATAAACGTTTCAGACACGCACCGAAAGGAATGGTTTCCTGGGCTCTGAAGAGGCCCAACAGGGTATAAGGCATTTCTGAGTTGATTGGACAGGGTAACATATGTGCATCCCTGTCATAAAGAACAAATGGGATGCATGAATTGTTGTTGCCCTTGAGCGAGAGCAGATGAAGTGGTGCCTGTTTACTTCCTAAATTGCTGGACTATTTACTCTGCTGTGGAATAACAATACACAAGCCCCACCGCGCATTTTCCTTCGGATGTATTCACGTTCTTAGTATGAACATAGTTGAAACAGAGTTTAGGGGAGAGCTCGAACCGGGGCCGGACTTTGACCAGGTTTAAATTAAGAAGTTGGACCTTAATTTGCACTTAAATATTGTGTAGGTCAGACACGTGATTGTACTTAAGGCAACACATGGCTCTTTATGCCAGGAATGCAAGTTGCCTCGAAAAGGTGCTGGATTGATGGCTCTGGTGACAGCACGAATTCCTTATTCCTCTACAAACTTAGTCTGCAAAAGGAAGATTTTTACAATTTTTTCTCCGATGCCTGACGAAGGGTGTTTGTGCCTGAAAGCTTGCAATTAAAGAATTTTTTTGCACAAATTGTGTTGGTCTAACAAAAGATATCACCTCTGTCCACGAGCCCTGATCTAAGACACAGTGGTATTCAGCTTCTCCCAGAAATATGCATGGTGGGGAACGTATTTGCAGAGCTTACCTTTGGGCCCTCTGATGCATATATATTAATTCTCCACCACCTTGCAGAATCACTTCTACAAGGGTACGACCCACCCCCATAGCCAAATGCTCTGCTCATACCATCACTGGTACATCCGCGAGCTCTTTCTACAGAATCAATGTGGGGCGGTTTGGTTCCTTGGAGACCTTCCAAAGGCCCCGATTCAACCAAGCACTTCAGCATGTGCTTTGCCGAGGCCATAACATCCGGCACATACTGGTTCACGGAAATCTCTGCTAACCCAGATACTCAGTGCCTTATGCTCCTCTTTTTGAGCCATCCCTTTTGTCAAATCCAACACAAGCTCTAATTGTTCAAGGCTGTTGTGTACAAATACGCTCTTCTTTATGCCCACGCTGGAATGAACTGTGTAGGACTTGCTCTCTCTAATGAATGATGAAAACCGAGTCAACAGCGAGCACAAATAAGTCGTGCCAATCTGCTGTTAGGGACTGTATTTTCTTAGACATTTTCCAGTCCAGCTGTCAGGAAGTTTGTCATTACACCTTTGGCCCCACTTTCACAAGGAGAGGAAACCTGATCTGCACAGCTCTGTGCGAGCCCGTTCAGTCAGGCCCATTTGCAATCGGCTTATATTTTCCTGCATGCTCATTTGATAGCCAGGGCCTGTGTCAACCCTGACTTGGCCTCCCCACAGGCCTTGGTCTGGTGCAACATGCAGCTCCATTGCCAATTCACCACGTACTCAGGGTTGCATAGCCGGCATGACAGAAATGCAACAGGATGGACCCGACCAACAGCCCGCTGAAATCAGTGCAAGTTTTTCCACCGGCCTCAGCAGACTGTGTCAGGCTCCAGGCTCAGGAAGCTGGTTTTTTTGAGTGCACCAGAAACTTCAGATGCGAAGCAGGATGCTGATTGCTGCCTTTGCAGAGCAGATGGGTGGAAAGGTCCTGCCCTGAGCACTGTACAATTGACCCTGGAGATAAGAGACAGCAGCAAACAAGATGGGGAAAAATGACCTTGGCAGCCAGTGGTTTGGAGAGGGCCGAGTTTGGCATTAGAAAATAACTAGAGAGGACGAAACTGCCGCATCTGAAGCAGAAGTGTCCAAGAGTCTTGATATATGCCTGACCCCCAGCATTTTCACGTGCTCTGCAGGCATCTGCCTTTTGGTTGTGAAGCAAAGAATAGATGGCTTTATCATTTGGAAACCTAGGACTGAAGGGGCCCATGGGGCCATCCACGCCAGTCCCCTGCCTTCACTGTCAGCCATTTATCTAAGGAATCCTTCAGATCACAACTTCAAACCCTCACCCACAACTGCGAGGCCCCAAATTCAAAGCACCAACACCACCCTGTCGTCTCCTCTGGGTCAAAGACAGACGCACTGCTAAGGATGCCCCAGCACCCCCCTATAGTCTCCTCTCAATCAAAGGACTCGATGGCAGGGTAGCAGTTGGTTAATGCATGCTCAGGGGGTTGAGGCCACTGCCCCATGCAACCCCCCGCCATCCTCCTTGTGGGTCCTTTTCTGGGATGGAGGTTGTTGCCTGCTCTGGTCTCACGACTGCAACTGGAGGCAACAGTGAATGAGCGAGTCAATCTATAGCACGGGGCAAAGCTCTGGAGCACGAAGGACGTGAAGATGCTGAAGCCAGCTGAAAGCACCAGGGACGCCTGGGTTGGCAGAGTTACTTTGGATGCTGGGACTCACCCCTTTCTCTTTGGAAAGATATCTTTAATGACTCCCAAGTAGTCAGTCATCTGCACCTGGTCTGAAAGTCAGTCTTGTGCAAATGCATATTGCATGCCGGGTGCTTGCTCCCTGTCTGCTGACAAAGAAGAGCGCCTCTTACTATGTCGCCAGGGAGGGAAATGGCTGCTTGCATTTGATGTACAGCTTGGTGACCCAAAAGACTGCAAACTTTGCCTATGTGCAGTCACCAGGCAAGAGTTACAGAAAGGCTCTGCAGTCTCTCTCCAAAGCTTCCTGGCAGGCACCGAGTCTAAGGGGTGGGGAAGGAGGAGGGGAAAATAAAAAAAAATCTGAAAACACCCCTTCCCCTTTCAGAGGATCGCACTGGAAACAGCTCTGTCTGCCAGGCCCCGCAGTGCAGCCAGCCATGCAGCACTACACTGGGCAATCCAGGATCAACACACGACACCTCCCAATTTCTCACCAGGGCCAGTCGTATTATGGCCACAACTTAACACCCCCCGTGGCAGAAAGTTGCGGGGCTGACAGCCCTGCTCTGAGCTATTATTTCGACACCGGGCCTCCTGCAAAGGCCTGTGAGCGCCATGCAACAGGACGATCCTGCTGTTGTTCATATGCAAGTGAACTCTTGCCATTGAGGTGCTCAGAAAGGAAATGGACCCCACTTCATAAGGCGCAGCCCTCCAGACTTCTCGCACCCATCCGCCCCTGGACAGGGCACAAGGAACAGCTGCCCGACCACGCTGGAGTACCACTGCTGCCAATGATGGTTATTACCGAGGTGGCTGGAGCTTGAGCACCTGTGCGGACCTTTGTGGAGAGCAGGGGGAGGGCTGGACACTAAAGACATTGTGGGCAGGCAGCCCTGAGGTATGTTGCTCTCATCTCCCTAGAGCATCTGGGAAAGCCACCTCTTCTCCGACTTCCCAGCTTCTCCCCTCTCCAGTCCGTCTTTGGTTCTTGTTGCATGAGATGCCCCCCGAATTCCTCAGCCAGCTCCTTCTCATCAGCCCGCAGGTGTACGTACCAGCAATGCCTTACATAGCATTTTTAAATGTGAGATCTCAAAGCACCGTGCCAAGTTAGTCAATCCTGCTCTTCCAGATACAGACACTGAGATGCCACAAAGAACGAACTTGCCTGATGCAGCTCGGCTCTCTAGAGTCGCCTCCCTGTGCCCTGCCTGCTAGGCCACGATGCCGAAAGGAGACCAAATGGCACGTTTCCTGCCTACGTGATCACCATTGTTGCTCGTGGTGGAGCGGAGAGCAGCACCGGGAAGTGTTTGGCAGAAACGTTAACTAAGACAAGGCTGGTGTGTGGAGGATGTAGAAAAATAGGAGACAGTCCAGCGGAGGGCAACAGAAGTGGTTCAAGGGCTGGGGAACATGACTTATGAGGAAAGGCCGAGGGAACCGGGCTGATTTAGTCTGGAGAAGAGAAGACTAAAGTGGGATTTAACAGCAGCCTTCAACCCCTGCAGGGGGGCTGCAAAGAGGATGGAGCTGGACCATTCTCAGTGGGGGCAGATGACAGAACAAGAGCAATGGGCTCGAGTTGCAGCAAGGGAAGTTCAGGCTAGGTATTAGGAAGAATTTTCTCAGGAGGAGAGTAGTAAAGCACTGGAACAGGCTCCCCAGAAAGGTGGTGGACTCTCCATCCTTGGAGATTTTTAAGATCCGGGAAGACAGAGCCTCAGCTGGGATGATCTAGTTGGGGCTTTGAGCAGGGGGTTGGACTAGGTGTGACCTCCTGAGGTCCCTTCCAGCCCTCGTTTTCTATGTTTCTACATGCAAGCCACGAATGTACTGTTAATACCGTCCTCTTCTGGTCCCTCTCAAGACTGTCCAAAGCACATCCAACTCACCAGGCCTGGGAAAGCAACCTGCCAAAGCAGAGGCTCCTATGGGGTTTCGGGAGTGCTGTGTTGGCATATGGACTATATGCAACAGGGCATGAGCTGGCATGCCGACCCAGAGACAATGCACTGCAGTTAGTGGATGACAGGGGACAGCAGAGCACCTCACAAGGAAGCCCAGGGGAATCCCAGAAAATGAGGGTGGCAGGGACCTCAGGAGGTCACATCTAGTCTGACCCCCTGCTCCAAGCAGGACCCTCCCCAACTAAATCATCCCAGTCAAGGCTTTGTCTACCCAGGTCTTAAAAACCTCTAAGGATAGGAGGTAAACTTCAGGCAGTAGAAATTGTTAAGTGAGATGCATCCTGGGGTGGCGAAAAATGGACCCGTGCCCAGTCTCCAACATATGCTGCTGAATTAGTTGGTTTGAACTCGGAGCAATGCACCATACAGCACCAAATTAATCGCAGTAGCTGCAAGCAATAGTTAAGTTTTTTATTAACAATGAATTAGCCAACAAGATTTAAGCAGCTCTCAGCACTTTTAAGCATGTTGTCCTGGTAGAAAATGTTTCAGGCGCTGGAAAAGTTTTTCTCTGCACAGAGGCACATCAGGCTGGCTAAGGTAATGGGGAATGGCAATAGGTAAAAACCACAGAGGGTTGAGTCACTGTATTTATAGGAAAGGATTTGCTGTCAGTACTTGCAGAGCAATCCATCGAAGGCGGCAGCAAGCATGGCAAAAGGAATGAGTGGAGGGGGGAGCAGGGGGAGGGACGGGATAATGATAGGTAATTAGGATTAAGCTTTTCTTCTTACATGCAACTTCCAGGGAAATTTTAAGAACAAATCAGGGAAACACATGGGAGTTCAGAGAAGGTCCAGAGACAAGTTCTCTTTGCCCATGGCTTACCAAATAAAGTAGTTTTACAAAATCTATATTTAAGTTGAGACTTTGGGGGGCTAGCTTGGAACTGGGTGCCCAAATCCTCTAGGTATCAAAGTCTCTAAGGCAGCTTTGGAAAATATCAGCTGTTTTGTTTGCAAAAGGTGCCCTCTGGAGAAGATTGACTAGCTCAAGGTATTAGCAGTGCTGCTCCTGGTGAAGTCCTCCCCCTGGAAGTCACTAGTTTGCATCCAGCCCAGGTGAGCTGGGAGCACCTGACAAACACTTGACAGCTGATAGAAGTTAGTGGGTGACCCAGCTCATCAAGGACATTATAACCTCCTCAGACATGATTAGTAGGCTGAATAGAGCTGTCAGGACTGAATGGGTCTCTGGAGACTGGACGGCCCAAGGTCACCATGCAGATGCATCAGCCAGGAAGGTATTTAGTACCTGTATCTTTTTGGCACACAACATAGACCTTCCATCTCCAGCACCTTTCAGGCAGCAAGAAGCAAACCACTGACCAAAGAAGGTAGGGGTGGGCAGAGAAATTCATGTGTTATAGGGAAATCATGTGGATTAAAAACAATGGGAACTTTGAAATGATGTGGAAGGTAATTTTTAAAACCTGGGGCCTATACCCTCTATGATGGCCTCTACAAGGGCCACAAAGGTTTTGTAGAGGGGGGTTGGGACCTAGAGACTCTGTAACTTAGAAACAGACTGGACTCCATTTCGTTCACTTTAGTGAAGCCTTTAGCGGCTCTTTTCCCTCCAAGACACCTCACTTGCTGGCCCACAAAAAAAAATCAGTGCAGGCAAATGACCCCACAAAGGGACATCTCAGCTCCCCAAGGCACAGCGTGAAGCTGTGCCATGTCACAGCTGCGCCACGATCCCGCACTGGGACGCATCTTATAATGCACATATTCTTAAACGGGACAGGAGAGCCTTCTGTCATGGTTGGAGAAGGGGGAAGAGTCGCTTAGGAATCATCTCATGCATCAACACATCCCATCGCTCCCTCCTGGGGTTGACTCCTAATAGGGAAATTATTTGTAATGAGCTCTAAGCAGTTTGCTGCAGGTTTGTGCAGCTTGCATAACGCTCCCTTCCTCCTTGTTTGTGTCAGCAACAGCAAAGACCATCCCAGTCACTAAGGCAGCCAAAACTCTCTTTAATTGCTAATGAGGATGATCTCTCTGAGAAGATCAGGGGCTTTGAGATTATGCTTTCCTGGCTGGTGAAAAAGCCCTCCATGACTCTGATTCAGGAGGTATTTTTAGGTGCGTGGAATTCGCTTATCTTTGCCAAACCAAGGGCCCAAGCCAAGGCTGATTCAAGTCGATAATAAGACGCTTACTGATTTGAATAGGTTCTGGATCAGGCCCTAGGTGCACGCACAGCACTTAACTAGGCTGGTCCCAGGGTTTTCCATTGGGAAGGTTCTGGAGCAGAAAATGCAGTTTTGGCTAAATCAAATTCTTTTTGGGAGGGGGTGGGGGAGGCAGTTTCCCTTGATTCTCCCAGCCAGCTTTGATTGGGAAGAAATCAACATGAAATACTGAGTTTAGGGTGCCTTGGAGGAAAGCAGGGAAAGTCCATTTTGTGGAGCTGACCCCAAACCTTTGGGTCCTGAACAGGCTCGACGAAACACAGTGGTACATTTCCCTGGTGGTGCCTTGTCTTATGGTTTAGACACCCATTCCCTCCTACGGGTACAGCTCCTTGGAAGACTGCATCTCCAATAAACCCATGCAGACCAGGCTCTATACGGTGTGTCTCGGGAGGTACGGCCCAGCCAGGGAGCCTGCCCTATACACAAGAACAGGGAGCAGCACGCTCCTAAGCAATTCCCATAAGACACCAGAGAAACTGCATTTAATACTGAACAGACTTGAAACAAAGCTGGTGAGGTCAGCTGAGCCAACTGAAATGAAGCATTTCAAATTTGGGAACATGGGAATCAAAATAAAAGTCATCTGACCGAAATGTTTTGACGTGGCCATGCTGCAAGATGCTCAAAATATTTTTCATTCCATGAGACATGCTGAAGTTTCAACTTGTTGTCCTGATCTGCCCTGTCAGGCCAGGCCTCTCTTGGTCTACTACCTGGTGCCATATAAACCAGTACAGCCCGTTCCATGCTCAGGCTGTCGGCAACTAAACCAGTGCCCCCACCTGGGCTAGCCTGGGTGAGGGGGGCATGTGGACACCCAGCAGGACTAAAAACAAGACCTGTCAAAGGGTGGATGAGTTCCCCATGAGCCAACGGCCATCCATAGTGGGAGAGGCAATGGGCACCACCAAGTCACTTTGCCCAAAGAATCGCCAATAATGCACAGCATCGAAGGTGCCCCAAGAGTCACAATGGCCTTGGGACTAACTTGACTTGGCTCACCCCAATCTGGGTAGACGACAAAGTTTGTGGCGTCAGCATTTCCCATGAGATGGAAATTCAAAGTTTCCCTCTGCCTGATCAAACAGAAGCAAGACAGGCTCCTCTCGACTATCCATCATGCCCAGTCTTATAGCACAGCTGAGAAAGGGGGAGAAGGGAAGGGGCAAATGAAAGAAGGGCAGGCGGAAGACACTAAATCCTTGCTAGCTGGGGAGAGCATAGCAGGGTAGGGCAAAACATGTATCCTGTCTTAAGGGCCTTCTGCCAGGATAATATCCCAAGCAAGCAGACCTCATGCTAGAGAGCTCCCAGTCAGAAGGCAGGTCGCTCTTGGGGAAAGCAGGCCGAATACTCACTTTCCTGAAGGCCTGAGACTAGTACGACTCCATAGCAGGAGCCTGCATATGCAAGCCAGTTACGTGCCTGGGCGGGTGGGGTAACCAGGGTGTTTCAAGGATGTGATCCATGTTCAGGTCCCGGTCAGGCACCTGAGTTTCAGGTGTGGGCAGAATCCACATCTCTAGCAGAGCTCCTCGCCCACTACAAGGTCTTGGGGATCAATCCTGATCTCATTTACAGCACTGCCCTCCTCCGTCCCTGCTGAGAGCAAGGTCAGAAACAGGCCCCAAGACCACACTGGCACGGTTACTGCTCCCCGCGCCCTCTCCGTGGGCTGGTAGCAGGAAAGGAGAGCTGCTAGCTGATCGAGCAGGGAGGCAATCACCTCTTGCTCCCAACACAGGTGGTCCCTCCAACCAGGTCACGCTCCAGAGAACTGGCAGGGCAGCCCAAAGAGCGCGTGCTGCAGCCGTCTGCGCTGGGCTGGCTCCGGGATCAGCACAATATTTGACTTTCTGTTGCTGCCAGTCCTGCCTCCTTCATAAATCAGGAAGACGCGTCCCTCCCGAGCCTTCCCCACAGCCCCGAGAGCCGACACAACACGCTGCATTGTCAGGGCGGTGCACAAGTGGCAATTAACCCTGCCAGGATCTGCGTGGGGGGAGGAAAATATTATTAAAAATACACAGCCTGGCTGAGACGAGCAGTCTCAGTGTAGACTGGAGCTCAGCAAGGTACAAAGGCATGAAAGGGGACAAGTGCACACCCCGGTGTGGCCACGCAAATCATGGGATTGGCAATTCCTTAGAGACAAAGTACAGCTCCTGGCCAGTATGTTAGTGCCCTCCTCTCCCCTCCCAGCACCCCACAAGTGCTGGAAAGCTCTGATCCACATCCACGATCAACGCCTCTGTCTTGAGGCCTGCTGTTCACAAGACATCGCTGCTAATTATTTCAGAGGAGCTCATCTCCCTGCACGTGCCCAATGGATCCAACCCAAAGCCCAGCTAAATCAAGGGGGGGGTGGTCTTCTATTTGCATTAACCCAGGTGCCAGTCTCACTTCTTTGTTCTAGGAGTTTAGGTCTCATGGCTTAATTCTGGCTTAGAAAAAACAGAAAGAAAAAGAAAAATCTCTGTAACTAGCCCCAGTCTTAGTGAGGGGTGAAGGCGACTGGTGCAATAGCTAATTCTGGATGAAACGTACTTTGAAACCCTGCTTATAAATTCCCAGTTCAGCACAAAGAGCGCACCATCAGGTCTTACAGTGAAATGTGTGAACTGGAATACACAGCACAATGTGGTATTTACAGTGCCGGTTTTTACCTGGGGACCCAAAGTTTGTGGACTGTGGCAAGGCAGGGCCGTACATCTGGAAAGCGTCAGATTTAATGCCCGAAGCCATCAGCACAGGTCAGCTAAAAGTACATGTTTGCTTCCAGCGGCAGCTGTGCAAACTCCCTACTGCCTTGGTTCAGCGGGGCTTATGCAAAGATCCCGCAGACAGTGCCCCCTTTGTGAGGCCAGCGCTCGGCTGATCCCTCGCAATTCCAGCCCTGGTTTCAAAAGGAGCGGGCCGAACGCAGCACCCCCGCCACCAACAGCTGTAGCTCGGCGGCTGTGTGAGGCACCATTCATTTTGCAGGGAAAAGGAAAACATCGTAATTTAGGGTCACACGTCCCTCACCTGTCAATCAGACCCAGCCTGCCATTTTTACAGCATGTCACGTTGGTGAGAGAACAAGCGACACACCTTTCCAGAGGGCCTGCCCCGAACCGGCTAGCCCAGGCAGGGCTTGCCGGAGCTTTGAGCCCTGTGCTTCGATGTACCCCCAGACCTTTGTGCAGTAAAAATATTGCCTGGAGGGGCTTTGCCTAGCTTGCTCTGTTTGGCATTGCTTTTCATCATTGTTTCACCACCTCCAGCAGACACGGAGCCCCCCAACAACAACAAAAAAAAACTGGCAAAGGAATACGTTTCCAACATTCGTCCTTCCCCTAATGGGTTCCAGGGCACACTCCAAGGCTTCTCCTCCTGGGGTTTGCTTGTGCGAGACCAATCTGTCTCACATCTGTCTCAGGAGCATTAAACGCAGCTGCCCTCCCTTCCCCTCCGCCCCCTGGATGCATAGCTATGGAAGAAACCCCCAGCGCTGCAACCAGAATGGCCAGCAAATCCAGTGCTCTCCCCAGATCCAGCACTGAGGATGCGCACATGCCCTCTGCCATAGTGCCCAGCTGGAGAGGTGAAGAGGTGGGACACAACTAGAATAAACCACACACGCGGGGATTATCCTGCAGGCCCTCACCAGGGACAAGCGGGCTTCAGTAGGTCCTCAATGCCTCAAACCGTCTCCCCACAAGCTCTGGGGAGGCTTAGCTCTGGCTTAACTCAGCCTGTAGTGACTTGTATATCCTCAGCATTTATTCCAGCACTTTGACTCTTCCATGCTACCTATGCCATCATCCCAGGGCTGTCCCATAGACGGGGTGGTCCTTCTTGGTGGGGTGAGGCATGCTGTGAGAACAGCCAGGCTGCCACCCGGCACCACCAGTCCAACAGAGAAATATTGCTATGTTAACTTAAGCCAACTTTTCCAGCCTCTCCCTAGTGAAACGCTTTAGCCGGAGCTTGGTGGAGAAGTTTCAGCCAGGTGTCGGAGCACAAGCTGTTCATCCTGATCCCCAGAGAGGTTGGGGGAAACCTGCCAGTCCAGGCATGATTTCTCACTCGCTTTACGCCAGTCAAATCCACTGGCTTCAGCGATTCTGAGTTGCTCTTACTTTACACCGAGATCAAATCGGTCCCATTTACTTAGCCCAACAAGCCAAAAAAAGTAGCTAGCCATGTACCATCCACTCATATTACTAAGCCTCAGGGGCAGATTTGGTGGCTCGCTCCCTCCCCACCTCCCAGCTTCATGTTACGTTGGGGGAACGGACTCAATAACTCTGCCCCTTTCTGGGCCTGTGCCTCTAACATAAATGGGATTTCCCAACTCAGTGGGTGCTCCATTGGGTCCAAAGAGCAATTTCACAGCCTGAGCCACTGCTCTGTAAAGTCAGTGAGAGCCTTTCCAGCCACCTGACTACATTTTAGGTCAGGTCTGGGGTATGTAGCACCACGTCGAGCATCCACAGTGCAGAGTCCTGCCAGTTCAGTCCCAAAGGGGGACGTCACAGGGACGCTGGTCCCGGCCCCTCTCAGGATAGTCACAAAAGTTTCCCCAAACTTCTGCTTTGGTAGCATCACAGTTGCTTCCATGGGCAATGCCCTCAGCCTTTCAGTCAAGTCACTGCATTGCCATTAATATCACACAGTTGGGCAGCTTGGAAGGAAAAGGAGAGTACTAAATCCCAATGATCAATCATCTGTTGTACCGACAGTGTCTTTATGAGAGTTGTTTTCACTGGAAATATACACCCACTAACTGCTCACATTCCTTGTTTTTCCAGTCATTTCCATTGTAAGAGCCATTAGTTACTGTATAATGGGAATTTAAAGGTGAAAACCTACTGTGGCCTGCCATAAAAGATAGATTAACTTATCTGCTTTAACAAGGGCCTACTTGAAACCATGTCGAAAATGTTGTTCAAGCTTAAATTTTGCAAGGCAAGTCATTACGTTTCTTGTTATTTTTCTATTAAAGAAATATTAGGGCAAGCAGGGGTGGTATGTGGGTTGAGGATTGGATGCCCAAGAGGGCTGCAAATGAGACATGGAGCTTTTCATTTTCACATCAATTCAAGCCCATGCTATCCAGCACTTTCTCAGTCCCGGTCCCGGCGGAGAGACAGCCACATCTCACAACCTACAACAGTTAGGACTTTGTTGGCAGCCCTCAGCAAACAGCCAATGGGTCTTAGCGGATAATAGCCATGAATTTACCCCTAGACATGCTCTCTGAGATTTGGGCACAGTGGCTGGGCTAGCTGCTATAACAGGCATTGTGGTCTCCTAGGTCGTCCCTGCTCCACAGGCAGAGGGCTTTAAGAGTATCCCGGTACTAGGTTTAAAGTCTCTCCCTTCCTTTGCTTTTTGGAAGGAACAGAACAAATCACTAGGGCTCCCAATGACATGAAACCAGTTGCTGGGCAGCTGTGGCCAAACGGATGCAGCGCAGCACAGGCAAGTCTGACCAGACTGCTGAGAAACGATGAATTGGGTTAAACGACGAGGAATGGGAACTCCACCTCTGGGCAACATTCAGCAATCTGGAAGAACCGAGCTAGTTATGCTCTGCCCGTGCAGACCAACCCTCACAAAACCAGGACACCAAGTTGTAGAGCCTGAGCTGATGAAGACACACCTTTTACTAGGATATCGAGACTCTCTCTAGTTAAGAAGAAGATAGCTTTCAAGTACTGGTTTACCCATGAAAGTACACAAATCCTTTTCTCCTTGCTAGTTGGTTTTAGTCCATGCATCACCATCTCTTCTTGCTGTTCCACAGTGCGAGACCGGTCCCAGGCAATCCAAGATGTTTGGTCATTCATTCAAGCTTTTGTCCAGTAGCTCAAAGTTGGTAACTATAAGGCACCTGGAAAAAAAAAAAATTACCATCAGGTATCACAAGACAAAATAGGTCATAAATCAAAGATAAGAGAAATATTGACTAAATGAGCTAGCTAGGAATATACCTTATTGTCTTTAAGACCCGGTGATTTGTCAAGTTCAAGATTGTCAACCTTGAAGATCTTCATGATGCTTTCAATGAAGAGGCACCCACGATCGTGCCTTGAGAAAGAAAAACTAAATCCACTTCGGCTTCTATTTAGTTTACTAGGTTTATTCTTCCAGTCATTGCATTTTTCAGATATTTTAAAAAGGTGACGATTTGGAGACGAATCGCCATTGCAAATGATTTGCCATATGACAGACATTTCATGTTGTCAAGGTAATTGTTGGCGTGTTCCTTGCATCACTTGTTTTTCTTTGAACAGTCCTAGAACAGGCACTTCCTTCCCCTTTGCGATATGTCCCCCTTGCTTGTCACAAAATGAAGTAAGCTAAAAAAAACACAAGTAGGACACTCAGAATATGGCTATGAATCAGGCAGTGTAAACAGTCTTGTATGCAGTCATCCAGGATAAGCCATGCTCCTTCTGGACAGAGAGGAAGGAGAAAGACGGCTGGTACTAGGTCAAACTGCTTTCATCCGATCAGCATTGCCCTCCTGAATTCATCACTTCTCCTTTAGGACTCGACTTCCAAGAACATGCATGCTACTCTGCACTATTTAATCATGGCATTTTTAGGAGATGGGTTTCCCCTATAACTGCATGCATCTAACCAGTGGTTCATTTACATAATAAAAGGTAATGCTACAAGACAAAATGAACAATTTAAAAAAAAAAAAAAAAAAAGACTCCTTGATCCTCCCCACCCCTAGTTAGATAACTTAATTGAGCAAGTTACTTAATCTTTTCAAGTTTTTATTGTAAGTGGACTCATTCGATTCCAGTTTATCAAATGCTTTTTTTTATGACCGGATGTTTCTCATGCCTACATTGAAGTCTTCGGTAATAAAAAGGAAAGTATGGCCTGGGGCAGGTTGGCACTGAATCCATTTCAGATAAAAATTCAACACCCATTCCAAATGCATCTAGTTTTTAGGAAACACATAGACTCGTTCAAGGGTGCTGTGTGGCAGTTCTCATTAACGGTCCCCAAATTCCTCCTGTTGCCTTGAGAATGGATCAGAACCGCACGAGGTCTGTGGCAACGACTGTTACCTTTTATGAGGAACGTGAGAATGTGCTTTTGCACATCTTTCCAGATGAAGAGCAATAAGCAGCAACAGAAATGGCCTCTTAATTCAGTGCCCATTTCAGACTAGGCAAAAAACTCCAAAAAAGGAAGAGTCAGAGTGGAGGGGAAAGTAAAGTAACCATGTGGCTGGGCATTTGGCAAAGCAAGAACTAAGTTCAACTCCATCACCAACTGGTAGCAAGTGCCATTAGTTGGTAGATGTTTTTATTTGCTACCTGTTTGGTGGAGTATGTAAGGCAAGCTGGCAAGCCAATATCTACCTCCCATAACTCTTGAGTGCTTCCTGGCTGCCTTAGCAGACAGGCCCCAAACTGGGTACAAGCTGGAATAAGTTTGCTTTTAAAAAATGGGGCCTGATTTACAGCTAATTGGAGTCAACAAGAGTCTTTGTGCAGACTCCCAGGGGCTTTGGATCAGATGCATAAGTTCTCCAGGTCAGAGGCTCATTGGGAAAGAGATGACATGCAGACGCAGATGCAGCCCTTGTCTGGGCTGTGCCTGTAATGGAGGACTTCACCCAGCAGGCAGGTCTTTCCAGCCATTTAGGACTAGAGACTCTAAGGCACGTGGGTGCCTCCTATTGCCCTAGTATCCAAATGCCGATGATCCTCACCCCGCACAGGAGGAAGGGACGCGGGAGGGAGAATGGAGGCAGGCGGCTCTCAGCCAAGGTCACGTGGGAAATCTGTGGCAGAACCGAAAATGTACCCAGCTCTCCCAAGCCCTAAAATACTGTTCTAACCACCAGAGTATTTTCCCCCAAGAACAAAACAGCTCCTTCTCCTATGCTGCCCATCACTCAGGCAGAACTGCAGGAGTTTTTCTTTGCCTTCTGGACTGGCTCGATGCTGTTACTCAAATCCTGCCATGGCTCCCACAACGCCCTGGCTTGGTGTGAGAGCAACTGCCTTCAGGTTGCATAAAACTCCCTGCAAATGGGCAGGACAGCAGTGCAGAAATCTAAAACACATGCCTGTACTCACAGGCAAGCGAAAAAGGGGCTGATTTTTCCAAGAAAAACTTTTCCATGTAAAAGAATTCATCATCTCCCTCTCGACTGTCATGGTTAAAAAGATGGCCTTGCAAGCCTGAAATTTAAGCTCTTATCGGCATTTTGCAGCTCATGATTTATGAATGGTTTTGCCGGAGATTATTCTCCAAGATTACAGCGCGGCAGTTCTGACAGACAAGCGGAGGAAATTTTACTGGATAACTGGCAGGTCCTGCACTGGCCCAGAGACTTCACAAGGCGTATTTTGACTCAGCTATGTAACAGTATACGGGTCTGCAGTAAATACTGATTGCGCTCAATTGGCAATCATAGATTCTGCCTGTAGAGCCAGATACAAGTCAAAAGATGTCTGTCCCTGGATTTTGTTGGGATTTGCATCAGGCGCTTACTCAGAAATCCCTCTTAGTTTTTCCCCTTTCCCCTCCCCTCATCCTCATCTTCTTGGCTGCAGAATGAACTGTGCCGACTGGGCCTTTTTTTCTGACATTTGATTGCAGTCTCCCCTTTTTGAATGTTAAGGAGGTTATTTAAAGAGAAACGGCGTTTTCTAAAAGAACAGTGCCTTGCGCGTTGTCTTTCGGCATCTTTATTGTACGGCATGTTAAAGCCATGTCGCTGGAAGAGGGTGTTTCTTAGCGATTTTCTGCGTTGGGGACTACTGACCCAAATAACAGGCAGCATTACCTTCATTCCCACTTTTGGCCAGAAACTTTGCAAACTACAGCAAAACAGCATTGCCTCGGTCCAAGTGGATGCTTGCACTTTCAGATGCCCAAGGGAAAGACAGTCCATCCGGTAGCCCTGGGCAGTCAGAGGATGGCTGCTGGTCTCCTGGGGAGGTCAGCTCCCTGCCTGCCAAGAGGGCTCTTTCAGGAACAAGTATATATTTTATTTTGCTTCCTTTTGGATTGTGGACTCTGATTGACCAAACAGCCAAGACTTGAACACCTTGCCTTGAAAGAATTTCCTTTTATGGGGCGGTCTGAAAGCACATCAACAAGCCTCTTCATGAAAGGAGGACATTTTTGTACTCCATCAAAAAGCATTCCTGCTTTTGAATTGAGCTCTGCCCAGCAAAAGGCTTTATTGCTACATGTCTTCCAGGCAAGGCACTACAGGCCTGGCTCTCCATCGGTCTGCAAGTTATGCAAGTGTCTAGGAACAGCAATTCCTGCATCTGGCCCCAAAGGGACCCCCCAGGTGTCCCTTTTAATCCTACCATTTGCACTAGTGCAGAATGAGTCTTAAAAAGCCACTATTGCCATTAAGGAGCCATTCACACACATCTTGCACCAGGTCTGTAAAGCCACGTGATGCTCAGCAATGCAGAATCAATCCCAAAACATCCTGTGATCCTCTTCCCATCCAAAGCTCTTTGTTTGCATTCTGTGCCCTAGCCTGGCCGATAGCTCAGACCTACAGCACCTTCACATGCAATGCACAGAAAAACATCAAAAGAGTCAGAGAGAAAGGCTCCCCGTTTCCAAAGGGAAATGGAGAACTCTACATCCAAGCATGGCTTAAGTCGTTTTTACTGGGACTAGCTATGCTGTGGGTGTTCCCAAAGGATCAGGTTTAATGGTGAACCATAATGGAAATTCCTGACATTCTTAACATTTTGCCACCCAATCTGTTTCAGAAAGAGTCCCGAGGTGTTTGTATCGGTTCTTTTTCTTTCCTAACTATTTATCTTTCAAGCCTGGCAGTGGGGAAGGAAACTTTGCACGTGATATCGACTTTCTGCCATGGAAGTGGGGCCACCGGCTCTCCATACAATAAAAAAGGTGGAGAAATGAGACAGGATCTAAGTGCTCAGGAGCTGGTTTTGCAGAAAGGCAAGGCATGCAAATATGCACATGCAACTCTGTGATAGTCACAGGGATCACTCACAAATAAGCGTTTGCTCAGGCAGTCACCTGTTACAGACCACATACTTTGCCACGTCCAGCTTTTAAATGCAGCGCAAAAGGAAGACGGTGGGGCAGGCAGGCAAAGAAGCTAATCGACTGGCCACCTACATGTCAAATGTGAAGGTGCCAAAGGCCTGTCTGACTATAACGACCCATCGGGCTAGCATGGCTAAAGACTACCATTGCAGCAAGCTGGGGATAATACCACAGTAAGCTGCGCAGCCCAAATGACCAGGTCCCTCTTTACAACAGGGAGCAGCTTTGCACTTGTGCCTTCTGGAGTATGGCAGGACACCTTCAGCCTCCTCCCACTGTGCCATCAACACCTACTTACATCATACAAGATATCTTTCACGTGCTGGTTCAACAGGCACCAGCAAGCATTTTCTCTCCTATGTGCCCAAGCAGTCCCATCCCTAGCCTTTTAAAAGCCAGGTATCCAGGTTGTAGCCATATTGGTCTAGAGGAAAAGGCAATCAGGACTCGTAGTAGAGATGAGATCTTCTATTAGACAAACAAGTTTTTTGCAACCCCCCCCCCAAACTTCAATGGCAAGCTTTTGGGCACAAACACCCTTCATCAGGCATTGGAGAAAAGTTTGTGAGAGTTCTTCTGGGTAGAAATGAAAGTTCATATTTCATAGGATTTCACAGAGGAGTCAATAGATGGAAAAAAATTGTATCATCGCAGATCCTCACAGGAGGTGAGAGGCTTCATACCAGCTATGAACAGACTGCCCAGAGGAGTTTTCCATCTATTGACTCCTCTGTGAAATCCTATGAAATATGAACTTTCATTTCTACCCAGGAGAACTTTTACAATCTTTGCTCCAATGCCTGATGAAGGGTGTTTGTGCCCGAAAGCTTGCAATGAAAGAATTTGTTTTGCAGAAATCGTGTTGATCTAATAAAAGATATCCTCTCTACTACAAGACCTGATTGCCAGGCCCTTTAAACAGAGATTTTCAAAGCTGCCTACAGAGAATACAGATGCCCAATTTCCATAGCTTTTTAATGGCAGTTGAATATCCAAATTCCTTAGGCAGTGCTGGAAGATCTGAGCCTTGGGATCTCATCCAGGATGAGAGATGCCTACATGTGGCTCCTTTGCATGGCTCATCCAGCTGTGTTTCCACCCCACACGTTTTACAAACCTCTTGTGGAGCAACTTCGAGTCAGCTCATTGTAAAGCTTCACAGAGGAGAATCAGCGGAAGAGCTTTGCATTGTAGGCGCTAAGGTGGCGTGGTATAAGAGGGTGTGGGGCGCCATCCTAGCAAAGGGATGGCAAAGGCTTCAACACACATACTCTTCAGATCTCACATGGATCCTCAGTGTTTTATTCCAAGAAACAGCTTCTGGTGCACCTGCAGAGTAACACTCAGATACACTGGTGATGCCTTTTGCCTCCAACTTCTAGCTCCTCCAGTTCTGCAGGCACAACGGAGGGCAGACACTAGCCTAACAAACAGCTTGTCGCACACGGGGCTGAGATGAGAGTCCAGCCCACAGCCCTCTCAAAGGCAGTCATTCCCCCTCTCTGCAAGAGATATGGGGGGGAGGCTACAGAAACATTAGATGAGGCGTCAGCCACCTCTCGTTCCTAAAAAATGTAGCTTAGTTCCAAAGCTGCAATCAGGCAAACAACTAGGTACTTGCCATGAACCCAAACTTCCCTGCCAAGGAGTGACAGCTCGGTACCAAGCGCTGGTCTTTGTTGCCTCCCAGTGCTATTCGCCAGCCACTGCCCATGCTGGAGCTGGTTGCCTCGCTCAGGCGCTTCCCTTCTTTCATCAGCCCAGCCCGGCAGCCAGCAAACACTCTTCCTCCCCAGCAGCTCCACCAGTCTTGGAAAGCCATTTCTCAGGATTACATTCGAGCGGCCCCATGTGCGCTCTGAATCCACTGAGGTTTACAAGTGTCGCAGCTAGGTTGCCACAAATAGCACGGATCAGGGTTGGGGCTTCACTGCCGAGAGAGACATGTTGCCCACAGACACAGGAGTCCTGACTCTTGCCAAGTGCTCCCCAATGTCTTTCCTGTTTGTGGAAGACAGGGCAAACCTTGGTTTTTAAAGGATTGCTGGAAAGACCCACACACAGCCGTACGTGGGACTCACTAGCCCTTTCGGGGCCATCATTTCCTCTGCCACTGGAGACGGGGAGCCCGGTGCAGCTGAGAGCTGCTCCTTCCTATCTCACAGCTTCCTACCTTCGCTGCTTGGCAGATTCTCGCTTCCTCACCTCGGTTGTCTGCCTCCATCTCTACCTGCCACCCCTCTGCCTGGGCTGCAGCCCTCTCATCACAGCTGTTTTGAATTGGCTGCTTGATGACCACAGCTGGGGAGGCAATCAGGCTCTGCAGGAAACCTTCCCAGGGTGCTGACCAGACCCTCAGGTGCAATGTGCTCCACTGACTTAACCGAAGCTATGACCAGTTGCACCAACCCTTAGGTGAATACATAAGATGCATTTGAAAAGTGCATGCCTGAGGGCACCTTTCAGACCCTGGGCCAGCCGGCTCTCACACAAAGGGACTGATTATGAGGGGTACTGCGTCCCAGCAGCTCCCAGTGAAATGCAGGTCCTCAGCACTTCTCTGTGAACCATGCCAGTGAAGGAAAGCAACAGGAGGGGCAGGGAGTGGATATTTTGCAATGACTAGCTTAGCAAACGCTGCTCAACGTACATCTCTAACAGAGGCTGAAATTACAGTTCTGCCCAGTCTGACAAATGCGGATTTTCTGGGAGTTTGCTGGCGTGGGGCTGTGCGTTATTATTATTATTTTGTCTTCTAGTTCCCTACTCATTTTGGCCTCTCTCTTTGAGGCACCGATGGGAGAGAAGGCTGGCAGGCTGCAGTGCGTCTCCCTAGGCTGCTCCATGCACCTGCTCATCTGTGCTCGGCTACTTTGAAAACTTCCCTGCGCACTTTTCCTTCTTCTGGGTTCAACCGTACAAATCAGGGCCTCATTCCCCTTACTCCTTCCCGCTTTGCAAGCCAAAAATCAGACATGTATTGTTCCTAAGTGACAGCTACCTCAAGCAAAACAGAAATCCTGGAGTCAGCGAACACTTCCTTAGGTGCGCATGACAATTTGTCTCTAGCTGTACTTCATCATTATAATGGCTGGAGCTGTAAAATCTCTCCCTCTATGTTTAGGTCTGGTTACATCTATGCACTCACATGTGCATCTCTGAGTCAGACCCGGGAACCCTTTATGAGTCAGTGGGCACGGCTACACGAGATGCCACGTTGCTGTAATGACCAGCGGGCACTACCCGTGACACCGCTGCTACCGCGCAGTGGCCAGAAACGACCCGCTGCGACTGCACGGTACCCGCAGTACTGAATGTGCAGTTGTGGGCAAGCGTAGACGTGCCCAGTATGAATACTGAATAAAGATCTGAGGACTTGACGTCGGCGGAAGTTTGCCTGAGTAAGGAGCAGTTTGCATTGTATCGTATTTTGGAGGTCAGGAAGAACCCTCTCCTATTCAGATACACAGAGCTTAACCCGGTGGGCCCCGGTTTGGTCAGTTGAATAATGAATAAGCATTGCATTTGCATGCTGGCACATCACGTACAAATACACACGGGGTTTGAATGGGTTGCTTGAGGTGAGGCAGGTGGCACCACCTACAATTGTGATTGCTCAACACTTTCCATGATACAATCCAGTTATGTGCTGCTATCAACTGTGCCAGAAATAAAACATTAGGGCAGAAATTTTCCACACTGGGTGTCTGCCTTCTTTATCTCCAAGGTGAGATGATGGAGGATGCTCGTCTTCCTTTCCCCTTTGTCCATAGCCCCCTCCAAAGCCCTACATGCCATCTATGCTGACCCTACAAGCTCTGCTACATTTCAGGACCTGAGGTCAAGCCTGGCCTTTTTTGCCTCCTAGCCCACCCCCTTCCTGCAGGATGTCTGAAACCACCTAGGTACCGCCACTGAGTTCTGCAAGGGCTGGAGGTTGCCAGTCAGCATCCCACAGCTGCCTGTTCATGACTTTTGGCCCTTCTGTACCCCACTGCCTGCATCTTCCAGCCAGCCCTAGCGCCAAGCACAGAAGGAGAAACACGTCCGCAGTTTGATTCCCAAAAGGCCTTGCTTGAGGAACAGGAGGCGCAGATGTGCAGCAGCTGCAAAGTCAAGTACAGCAAAGGAGCAGTTGGCTCAGGCTGCTTGGGAGTGCCTCTCAAGATCCTTCCTAAATATCAGTGGGGACAAAGAATGTCCCGATTAAAATAATGAACCTCCAGGTGAAAAAGGGAGTGCAGCAGGCACAATTGCACAGCAAGGGACCAGACTCCCTTAATGGTCTGATTGGCACCAGGCACAGACGGATAATGCTATCAGCCAGCATCAACCCATGCAGGAAGACAGCTTTGCACAGGAGCCTGCCTGCTCTGACAGGTAGAGCCTCACCAGTTCAAGAAGGGGCGTATAGCATGTCCCCCACCCCGGATAAACAGCTGGATAGTCCTAAGTTCACAATGTTAACTTGCTGGTGGATCCTAGGACTCTCTAGGTGGAAAGCCAGGGCCTAATTTATGGGAATTGTGACCTTCAGTCCCCCTTTGACATTTGCAGATCAGCTGTATTCTGCGGGAGACATGAAGGCTCTTATAGTCAAAGGCTTTAAATCAGTCTGCACTACCAGCTCATTAGCTGGGTTTGACGAACGGGTCAGAGGTAATAATGCACTGAGGTTTTTGTGTGGGCTGCTTGCTGGCTGTTTGACATTTATAAACCAGCTACATTTTTCTGCCTGGCTCAGTGCATACAGATCACTTCAGTTGATCTGTGTAAGGCACTTCATTGCAGCCAAGGATGGCTTTGGGCATCTGTGGCCTTTCCTTTGACCTGAACTTGAATAAACCTAATTGCATACGGTTTTACTGACAGCCAAGTTCCTTTCACACCCCACAAAGTGACCAGCTCCCTTAGGGAAAGGAGATGTTTGCAGGGTAATTGCTGCTTGGAGGGGCCAAACTCCGGCTCTGAGCAGTGTTTTCACTCCACTAATGTCACTCCTCGCTCAGGAGGGCTAAGTGTTTAAAGGTGTCTGAAAATGCCAAGAGGCACCTGGCAGGATTTTCAAAAGCACCTCGGTACCTAGCCCTGTTGCTTTCCAAGATTAGGCACCAAAATACAGTAAAAAAAAATCTGGCCCCGAGGCACGACTCAGTAAGAATAAGGATGGCAGGTTTGGCCCTCGGCTAGGAATAATGCAAAGCCACAGTGTATTAAAAACACATTATGCAAACCCCTCCAGGAGGCAGCAAGACAGGTCCCTGGCTACCAGGCCAGACTGAGAGAGTTCATGCTACGTGGCTTCTCTCTTTCTGCTCTGTTCGCCTCTTGTGCCCCCCGGCACGTTCCCCACAGGGTCAGGAGCTCAGATGATCCTCCGCAGGAAAACAAACCCACCCACGGCCTTTTGTGCACCCTTGCTGTGGGTTGCCCGCGGCCGTATTCTGCACCCTATCCTCAACTGGCCTTTCCCGCGGGAGCCGACCTGCTCTTTGGGAAAGGGCAGATCTGAGGAAGGGGAACTACCCAGGGCTGATGAATGAGAAGGGGGACAGATACCTGGGGAGCCCCTGTCTCTCCCACACCCTGGAGGCTGCCAACCGGAGGGGAACAGTGGGAAAACCCTGGTTCGACCCAGTCCCGTCTCCCTTTCAGCATTCACTCTCTGCCACGGCGTGAGAGGAGTCAGGGCGTAAGAACGGAAGAATTGCCATGTACCGGGTCAGACCAGAGGTCCATCTTGCCCAACCTCCTGGGTCACACGGTGGCAACGGGCGGATGCTGAAAGCAAGAGCGAACTGGGGTTTTTTCCCCACCGTTCTGTTCCTCTCTTGCAACCTCCAGCATTTAAAGTCCAGGACGCCCTGATTTAGGGGCCTTTCTCTGTACTGGGGAGCACGGTCCTCTGCACGGGATCTCTCGAGTGCATCTTAACAACGCTTCATGGGAGCAGAGCGTGGGCTGCTGTGGTCCCCCTGCTTCCCCGTGGCACCTTCGGGTGGGAGGGCTGCCTTGTTGTGGCAGGTCGTCTTATGGCGATGGACTGGATGGGATGGTTTGGAGGGGCTGCCAGGGGGTTGGACTAGACACCTCCGGAGGTCCCACGCCTTTCCGAGAATGGGGCCCAGGCCCGCGCAAGACGGCCGCAGGCCAGGGGCCGCCGGCCCCGGGAGCCGAGTCGCAGGCAGGCAGGGGAAGGAGGGAGAAAAACACATTCCCTGGCCGGGAAGCCGCTGCAAACTTTCAGCCAGGGACCAGCTCGGGGCTGGGGTCGGGGGAAGGGAGGGAAGCAGGGGGAGGGAGCTGCCGGCTCTCCACCCACCCGGCGGCC
>NW_017728921.1:6074139-6090680 GCF_001723895.1 Crocodylus porosus
GCGCCGCGCCTGCTCTCTGCTTCCCCCACGGGCCGCGGGGGCTCGGCCGCCGGGTGCGCTGCCCGCGCCGCCCCCCAGACATGGTGGGGCACCTGCACCTGCAGGGCATGGATGACAGCCTCAAGGACAAGAGCCGCGACGGCTTGCTGGACAGTCCCGACTCGGGGCTGCCCCCCAGCCCCAGCCCTCCCTTCTACTCCCTGTCTCCGGGGCTGGCTGGACCGGGCACCGACCAGCTGGGCCATGGGCACAGGAAGGAGGCTAAGGAAGGCCGAGTGGTAAGAGCTGATCTCAGCGTGCTGGCCCCTCGCCGCCGCATGCCCAGGGCGCCGGGCTGCCCAGCCGGGGCGGGCATCTCGCCCTGGGCTCCGGGACTTCCCAGGCACGGGGCGCAAGAGAGTTAGGAGCCTGTGTTTTAGGAAGCAAAGACCCAGGGCGGGAGGAAGGCAGACGTTGAGGGGGCATCAGAGGTTGGCGGAGGATAGAGAACAGAGAGGGGCCCAGATCAGCTCCCCCGCCCCCCCGGATTCAAGCCACCGAGGGGGCTGGAAGTCCAAACCTGGCTCCGGGTTTTGCGAGGCCGAGCGGCCTGCGGGAAGGAAGGAGAATCCCCTGCCCAGGGATTATCTTCGGTCATGCGAGATGGGTACCAGAGAGCCTAGAAGGGGGGAAGAAGAGAGCAGAAGTTGCCCCCCGAGCTCTGAATGCATCGCGTCTTCCTGCACGCAGCTCCAGGCCAGACCTGGAAACGCTGCTTCAGCTGGAAGAGGGGGAACAGCCCGCCGGCTCGTTCCTTGCTGTACGCGGAGGATCCCGAGGGCAGGGTCTTGGCACCGGTCGGAGTATCAGATACAGCCCAGTCCAGGGGCTATTTTGGTACACGCAGGGCCCCAATCTGTTCCCAACGGTGAACTCGGGGGCCGTCTGGATGGCAGGCAGGGGATAAATCCTCCGAAGGGCGTGAGAATGAAAACATGGGAGAAACACGCTCTAATTTTCAGTGTAAAGGAAGAAATAAGCAGTCAGCCCAGGTGCTAACCGGCCTGTCCAGTCGACAGCGTTCAAGGCAGGTTACTGTCACGCGCAGCCTGTGACGCGGGCCGTCACCGCAAGTCGACCTGCCCCGTCTACCGTCTCTTCGGCTGGGCTGAAACCGTTTCGTTCCACATTTGTCCGATTCCTTGCGAATACGAAGCAACTCTGCTGCAGACCTTTTTGCCAAACAGTACGTTATTCAGGCCAGACATCTGTCGGAGAGGTTGGGATGGAGACAGGATTTGGAAATGTTAATATTCTTTTCCAAAGTAGGAGGCTGTTTTGCTTGAGAGGTCACAATGCGATGCTGGCATCTGCCCGAGTGGCGTTCTGTAGAGCGATTCAGTTTGAAAAGGTTATGTATGGTATGGCTGAACAGTGCAGCTTTCTTGGTTTTTAAGCTTGGGCTCCTGGCAGTGGTTTGGTGTAGACACTGACTTCTGATAATCCCCGCAGCCGGCTTGTAAAGCTGTGAGAAGTCGCTTCATTATGACTTCAGTTCTGCTTTATTTCGTTAAATTCCATCCGCTAATTGTAAGCTGTTTTTAAAAGCTGAGGCTCGGCTTGTAAGAGTTACTGGAAGAACTGAGGGGGGAACCTGAGGTTCTTTCAACCCTCTATTTTTTCTTTTTATATATGTCATTTATAGGCGTACGCAATATATTTTATTGGCTTTTGCACAGAGCAAAGACTATATTCGGCACAAAAACATCAGCAATCCATGGGAAAGGATAGCTGCCTATACATTGCAGTTACCACGTTAATGCTTTCCTCCTCGTTCTGCATATTTGCAAGGAATTTCATGTTTCAAGCTCGAAGGAGATTTTCGTGTTTTACTCCAAGCTGACTTTCACACTTTAACATGCCAAAGTCCTCGCACACATAATAGGAGCCGCTGGCCAGAGTCATGGAGTGGGTTTTAATTAAGACAAACAAACAGGCAGACAAAGTAAACGTTGATGTTCCAAAATTGGAGCCTGATCACACAAAGGCTTATGCACATGTTGCTTTATGCGTGGGAGGACTTCATTCATGTCAGTGGGGATACTTGCATACATTAAGGTACCTACTTGCCTAAGACGTGGCTGGATTAGACCCATGTCATGCCTTTGCAAAATGAAATGTGGGAGGAGAAAGGGGAACGAAGGTGCATTGGACTAACTAAAAACCGCAGCCAACTCCATAAAACTCTCCGGTGGAGACAGGTCAGCTTCCATGTAGATAGTTCTCACAGCCAGTCTTGTATCACTTCCTTCTGGGAAGGCACTATTGTTCTCAAGGATCAAATTCAGGCCTGAGTGGGTGTAAAACCCATCCAAACTAGTGGGACATCATGGCCGAGTTTACTCAAGTTCCTCCATCCTTGCTGTCATGAAATAAATGTTGTGTTAGATTAATGCAAAAGCAAACTTCTAGCGCCGGTTGATAAAACATGGGACCCTATGCAGAGTTTGCAGGGGTGCCTGAGAACGCTGTTTCCAAACACAGTGTGCCAGTATTGTTAGCTAGCCTTTGCTATTAGGATATAGGCTTGTTATATGCTGGATGCTTCCATTTTGCAGCAGGCTAGAAAGGCATGCATAGACATATTGATATAAAAGGCAATCCTGTTGCATTAACATGGAGCAGGGAGCACCGTAAATGCATGGAATGTGGGACTGCTCGAAGCGGAGGGTCGCGCTAACCAGCCTGGCTGTCCGTTGGCAGGTCGCAAACTACTGAAATCAGTTGAGATTGTTATTCTCCTTCACTGTAGATGGGGTTTCTTGAATTTCCGCTTCGCAAATATTGTGCTTGCAGCTGTTCCTCTTAAGAAAGTAAAAAGCCTGGAGAATGCTGCTTGCTTCATGCTTTGAAATGTCAGCTTCCAATTAGCTCGAGTCTCTCCGCTTAATGAGAACTCAGACGTCTGCGAGTAATTATCCCATCCATGAATTTGTGCTTCTGCGGTAACTGTGCTACTCTCTCTGCCGTTTATCAGGCCTTGCACAACTGGCAAATCGATAATTGCTGCTGTTTGCAAGCTAGAGCTTGCTTCTTAGCACCTATTATTTTTATGCTTATAAATGCTGTCTTTTGTGCTGTGATACCATAAAACAGAGGCTGTATTCTTAATAGCCATAAAAAATGGTCTTGTGTACAATTACACTAAGGTGTTATGCACGTTAAAAAAACAACAACCAGTATGCCAGTTCTGTGGGACGTATTTCATGTTATTTCTTACAACAGTACTATTGGATACTAACTTTGGATCTAGTTACAGTTTCTTGTGATCAGCTATTTTGCTCTAAAATTAAAGACATTGGCGTGTCTACACGTGAGCATTTACTGTGCAGTAACTGAAATTACTGCACAGTACAGGCACGCACTTACATGTGCACGCTCATTCTGTGCAGCAAATATGGCGACTTACACTGACTTGTGCATCATGCAGGTATCGAATTGGTGCCTGATTAGTTACTGCTCAGTAACACATGTGTACACGCCTTACTGTACAGTCCACACACAGTGGTGATGTGCTTTAACACCTGCACTTGTACACACTGGCCCATTCCTGCTTACTGCATAGTACAATACTGCACAGTAAATTTAAGCTGGCATAAATGCACGTGTAGACACGTCCATTAGGAATGTTCCCAGCTCTGGAATAATTTGTGACATACATGATGAAGTGATATTATACATACTTACCAGGCACATTCTTCAGTTTAAAAGCCACACTCCCTGTGCTTCGTGCAATTAACTGGAACTGTAAGAAAAGTAAACTCTTCTTTTTAATAAGCAAGACTTTGTTTCAAAGACAATGCACTATTTATTCACATTTTAACCAGCCAATCTGGCTACAGTTTTGTGATCCAAGAAAATATGAAAGGCAATTTAGAGCCAAAGTCATAAATACCACAAGTTCAACACCATTTACACCAGATTTTTTTTTTGTACTTTGCTTAGAATACAGGGGATTACTTTTATTTCTCTCAACTAAGTTGTAGGCGTGGCTTCAGCTGTTTTGTATCTTGGTACAAGCATTCTGATGAAAAGAACGTAGCCAGGATATAGAGTGATATTTGGTTCTCTCTTACATTTAAAATGTACCTGACATTTTGATTTGTATTGTTAAGCATTTTGGAACATGCCTATGACAAGTATCCTCTACCTGTGGGATAGAGGAAAACATCTGTATTAATATCATTCTGTTGCAAAGATAGGAAAGGGGAAAACATCTGTAGTAATACCATTCTGAAAAAGAAAAACATGCTAGAAAGAAGTGGGCAAAAACAAAGGGTCAAATTTTCCAATTCCAGTGCAGTCTCATCTCCACGGACTTTGTGTTTTAAGCTTGTCCGCAGAGAAGGTTCTGGTTGAAGGAGGTCTGTTTCTGAGCTCACCAGTTTTATACCAAAATAATCCCACTGTTTTCAAGGGAGCCTCTCTCAATTTATGCTGGTAGAAGTGAGATTAGAATTGGGCTCAAAGCCTGTGCGCATGTGTGATTTATCTCTAAACGCCATTTGCAATTAGAAAAAATGTTGCTTCATTGCACTGGCTGTCACTGTTGCCTTTGTGACATCCCAAAAAGGATTTTTCAGAGATGTGGCTTAAGAAATACATGGTATACTTGACTGCCACATTACCTGCCCATCTGCAAAATGACCCACCATATCATTCATAGGGAACACAGTAATCATATCACCCAGGTGAGAGGCTGGGCCGACTTAGCTGCAAGCAGTGTATAGCTGGTGTATCATTTGCTCATAACCACTTAAACAGGGGCATCATCAGAGATCATTCTGGGGTGGGCGGAGGCGTGAAAGCCAGAGAATGAAAATAGGAAGGTTAAAGTGCAAAAGTAAGGTTCATAAGCTGTGTTGCTGTGGTCAGGCAGCAGCTGGACCATGCCTCAGTTTCCCTGTGTGCGAAGTGGAGAGAATAGCACCAGTTCACAGGGGGAGTTGTGTGTCTTTGCAAAGGCTCTTTTGGCTGGAGTGCCACAAAGACGGTCCCCGTGCTTGGATTTACTGGAGGGAATCCTTTCTGGATGGAGGCCTTAATCTTAATTGGCAAACACTTGACAGCATCAGGTAAAAGAGGCCTAATAGGAGCCCCAAGCAGCCTCCGGCGGGTAGTCTCACTGTCAAAATCTGTATGTGTGTGTGTGGGGGGGGCGCCCTTTTCAGCTTTGCTAGAGGAAAAACATCTATCTGGAAAATTTAGGGAAGGAGAGCATGTATAGAGAGCACAGCACCGTGGAAACAATGCACGTGCTCTTTACTTAGCAGCATTTTGCCGCTGGTGGTTACTGGGGCTGCAGCCTGCAAAGAGCTGCACACCACGTGATCGGTCCATGCCCGGGCGGAAAGCGGGAAGCATCCTCTCCATCTGATGTCTGGATGCAATTACATGCTCCCTGCAGCTCCCACCCACATGCTGTGCCCTTGAGCCAAAGCTCTAGGTTTTGCTTTTGCCCCATTATGGAGGCACAAGAAAAAAGAAAAAAAGAAACCAGTGTTGAAATGACTTTGATGTGCTTGGCCCTTTGTCAAGGTGGTCTGCAGAGCTGTCTGCCCTGGCTTCCCCTGCAGTAGGCCTGCCGCCTGGGAGCCAGGAAGAGCAGGGCCATCTGTTCCCAGTGCTTTGCCATTTGAAACAGGTTCTTTTTTTTCTTTTTTTAATCTGGAAGGCTGATCTGCACATCAGTTATCATCACTGTCATCTGCTAAGTTAATCAAGGCACGATCCTGCTGTCTCTTCATGAAAGGAAAGCCCTTGTCATGGGGAATTCCACTTACATCGGATCAAACCTGGCAGCCCTTGAGGCAGGACTGTCCCCTGGCCTAGGACCAGCTTGGGTATGGAGGGAAGGAAGGAAAAAATCTGTCCCGATGTTTTCATGCAGGGGAGGCATCCTCTCTCTCCAAAATCACGTCCATGGAAGGAGTAGGTTGTTGGGCTTGGAGGATCCATGGTTTCCAGTCCAGTCTGTGGCACTGTGGTCCTTTGATGTCTTCTGGTACAAGGCCTCACAGCACATGGGACCAGGCTGAAAAGCTAGTGCCTGCTAAGTTGAACTGGATTTCCTGCAGGTGAGGTGATGCACATTGCCTCGGCACCAGTACCTGTGCAGTACTACCTCCCTCTTGTAGTGCCAGGAAGCATTTGTGGGGGATCCAGGGCAATAGGAGGGGACACTGCTCCAGACACAGCATCTGCTTCTGTACAGAAAGGGGGTATCCAATCCATCCGTGCACAGAAGGTGCCTTCTGCACGTGGCCTGGGTGAGTAACCCATCCACTGGGCCTTGCCCAGCCAAATCACCTGGTGGGCTTCAGACTTTCAGGGCTTATAGCCCTGTACATTGGAAGCTGCGATTTAAATTAAGAGAAAGTCAGTGGTACTGGGGACATCGTCTTCTCTGGCGAGGGGGAATTTGGCATCTCGCAAACCTGACGACTGGTGCTGCCCCCTAAACCCATATGCGCTGCAGGATCCCCAAGGGAAAGCCCATGGGCCTGCTGACTTCAGTGCAGAGGGCAAGCCCCATGGGGGAGGTTGACCTGCACTCTTTCCTCCTCCCCGCAACTCCACGGGGGACTTGGCTTCTTCCAGGAGTGGAACAACCTTGCCTGGCATCTCTGCCTTACTCCCACAGCCCTAGGGCTGGGTGAGAAACTGCTGAAATGTGTGCTGAAAGGCTTGGCATTCATTTCCACACACAGCCACCTGGCTCTCCAGCAGCCCCCTCCTCTCCAGAACAGGTCTCGCCTGGACCCAGCTTCTGCTGCGCCTCATCCCTTGCCGATAGACACACGTGCCCATTTCTCCTCCTCTTGAGCCATCACTGATAGACAGAGAGCGAGCGAGCTGGCAGGCTCTGGGTATTGCCTGATGTACAAACCATACCCCAGAGATTGCCCTGTCCAGGGCAAGACTCTGGTTCCTTCCTTAGCTAACACGATCTTGTTCAGAAACCATTTCAACGGAGGAATCGGCACCCGGGTGTTGATTAACATCTCAGTCTCTGCTGTCACATGGTGGGTGTCCCAACATGTCAGGCCTGCATGTAAAGCTTTTCAAAGGCATGTTGTCTGGAGTATCCGACGGAGAGGTCTCTCCAGGACTCCGCACGCCAGCGCACGCATTGCAGGGAAGGGGCACGTCAACCAGGTTCATTTTGTGCTGGTGTGTTTCTGGAGGAACGCCCTTTCCTGATCTTATAGCTCCTGCCCCTCAGGGGCCCACAATACTCTGAGCATCAGATGCATAGGGACCCGTCCTCAGCTGGGGCCAGTTTGTGGGTCCACGTTGAACTCGCTGATTCACTGCAGCTGAGAATCTGGCGTGCACACCTATGTACTTGTGTGTGTGTGTGTGTGTGTGTGTGCGCGTGTGCGTGCATGCGCGTGTGTGTGTGTCCAAGCCAGAGGCTGGCAGACATGCAGCAACCAAATCATGGGGTTTCTACCGTGGCAGGACTTCTGAGGGAGAGTACCACAGGATTTGGCACATGGCATGCAAATATCTATACAGGACTTTATTCTCCTACTGGGAAAGTGCAGCCATCTCATCTATTTAACACCCCAGTGCATGAGCAGGGGTCTGGACCCGATGATCTGACGAGGTCCCTTCCAGCCCTACACGTCCGTGAATCTGTGACTATACAATCCTTTTGGCCAGGAAGTGAAACCCCGTATGTTTCCCACTTGAAACAGAAGGGAGCTTCAGAGGGGCAGGATGTAATTCTCCAAAATGAAATACTCCTGTACCAACCACACTTTGTTTTTGACGTCTCAATTCACTGTTATCTCTTCCAGAGGAAACCTACCTGGTCTCTAGGGACAGGATCATAGCAACCTCTGCTAGTAAATCCCAACATATCCAGATGTTAGAAATACAAAACTCTCAATTAACTAAGACACCATGTCTGTTTAAAGTAGAGAGAGCAGAACTATACACCCTGAATCATCCAACCAAATTCCTCATTGTAGCTTTTAATAGCCGCTTGATTGAGGTCTCGTCTCTGAAAACAACATTTGAATATGTGAAATCGGACAGGAGATTCATTTGTGGGCTAGGTTGAATGCACCACTGAACTGGGAACCAAGTGCCCATAATTTTGTTCTCGACTCTGACTCTTAATGATTTTGCTTTTCAATTCCTATCGCTGTCTGTCTCCATAAGACCTGAAGTCCTTCGGCATAAAATCAATACAATAGAAAAGACCTTAGGAGAGGTCATTGAATTTCTGGCTCTGCTTCCTTTGCTGGGTCTAAATGCAGCTTGGAGTGAGGGCTTGTGTGCTGTATGCAAGTATTTAGGGTTTGTTTAGATGGTATCAATTTCCTCTCTTTCCCTTATTGGAAAGCAGGACTCGATGGCTGCGTCAGTGCTGTGAGTGTCATTCTTGAGGAGGAAAAGAGTGATTTATCCCCATCATAGTTTGGCAACCCATAGCTCTGTTTCCTTCACTGTCCAATGCTGTGCACCTGCGAGCGAATGGAAAGTGAAGAGCGCAAAGTGTCCTGATGCTGAATGGTTACTAGGGATGGAAGAGCAGTATCCTTATTAACTTATTTTTGCAAGTATTCCAAACTGGTCCCTGTGCTCTATGGAAACCCATTGTTTAACTGGTTTCCAGAGTTCTCCATCAAAGACTAAATGGTCATTTTGAGTGGACAGACAGTTGTCCATTTTGGGTTACAGCAGGCCTTAGCGATACAATCGTTGGAACGGATAAAGCAGGGTGGAACAGGTTTCTTGTGTGTATTCATCTCCGTGTAGCTTTAAACAGCACAGCTTAGCTGTCCAGGCCCTTACATGCCTGAAAGGCAGAAGAGTTGAGAAAGAGGGAAAAAATGCAGCCAAACAAGAAATAACTTCAGCTTTTTAATAATATTTTAACCCTTTGGTGTTAGGGACCAACTCTTTACCAGAAAGAGCAGTGTCATTATGGTATGTTCTCGCTTCCTTATAGAGTGTGCTTTGGGGTGAATTTGTTGGCCTTGTATGTAGGGACAGCAAAGGAAGTTTAGATATTGGGGAAAACTTTCTCACGAGGTGGGTGGGGAGGCACTGGAACAGATTACGCAGAGCGGTGGTGGACTTTTCACCCTTGGAGGTTTTTAAGACCTGGCTTGACAAAGCCCTGGCTGGGATGATGTATAGCTGGGCCTGGTCCTGCTTGGAGCAGGGGGTTGGACTAGATGTGACCTCCCGAGGTCCCTTCCCACCCACATTGTCTGTGATTCTATGATAATGCAAGCACGTATACATCCCGGGGTCCATATAAGTTCTGTGTTGAGGGCTTAGGGTGTATAGGGCTTGTGTTGACTCTCTGTATGGAAAGAATGTGTCCTTACATCCCTTCTCTCTCCATTGCACCCTGTCATCCGCCGCAGTGCTGTCCTGGGCTCCCAGGACCCATCCTATTGTAAAGCAAAATATAAGGGATGCTGACTTTCCTAGGACAGCAGCAGGCGGGAGCTACATGAGCAGGCATGTCCAACTGCAGGCTCCACACCTGAGGAATAATGACCGAGGATGCCCGCGATCTAACAGGGAAGGAGCAGTCCCATCCCAGCTGCTAGCATCCAGAGGGATTTACATTCCTACTCAAAGGATGGTCTGGTATCTTAGGTTCGATCTCATATTTTCCTTTGGAAAGGAGCATTCCCTATGGGAGGTAGCATTGCCCAATACTCAGGACACCTTAGTGGTTATTCCCTTCACAATTCCCCACCTCCTTTGTGAGACACGCAGGATACCTCCCCTCTCTGGGCCCTGGTTGACCCGCTTGCAATGCGGAGATATAACAAAACTGACCTTGGTAAAGTGCGCTGGGAATGACAGGTGACAAGCAATAGGTAGGAGCTGAGCGAGTAGTAGCGTCTGCAGCTAGACTGGGATTTCTGCATTCGTCCTCTCTAGCCACCCCTGTGGAAAAAGAAGAGAGAAGGGTTCGGTTTTATTTTTCAAAGAGGAAAAACTTGTCTGACTAATTCAGCGTGGCCGAAATGATCAGTCTCAAGGCTTTGCCAAAAAAATAAAATAAAATAAAATATATCAGGCCTCTGGCAGACAGCAGGCATGCGACGTTTCAACCCAAACAACAGACGTTTTAGGAAGCTACAAGTGGAGCTGATCGATATCCCTTGGAGCTCCAGAGGCCGATGAAATCATGGCAGGGAGTGGGAATGGGAAAAATAGTTGTGAAATAGCCTGCTTGCCTTTTGACCCACTCTAGCGGTGGTAGCATTTTTCAGAATTTTTAAATTTTGGAATTTCAGATATACAAAATAGTGATATTTTTTAAAAAAGACTCGTCATTTCATCTCCTGCGCTTGGTGGTCAAGCACTAGCACAGGGTGTGCAGCTTTCTATATAAGAAAGGGAGCTTAGGATGGAAACTATTTGACTACCTTATAGCCTACCTGGAAGCAGCGTCTCTGTTATGATGACAATGCAGTGACCCTTCCTTTCATTTGATCTAACTAGTTCCCCGTTCTTTGCTCGGTAACTACAGTTCAGATCAGACGAGAAGAAACGTCGGGACTGAGAATGTCACTGGGGACAAACAAAGCCTCATCTGTGATCCTTTCAAATTGCAGCTCCATAAAACCGCTGCTTGCTGTTTAGTGTCCTTGTCGCTCTGTGCAAGGGTTTTGATTGCTTATAACCTGGGCAAACCGCAGTGTTTTATAGGTGATCTTTAAATTTATGCCAAACTTTATAAGCCACTTAGGCCCCCTACTTCCAGAATTCCAGTCGAGTTCAAGGGAGCGCGGCACATGAAGCGATCGCATGATTGGACCCGTGCTAGTTGGGTGTGAACCCATAATGGTCTCCGACAGGCATAGAAGCCAACTGTTCGACCCATCACTCTGGTTTTTATCACTCCTGTTTTTTATCAATTAGGGAAGTTCAGCTTTTCTAGAAAGCAAAGGAAGCTTGTAGGAGCGACAACAAAGTTGGTTTCGTTTTTTTTATAGCTGCACGAACTGTTAGGCAGAAAGCAGGACAGTGTGGCACCTTGTAGACTAACTCATTCAGAGAGGCATCAGCTCTCATAAGCAACCGCTGATGAAATGTACTGTTGTAAGTGCTTTCACTCTGGTGCTGCCCGCAGCACTGCAGACTCCATACACCCGATTCCATTAGCAGCCTTCAGCACTAAATGCATTTGGAGATGCAATCCCGTTCCCACTAATGTCAATGGGAAAAGCCCTGTTGAATTTATTTCCATGTTTCTCCTTTTTTCCATGTCCATGATCCTGATTTGTTTTCCAGACCTCTATAGCAGTCTTCTCTCATGGATTCTCTTTGTATATAGCTGTACGGTCCTGCTCTCCAAATCACGTGGAAGATCTTACTTCTACTCACTTCCTCCCCGAGGATGCGCTGAACATCCCTGGCATCTGTGGGTGACCAGCGCATGCTCACGAGGAGCGTTAAGGTCTGTCGTGCAGAGCTGAGAACAGAATTATGCTTTGCAGACGCCCCGGGTGGAAACATTATGAGAGCGGGACCTCTAATGTGCTAATCCCTCAGGAATGCCCCCAGTTACCTCGCCGCTAAGTTCATTACTCTGTGTTCCGACAAACGAGGCTTGGGTAAGCGCAGGAGGAATTATTGGCACTAAGACGCACATGGAGGACGGTTGAATTCAAAGCAGGTCCAGTTGCATAAAAATTCATTTCCGCCTTGGCACTGGAAGTCAACGTAACATTCCTGTTATTCCCAATGCAGAGTAGGACAGCCCAGGGTTGACATCGGGGCCAACGCTCGGCTCTCCTTTGCAGCATTTTTTTTCTGCTCTTTTATCATGTGAATGCAGAGTGCATGATGGCATGCACTTCTGTGGGCTTTCAGTTCAGTGGTGCCAAGTCCAAGAGCCTTTTGCTGTCTTGCATTACACCTCCATTTTTTTTTAGGTGTCCAAAATCTCTTCCTCTGCAAAGGTAATAAGTACTGAGCTCCTAAATCCTCTGGGCACTGGGTTTGGGAGCACAGCATCAGGAAATTTGGCTTGTGGCACCAACAAATACTCTCCTTGGCTGTAGCAGCAGCTTCCCTTGCCCACTGTAAGATGGCAGATGAGGATGACATCAGTTCACTGTTTTGATTTTTAAATGCCTGGCTTGCCAGAGGCCAAATTTAATCCCCTGAGGGCTGCTATTTAAATGTCCGGGGATGAGTGCGGAGCATGTCTAGTGCTGCAGCTGTGCCTTCCTGTGCTGGCTCAGGAGATCCACGTCGGGCAGGGAGAGAGTCTGGATGCAGGCTCTCCAAGAAGACTCTGGTTGGGGAAGGAGCACTGGTATTCAGCGGGCAGGCATCTCCTCCTCTGGAGCGAGTCTGAACCAACTCCCTACTATGATGCAGAGGGTCCTCCTTCTGTCGAGAGTGCCACAGTTGGGATCGGATATATAAAGGCCAGGCCTCGGCTGGTTTTGTTTGTTGAAGATCCCGCAGTACTCTGTAGAAAGACAGAGGCGTTCGCTCCGGTAGGTGGCAGAGAGTGCAACCCTGATATGCCACACTACCCCTAAACTCCTGCTGCAATATCGGTGCAAATCCAGTGACATCCTTCGCTGAACAGTGATGAGTTCATTCCAGCAAAGAAGGTGGTATCAGCAGTGAAAGCCCTTTGGCCCACAAGCTTGCCTTCCTCGTGACTGGCATTGCTCTGATGCTCTCACCGTGCCAGCATGCGGCCTTCCAATTAGCAGTTGTGCTCCAGTGGCATTTTGGGCTTTTGCTTTGCTCTTTTCCACTGGCTGAGAGCCTTCTCGTGTTATCTACAGGCAAAGAGGAACTGGGGTTTTCAAAGAGAGATCTTGCATGGAAGACTCGGTCAGATACAATGCTGAGGGGCACAGCGTAAGAACATGAATCCCTGGAGCTTCCTTGAACATGAGGTTACCAAATGGGCCATGCTTAAACAGTTTTCGAGGAAAATCAGCACTCTGTTTTCTTTGATTTACTGCTCACTGGGCATCCAGCGCCTTGTTATGTGTATCTTATGTTGGCACATTCCCTGTGCAAAGTATCATAGCGATGCCAGATAGAGCTCAGAGGTGGGAGCTGTGTCATCCATTCATCTCTACTAAGAGAGATATCTATACGCATCTGTACGTGCGTATGTGGTGTATAGAAATGGATTGGATTAGACTGAAAATAGGAACCATGCTGAAATCAGTGGACTTATGCCAAGGTTGAATAGGGTTATAGGATTATAGAAAACAAGAGAAAGCCACCTACTTCTGTCTCTGATAGTACTGCCGAACACGAAGGCCTCTCCCAGAATAGGTCTAGTTTAAGCACCTGCCCGGAGAATCCTCACTGTATTTTTTTCTGTTTTACCATCCCAAGAGCATCCACGGGACAGTTAGGTGTCACTTGTGTTTGGGCATTCCCCGGGTGTGCATATTCCCAGCCCTGCTTTCTACAGCAGTAAAAGCAAACTGCACAGGTTTGCAGGATGCCAAAGGGAGGTCGGCTAATTCGCAGGTAGCGGAGCCTACTAGTTTGTATGCGTGTGGGCACACATGTAGGTGTGTGCATAGGGATATGCAGGTTACTTTGTATAACTCCCCCCCCAAACACAGATAAGTTCCTTTCAGCACTAGCCCCACGCAGGAGGTTCAACATAAAGCAAGATCATCTTATATACTTACCTGAAAACTAGCCCCGTCTGCTCTAAAAGACTCGCATGCAGAGGGCAGAGCACTGTATTTATAAGCAGAAATGCCTCCACTTATTCCTGGCTTGCCTTCAGCACTCAGGAGGAATAAGTAAGAATGAACTTTTCCCTTTTGGATCAGGTTTGAAAGTCAGACCGGACAAATCATTTTGCAAAGCACTGCGTGAACATGGGATGTTACTGATTACAGAGTAGACATTCTTGATAAACTGGGGAATTTTTAAAAGCATATTTTACCGGTGGGAAAAAAGAAACGGTGGCAATTTAGAAGTCCAAGGGGGCTGCACATTTAAATGAAGCATCCAGACTTGTAAGGGTTAAGTCTTAAGGCCTCACTTGAGTCCCGAAGTCCAGGTCCTCAGCTGGTACACACTGGCAACCTTTCCACTGAAGTCTATGTGGCGCTGTGTCACTTTACTGTCCATGCCATTGGCTATCTGCTGTTTATCCAACGGGCAAATCCTTTTACCAAATGGTTTCTGTAGCCTTTAGATTCAGCATGTGCAGGGTGGAACACGTAATGTTTCCCAGGTGGTTTTTGCTGTCCTAGAGACCTTTAAACTCTGCCCAGAGGCTGCCAGACATCTTCCGCAAGGACGCTATGTTCCCATGCTTCATAAATCAAAACCAACGGAAAAGCGGTGGCAGGGACTGCAAACCCACAACAGCTCTCTTCCAAGGGAACACCGCAGAGTTGAATAGCAGCTGTGCTGGCTCCAGACAGCAGATACTGGGGCATGGTATCTGGGAACTCATGCTTAAGGACATCGGGCTATAGAGGAGGGGCTTCTTGGGCACAGACATATGAGCAAAGGCACTCACTAATACATGCCGCAGTGAAGTACAGCCTCAGCGGGCTGCTGGGAGTGTGCTGATCAGCACACAAGATGGAGAGCTTATGGCATGTACCCAGCCCCGTATTATGCACGGCCACGTTGCATCCTTTTGGGGTGTAGCATGTCCATAATGGTTGCCATGCTTCAATGTGGCACACCACTGCATGGTCCTTGGATGGCGTAGACCTGATGGTAGGCTTTCCTAATCAGTAGAAAGAACCCCCTTCACGCCTTGCAGCACATACCGCAAGGTCAGAAGAGGACACCTCTTAGCATGCCCTATCCTGCAGGCCTGCCTGAGAGGTTCAAGTCAGATTTTCTTCTGGAAATAAATTCCTTTCATAAATGTTAATGTCAGAAGGGGATCATTGGGTTCAGCTGCATCACACAGACCATAACATGTCACCCAGTTGCTCCTGCCAGTAAGCCCAGTAACTGATTATAGAAAACCAGCTGACTGTGGCCACCAGTGAGAAGCTCCCACACCCCTCAGCAAACTGCTCCAACAACTACATGCACCTCAGGATTAAGACTACTGATTTCAGTGGGGCAGCACCAACATAAATCGGAGAATTCAGCCCAAGATCTTTATTGCATATATTAAGTCTAAGGCGAAAGAGCTTTGAGCAGCTTTCCCTATATCCTAGATAGCGGTTGGCTTTTATGAGACCAGCCACATTACATTTGTGGAGGAAGGTCAGTCTCTCAGCTTTATTTCAGAGAAATCTCCAATTCCTTATGTTCCTCTCTCTTCCAATTGGTACTCAAGGCCATGTAGATGATTTTTTTTCCATTTGTTTTTTAAATCTTAGGAGTTACTAAGGTGGTTTGGTTGTCAAACGAAGTGATTGGGAGACAAGCTATAATGTAGGAGAGGAAGAAATTTACTCTGCACTTGGGGGAAGCGGAGGAAGTTATCAGTTGAGAGAGAATGAGAGATCAGCTAGAAATTGGGATCAGTTTTCAATATAAAACCCCTCACCAGCTTCATTAATGCACAATGGGAAGAGCAACGAGGGCAGCAAAAATGTGGCAGGGCCAGGGAGGGGATACTCCTAATGACAATCTGCAGAGAAGAACAGCGTGGTCTGGCCAACTTACCTCGAGGATGCTGTGCGAGGATGGGACTTTTCCCGGCAGCCTTGCAGGCGGTGCTGGAGGAGACTTAGCTGCATAAAATGACTGCTGACATGGCCACCTGTGAGGTCGACATGAAAGGAAAAGCCATAAACATGGGTGGTGTTACTCATGGTGGACCAGTGCGTCCGACTACTTGGAGCTCGGCGGCCCCCGACATGTGGTGTTGGGAGGTGGTGCATTGCTTCTCCGTGGACCACCTCGAGAGGGTGGAGCAGGAACCAGACTCATTTCTCAGCCAATATTCATCAGTGTTGACTTCACTGATGCTACACTGGTGTTAGTGGCTGGGGAATTGGGCCCATTCTTCGAGCTGCTGTAACCTGAACAAGGACGAATACCTTCTCCCTCCTGGGAAACCATGTGGGAAGAGAGCATCTCTTGGGGAAGTTCATGGGCTGGGAAGGCCAAATTAAACCCTGGCATAATTGAGTGAAGTGGCCCTGAAATGATCAGGTTAAAGGTTGCTTTTATGCTGGTGTGAATCCAAGTCCATCTGCTGCAGAGTTTGCCCGTCTGAGTTGGTGGGTCAAGCCGTGATCCTCAAAGGTCTGCACTGTTTGGCCTAAAAGGAGCTGGTGGCAATGCTCTGCTTCTGGTGCTCTTGACACCAAAATCACCTGTCCCAGGCAGCTTCTTCCTGGGGAACTTCAGCCAGGACCAGTCTGTGCAAGGGGCAAGTTTATAGTTTCATAGTTGGTCGGGTCGGAAGGGACCTGAGCAGATCATCGAGTCTGACCCCCTGCCATGGTAGGAAAGAGTACTGGGGTCAAACGACCCCAGCAAGGTGTTCATCTAACCTCCTCTTAAAGACCCCCAGGGTAGGAGCCAGCACC
>NW_017728921.1:6091423-6092746 GCF_001723895.1 Crocodylus porosus
CAGTTTCTTAATGAGAACGGGGTGAGAGACAGTGTCGAAGGCCTCTGAAAATCCAGGAAGATGATGTCCACTGCTGCCCCTGCGTCTAATGATTTGGTGACCTGGTCGTAGGAGGCGCCAGGTTGGTCTGACAGGACCTGCCGCTCATGATCCCGTGTCGGTTGCCCCTGAGCATGATCTCCCCCCCGGCCCCTCATGGACATGCGCTAGGATAATTCTCTCAGGACTGAGGTAAGACTAACTGGCCTATAGTTCCCCGGGTCCTCCTTCCTCCCTGTTTAGAAGATGGGAACCACACTGGCCCCCTCCCAGTCCTCCGGCCCCACACCAGAGCACCACGAGTGCTCGTACAGCCGTGCCAGGGCTCCCGCAATGGCCTCAGCCAGTTTCCTCAGCACTCGGGGGTGGAGATCATCCAGACCGGCTGATTTAAACACGTCCGGTCCCTCCAGGCGTTCCCTGACTAGATCCGCCCTCACCCTGGGCCTGGGTGCGCCTCCCCTGGGGCCTGAGGGGGGCACAGAGGGAGGCTGATCCGGCCCCTGCTCAGGAAAATGGAGGCAAAGAAATCGTTAAATAAGTTAGCTTTGTCATCTGGTGTGACGACCACATTTCCTAGCGTGTCCTGCAGGGGCCCCACGTTACCCGGTACCTTCTTTTTGTCCCCTGTGTATTTAAAAAAGGACTTCTTGTCCTCGATCCGGCTCGCTCGTCCCAGTCCCATCTCCGCCTCGGCCTCCCTGACCCCCTGCAGCCCCGAGCAACGGCAGCATAGCCCTCCCTGGGGATGGGCCCCCCTGCCATTGGGGGTGCGCCTCCCTTCGAGCTCGGAGACGTTCCCGGAGGCTTTTGGTGAGCCCTGGGGGCTGGCTCACCAAAAGTTTGATGGCTTTGAACACAGGGGAGTGTCGCCCAACATCACCAGAGCAGGACGTGGCCACGGTGCCAGTCAGTGCCGAACAACAGGACAAAGCGCGTGCTACAAACACCCCCAGCACCATCCTGCACTATCCTAATGCTTGACCCGATGTTATTTCCTTCCCTGTTTGTCCTGCAGATCCCCTACCTACTTCTGAACTCCTCCGTGCCAGAGATGAGGCCTCGGATGTACCCAGTGTTTTTTGGAGAAAGCATTGAGGTCAACCCTGAACCCGTACAGGAAATCAGGTACATATGGAGGTGATTTTTTTTCCCCTCCCCCCCCTTTCCCATAATTTTTCTCCTGCAAAAGATTACCGTGTTTACAAATGGGTGTCGCAGTTACTTTGGTGGTGGAAGGAATGGAAGAATAATTCCCGAATTGCAAAGAAATTCACAGAGGTT
>NW_017728921.1:6092846-6321243 GCF_001723895.1 Crocodylus porosus
GAATGACTGGGCGGGGAGGGGATGTCGGATGGTTCAGGGGTTGGTAATCGGAGATGGAGGTTTTCATTTCCAGTGCAGATCAAATCCAGCCAAAGCTGTGATGGAAAACCATTACCATCTGGAGAGCCTTTTGGTGGCCTGTGTAAAACGAGTTGGTGGTCTCAGCCCAGTTCCCAGCAGACTCGCAGCCTCAGAAGAAGCAGCACCGTTGTAGCTGGCACCCACTTGATTTGTGCTTGCAGCAGAGAGATCAAGGTTAGGCTGGCCCAGGGAGATGGGGCTACCCCCTCCGCTGCCATCAGGGTGGTCCTGCTACGCAGGACAGCCGGTGCTGGGAGGCAGTGGCCTTGCTGCAGGCACTGCAACCGAGGCCGTCAATCTCACGCTCTTTTTTGCCGGCATGGACTCCACTTGGAAATGGCAATTGCAGTGCGGCTTGTGGTAACAATTAAAAATGGAGGGAGCGGGGGAAGGGGACGGAGGAATGTGCGTGCCGTCCCCTCCCCCTTTCCCACACGAGCCCTGCTCTGGACACGTACCCCGTGAAAGCTGCGATTGCCAAGGAACTGCTGGCAGGCACGTTTTTATGGCGATTGCACAGGAGTTGTATAAGCACCAAACGACTGGCTTGCTTACACACCTAGCCGAGCAAAATACATTCAGGGAGATCAAGTTACGTATGCCACAATGGGCTAAAGCTCTCCAGGGTGGAGGGGACCAACAAGCACTCGCCCGGCTTTTCATCGTGTTGCAGGGAGCTGCAAATTCCCCAGCTGCTGGTTGCAGTTGAAAGGTTTGGAGCAGTGAAATGAGAGCGAGCCCGTCAAGCTCCCTGTAAGCACCATCCGTGAACACTACGTCCACGGGGTTATTTTCTTGCCTTAGGGTTTCCTGAGAGTGTCCACCGGGGAGCAGAGCAGAGGCTGGGAAAGCAACAGTCCTTGTGCCCCAAAAGGATCATGGAGGCAGGCACTTCTAGCTTTCTCCCTGATCTGAAGTCGGTTTCCCATCATCACCTGCCAGCTCCATGGGGGCCGCTGCACCAGAGCAGGCGGCTTCCTTCCAGCACAGCGTTGCTGTTTCCCAGCATGTGGGCAAGCCCCGGGAGGATGGGTCACAAAGGTGCCTAAACCTTGCAAGTCCCAGCATCAGCTCTCCCGTTGAGGCCCCGGGATGAACGTCTGTGTTTGTCCGGCTCCTCGGCCTCTGATAGCTCTGGAGCAGATTTGGTAGAAAGGTTGTACAATCTCCATCACAGGAGGTTTTTAAGTGCAGGTCAGACCAATATTTGACCCAGATAAGGGCTGATCCTGCCTTGAGCAGGGGGGCTGGATTAGATGCCCTCCTGAGGGCTCTTCCAGCCCTGTTTTTTCTACGTTTGGCCTAAGTAACTTCAGCAGGGGAGGCCGGCAGCAGGCAGCCAGCCGTTGTGCCCCTCTCTGCTGTACCTGCCATGCTCGTACCATGCTTGTACCATGCTTGCTCGTACCATGGTGCTGAGATTAGAGAGGTTTTGCCTTAAGTCTGGGAAAACCCAAGTAAAGACCATGGAAGACTCCGAAAGCCAGAAAATTAAGGGCATTTTTTTTTTGTGCAGGACAGGCCTTCAGGAGCCTGTGCAAGAGGCTCCCCGTTGCTCTCAGGCATATAGCTGGGCTTGAGAGGAGGGCCTGGCTTCGTCCCAGAAGCCAGGGGGGACTTGTGGGCAGAGCTACCTTGCACGGGGTGAAGCAGCCATGGGGACCGCTGCAAACCTGGGGCTGCTGCAGTGGCATTCGGTGCCTTGTGGAGCGGGGGGAGACTTCTATCTGTCCCAGTCTTTGATGATGTTCACAGAGCAGGGCCTTTCCTGGGCTCCGGGTCGAGCATTTGAGCCCCGGGAGGAGACAAAGATGTTCCTCCTGCCTTCCCGCCGTCGCCTTCTCCGTTTGCACGGCCTGACTTCTCGCTGCCCTTCACAGGTGCAACTCCGAGGTGAAATACGACTCCGAGAAGCACTACAGGGATGACATCTTCTACAGCCCCATCCCCACCGTCACCACCTACAGCGAGACGGTCATCGCCGCCCCCAACTGCACCTGGAGGAACTACAAGTCCCAGCTGAACTTCGAGCCCCGGCAGAAGCCTCTGCGGTTCCAGAGCACGACCATCATCTTCCCCAAGCGCGCCAAGAACATTTACCGGACCACCCTCAACTACAGCCTGGGCTGTGCCAAGCGGTGGTTTGCCTCCAGCGTGCAGCTGGAGCTCTGCGAGGAAACGAGCCCTTGTGTCATCTACAGCGAGAGCCTTTAATCCGCCAGTGGGGAGCTGTGACTGCAGCGAGGCCACGTCCTTCCCTGGGATCTCCTCGGACAGACAGGCTTGGCCCAGAGCCCTCCCCGATGGCACTCGAGTACAGGTGGCGAGGGCCGTATGGTCTCGGACAAGTGCAAACGGCTCTGGGAGGGGGCTTCCACGGGCGCTCTCTCCATCCTGCCACCCACGAACAGCTGGCTTTCGTTTCGTGACACTGTTGACGTTCACGCTCTGGATTTTTATTTTCTAATTTTTTTTTTTAAGCCTTTCTATTTTGAATAGCATTTACGTGAAAGCAGATATTTGAGGGCCCCTAATTTACGCAGTTGCCAAATGTTATAGTGCTGCTTCCTAGCTCCATGAGTTTTTTGCTGGCGCCTAGGTGAGACTCGGTATCGCCGCTTCGGTGCGATTGGAGAAAATCGGAGTCACCCTCCAGCCTTCACAGTTGTCTCCCAGCTGCTCCTCTAAGAGCTCAAACCTGGGGGAGGTTGTCATTGCTTTGATAGGTCGGCATAAAACATCCATCCTGTTCTAAACCCCTTTCTGGATAATGGCTGCAATACTGTATCACTGCAATGACCTTGACTTAACTTATTTCTTCCTTATTTTTATTTTTAATTATTGTAAGAAAAGGAGAGACGATCACGGAAACGTGGCATCCACCTTCCTAGCTGGTAAAAGTGCCAAACTCCCATCTGAGGCCCTTCTTAGGAGTCTGATGTTTACATGTCATAACAAAATACTGTATAATAGGCTTGCAGAGAGCTCTCTCTGGGGGGAAATTTGCATCCTAGGGCGGACACTGCCCAAGGGATAGGGTGAAAAGCTCATTTTACAGGAATAAAAGACACACAGGGAGAAAAGACCTCTCTAAAGATTATCCAGATCTTACATTAGGATGGCTTATGACAATCATGTTACATAGATGTAGGAGCAAGGACAGTTCCTTTAGGACCAAACACGATGTTTTGTTGTGCGAGACAATAAAGACGATAGGAGGATCCCCGGGAGGAGACAAAGACGTTCCTCTTACGCTAGGAAGTACACGGTTTCCAAGCTAAAGCTTGGCGATGTGATAGATGTTTCCCAAAGGCAATGGGGCTGTTCCCCCCGTCAGCCTGCTGACTCTGGGAGCAGTATGCCAGGACCATAAGTCACACAAGGACTTCCCCTCCCTCTCTCCACCTCCCTGTCCCCATCCACTCTTGTCCAAGTCGATGGTTTACCCTTCGGGTGAATTGGTTGGCTACAGCTGCATTAAATGCCAGGATGTGCAACATTAGCAAATCACGGTCTTGCCAGTACCCGCTTGAAGCCCCCAACACAACCAGCCCCTGTAGCATGCAGGATCTTTGAGAGCAGTTGCTAGCAGATGCCATAATTGCATTTGACAGCATCTCCTTATCACCACGGCCCTGGGGCAAGCGCTATTCAACTGCACGGATGTAACTCTGCTGAAACCATACACACGCACGCACACGTGTGCACACACACACAGAGCCTCCTTCACTAGGGATGGATTTGATCCCTTCAGTGTTATTTTTGATGGGGTAAAGCTAGGGATGCTAGATAAGTTGACGTAGGTATTTTCGTTTGAAGACAAGCTGGAGAGAGACCACTTTCCCTTGCATCTGACAACCTGCTTCATGACTTGAATTGATGTTCACGTTGAAAGGGAGCTAGCAAAGAGTAGCAGCCCTTGGGGCTACCGTGTTGTATAACAAGGCTCTCTTCCCCGCCGTGCTGTTGTGAATACCGTACATGCCTTCCCCATGGTAGCTCTCCTGCGGTGATTGAGTATTAGCTGCTTTAGTTTCCCTAGGGAGATGACAAATGACAGGGGGGGCAGGGACCCTGTGCACAAAAGGAATTAAGAAAATCGTGCATACCGCTCTGAACCAGGATCCTCCACATCACCACCCTCAACACCTCCTCAATGCATGTTCAAGGATAAAGCTCCATGAATAGACAGCCTGAAAAACAGTATCAATGCAGATGGGCAAGAAAGTGGTAGACAATCCCAAAGCGGTTGCTGCTATCTGAACATGGGCTGATACAGCTGGGATTTTCAAAGGAGCCCAGAGGAACAGGACAGCTAACTCACTACATTTCAGAGGGATTTAGACACCAAGAGCAAGATTTTCAAAATGCACCTCAAATCCCATTTTCCAGAAGCAACTTAAGTCCAGACAATCAAAGGTATTTAGAGGCCTCATTCTGATTGATTTCAATCCCCAAAGGTATCCGAATGCTTGAGACTTAGGCACCTCGATTCTTTGGAAAATCTGGGCCTCAGGAACTTCTGTCTGCAAGTGAGACTGCTTTAAACAACTGCATGTATGTCCTTGCTATAGGGGTATCCCGGGTGTCTGGCACCTTGGTTAGTCTAGCATGTGTGTGGGCAGCCCTGGCAGGGTTAGGGTCAACCCATGTGTCCAAAACAGCCCAAGCAAACTCTCTTGTGGAGATGCATGTTTTAAGTTTTGCAGGAGCTTCCAAAGAAGAGATGGAGGGACAAGTTGACTTAATGGATCAGATGCTCTAGGCCTCGTGATCTGAAGGGGAACCTGAAAGTCTTTGGAGTCTTGGTCCCTGCGGTGACTGGAAGTCGACTCCTTGCTCCCTACTGAAGGTAGCAGCCAGATCTACCTAGCCCCTACAAGGCTGCACACATTTGGACAACTGCCCTGCTTCCCCTTGCTGGTCTTAGGCTGCAATAGTGAGGTGCAAGGGGAGCGAGGAGCTGCATTTCAGTCTTCTCTCCTCTTGGTTTCGAGGGACAGTGCCGGGGTGTAGGAGAACAAACAGGATGGGAGTCTCTCTCAACAAGCTGACCCCACAGAGCCATGGCTTTGCTTCCAGGACTCCTGCCAGGTGGTCATAACACAAGTCACGCTTCGCTGCAGCTGTGAACATAAAACTCTGTCCCCATCATGGGATTAAGCCGTTGCACGGGGCACCCAGGCTCTACTGGGCCACAGCCAGCCTGCCTGGGCTTCCTCCTTTTACTTTATAAGAAATCTGCTTTGCAACATGAATATGGGGAAGATGTGGCTGGGAGGGCCTGGGAAGTCACCTAGTGCAACCAGCAAGTGCCAGATCAACCGTCTCGTTTGGCCCTGCACCTGGGTTGCTACCCACTTGTGTCAGTCTCAGTTAGAATGGGGCAGGCTCCCGGGAGCGTTAATGTTGGGGAAGGAAAGGCACCTTTCCCACCTCTACTGTGCGCCCTTCACAACCCTGGTGCCCCCAGCCAGCACCTTGCAGGGCCTGTGCTCCTGAAATGGGAGGAAAAGGTGAGGCTGGCTTGTGTGGAAGGGGAATGCACATTGCATGGTCTCCGTGGGTGGTTAAGTGGATGCACGCCTCTCCCACCTCCTCTCCTGGAGCATCCCCATGGCATTATCCTCTCCCCTCAGGCACAGAGGCTCCTGGAGCTCCTGGCTGGGTGGTGCAGCTCACCTTGCTGGGCCAGGCATCACCCCTCAGGTATTTAAGAGCATACAGGTCATGGTTCATGGGACCATCCCAGGGAACCAGCCCACCTTTGCCCTTGCAGAACTTATTCAAAACCAGGCTTAGCCCTGTCCTGAATGCAGTTTTCATTCTGTTTGTCCAAAGCCCAGGCAGGATCCTTGTCTTATCAAGGCCCCTGTGAGCCCGCGCCTGTCAGGCACAAGAGACCCGCAGCAGTAACACACCCTTGGGTTTCATTGTCCTTCCAGTCCCACCAGCTGAGCTGTTTGCTGTGCAAACACTGAAACCTGCATTCAGAAGAGAGAGACTATTTGAAAGAACTGACCACACACGCCCTTGCTTGGCGCTCCAGTGATTCGCACTACACTTTGCTTTTTCTTAAAAATGTGCTGAGATGGTTTCTCACCTGCCAAACCTTGTGCCAAGCAGCATTTGCCTGGGTCCTGCGCGCTGGCGGCTGCAGAACGGTTTGCCTTGCTCAGGTTGACAGCAGACGGCTCAGAATTTCAATTGCAATTAGACTGGAGGGGGTGACTGAGCATGCCAGGGAGACTGCAGCATGAAGCCAGCGTCGCTGGGTGCCAAGAGACCCAAAAAAGAAAATATGCAGAGTCTCAACTACAGTGCATTTGAATGACGAGGCTGCAACATCAGAGACAAGATGAACTGGAACTGATCCTACAGGTTGGCACAAGTGGATCTAAAAGTCAAAACTCAGAACTATATATTGCCAAGTGCCTTATAATTGTAGAGGGGTCTTTTAAATACCTTCCAGCACTTTCTGCCTCCCTGGATGAGATGCCTTGCTTCTTTGAAACCTGGCACTGGGATGGCAGGTTTCCCCTGCAAGATTAGACATCCTCTGTCTTCTACGTGCAGTCATATATCTGCTACTTGTTTTCAAGGAGAGGCGGTCGGGGGGGCACCAAAGCAGAATTTGGGGAGTAACTTGTTTCGTTCCTCATGCAGCCCCATGCTAATGTACAAATTCCCATCCGGGTAACTGGATGTGCCAATGGTCCTCATGCCACAGCCGAGCATTGTGAGCTGATGGGCCTGCAGAGTTGGCCGCACTGAGAAGCTGCCCGGTTGTGCAAAGGTGTGACGTTTTGGGCATCCACAAGCAGCGACAATCTACAGGCTCACTCTCCTCTTACCTGGCTTTGATACCCATTAGGTGTGGCTGCTGTGCCAAGGCTTGGAGGAGGCTCCTTTTGAGTTCCCTGGGATGTTCCCGGCAGGAATGGGCTTTCAAAGCAGCAGGATGATGTTTAAGGGCCCAGCCAGCGCCCAGGGAAATCAGGCAGCAAGCCGCTGCGGCTTCAGCAGGAGTCACAGCCGGTGGGATGGCCACCACATTTGCATGTCTGCTGTTTCAGGTCTCTTGTTTAAAGCAATGTCACTTATGCAGCAGACGTGCTTGAAGCGGCCTCTCGCTCACTGCGGCTTTATCCATGTCAGGCATAGCAGGATGCACCCACCTGTGCTAGAAAGGGTTAGTTGTGTTTGGTTTCAAATTGATATAGTGAGGCATTTATACACAGTCCAGCCCAAATCCTATGAGAACTGCTGCCTTCTCCTGGGCGAAAGCCCAGCTTTTACTTTGATTCCAAGTCAGCAAACCAATCTCCAACACGTTTGCAATAGCCAGGAGCTGCCATTTCTTGCCTTCTTGCACAGTACTTCTTATCCATTTGTTAGCTGAACCCCTGTGACCAATGTATATGATGCCAGAAGCCAGCGGAGCTGTGAGTGTTGCTTCTTTTGTGGCTTGGAAGACAAAAATTGTAGCCCCCCCCCAACCTCAAACACCAGACAAGTGGAATTTAGGTTTGGCACCACAGTTAGAAAAGGCTAAATCCTATTCAATGAAGTCTTCCCAGCAGCAAATAAATGGTCTGTTTGTAGCACATTTTGTACATTTAAAGGGACCATTTGTCCCATGTTATGGATATCACTTTTTTTTTTAAAAAAAAGGATTTTATTAATTTTAAAACCAATGTTGATACATTATTTTCCCCCCGAATTGCAGACAGTTGAAAATAAGCAAATGTTGCTTTAAAAAAAATTGTATTGCTCTGAGTACTGAGATATGATGTCATGTGGTCCAAGTTCTTGACTCGTCTGCTTTAGTTAAAAATCGTCTTTTAAAATGTGCCCCTCTCCCTTGTGCATATAGTTTTCCTTCTCCAAACCAGAAACTTTTGCAAAACACTTCTGAAGGTTTCAAACTGGTCGATTTTTTTTATATCAAAACCAGGAATTTTGAAACATCGATAGTTTGATGTACGGAAGCAGCTTCCTTTTCTCCCCGTCTATTTGTTTTATTAGATTTCAGTGGTCCCAGGGGGTAAAAGAAGTGAAGCCCAGACTGAGCCCATTCTGGTTGTCACAGTTCCTTTTGGCTCTCCGTAATGTTGCAAAAAAGGATGAAGGAAGGAGCATTGTGGGCATCTCAGTCTGGCAAAAAAGGGGAAAACTCTAAGCACTAAAATGTCCACATTTTTCAATTCAAAGTTTTCAAAAATGATTTTGATAAAAAAATTGAAAAACAAACAAACACAAGCAATTCAGAACAGAAATGATTTGGGCATTTTTTTTTTTAAACCAACCTGCTTTTCTCCCTTCCTTTTTACCGAGCTCTGGCTAGGAGTTTTCTTCAAGCTTATGCCAAACCTGTGACCTAAGGGCTGGGATTTGATAGCAGCGTTTCCGTGAGCTGGGGCACAGGCAGGTGTGTGCTATTCACTGCTTCTACTGACTGAGTCTTGCTAGTATATATGTAATTGGAAAAAAGACAGCGAGAGGGGAAATCAGACAACCAAAAAACCAAAAAAACACACCAAAGAAAAGCAAACTGCAGACTTGAAGAAGTGTGAATCTGAGATGTAAGTTAGCAAGTCTGTCAGGAAACACGGCAAACTAGGATCGTTGGCGTTGGACTTGGTGCCTGACATTCATAGTTTCAGACTCATCTGGGGCCGGAAGGGACCTTACAGATCACCGGGTCCAGCCCCCCTGCATGTGGGCAGGAAAGGCCGCTGGGATCAGATGACCCCAGCAAGACGGGCATCGAGGTGGAAGGGCAAATTCTCCTTTCTGAGGGGGCTAAAATAAACCGAGACACAAACACCAACCCTTACCCCCATTCAGCCTCAATGCGAGTCCCCACATTTGTCTTGCAAAGGTGAGCACCAGCCGCAGCCCAGCGACGTGCCTTTGAAGAGCCAGTTGCACACACGTCTCAGAGCTGCGCGGAAGGGCGCCAGCGTGCCCGCTTGTCTTATGGTCTCCCCGTCTCAAATTAACTCAGGTCCTGCTGCGGTCAGAGACCTCCCCTGCCCCTACTGACATCACGGGGAGCACCATTCAACAAGTGCAGCTCACTTCCAAGTGCCCCAACCACCCCTCACGCAGACAAACCATTTCACGGTGTCAGAGTCCCCGGCTTACCTTCCCTGGCCCAAAGGTGAATGCATCCATCAACACAAGAAGCCGAAGTATCCTGGTGTGCAAATTGAGAGCTGAAGAGGAAAACGAAAGTTGCTCGAGAGTGAGAGAAGGGGGTGGTGGTGGTGGTGGTGGGGAAATGGTCAGTGGCTCCTCTTTCTGGATATGTCATATTTTTATTTTTATAATTCCAATCCTCTGTGTGCTTGCACAGACCTGTCCTGGTGTATATGTGGTGACCCGGTACTTCACAATACCCTTTTATTTTTGTAGATTGTTTTCCCTCTCCATAATAATCCCTTCCTCTGCGCGACTCATAGAAAATAATTTAAGAAACAAATTTCTATATCAGAATAAAGCGGACAAATCAGAGCAAGTGTGTGCGTGTGCGGCTTTCCTCGTCCTTCCTCGAGAGCCTTCCTTCGCCCTGGCATTACCGCTGTACAGCCAGATGGGATCGTTTGAATGATCCAGACACTGGACTGCTTCTCTGTCAGCGGTGGGATGTGAAACCCCAGAAATATTTGATCAAGAGCATGTATCTAAACTTCCTTGGGCTCGTGGAGTTGGGCAGGAACACTGATCCCCAGCCCAAGGCTAAGCTGACAATACTGCTGCTGGTTCAGAAAGTAGGGCTCGTGGAGCAGGCCTGCTGCGTCTCACTGCAGCGCTCCCTGACATGCCCTTTGGCCTTTTTGCTTGCTATTTTGCCCCACTGGACAGTGCATAAAATCACTTGAAAAGTTTGAGTCTCAGAAGCCAGGTGCAAAGTGACACAACAAGATTAAATTCAATAATGTTCAGCCAGTGCTTTGAGAGCCTCAGGTGGAAAGTGCTCTGCAGCAAGTGCAGCGTGTGACTGCCGTCATAATCTAGATTTATCACGGACAAGCATACCGTGCTCTGTACAATGGATCTTGATGGCCTTATGCCGATGGAAGGCGCTGGCAAAGGACACGCAAAAGTCTACTAAGTGTGGGGCACTCATTTCATAAGCGGCTCACTATTAAAGTTGGAAGAGACCTAATCGGCTGTCTAAGCTGGTGAAGCAAAAGGCACAAGTCACAGGGCTGTGGCAGAAGGGGGTCGCCTCGGGTGCACCTGCAGGCCACACTGTGGCCTGGCTACAAGAAGTTGGCGACAAGGTCTGGTTGGGTCTATTTTCTGGCTCTGGTTCTTGTAGCCCTGAAAGGAAAATGACTTCTCAGGAAAAAGCCTGAGCCTCAGATTTCAGTAATTTCTGGCTTTCCTCAAAGAATAGGTAGCAACAGTACACACAGGGAATGAAGAGATTTCAATTTAAAAGCTCAAAAGACTGGTAGAAAACACATCCAAGTGGGTGCTGGCTCAAGGACCCAGATGGTATCTGGCAAGCACTAAAGCTGAACTTCTGTGCTGATATCTCACTGAAATCATTTTTATGCCCATTCTGGATGCCGTATCTATTCAGAAAACATTTCCAGATGTGCTTGTGGTATTCCCAGGGTGGGGGAGAGTGTCTATGGGTCCATCCAAAGCTCATATAAGCCAATGTCACCCTTGGATCTCATAGATTTTTAGGGTTGGACGGGACCTCAAAGATCATCGAGTCCAACGCCCTGCCCCTGGGTAGGAAAGAGCGCTGGGGTCAGACGACCCCAACCAGGTGCTTGTCCAGTCTCCTCTTAAAGACCCTCAGGCTAGGGGAGAGCACCACCTCCCCTTGGATGAGTCAGGAAGAATGAACACAAACATCAGCTGCGCAGTGAAACCTGAATTTGCTCGACAATTTTGCCAAGCATCCTCCATGTAGAAGCACAAATGAGCCAGTCTGAGCCTTTTGTCTTTAACTGGCAACTTCAACACACATATTCAAGTGCCAGGCTACATAGTTCTTTGCAGGGACGTGCACAAAATCTCTGTGTCTTGTCCCAGTGAGGCCAGATGTTTTATTTGCAATGCAGAGATTTTTTTTTTTTAATGACAAACACAACAGGTCAATATGCTTGCGTGTCCCCCAGAAGCTGGAAAAAGCATGCCCAGTATCCCATTCTTCTGCCATCATGAAATACTCTACAAGCAGACTATAGTACATTTTAGAAGGATTCCTCCAAGGTCTCACAAACTGCTGATTAGCTTGTCTTATGGATTGAAAGCAGACAACTATTTGATATCTAGGTTGCTCAGGCACCTTTGAAAATCTCACTAGGTGCTTCTCTGCCTCGTGATGCACCTAAATGCTTCTGGCCATAAGGCTGTGTTCTTTAATTCCTCATCTATACCATGGGAGGGGTGGTATTTTCCTTTCTTACCATTCTTTGTCGATCCTGCCCGTCTGGTTTTTGAACTTTCCCGGATAGACCACTAAGGCAAAATGGATGAGCTGCTCTCTAACCTCGCGTCATTCAGCACCCGCTGGCTCTGCCTTCAGTCTACATGAGGCAGCGAGGCAACTTGGTAGAGCAATGCCCTAGAGACGGTGTTGGAGTCTGCGCCTGAATCGGACACTCTTGCGTTCAGTCCATCTCCGTGACTTTTCCCTGTGTTTGGCAATGTCACCTTACGCTCTGCTGGCTAAAGCACAGGCTCCACGTGAGCTGATGCGAGGCATAAATGATACTAGGAATAGGCGGTAACGTTCACCTGCCCTTCCTTGCACTCTGCGGTGGGACCATACTGTACAATGCTGCTCCACTGGGGTCTTCTTATCACTCTCCCCATGTTTTGCACTATAATATTGCCCAGAAGCCCTACTTAAGCTCACAGCCCCATTCACACGACAGGGTAGGGACAGATTTGGGAAGACAACCCAGGTGTCCCGACTCTGAGCCCTTCACTCACCAAATCATCCTGCCGTGTGCTGAGAAGTTCCTTACGGTTTGCAAAGGCTCTGAGAAGGGCAGATAAAAGGTGGGATCGAATCAGACATGCACTGGGATGATTAATGCCTTCTCAAGCACTTTGTCCAGCTTAGTTTTAAATGACTTCCGCCAAGGAGCCTCTCTAAGGAGATGGTTTCATGATCCACAATTCCAATATTCAGAAGATTTCCACTTTCACTTTTCCCATTACACCCAATTACAAAGCCCAAAGGTCCAAGCGAAATAATTCCCGTCTCCACTGAGTTTTTACTGTAGGCCATTTAGATACCATTAGGCCTCTTTATCCTGCCCTTTGACTTCGCAGTCCATTAAGGAACTACCGAGAGACAAAGCAAAGCTTATTTCATCCCCAGGACTTACCATACTAATACAACAGCAAGGCCTAATAGGTTGGCAAATAGTAGAGGCAGATGGACCATGCGTCCGAGGATTAAAGTGTTCACTATGAAGTTTGCTTAAAGATGTTGCTGGAAACGACGTGAAATCATATCAAGAAAATGCAAGGGGCACACGGGGAGAATTCGCAGCTGTCTTCCAGGACCTGGGTTGTCTGCAAGTAGGGTATATCATTAATCCTTCTGGGAAGGCCATAAAGGATTTAACAGGAAAGAAGGCGCTCGGCATCTGTTAAACCCTTCACAACTCAACACAGCAGTGGGCCTCCAAGTCTTTGGATCAAATGAAAACTGTCCACGGTCCAAAATTTCAAGTGAATCGCCATTTGTCCTTGTCATCAAGGTTTTAGCTGATGACACTGTCGAAGTACACAGGGCCTGGTGCCTACTTCAAATGGCCTCCAGGATCATGCATCAGCGTCTGGAAGTCAGTAGGACAGGATACCGTACACCAGGGTCCTGTATCTTTATTCGGTTCTGCCGGGCAGTTGAAAAGCCTGTACAAAGGTGACTTTTCTAAACAAAAAAAATCTTGGGTGAGCAATTTACCCAAAGAAAAAAGAAAATCCTTGTGCCCTAACCTATAAAGCAGAAACCAAACCAGATCACATGGAGAAGACAGAAGACTTCAGAAAAGCAGACATACCTGCAAACCACTAATTCAATGGTTGTAACTAAAAAGGCCAAATGATGCACATGGTCATCGGCTCCTGTTGTTTAAACAAAACCATCAGACATGCACATCACCTAGGGAAGACGGCGGAGGTGGCAGCTAAGCCCTTGATGGAGAAAGTATTCTTGGTCTCAGATGAAGGATGTGCACTTTGGCAAGGAAAAATCAGATGAGCTAAGCTCTAATCTTGTGCCTTTTACTGTGCCATGTGGATGTTATAAATTTAAGCAGATGATGTTCGGTATTAGTTCTGCTCCTGGGATATTTCAAAGAGCAATTGCACGGATCTCTTAGGGATTATAAGGAGCTGAAGTTATAATGGATGGTGTTTTAATTTGGAGTAGGCACCTTCAAGAGCAGGAGGACAGACCGAGCCAAGTTTTGCAGACTGAAGCAACCCTGAACTGAAGTTGTCCAAAGTAGCAGGAGTTATTGATACTGTGCACAAGTTTCGCAGCTTTAGATAAAATAGAAAACATTGGCTAAGATCCCCACTCCATCATGTGCAACAGAACTGCAGGGGAGTAGGGGAATGACAGACCCATTTGTCAAATCTTATTCCAAATCTAGCTATGGTCAAGAACCCATACAGGGAATAGCTGGAAAATAACCTTGCCCGGTAACAGGAACCCAGCCAAAACCAGACACTTGAGCAGCTCAAGCCTCCACTCATCAATCCAGCCGGTTTGAAAATACCATGATTTAACTAAGGTAACCGTGGACTGAATTGTGGTCTGGTTAGCCATAGGTGTGCAAAGCTGCAAGTGAACAAAACGCTTCAGTTACTGTCTGTCTTCCACGTGCTACCTCTTTCACACACACATAGCCGTGTCTCAGGCTAGCCCTGTGTTGTTGCTAATAGTTGTGTCTTTAAAAGGCCTAGCCGATGCCTCAATGGGCATGTGTGTGAACAGTGCATGGATACTAATAGTGAGTGCACACACAAACACACATGTACAACCCCCCCCGAGTAAACTGCATTCTCTTTGACAGAGGATTGTAGAAACACTATCTTCCCTTGAGGTTTTCTAGTGAAAAAACCTGATTATTCATAAACCAGCAAGAAACATCAGTCCCTCATTTATCATTTTCAACGTAAATAATAAGGGCACGAGTGGAACATGCCAGCAGTAAATTAGTTATAGATGTAGTGTTGAAATCTGCCCATTTCCTTTAAACACGCCATGCTTACTGATAATAAACAGTGACCCAACTGATTTCTTGTCTGAATGCATGAGCATTGGATTACAAGAAACACAAACCGATGACCTGCTACATAGTCAGGAAAGTCAGTTCAACTTTTGTGTGGGAGGCTGGCTAGGAAAATACAGTGAATTAAAAAAACATATTGGTCTCGCTGCCAAATTCCTCCGGAAATAAAAACCTTTGTGTTCTTTTCGGGCCTTCTCCAGTCACCGACGTTTTTGCTTCGCCTCTGACAGATTTTTATCACTTGCACTTCTACGACATTCATCTTACCCCCAAAACTGAGGCTCGGTGCACGGATGCTGGGCCGGGGTTTGCGATGGAAACGGAGCCGGCGGTGCTAGTGCTCGAGGGCTCCGATTCAGCTGAGCACTGAGGCGATGCGCCGGCGGAAATGCCTTGGACTTCAAATGTTGCACCGTGTGCTTTGCCAGATAGAGGTGGACTCAAATGCCCGCTGGAAGTGAAGTGCGTGCTTAAGTGTATTGTGCATTGAGGCCTCAATTGGCGCGTGGCATATGGGGAAAGCCATGTGGCCCTAGTTCATATTCAGTCTTTACATGGCACTAAATGAAGCACCAATAATACCACTATGTTCACCGAACGCCTCGGCTGGTATCCGACCTTCAAACACGGATCCACGGGCTCGCTGCAGGATGCTGTTCAGATCCCATGCCCTGATTTCCATTCTTTCAAGAGATGCCTCTCCCAGCTCTGCTACTTGGGTAGTGTCACGTACGACTAGCTCAAGAGCCACTGCTCTGTTTCCCCCCGGGACGCTGAGAAAAGCTAATCGGTTCGGTTGGCGGCACGAATCTCGGCTGGGAATCTGAGCAACGGCGTTGCTGGCTTTCTAACCATGCACATCTGCAGCAACGTTTTCCCTTTCAGCCACATCATGGGGACACATCATGTCCCAGTTCCCTTCGCCCAAAGTGCCACACTCCAAGTGCCCTCCCGTCCCATCGATGAAACACCAAGCTCTGTGGTATAGGAAAGACACTCGTGCACCTATGTTGAGCCCGAATTGGAGAACCTGCATGGAGGAGCAGATCCTTTGCAAATGGATCTGACTCTGCCTTATGGCGACATTGCCGTGGTGGAAACCACGTCCCTCTTCCGGCAGCGCAAGGGGCTGGCAGTCGTCAGCAGCGCATGGTGCTCAGAAGCCGAGGCACCTCCCAGTCCTGCGTCCGAGATCTCCGAGATGATTTGGCACGCTTGCTTGCAGCGCTGATATTTCAACAGGAAATAATTTAGAAACCTGCATATCTATGCTTAGCTCCAGCCTCAAAGATTCAGCAAAAAAGGCTGGGAACAAAACACTAAGAGAAGTTAATCGCTGTTAACCGACATGATTCGTGCAAGAACAAATTAACACGTTAATTTTTTCCATCGCGTTAATTGTGAACATCATTTTGACCAGCCAAGTGGACCGGCTCCAGACCAACTGGGACCTGCCAGGCCCGTCTTGCTGCAGCTGCCCAGAGCTGGCACCCGGTGGGCTGCCCTGCGGCTGCCTGGAGCCCAAGGAACAGCTGCCAACTCACCAGGATAGCAGAAAACTTAGGACCTGATGCTGAGCTTGCAGCAGAGTAAATCGGGAGCAACTCCATTAAAGTCAGCGGAGTTAAATGGTGTACAACCAAAGCCTTGGTCAGTGAAAAAAAAGGGAATTTTTGCTTTTCTCGGAGAACTATGGGCTCTTTTTCATTTTTTTGCAGGACTGATTTCTATGGAAATGTACTGGACAGGTTGATCTCTGCTAAAAAGCAAAGTCTCGGTGTTTATTTCCAAACTAGCAAACATCGTGCTGGGCATCCTTTCTACCACCCTCCAACCAGCCACATGCACCGCAATATTTTCTTTTAGCCCATCAAGTAGCAAGAAATGCCGAAGGAAGGGAAGCCAACGTGTGTTAACTTTGGATAATAACCCCCACGATTTTGGCTGAGGCTTCTGCACTGGACTCGATTGTTTCAGTACCTTGCAACTCTTCCAAAATTGCACCGGGAGCCAACGACAGAGCAGGGAACCGTGTCTGCTCCCCCGAGGTTCAGGTGAGCGCTCTAACCAGTGACAACCCTTCTCCTTTGTGCTAGCTCCCACAGCGGGGGTTTACAGCGAGGGCCCTCCATGGCTCTTCCACATGCCGGTGGCATAGGTCCCCGTGAGGATCTGCAGGACGGGGACACAGCATGTCCCAGCTCCCTTTGCCCGAAGTGCCACACTCCAAGTGCCCATGGAAGAAACACCAAGCTCGGTGGTGCATGAAAGCAGCTTGTTTTACTAAGGCCCACTTTTTACTAGGGGAAAAATTTGCCATCCCCTTGTGGTTTTCGTGCCAACTGAGATGCTCTCCTTGTAGATGCGTACAGAAAACCATCACCGAGTGACTACAAACCGCATTGGGAAAGCACTCTTGCCCCTCTGCAGATGCTCTCCTTATCTCTAGTGGGTCCTTTGCCACTTCTCTATCAGAAACCCAACAAGAAACTGGCCCAGAAGGGAAATGTCACTTCGGCACTGGTGGCATGCATTGAATTGACCAATGTGTGAGTAGCCAAAGGTAGACAGGCTTCAGACCCGGCGTAACAGGGACACATGGAAACTCTCCGGGAGGGCAGCTAAGCAATATTTGCAGTCGCAGATATCTGTAGGGGTTCAGGCAACCAGGCTGAGGAGCCTGAACCCCTACAGATATATACCCCTACAGAAGGGACCTCTTCCGATGATCTTCCAAGGTCCCTTCCAGGTCTAATGTCTATGAATCTGATTTTGCATTGCACTGGCATTGCATTTAGCAACCTAAAAGCCCCAGCTGAGACCGGGGGGTTCCTTGTGCTGGGTGCTCTTTGCCCCACAGAAGAGCTAACAAACTGAACAGACCAGACCCAGGGCAGCAGGACAGAGAGGGGACTTATCGGCCGTCATTCGGCTCACCAGTGCATTGTCTACTGGACCAGGAGGCTACCAGCCATCCTAATTCAACTCTGCCCAAATCCTCTAGCAACCTCGCCTCATGGGTTGGGGCCCTTGCGTCTCAGGGCAGCGGAGATGTCGATTCAGCGCTCCTCCATTTCTCTTGCCTGGAAGACCTTTCCGACCAACGCAAGCTGACTTCCTGCCACAGCCTGGAGCAGAAAGGAGCATCCGAATTTAATAGAGATTCAAAAGCAACAACAACGAGTTTTTGGTTGCTCTTCTAGTGCAAGGATCCAGCGGTTGGTCCGTATTGGGCATTGTCCTTAAATGACCTCACAAATGGAAACAGGAGGCTGCGGCTGCACTGGGAAGTCAAATTCATCCCAGGTGTAACTCCCCCAGTAAATCTGTGGTAGGCTGGGAAGGTTTCTGAAAGTTAGGGAGCCCCCTGGATTGCATCCAATTCACATGCTCAGTTTAGAAGCATTTATGCATTTTACACAACTGTTCGCTTCCTTTGAGGGCTGCCAAGTTAGCTTAAATGAATATTAGGAGATACTGTTGTTATAAAGGGCAGGGCAGGTCCCCGCTCCTCGTCTCTTTGGTCAATACACTTATTTTCATTGGTGTTTCTTGAACCTCTGTGTCCTGCCCTCTCTGTTTCATCCCCAAATTGGAGGAAATTCAAATCCCAATGACCTGAACCCATACCCAGCTTTGGCTGGGCTCCGTACCTTGGCTCCTATCTTCAGTAACTGGGTGAAACAAAATCCCGGCTCTGACCTCTGGTGCTGGCCCGTATTCTTATAATTGTCCAGAAACAAAAATGGTGGCTACAAATACTTCTGGATTTTGTAGCAATTGATCCCTGCCTGAACATCACCCTTTTAGTCCATGTTGAGCAAGTGCATCTGAACCAGGAGAGTCTCAAAGATTGTCATAAGGTGGACCGAGCACCTCTCAGCAGACAGCTCGTCTCCTGGGCAGCTCCCATCCCAACGCCTATCATACTACAACCCATGGGCGATTAAAGCAATGCAACTAAAGCAATAGCCGGGAACTTCAGGGAAGTACTGGGAAGGCGGTTTTTTTTGCTGCCCTTAATACAACATGTGTTGTTCTTTTTGGGACCAAGTTACCTTTCCTGTTGTTCTTTATTTAACCTCGTCTAGGCTTTAGCCCGTTTCCTCCCCGATGGAAGCCAAGATGAGCCAACACCATGTGGTGTCCAGCATCCATCAGACCATGAATGCATCCTCACCTGTCCCTGGAAAACTCTAATTGCTTATCTGTCTGCATGTTAACAGATCCCTCGGCTTCAAACCTCAAACCCACGTACTACTCAGCAGCAAACGTTTCAAAGGCCCTGATTCCGATTATGAAAATGCTTATTTCCCTAAAAGCTCTGAAACACATTTTTAGAGCATTATGCATTGCAACATGGGGTGCTGGCCTAAAATATCACTGTGGCCAGCCTCTCTTAGGCTCCTGCTCATAGCCAGGTTTTACCTTAAACAGGGGTCCACAACTGAACTTTATCCTTCTCCCACCCCGAGTGCCACGCACACTCCTTTGAAGTACCCGAAAGCGCTCATACGGCGCAGGGACTGGATACTGCGGCCTTTTGGAAAATGACTCCAGTTAGATTAAATACCTTGGTGGCCTCAATCCAGGTCATCCTCAATATGTGTTATGTAGTTTGGCTCCATTTATGAAAAGAGACTTGACTTAAGAGGGGCCTGAATGTTTTCGATAAGGGAGGACTATTGTTTAGATGGTTTTCCTGTCCTGAAAACTTTTCATGATTTTGATTTTTTTATCCAGATCACGATAAACCCAAGATGTTCAAAGAGAGCGACTGAGAGACTTCCGTAAGGACCACCAGCTCGGTGGGTAGGGCACTCGCCGGGGACACGCGAGAGGAAGACTCAGGCCCCAGCGCCGTCTGGATTGGCTTGCAGAAAAGGTGGAGAAGGACACTGATTTACAAAAGCTCCCTGGATGTTCGAAGGCGTGAATGGTTAGGTCATTTTCTATCCCCTCCGCTTCTGGCTTTGAACGGCGTCTCAAGCACGAACGGTGCCATTAAATTCAAGGCGAGGTACGCAGCTTGGAGCGCCTCGCAGAAACCCGCTGCGGAGGGCGCAGTCCTGTCGTTCTTCCCCGCCAGGACTCGCCCTTCACCCTGCGAGCTGTGCTGGCAATTTTGACTGGTTCAGCAGGGTGAGGAAAGGCGAGAGGACTGGCATCGTTGCCGGTCAGGAAACCCATGGAAAGGCCCACGTGCTGAACTCCTCGGGGGTTGCTTTCCCTGCACAACCAGCTCTCTGCAATGCTGTCTGCCTCTTGGTTGAGGTGGTTAGGGGTTGCTACGGCACATAATAATAGCTTAAAGTAAGCTGTGCTTAGCACCGCCTTACCTGGCAGCTGCTGTGTTCACTATTTCCTATCCTCCGGCGTCCATGTATCAAATACCAAAGGCAACCTTTTCAGCTCAACTAAATCAGCCGTGTATCTCGTCATCAAAGAAAGTGCAAGTGGCTACTAAATGCTAAAGTGGAAAAAAAAAAAAATTCTGGACAAAGATCAATCTTCTTTGGCAACTGTTGGATTTTCCTAAGTGAAAATACCCCGAAGACCTTAAAACTGCATCCAACTTCAAAGGAAAGAGGTCTCCAGATGGGCTCTGCCACCATTACTAACCCAATATGCCTCATCAAGTTACGCACATTTACATCGAGTCATTCTGATTATTCCCAAAGATGGAATTCAAACTCGCGGCCATGCTTTCAAGCTTTGGGTCAGGGTTTTTTGGGGTCTTTTTTTAAAAAAAGAACCATTAATATGTACAGTGGATACTTTGCCCCCTGCAATGCTGCAGGCAACGGGATTAGGTTTCTGAAGCTCGATTGTCCACTGCTTTGCACAGGTTTTTTTTCCTGCGTTGCACGTCTACGGGGGCCAACAGAAGGACCGGTTTCGTGTCTAGCAGCTCTTCCCTCAGATTTTCTCCAGTGCAACGTAGAGCTTCCTCGTTTCAACCTTCACTTGAGATCTGAGAATCAGGCTGGGTTTTCTGCAGACTTTGGAGTTTCGCTGGTGGCGTATGAAGAACAAGCCAAAATATGTCTGCTTCAGATGTGGGATTTCCCCAATAGCGGGGTTGTTCAGAGCTAAGGTTTTTGGTTCAACGCACTGCAGAGAAGAAAGCCCGCTGCAAAACTTGGACCTGGATCCAAACATAGGAATAGCATTGCACAATCTGTGTTTGGGTCAGCTATCAAACCCAGCCAGACTTATACGACGCCTGATTCCTCTCCAGCAACGAAAGGAGAGCAGAAACGGTGCCACTGCTGCCAATGTTACATTAGGATGGAAGTGATGTAAGCATCGTGCATGCTGCTTTAGGAGATCAAGTGCTTGTTTTTTCTTTTTTTAAAACACATTGCAGACCCTAAATGAACTTTAATGTTAACATAGGGGGGAATGCAGAGGAATAGCTCCTTAAGTAGCGCTGCGGAAAGAGCTCTCCCCACCCCTTCCTCCAAGGGTACCTTTCCTATTTGTTATAGATATATATGCAGTTAAATCAAGACCCCAACATGGGGGGCAAGAATGTTTACTGCTGTCCCATTAGTCACAAAGGTCAGTTTATTACACATCTGGGGGCAACGAGGCATTGCCCAGCCCCGGAAAAGTCCCACCACCTCCTCTTCGGATAATACCCCATCGTTACCGTCCCCGACGAGCGTCTAGGACGTCACGGAGCAGATGCATTTATTTACAGAACATGCCTGCAAAGCGATTTTCTTTTTCCTCCCTCTGCCCCTTTCCTTTTTTCATTAGCTTGGCACCTCCTCTGCAGGGCTGACAGTGTCTTCGGTTTATTAAAATTGACATCAATCTCAGGTCGCTTCAGACCAGATGGTTCCAACTTCCAGTCTGTGGCGAGTGATTTATTACCACTCTGCTGGCTGGAGTCCTGACAAATATTCATTTCAATAATGACAGGAGCCCAAAATGAGAGGGTAAATAAACCTGACAATTAATTCAGCGATTAATATCAATGTGACACTCTTTCCCAAGCCGCTTGCTAGCCTGATCCCCCCGCAACCCGACACACAAAACAAAGAGCGAGCAGCCAGCTAAAACAACCCCCTGTCTCCCCCAGCACCCTCCCCACCCGCAAACTGATAGTAGCCAGGAATAGCAGCATCAAAAGGCCGCTCGGTTTTTTTCCCTCCAAGTGACTTGCCAGTCTGGTGCGTCTAATCTGCTGCCAAAATCAGCTCTTCAGTCCGACGTATCATTATCAGAGAGCATATATAATTTCATAGTAAATCACAGGGCCTGATGAATGACTATTTAGATTGCAATTGTCAGCGAAGTATAAAATGCTTCCTGCTGTAAGGATAGCACCGATGGTTACCTGCCTTTTCTAGCCGAAGATGCGTCTGCCCGGCTCCGTCACTCACTCGCAAAACCCTCTGCTCACCTGGCACAGCGGAGGGACTTTTGCCTAAGCAGACACAAGACAGCCTGGCTTTTGGGCATGGCCAAGCCCTTCAGCACAGTTCGGACCTCGAGCCTTGGGTCTTAGTTTAAAAAACAAATCAACTGTTTGAGCTAGCCATTAGCTGGTATCCAGGGTTCGAAACAATTGCTATCGGGAAGAACTTTATTCCTTATTCACAGCCAGCTCGCAGACATTTTCACCTGGATCCACAGACATAGACATTCGGGCTGGAAGGGACCTTGGAAGATCTTCGAGTCCAGCCCCTGCCCCAGGGGTCCATGTATTGCCTACCGGGGAGTTGCATGCTTCTGCATGGCTGGGTGTCTCAAACTGAAGGGATCCCTCAGAAATTGCTCAGTAACCCAACCAAAAGCCAAAGCCTCCTCCATGGAGAGCTCCCAAATGCTCCATTAAACTGCTCGCATGGAGAAGATCCTCAGGAGAGTCGCAAAATCTCCAAGCAAAGGCAGTGGATCCTGAAAACTTGGCAGGACAGGGAAATCCTCAAGACTTGCTAACATGATCTTACCGCCTGTAGGAAAAAGGGATCACGTTGTCTTTGCTTCCAATGAGATCAGCTGGCTCCCAGCAGAAGCCTGCACCTCATTGTGATGCCACCCCAAGATTTCATACGAGGTCTGCATTTGGGGCGTCCATTGGATATGGGGTTCTTCTGAACGGCTGGCCTGGAGGGGGAATGCTGACCACCGGCAGATCTAGCCTTGCAAAATACAAGTCAGAGGATTTCGATGAGTGAAAAGGAACTTCTTCTGCTAACCACTGTTGGAAGCAGGCCGGATCTGGTGCTTTTACAGGACTTGCAAGTGGGCAAAGTGTTTCAGGATCTCCTCCGATTACCAGCACAGCACGGCTCTCTGATGTACGGCATTCGGTGCCCTGGTCACTGTTGGATTCTCCAGATACCTCCTTCTCCTTAACCCCTGCACCGTATTTCTCCAGTTCTTTGCCCACGACAGGGAAGTTAAAGCACTGCGTACACTTGTGATGCTGGAGATGAAGTCTCCAATTCTCCACCCAGTCGAAAGACCAGCGTGGACTGAGTTATTGGCAAAGCAGCTGGGTTGTTCCATGCTTGCCTTCACCGGCGACCCCTCCTAGGTCAGTATAAACAGGGTCTGGATTTCCACCCTTTCTCTTTATTACCAAAGCATTTGGCAAGCTATTTGCTTTTGTCCCAATTCACTTTCAGGTCCCTATGTAACAGATTTTCAAGGGAGGCATATTCGTTTTCCGTCATGAAGTGACAAGTCTTGGCCCTGATGCACGAACTCCTCCTCTTCTGTTTCTTCATTTTGAATACAAGTGCTTGACTAGGACCACAGGTGCCCTAGCCCATTATCGTTTAAATCCTGATGTTGGTAAAGCCAAGTAGCCCAGCTTCTCTTTGCAAGGTTTATTGGCTTATCCCAGTTGCCTTCAGAAAGGCCTTTCCAAAAAGTTTTTGGAAAGCGTTTTGATTGGTCCGAAAGATCTTTAAATGAGTCATACAGGACCGGCTGAACGAAGAAAGTGCTTTATGTAGATGCTGTAGAAACGGCATCGACCATCCGTCAGCGCAGGGTCCAGAGATGCATTTCTAGGACCGACATCATTGCAGTGACAGGTATTCTCAAGACGCATAGAGGAAATTCGATTAGACAGGGCGACGCAAAGCCAGAAGGGCTTCCAATGGCCTCTGATGCCTGGGGCCATTTAGAAATATTCTAGCTCCTGTGTTATTTTAAATGCTTGAAATATTTCTTTGTGCAACTGTACATTGTTGAAGGAGGGTAAAAACTCCCCCTGAGGCAAAAATAACCTCACTACCATTGTTGGGAGGGGGAACACGATAGGCATAAACATTCCTGGTAGACCCTCACAAAAGGCAACTGAATGCTCCCAAGTGCAAAGCCCAACAATATCCCTTTAATAGCTTAAGTTCCACCTAGCCTTTTCCCCCTCAAGCGCTTTAATACCACTCAGCTCCAGTGCCTCAGTGGGAAGTCCGGTCTACCTATTCATCATGCGCTCTGTAAAGCAATACCGCCTTGCCTTTTGCAACACTCGCTCCCTCTTGAATAAGACTTATGGCCCCTTATTTCTGGGTAGTCCTGCTGCCTCTCAGACAGTTTGCCAGGATGAATTTTGGGACGGCCCAGATCCAGTCCAGATGCCCTAAGCACGTCCCCTCCTCCAAAGGTGCGGGGTGAACCAAGCGCTAGGAGGTTTTTGTGCAAGATCACCTGGTGTTTTGGAGGGTCACCGCACACCTGCAGTCAGGTGCTTGGCTGGCCCTTCTGGTCGCCGGCTTGCTCTCAGAGCTGCAGCCCGAAGGGTTAAGTTCGGGCCAGCTCTGAATTTGAGCTCCCGCCTGCAGCCAATTGCTGGTTCTTATCTTCAGTCTCCAACTGGGATGAAGTTGTGCACCGGTGAAGGGAACACTTAGAGACTTGCTATGCATTGCGCTTGGAGCTGCTCAAATGTTGACTGGTGTTAGTACTAGCTTGAGTTTGGAGCAGTCACCCCTTAAGACTCAAAAACCTTCTCTGACTGTCCCCGACCTGCAGAGCTGGGACTTGTCGCTAGAGGCCTGATGATCAAGGGCCTGACTACGAGCTACAGCCGTGAGCCAGGACGGGCTTTTACCCCTGCTCTAGGCGGGAGTGTAGGAGTGAGAGGCTGGGGGAGAACATGAAGCGGGGAGGCGGAGAGTTAATGAGATGGGGTGGGTAACGAAATGGGAGATGGAAAGGAAATAGGAGTGGGGGAAGGGAGTCAGCCAGCTACTGATGGATAAAATTTAAAGTAGCGGTGGGGAAAAAAATGAATTAAAAATAATCAATGAGAGAGTAAAATAAAGAAGGTCTCATGTGTGAATAAATTGGGATTTGGGGTTGGGATATGGGGAGTGCTGGTCATGCTTCCTGGTGGGAGCAGTGAGGGAAGGCACTTTTTGGGGGGTGGGGGTCTACTGTCCCTGCTTCAGGAAGGATGCCCCAGCTCACGGGGACACGATCCAGCCCCTACCTGGGTCCCCCTTCCCCTCTCTAGACCCCACTCCCAGACCTATCCATGGCCTTGACCGGGCCACTCGGCACGTGCTCCGCAGGCCGCTTGCACGGGGATCCGGCCGGGGCCCTGAGCAGTAGGGCTCAGGGGAGCGGGAAGTTTGTCCGCACACAGCAGGAGGGTGGGGAAGGGGACGCTGGAGGACTGCAACGGGGGCAGCTCACCTGCGGGGAGCGGCCACACATGCACAGACAAGCTGGGTAACACGGAGCAGAGAGAAGCCGGCCCTGGAGGGGCATCACTTCGAGCCGCTTAAACAGCGCTGAATACTCGTTGCAGGTGTGAATGTGTGGACAATCCAGGGTTGATGAGCTCCAGGAGCTGCCTAAAATGAATGTGCAACAAGGCCCTTAGAGAGGCCGTGCGATGGGTCGCATCACCGGGGGTTAGCAGCTGGGCTGGAATACTCCTATTTCACCGTGGGACACGGGGCAGCCAGGTGTCTGTGGGGTGTTTCCTCCCCAGGAATCAGTAGTACCAGATGTCTGCGCAGAAGAATGGGGAAAGGAGCTGCTTTCTAGCCAGCTTTCCATCACCTGCCTTTGGGGGCGTCTCCTATTCTCATGTCCATACGCTTCCCCAATCCATGGCTGTAGCTCCCCGTTGTACCACCTCCAGTGTAGCAGTACGGGGCTAGCTCCTCACCTGGGTCACGTAGCGTCACTGAAGTCCATGGAGCTAGGGTGGGTTAGAGCCCTGGAGGGACCGACCTGTGCAGAAGTTCAGCATCGCTGTGGTTGAAGGGGGCTGTCTTCGGCTTCGCTCTGCTGCTGCGTGCCAGATCCTTCTAGCAACCATGCAGACTCACCTTTCCCCATTCAACAGCCCTTTGCGACTCTTCACGGGCCGGTTACGACACAGAAAAGCGATGACCTGGCATTGTCCTCTTGCTCCGAGATGCTAAATCTCACCTGCTGACACCATACGGCCGAACCCCTCCTCTCCCTGCGGTGAATCACAGCCTACTGCTAAAATACTAGAAAAGGGGCTTATTCCTAAAAGGGAGTGTTACACTCCTCTAACCAGCAGCCAAGCACTTCCTCCCAGCCTCACAAGTCTCAGTCTGCAAGCAGAAAGCATGCCACAAAGCCATCTATGATCATGTCCATTTTCGAGGAAGAGGCATACGCAACAGGCCGCGAGCAGAGACACGTTGGCCACAATAGAGGCAACATGCAGTGGCAATCGAGGATTCAACTTGCTCTCAGCAGCTTTCCGAGCCCCGTGCTCCTAGGGTGACCCTGGCAATCTGGCAAGCTGCTGAGCAGCCAGACCGCGGCAGCATGTGAGCACGGCATTCAGGCCAAGGGAGACCCGGAGGGAAAGCTAATACGGAGCCCTGGGGTTGTGATGAGTGGGATGGGAGCTAACAAAGCTACTAATTTATGGAGGGGAAAAAAAGAAAAAGAAAAAAAAAATCACCCACTGAAAACCAGCTGAGATTACAGACAACCCCTCAGCGCTTTAGAGAAGCAGAGGAAGCAAGAAGGCAGCCAAAGCCCCATGCACACTCACTGGGGCTGCTGGGGGAGAGGAGAAAAGGACTTGCAGCTTGGTTTTCCTCTCCTCTGAGCTTGGTCATCCCATGACAGGTCTTCTCACAGCAAGCCTGGGGGCCCTGCTGGTCTCCAAAAAGCCCCGATTCTCCGCGCCAGTCTGCGGAGGGACCCGCTTCACTGCAACGCACGCGAGGGGCAGGGAGCAGGGCCGTAGGCTTGAAAGGCTATCCCCCCGGCCCTGCACGGGGTCTGTCTCTCCGGCACCTGGTCCTGGACTGGAGCGGCACGAGCCCTTGTCGTGTGCGGCCCCGGGGGCGTTTCCCTCCACCTAGCCCCCTCCAGCACAGGGTTGACTGCTGGTGGCCGCAGATTAGCCCAGGTCCTTTTTGGACCATGGCCCCCAACTTGGCCATAGGCATGCCTCTGTCACCGCGGCCTGGGCTGACCCGTGGTTGCGTACTCTCCTGCTTTCCATGAAGAGGTGCCCGTGCTGCGGCTAGCGGTCCCGTCTTGTGCTCCGGCAGTCATTCAAAGTACCCCCAAACCAACCACAGTTGTCTCCCCTTGAGGTCGCTTTGGCCTGTTAGGCAGACCTTGGGGGTCCCATGGTGCGGGGGGAGGCAAGACCTAGTCATCTATTCCTCCAAAGAGCTCCTGACCAAGAACACAACCAGCCCACGCGCGCGTCTGCTCTGCAGCCCTTGGACCTTGCAGCAGGAGGGTAACCACCCCAGGCTCTGGCAGACCCGGGGACAACGCAGGGGTCCCAGGATGCATTTGCCCAGCAGCTTCATTCTGGGCCTAACAAACAGCGCAGTAGACTCGTGTTGGCCCTGCTCCTCCGCTGCTCTGTGGGGTGAGGACACCCAGCGCACCCGTGCCCGCCCCTCCCACAGCCGGGTTCGCTGGCAGCCTCTGAAGCGCGCGCAGATGCCCGTTGCATGCACTCCTCCTGGCTCTCTCCTTACCAGCCACGGGGCAGGCTCCAAGCACCCACCTCATGAAGCGGCAGGATGACAGAGGACTGAGCTATCGAACCAAAATGAGTGCAGCTCTCGCTGGTTTCTATGAAGGCTGCATGAGGGACGAGGGGACAGTTAGAAATCACAGAAAATGAGGGTTGGAAGGGACCTCAGGAGGGCATCTTGTCCAACCCCCTGCACAAAGCAGGACCACCCCCAGCTAGATCATCCCAGCCAAGGGTTTGTCTTGCCAAGTCTTGAAAACTTCCAAGGATGGAGATCCTACCACCTCTCTGGGTAACCTGGTCCAGTGTTTTGTTACCCTCCTAGGGAGAAAATTCTTCCAGATATCCAACTTCAACTTCCCTTGCTGCAACTCGAGCCCATTGCTCCTTGTCCTGTCGTCTGCCCCCACTGAGAACAGCCCAGCTCCATCCTCTTTGCAACCCCCCCGCAGGGACTTGAAGGCTCCTATTAAATCCCCCCCAGTCTTCTCTTCTCCAAACTAAATAAGCCAAGTTCCCTCAGCCTCTCCTCATCTGTCATGTCCCTTAGCCCCGAACCATTTTGCAGCCCTTCACTGGACTGTCTCCAACTCGGCCACATCCTTTCTGTAGTGGGGGCCCAAAACTGAACACAGGACTCCAGATGTGGCCTCACCTGTGCTGAGTAGAGGAGAAGAAACACTTCCCTTGACCTACTGGCAGCACACCTACCCACGCAGCCCAGGATGCCATTAGCCTTCTTGGCACTGCTGGCTCATCTTCAGCTTATTGCCCATCACCCCCTCGTCCTTTTCTGCAGAGCTGCTGCTAAGCCAAGTGCTCCCCGGCCTGCGCCGGTGCATGGGATTGCTCCGTCCTAAATGCAGGATCTTGCACTTGTCCTTGTTGAACCTCATGAGATTTCTTTTGGCCCAACCCTCCCATTCACCTAGGTCACTCTGAATCCCAGCCCTACCCACCAGCATATCTACTACTCCCTCCAGCTTGGTGTCATTTGCAAACTTGCTGCGGGTGCGCTTTGTGCCAACTTCCAGGTCGCGACCAAGACATTGAACAAAACGGCCCCAGGACTGACCCCCTGGGGCACTCCACTTCGTACCAGCCACCAACTAGACATCGAGCCATTGGTTGCTCTCTGAGCCCGATGCTCCAGCCAGTTTGCTATCCACCTTACAGTCCCTTCATCCACCCCCTACTTCCTTAGCTTGCCTGCAAGAGTGCCGTGGGAGACCGCACCAGAAGCCTTGCTAAAATCAAGGTGCACCACGTCCAGCCGTCTCCCTGCATCCACGGAGCCGGTCGCCTCGTCGTAGAAGGCAATCAGGTTGGTCAGGCATGACTTCCCCTGGTGAATCCATGCTGAGGTCGCTGGGTTGTGTCAAGCTGATTCCTGGCACCGGAGTTAGCCGGCAGATGCTAACCAATAAAGCCTCTTTGGCTGCAGCAGTATGTAACCCCCTCCTGCCCTGGGAAGCTTTCTGGAGACCAGCGTGAAATGCAAACAGCAGCTTTCATCTTCAACCGAGGCCCAGACCACAACTCTGCTAGCCAAAGCATGCCTCAGGCCAGGACCGAGTAAACTGCAGGAGACTGTCAGCATTTGGATGCGTGGGGGAAAAATCAGTCAGCTTTTCAATGGGACTTTTGAGAGCTGCTACCATACTCTTTCCCCTTCCTTCCCTCGCCTCCAAACCCAGCACTGAAAGGACTCTGTGATGAGATTTCAGAAGGGTTCAGAGGGCTCGGATCTCCCTGCTGCACGTCCAATAAAAATAGTCTACTGCGCAAGGAAAAGACGGGGCCGGCGGGTGGGGGGAAGACAAAAAATCAAAATCAAAAAAGGCCCCCGGTCCTATGCACTTTGTGGTCTGATGTTTCCTGCCATTTGTTAACACTGCCAGTAAAAACGACGGTTTGTTTGATTTTTATTGAGCTGCAGGAAATTGGGAGTTCAAACACACGCACACACACCCCCACCATCATAATACGAACACGAGCTCGCAGGGAGCTGGGAGCTGACGGGACCTGCCAGCTGGAAGGGGCAGGCGAATGAGACCCGAGGCTTTCCTCGTCCTGGCTGACCCGTGCGTGGGCTGCCTCTCCCCTGTTGGTGCCCACTCCTGGTCTTATCTGTCCCGTCTAGTTTCCCCCTCCAAGTCAGAGAGGTTTTAGGGCGTGTGAAAGGCCTCCGGCCCGAAGCCCTCGGCTTGCCCTCTGGAGATGTTCATCACCCGCATTGTCGTGCCAGCGAGCGCTGGATCTCTGAGCTGGACAGACCCGGAGGGGCGGACTCTGTGAATTAATAGTATTCATTCATGCAAAGCATCAAGAGTGGACATAGGACCCCCGGGCACTTAGCTTGGACCCACGGATGCACTCTCTGAAAGGCCGCAGAAGGGAAACCAAACCTGGGTCGGACTCAAGCCAACAGTTGGATGGGAAAAGGCCCCGTGTCCCCTTAGCTGCATCTCTTGATCGAAAGAGGCATGAGCTGGGCTCCTCTCTGCTGCTTGGGAGAAAAGCCTGGCTAAGAGCAGAGAATTGCAGTTTCCCTTTGTTTCCTTTGAAGCAGATGCATCAAACAATGCCAGGACTTCCCAGAGCAATCGGCTCTCTCCACCCCTCCCAAGCTGCACCTGGGTGACTGCCTTTCAGGAGACATCTTTAACAACACCTGGCTCTCGTTTCACACTTGATCTCCGGTAGACCTCAAAGTGCTTTACAAATGAAGTCACTATTATCAGCTATATTTGGCAGATGAGGAAACTGAGGCACAGCGAGGGAGGAAGGTTGCCCAGAGGGCCAGTGGCAGAGCTGTGAACAGGACTCGGGGCTCTGGGATCCCGCTGTAGCAAAGCTGCATGCGACACCCAGCGCTTGCAAGCAAAGCACCCTGCAGTCACAGCCAACCCCACGGTAACAAGCTCGCGTGCACAGCCTTGGACATCGACAGCACGGTTGCTCCCGGTATTGCAGCAGAGATGGGAAAACTTGGGTTCAGGAAACCAGATCTCCGCTGCGAGTCCAGGAATTTGGCATACCAGCAAGGCTGGAGGAAAATGATTTTTAAGGTTATGAGCAATACCTCGACTCTGCCATTTTAATTAACGTCCCATCAGCTCAGAAAGCAAGCAATGAGCTGTGGGAGATTTAATCCAGACTTCCCTTGACAGCCTCTGAAATTCAGGTCTTGCCCACTTTGCATTTCAGATCTGGATTTCCCTTCTTCCTCAGCAATTACTTGGTCTGAGAGCTTTGCACAGAGACAAGGAAACCCAAGTGTGGGTGCCAACAAGATGGCCATGTTGTTTTGACAGAGCACGCCGTGTCACTAGTCCCATTTTACAGCTGGGGAAACCGAGGCACAGAAAGCCCAAGAGATTTGATCAAGGTCACTCAAAAGGGCAGTGGCAGAGTGGGGAACAGACCCCCCCAGGTCTCCCGATCCTCATCAAGTGGGCTCTCCCTTAGGCCCTCCAGCCTTCCTGTGCGGCTGGAGCTCCAAGCAAAGGGAGCAAGTGCAGCAGAATGACCCCCTGGGGTGTGGATTTGGTCTTCGGGCGTTTGCAATACGGGTAGATGGATGTCAGCCATGAATCCAGCCAGAGCGACCCACGAAAGACAGCTGGGCGGGGGAGGAGGGCTTGATGCTGAGCTGGGTCTGTAAGGACGCGCCAAGGGGAAGGGAAGCAAAGAAGCCCCCTTCACTGGCGGCTGCTACTCCGCAGCGCAGCTTCAAGCCAAAATAAATGCAGCTGCTGTTTGCGGTGGCGGGGCCTTGCCGGGGCCGTGCCGCCCGTCTGAGCCAGGCTGAACGAGTCACAGCGGTGTTGCAGGAAGGCACCGCTCGGGCGTGCGGGCCACCCCCCGCGAGCCTTGGATGCCGCTGAATCCGCGCTGCTTGGAAGCGCGGCCGTGGGTCACGGACGCTCTCAGGAAGGAAACGTCTGAGGAGGGCTTCTCCCAGGGCTCGGCTCTACCGACACGTTGCACGTCGCGTCAGGAGCCGCCAGCCTTTTAGGACACAGGGGGCTCAGTGCCATTTCCCTGTTGGGGAAACTGAGGCACACAGACGCTCAGTATCATGCAGAGAAGGAGCAGCAGACCTGGACACCGAAGTCCTGGTCTCGGGACACCTACTTCTTTCCCATTTGCCTCCTGGTCCAAGAGGCCAGGGGTGCCTAAGGACCCCCCCTCCAGCTCCCCATCCGCCCCAAACTCAACTTCTTTCTGCCAAGAAACAGCTTCTCCTACAACCCCGGGATGCCAAGACTAAGGCCTTTCATAGACCCCCAAGTCTCGCAAGCAGAATTGCAGCATTTCACCATGAGGTCCTTCTGGCTGGACTCATGCTAAGGTAAAAACCGCCTTGCTCTCAGAAAGCTGCTTGTTCTGGTTTGCTGCTGACTTCCAGAGAAAGAGGAAGGAGGCCCGTGACAGTCTGGGAGGGAGGGGAGATTTTTCTGGCACCTTGCACGGGGCGCGAATAAATGAAGAAACGTTAAAGAACTGCCGGCACCATCAGAGCCGCCCGCCGCAGACCTCAGCAGGAGGGACGCTCGGTTAGTCGGATGCTGCCACCTAGTCGGCCGGACCAGGAACGGGCACTGCCAGAGGTCTGGGCACCTTTATTCCCAGTGGGAATTTAATTCTGGCCAGGGCGGCATGGAGGCAACCCTCAAGGAGGACTCTAAGCTGGGCAAGGGCGGGATGCTAGGGTGCCCCTGCCTGCTTTGTTTTGGGCACTGACTCACCATTTTGGCCATTTTGGTCCTATGCTGGCACTGTGGGAGGCTTTGAGAGGTGCAAGGGGCCTTGGGGAGATGAGGGAGCTGCTCCATCGGGGTAGCATGCACCGCTTCCCGGGGCTGAAGGCTGCAAGAGGCCAGCGGCGCCGAGACCCCCGTGGCCTCAGCACAAAGGTCCCATTCCCCCCGCCGCATGAGGAGCCCCGATTTCAACCCTCGGGTGGCTGAACCGAAGGGCTAAGCTGTGCTCTGATTACGGGGGAGGGCTGTGACAGCGTTTTCAACACCTGTGTGATCATTTGAGTTGCTCAGAGCAACCCCGGGGATGAGCTGGAGCCATGCAACCCGGCAGCAACTCAGATGCTCGCACAGACCCCAGCCACGCGCCGGTAGACTGAGACTTGCCCGCGGCACGCGAGGCCTCTCCTGGGATAGATAAGCTCGTGTCTGCCCAGGGCACGGAGGAACACCGAGCCCCTGGGAAGGAGACACTTATGCCGTGGGCTCGTGCCTGTTTGGTGCGTCGGGTGCTCCAAGCGAGGCTGGCACGCTTCAGGGCAATTCCCTCTCCGAAGGTAAGCCCTTGCAGGTGACGGAAGTACAGCCACAGCTCCCTGCAGGATACCGCAGGCCTCATTCTTTGCTCCGTTACTCCAGGGTAACCACGGTGAACACTTACCCCAATGAAGTCCCTGGAGTCCGAGCAGCCGGGCCTCCTCCCGTCCCTCCTCCACTTCCGAGATGCGCTGAGCTCGGAGTCCAAGCTGCTGCGGGCTCATCTGGAAGCTAAGGGTGCAAGGCGTTGTGACCACAGGGCCGAACTCGCCGCCGACCAAGGCGGTCCCGCAACTGCCCCAGTTACAGCGGAGGCTCACGTGCACCGGGATTTGCAGAAGTCCTGAAACCCCCACGTCCGTGGGAGCGGAGAACCCACGTCTAACGCGACTTATGCAACCGCCTGCTTTGCAGGTGCGCACGGGTCTCCCCGAACTCCCTGCAAGCGCCTCACCGCTACTGAGCTTAAACGCATAAGAATCAGAGGAGAGCTCTATTTTGCTGGCAACAAGCTTTTTTTTTTTTTTTTTTTTCCTTTTTTCTTTTTTTTTTTTTTATTATTTAAACAGTAAGGCAGTGTTCGGACACTGCTACCCACAACGCTTGCTAGTGGGCACGTTGAGCAAAATAACAGGGAACAAAAACTTCACCTTCAGTAGAAGAAAACCAACCCTTTATAGCAAGCTGCATAAATATTTACAACTCGTCAGTTCTATATACAGTCCGTTCTATCATACATCTCACTTCAAAACAGCTATGCACAATTTGGTTGTACAAAAGATAGATTTTCCCCCCTTGTACTGTTCAAACAATAAATTGTCCATTTATCTTTTTGTTTTGTTTGTACAAATTACAAAGTTGCTAACACTAACTTCAAACTCTTGGTTGTTTTGTCTTTTTTCCTCTTTAAAACGGTTTAACATAACTTCCATTGTTGATTGCACGATCAATAGAAATCATAGCAGGTAGCACAGAGACATGTCACTAAAAACCGACAGAGATTATGCGGACAGTTTAGTATGAAGGATGTCTTTCCTTTAAGCTATCACAGACGGCGCTCAGTGCTCATCTCGTATGGCAGCGGCAGTCGATGGATTTGGGAGTTGAAATTTGGGCAGGCTGTAATGCAGCTGACGTATCAAAATCCCGCTTGTAGGATCAGGACGTGCACGGGTAAGCACCACTGCAGCAGTGGAGGCACGCATGAAATGGGTGTGCAGGCGGGTATTTCCAAACACACGTGGCTATGGAGAGATATGCACACACAGAACCTGGGAGAGCGTGTACGCGGGCACACATAGGCGTGTGCGCACACACACATACACACACACAATGTACAGTATATTTGGGCACACGGAAGTCCTTGTGTGGAATGTACATGAAGCCTTATTCACAAACACGGGAGAACATGCCATTCCCTTGGACTCACAGACACCGGTGTGGACGAGCAGGTGGACACCATGAGAAATGACTGGAGCAACGCCGCTGTCTCTCATGCGTGCTGTACTCCCACGGCCCAGTGCAACCGTCTCACAGACACTAGCTATCGTTAGCAAAACCCAAGCCTCACCAAGGGCTGCAATGCAGAACACCCTGCAAAGCTATCGGGCGAACTAATGACTTTGCACAGAGCCTTTTAATAAAGGATCAGTCCCTTGTGCCGGGAGGAGCACTGCGGATAAGACTGCGGGAGGCGTAAAGTAGGGAGGGAGGGTCTCGCGCCGAAATCCCAGGGAATGCAATAGCGGCTTGCTTTGGCTTTGTGCAACCGCCGCCTCATCCTATAACACGGAAAATACAGCGTCCCGCCACTACAGGGGATGCGCGAGGAAAGGGACCACAATATGCTCCAGTAACTTACTGCAGCACCTTTCTTTTCCATGTTGCCTGATCCCAGAGGAGACCCTCCACTTGCTCATGCGGGAGAGTCGACAATATTTTGATCTCCATGAATTCGTTACACCAGAAGGCAAGCTGGCCCGAGGGCAGGAGCTTGAATTAAATGCACTTAAGCACTCAGCAGGCACTCGAATCCCTCCCCCATACTGACAGGTTTAAGAGAAAAGAGTCTGTTTTGGACAAGACCTAGCTCAGGGCTACCCCCACCTCACTGAGTCCATTTGGTGCCCTGTTGGCCAAATCTCATGCGAATGCGACGGGACGGGACCTAATGTCCGAGGAAGTCGGCAAAAGTGGAAGTTTTACCGCTAACTTTGCTAGGTTAGGATTGCTTACTAAAATAAAGCATCGCATGGCGGTACCATGAGCTGCAGTTACCCGCAGCGTGCGTGTTTCTACCCTCCTGGCTCCGCTAGGCTCCGTGGTGCCGTGTGTTCCTCGCACAACGGGTGCGCAGCATCGTTGTAGGCACGTGCGGCTACTGGAGGTTTTTCAGTTGTTTCTTGCAACACAACAAGCTTTTGGTTTTGGCCTTTAGTGCAGCATCTCCTGGAGGCGAGCGGGTGGGGTGAGGCACCCAGGGCATGAGGGTCCTGGGGAGTGGGGGAGGGGGCGGTTTTTGCTGTGAAAAACATCTGCTGCCTTCCAAAATACAACAGGACCAGACACCCGCTTTGGCCAGAACGATCAAACCAGACCGCCGCAGAACAAGGCTGAGGTGGGGAGCACTGGAGACCCTGCCGCCTTCCTCCAGCTGTCCCGTGAAAGGCCGCCTGCAGATGTGGGATGTGCCTGCTGGCTCTCAGGTGTGCCACGGGACTCTGGGGGGGCACTGAGGTTTTGATTTCTCCTCATGCTGCATGGTCTGCTTGGCAGAGCAGTGGCAGCGTGCATCGTGAAACACGACTTTCTTTAAGCGCTGGGCCCTGTTTCGTGGAACCCGAGCAAGTCCCCAGCCCAGCTGCTTGCTGTGGTTAAGAAAAGAGGCACTGTCTTATACTTAGTGGTTTAATACAGACATCCCTTCTGTCTGAACACAGATTTCTCATTTCAGTTTCCTGCAAGGACTGGGGCGGGATTGAACGCTGTTCAGTTCCCAGTGTATGAAGCCCCTTTCCCAACTTTGATGACGGAAGCCCCTTCCCCAGCTGGCACATATTGAACTTCTCTGCGCATCAAATGGCCTGAGGATGCCTCTTTCCCTTGGCGGGGACCTGGAAAGCAGGGTCTACACATTGCTCCTCTTGTGCAGGTAAAATATTTCAGTCTCTAGCTGGCCCCAGCACTAATCAAACAAGGAAATTCTTTTATCTGGAGGAGAACGGGCTACTGGCAAATCCTTCTACCCCTCCGAGCAGTGGGCTAGCTTGCCCTAGGATATTTGGCCTCTGTCCCTTGCAATGAGTGTGTATGCCTAACCACTTGTGGCTTCCCTTCCCCAATATAAATGCAACATGTCCTGGACATCCATCCATCCATCCATCCATAGAAGATGAGCACTGATTTACAAAACCCAAAAGAACGAGAACAGTTGCACAAATGCTCAAAGATTTTGTTTTTTTAAACATCCTCACCCAGGGTCTTTTTTTTTTCCTCCTTTTTTGTTGCTGCTTGGCTTTCATTTGAAATAATCCCAGGGCTGTTTGTACGCGATGCAGTGAGCTTGCCCCCCAGCCCCAGCAAATGCATACAGGTTGGTGAAGCTGCAACGCGACTCATCACTTGGCATGCAGTAAATGCTGTGAAAAAGAAAGACCAACGACTAAAGACTTAGCACGTACTTAAGGCTTTGAAAGAAAGGCTTACTCTGCTTCCAAAGGGCTTGGACTTCCGGTGCCATTTCACTTGTCAAATGGCCCAAAGTCAATGATGGCTAGTGCCGAACAGGGAGGAGGCTGCACCTCCCTCCAAAATCTTCATTTCAAGGAGATGCAACTTCTGAACGCTTGCACGGACAAGCAGCTACGGTGGAGGTGGCCAAAGCTCACTGCTGGGACTTGCCAATTGCACCAGAAGGGAGGAGGGTCTCCCTCCATGTATGAGATATTTTCCCTTTCTCTTTATAGCATAACAGGGCTGGACACACAGGATCACAGTTACCCAGCTTGTCAAGCATAACTGCAAAGAGGTGATAAAGGCATTGCTCATTCACATGGAACAAAATTAAGTTGCCTGTCCCCTCAGTCCCTCAGTCCCTGCCTTGCTGCCTTTTAACCCTCGGCTTGGCAAACGTTCCCTTTTTCTTCTTGTCGACAGAAGAGCCCCACAAAATCGGGCCCAAACCTTCTACTCTGATGACTATGGGCATGTCTACGTGGCATGTACATCGTCCCTGGCAGTGCTGTCCTCAAGTGTCCTGAGCTGCTCTGCACAGGCTGCCTAGTCAAGTAGCCACCTTTGCAGGGAGCTAATTAAACACTTACAGGGGCGATGTTAATCAGCCGGTCCCCAGGCTAATGAGTCTGCCCATGACTGTGGCTACCCCACTCAGGCTGAAAGAGCTAACTCCACGTGCTTGAGGATGCAGCCGTCAGAGATAGCAAGTTAGCCATGCCTAAAGTTTTTTCACTTGGACATGGATAAGTGCGCATAAGGCCTTGAAGAGGGTGTGTGGCAAGGGAGCGGGGCCAAAGGGAGGAAGCCACACGTTGGATCTCACCATTTGCTTTCCATCGAGCAATCTTTCATCGGCAGCAATGTCTGCTGTGGGAGGGAGAGAGGAGTGCGGCTTCTGCCAGAAAGCCTGGCTGAGATGTGCAAACCCTGAAGGGCTTACGTGCCCAGCTTCCATGGAAAACCAATGCCAGGTGAGTGCCTCGTCCCTTAGGACCCCATTGAAGCTCCCAGCTTACAGCACACCCCTCATCTGTCACTTCCAGATTGCTGCCTCCTGGAACCGGCTCTCTCCAGGCGGAGAAGACCAGTTCCTCCTCCTGTCTTACCACTAGGTCTGAAGCAGGAGGCCTCCCCTCGCCGCACTGCAAGGCCAGATCCTGGAGGCATTGGAAAGTCTCTGCGTGGACATCCCAGTGGGGAGCTCGAGCTGCACGTGTAACCTGCTGAGCACAGTTCTCATGAATCGACCTCTCCACATTTGGAGACCCGCTTCTCTCTCCTAGTCGGCACAAGCGGCCAGTGTACAGCTGAAGTCCAGTCCAGCAGGGGCTGACAAAGCCTGAATCCCCCATGCAAAGAGAAAGAAAAGCTACAAGGAAAAGTCCAAGACTAGGGCTGGTCAAAAGAAAGGGGAATATTCCTCGAGAAAAGCCTGCACTTTTGTTTTTTCCTTATAAAAATACATCTAACTCCAAAATACTTCTTCACCGGGCAATAAAGCCAGGTCAAGAAATAGGATAGGTTTTTGCTGAGTATGCCTGTCCCTTTCTCACTGGCAAATTGCAGCGTTTTTTTAACCAGTTCTATCCAAGATGGCTATATGCCATTATGACGGTGTATTTAAAAATAAAGGAGTTAGGAGGAAGGCAGGTGGGTGGATGGATTTGGATTTTACCCAGTAAAATGCACGGTTTCTTTATCACGAATGTCAGCTTCATCGACTCTGCTTCTGAGCCATGGAGCGCCATCACTCGAAGTAGCGCTGGGGAACCAAAACCACTGGAAATGTTTTGTGCGTTTAAAAAAAAGAAAGTGCAACAGAAAAGACGCAAACATGGATGAACATTAAAAAAAACACCTGTACATTGTAGAAAACAAACAAGAAAAATATAACCAAACCCAAACAACAAACACCATCTTATCTTTCTGTTGCTTTGAAATCAGATTCATCCTTGGAACACTGTAGGGGAAAAAAATAACCACTGATAGTTTGACGATATGATCCTCTTTCTTTGACAAACTCTTATCAAATGAGAAAGATTTTGTAACACTGCAGGTGCTTGTTTCAGCAGGCAACGGAAGAGGCAGAAAGTCTGTGTCCTGGTCTTTTTTCCTTTAGCATATAGAACGCAAAGCATTTAATACATTTTTTTTTTTGCCTTTTTTTCCCCCCAGAGCAAGAGAGCAGAAGTGAATGAAAAAAGTCTAATATTTTTGTTCTTTAACCATGTAACTGCAGATATGATCCAACATCATGGAATGAAAAATAACGTAGAGCACTCATGTGTATCAGAAAAATACAATAAAAACCATCTTTAAGTTTCTTGTGAGCTCCCTCCTGACTTCAGGCCCACCCTCGACCTCCCCTACTGACGGGATCTCCTGAAAGGCTCTCTTGAGATCTCCATGCTGGAGAGCAAACCTCTGCGACTAGAAAAAGATCCCTCTTGGATTAGGAACAGCATGTGTAATAATGAGGAGTCCCTACAGTTGTGGCAATATCTTTTTAAAACTAAGTTAATACATTCTACTGACTTATGGATGACTTTGATGGATCAATGTTACCATTTTACATTTCCATACAATGGACAAACTCATCAAAGCCTGCACGTAATAACAGAACCTCTTTTACAGCAAGTAATACTGTTTCAAGTCCTTTCGTAAAACATCTCGACATAATTCACTGAAGGTATCAAAAATATACCCTGTAGACCAATACATCATTTACAATTGCCTTTTCTTGCCATTCAGAAAACAATGCACTTAAAGCAACAAGTCCCTTCTGCAGAGAGCGCCTCATGACATGGGAAATCTCTTTCCATTACAATCTGAACCCAAGATTTCGTTCTCCAAAGGAATTTTTAAATGGATCCTCAACTCGCTCTCCCCATCCCCGTCCAGCACCGTGCATTCGTTTACAACTTTCCGGTGCCCGATGTATTGAAAGTGCTGCTGGGCAAGTAAACCTCATGCAGAAGGTGCATGAAGACCATCCAAATCAGCAAGAGAAGCAGGACATTTTTTTAAATTTCATTTCCCTCCGCCCTGCCACGAAAGACTGGGTATTTCAGTGGCACAGCCTGTGTGCTGGGAAACCCTTGGAATGGCTCGGAGGTTGGGGAAGGGGAGTCTGATCCTACTTCAAGTACTCGATAGCAGGCAGCACGAGTGTGCAGGCAGAGTATACACTCCCTGGGTGCACACACACGCATATGGTATATGCATGCGTGCACACGTGCCCAAGCACACGTACCGTGCTCCCAAGAACAATGGGGCTTTCCTTGTTCTCATCAAAGCGAAAGAACGCAACTGGAGCACCGGGTGGTATCCCCTGAGTAAACAACTGAATTCAGTGATCGATTGTATCCTACAGAGCTGCTCTAGGGCAGGGCGCAGCCATCCCCCTCCCTCCCCCCTCACCATCATCCCAATCAGCTGTTTGTGGACTGCGTCTCAAGCTCATGGACCATTTCACGATGACACTGGTACTGGAAAGAGAACGAGGCTGGGGTCCATCTGTCTGTCTTATTAAGGCTTTAGACTGAAGATGATTCAGAAATTTCCAGGCGTGAGAAAAAAATAAAATAAAATTGAGTGACTGGACAAAGCGCTGCTCCCGCTTCTTGGCTTGCAGGGTCAGTGCGGATGGCTCCCAGGACTGATATGGTCAGAGTTCACCCCGGCCAGCTCGCTTACCCACGTGGTTGGTCGGCTGTTATCCCTCTGCGCTCTTTCATTCACTGTCTGAAAGTGTCTCGTACTGTGAGCAGAGCAGGGGCTTGGGCTCTTCCTCCCAGGTGTGGTGCTGGCTGTTGGGGTTCCCTTGTGGAATGGATGTTGGCGGCGTGGCCGTCACCACGCCAGTTGGAAGCCTCATTGTTAGTGGATTGTATGGAAATGGCGTTGAACCTGAATCAAGACAGAGGATGGGAAGCAGCTCAGCGGTGCCCGGAAAGGAATTCACACGCCAGTCCTTCCTCTCTAGGCCCGATCCTACGCAGGGCGCTCCAATATTGCCATCCGATTCACCAGAACCGGGAAGCTCCACAGATGCTGGAGCAGCAGGGGCTGGGAGTCGTGAGCCGGTGACCTTGCGAGGTCCCTTCCAGCCCTACAGTCTGTGAAAGCTGAGTGAGGTATTCTGGCAGAACTGCATGGGGCTTAGGACTAGAGTAGCAGAGAAAGCTGCAATTCAGGAGTGGGGTGCAACACCGGGGCAAAGGGTGCATCAACGGGGCAACCCAGCACTGGGCAAGATGGGGCCAGTTGTGCGAGTGAATTTTCCAGCCTTGGTACCCATGGACATGGTTTTGCTTTTATGGCTGCCCTGCTCCCTCCACTCATGCTTCTTGCTCCCGGGCTCTACCAACCAGTAGTGTTCCCAACGTGGCCAACACGTTCAGAGTTATCCCACCACGCGGCCGCTGCGTCACCTGGCCAACAGTGCAGCCAGAGAGACCCAAGTGGGAATGCAGCATTACCTGTGGATGAAGGCCTGTCCTCCCAGACCCGACTGGTTAGAGGTGTCCTCCTGTTACAGTCCCCCTCAGAATGAACGGAAGAAACGGACGGCGGCCTCTCTCCGGAGGACAGGCCCGGCGCTGGAGACTTGGCCTTGCGGCTGTTCGGTCTGGCAGCCATCTTCGGCTTCCCTCCTCCTCCTACAAAGAGAAGCACCCCACCGGTCAAGCGGCTCCCTGGAGACACGGGACACAAGGTCAAGGCTTCCAGAAGCGACTTGCAATTTGGGACACCCAGCCAGAGATGCCTTCAAAGGGCCTGGTTTCAGAGGCAGGTACCTGGCACTTCCTGAAAGTCTGGCTGCATTAAAGGGTCTCAGGCTGGGCCTATAAAATCACCAGTCGCCTCTGCAGACCTTGACCTGGGCACATCTTAGCAGCTCAGAATGGCATATGCATCAGTAACGGAAAAGGAAGATTAGTGACCGCTAGCCTCCGCGGTGAGCTTTTCCACGGGAAACGAAAGAGCGCAGTCCTATGCGTTTCCTAGCCAGCCTTTTGTTTTTGCGGGTTACGCATGGGCACCTCCATTGAGGACGCTCTGTCAGCCAGCTTTCAACCACTTAACAAGCCTGACAACCTCACAACTCTCATCTGGAAAGAAGAAGTTACTGCAGCTGCAATGGAAAGAAACTAGAAGGGCAGAAGTCATTTCCCCGGTCACAGCCCATGACCCCTCAGATTTCAAGGGGTTAATTCAAATTGGTTTCTTTTTCCCATTTATTCCCCACCCTGCTCCCACGAAGCAAGCTGCAGCAGCTTCTGTCCAGTACACCAACTGGGTGCTTGAATGCGACGTGTGTCATGACTCGGCAGCGCGTTTGCTTGCTGGCTTGGCTGGGAAGGTTGTTCTGCAAGGCGCGGAAGAGCTTTGCTTGGACACCTAGCTCCACCTGTCCTCCTCCCCAGACATGCGAGTTTGTATGGGCACCTCCCCTCCTATCCTCAGGGGTCTACATGGCTTGGTGAAGTCCCAGTATAGGGTGCTAGTTAAGGATAACTAAGCTTGGAGCCCAGCTCTTCCCCTAGCCTACTAGGGGATCTGTGCCGGTAACTACTACTGTAATGGCCCAAGCAGATGGCAAGTCACCTGCTGCCGGGGGACGGGGGAAGGAGCAGTCATCCCCTCACCCCCCTGCCCCTCTTGCTGGTCCAACCCCCGCTCCATGTTTCTGAAAAGCCCCGGGAGGACCAGGGGGATGCCTGGCACATGGTGCTGTAACACTCGCCCAACTCTGAAGCCAGGCAGGAGGTCTGATTCATGGCATGTAGTGGGATGAGCCACGCTACCTGGGGCAGCTTAGCTGACAGCTGCCCCTCCTGTAAGCCAGCACAAAAGGGCTGAGTAACAGGCAGCCTCAGGCCCGGGCAACACCTGAAAGAAGAGGCTGGGAGGACAGGCAAGCTGGACAGCCGGAGGAAACCATGGGAGTTACAGCAGCAGTGACAGATCGACGTGGATGAGAGCAGGTGCCTCTCCCCGGGGAAGTGGCTAATTCCCAGTGGGGAGAGCCACGTGGGCGATACATGGCAGCCTGCTTTCCATGACAGCCCGCTGCATCGCCACGGAGGGCACTGACTCTGTCCTGACGAGAACGCGCTGCTCTGCCTCCCGCCCTCGGGACGCCAGGGCTGGGGGCAAACGGGATGCTTTCCTGCCTCCGTGCATCCCAATCCCCAGATCCCTTCTCTGATCCCTGCCCTGGGGTGTGTGTGTCTGCGTGTGTACTTCTACCACCAGAAGCAGCCTCATCTAACTCCACAGATCTCACAGGGAAACACGCTATTAGGCTCCAGTTCAGCCAAGCACTGAGGACCTTGCCCAAGCCGCAGTGATAACAGCCCAAGCTTCAAACCGAAGCCAGGAGCCCTGCAAACAAGCTGTCTGGTTTTGCTGAACTGAGGCCTTTGCTTGGACTTGGTGCTTTAGAAGGAAAACCTTTCGGCTCAGAGTGTTTTGGGGTCTTTCTTCTTCTATATACCTTCTTGCACATCATAAGGGGAAGGAGATTAAAAAAGGGGAAAGATCAAATACACCAAGAGCGCAGTCAGTGTTTTAGAGAAAGCAGCAGCGCCTTCCAGACTATGACATGGAAACAACGAGGATTCCAGGATTAATTGGCCAATTCACAAAGCTCAAAGCACGAGGGGGGGGGGGGGGAGGGGATAATAATAAATCAAAACCCACAAAGGATTAAAAAATAAGAGAGAGAGAAAGAGAGGGAGAGAGAGGAATTAATGACACTGAGACAGCAAAGGAGGAAAGGGCTGCAGACCTGGCACAGAGCGCATGTCCTCATTCCGTCCGTCAGCAGCGGTTATGGGCATAGCAGCAGGTGCGCTTGCACTGGCATTCAGAGAGTTAAAAGCATTGGCATTGGCACTGAGAGGCGAGCGCTCTTCCCACTGTTCGTCATATTTACCCATTAGGGCCTTCCTAATTATTGCCTCCAACCCCATGTTGGTACTGGAATTTTCTTGAACCGACTGGCTTCTACAACTGATTAGCCCTGGGAGATACGGAAGGGGGGAGAGGAGAGATGGGGGGTGGGAGATGGGTCCAAGGGAACCAAATGAGAAGAAAGATTGGGGGAGGGAGAGGGATGGGGGAAGAAAGGAGACAAAGGAAGAAACAAACAGTCAGCACATTCTTGCAAAGCAACAAACGTCGTCATCTTGTTCTTTAAGCTCTGCAGGGCGCACCAGCCCTCCGCCCCGCCCCGCCCCAGGGCTCGGCGGGGGCTGGTGTGCGGGCACGTGTGGGGGGAGGAATCCAAGCTGCCCCTGATTTTGGTTTCCAGGGTCCTGCACATGAATGAGGGTTCCCAAACTAAAGGGGACAGAAGGGGACTTCCAGCTGGGCCTGTGACTTAAAAGACTCCTCATTCAGTACAAAAGGGTTGTGGCGGGGTGGGGGAGAAATTTAACATTAAAAAATAGCTATGCAGAGGGCCTGGCAGATGCCCTGGGGACTGAGGAAGAGCTGGGTTGGTTCAGCTGGAGGCACAAGCGTCTCAGGGGACAGGGAATGACAGCCGAATTCACTGGTGCACCCTGCTGCTGTGGGCACACGCACGCAGGAGAGGGGCCTGCTGGAGAGCTCTGCTAGTCCTCTTCTGGGGGTGGTCCATCCTGAGTGTGGGGGAGAGGGGGAAGAGGCAGCCAGGAGGAGAACATCCTTCAGTCTCTCCTTGTGCTGAGGAATTGCTTCCCGGTCCCCACCCCCAGTCCCAGTCTGGAGTCTGCTGCCCGCGGGGCGGAGGCCCCCACATCTAGGGTTCAGCGGTCTTTAGAAAACAGGCTGCAGAGACGGAGTGGCATGTCGGAGTGATTGTGAGTCGTCAGAAGCCATGCAGTTATGGTGCAGCGCCGCACAGGGACCAAGGGTCAGCCACACGGCCATCATTCCCAACGCGCCGGTTACAGGAAACGAGCAAGGGCAAAAACACAGACATGAAGGCACAAACTCCTCCCGTGCCCCCCTAGTCCCCAGCCCCAGGCCTGGGGCCACGTCCACCCCCATCTCAGATCAGCTCCCTCAGCACCAAGTGGATGGATGGCTGTCTGAGCCAGGACCTGCTTCTGGTATACGTTACCTCCCTCCTTGGAAAGGAAGCACGCTACCGCAAGCCAACTTTAACCATTTCTAGAGGTCTCCCCTCCGCCTCCCGTACAACCTCTTGTCTAACCCCGTAGCTCCCTGCGACACAGCGGTCTTTAGGATGCACAAAATGCAGGTCTAGGTCACAGCCAATGGGACCCCCTGGTCTGGCTATCAGCAGAAGTCAGCAAAAAGGCTGCAAAGGGCTCAAAGTGCAACTCTTTTGTCACCACCTCCCTCCACCAACACATAACTCTTAAAGGAAAGCTTTTCTAAGGTGGTACCAGGAGCCTCTTCCATGCAGATGCCACAGAAACTTGCTGCTTACACGAGCCCTTGGATCAAGGGTTTAAAAACAAGTGGAAGGGGCTGGGAAGAGATGGCAGGCAGGAGCCCAGCTTTCCAGCAACGCAATGCAAGGCAGCTCCACAGGTAACATGTCAAACCTCCACCATGCAGTGGAGCTGGGTGACACTGCAACCAGCAAAACAGTAGGTTCCTTCTGTTGCTGAACAGCCCCTGCTTCTAGGCTCAATCCTGTTTTATATGCATTCCCAGAGAAACGCCACTGTCGCCAGCACTCCTACACCGGGGCATCAGCTGAGAAAACTACGTTCCTCTATGCTTTGGTTTGAGACAGAGAGAAAATTAATACCTCTGGATAACTAGGGAAGTGTGGAGTAATACAAATGTGCGTGTCTAAGTGCATTACCCATATGAACACTCTGCTACCTGGGGAAGTAGGCATCATGGTATTTGTAGAGACACATATCTGAGCTGGAAAGAGGCAAGCCTTTATGGAAAGAGGTCCAACAGGGCTGCAACTGAAGCCTGGACAATCCCTGGAGAGACGATCCTTTTGGGAAGCCCAGTCCCACTGGCTCCTCTCCGCTGTAATCAAGAGGGTTTTTAGATTCCACAAGAGCAAGCTGCACTGTCAGCAGGATGAGAAGGGGTAATGCTATCCAGGGATGAAAGACTCCCCTGTTGCTACAGAATACAGCGATGCCACCTGCACTGACTCCCATCTCCCCTGTGCACTGCACAGGACAGGATATTGCACACCTCAGGAAGAGGATGCTACCCCTCCTTCCTGTCCTGCCATCTCCCCCTCTCAGCGTGACATCCTGCCTTATTATCTTTCCAGCCTCTCGATGTTGCGTGCACCATTGGAACCTCTTCCCAGTTGGTGGCCCAAGGTCTCAGACCAACCTGAGAGACCATGGGCCAAGGTCATCTCTGCTGGAAGGTTTTACCTCTCCCCATAATTCTGGGAAATTCAAGGCTTTAAAAAGAACTGGTCTTTGACGTGGCCAGCTTTGCAGTGCCATTCCCAAAGCAGGAAACGACAATGTGTACGTATTCCTCTGTCACGCCAAGCCTCTACCGGGTCCCAGTGCCAAAAGATTCCTGAATCAGCTGAATCTCCTCTTCATCTCCCGTGAATTCTGCGTATGGGAGAGCATGAGGTAGGACAAGGATATGCCGTGACAGTTACCTGTTCCGGTAATCGCTGGCATGTTGAAAATCTCTGTCCCGGGCTGCCCAACATCTGGAGGAAGACAAAGAAGTCCTTCAGTATGAAAAGCAGCATGCAGCAGTGAACTTCAAGGGGAGCTTTTCATTTCATTCAGAGGGACTTCCCTTCCTGAACCCAAAAGGATGTCAGTATGTGTGACATGAGGCTGGAGGTCCACATTTAATTACACAGAATAACAAAACCTCAGGCTAGGCTTGAGTGAAGGGTGGGTAAGATGAGGAATGATGCTTTAGGACTAACAATTCATCCTCCTCCCTGTTTTTACAGCACTGCTTTCTTGGGAAACACAGCTCTGAAATCAGGGGCCTCCAAGACGTGACCGGTCCACTTGAAAGCAGATGTTCTCCCACTGTGGTCCAAAACCCTTTAAGGGCCTTTCCAGATGGCAAGTAGTAGAGACTTGGGAAATTTGATACCTTGAGAGAATGTGTCTTACCAAGTGGGCCAGGGACTCAGAGCATCAACCACAGGCTGAGTATAAACCCTTTGACAATGCTGCAGACCTCCAGACAGCCCTGCTGATGCCCCCAGCTCCTTCCCCCACTCCAGCATCGTCCCTCTGGGGAGTGAAGCTGGGGTAACAAAGCCTCTGCCCTGCCTGTGGAGTCACCAAGGTCTCGAGTTCTCATTTCCCTTGAACAGCCTTTTTTTTCACAGACACAGCGGTGGGGGCGGGGAGGGGACTCTGAGTCAATATTTTCCCTCTTAGCCGAGCTGTTTGGCTTGGGTATCACTTTCCTTGGAATAACAGCCTGTCTCATCAAACAGAAGGCGTTTCCTATTTCTGTCTATTTTCCCCTGATAAGGAAAGGAGCGGAAGGTCATGGAGTGCAGTTACACATCCCTGCAGGGCCATAACAATATAGTTGGATCATGGCAATGTCTTACATGGGGTGAGACGGCTCAGCCCCTCTTATCCATTGCAGCTGCTGTAAGATGGATTCAAATTGAATTAGTATCCACTGTACAATGCTGGGGCTAAATTAAATTATGATCCTATCTACTCTATTAGTGCTTAATGAAGGCAGGGGATGAATTTCTAATACCAGTCAGCCCGGCTGTTTTTTCAGGGCTGTACCAATATTGATGCAGGGATTAAAGTCGCCTTCTGACAGAGGCATCTTCAGGAAGCAGAACCCTTCCCGGTTGGACGCTCATTAAAATGTCAATTGCTCTTAAGCCTCCTCTGTTCTCTACTTGTTATTCTGCACGGGTGAACGGGGCAGGATTGACAGCTGGGGAAGATGGAGGCCCAACTGGCTTGGGAAAGGGTCTCATGGCTCTAGCTCTCTTGATGAAATCTCCATGGGCTCTGGGGGCTGAAGTTCATCTGACCTGAATATCAGCCCTAATAAAGGGTGTGACCCCTAGGTGAGGGCCCTGAAACATTTGCTTTGTGAGCTCTTCTGCACATGGTCTCCCTGCTACACTCTTTCCCCTTCGTGGCTGTGAGCAGTGGAAAGACCCTGGACAAATGCATCTCCTGTCCCCTTGCCCCAAATGCGCATGGCCACTGCACAGGCCCTTCACTGGGGTGCATGGGGCAATGCTAACACACAGCAGAGGTGGAGAAAGGGCTCATACGTTTGGATTTTGAAACCGAACAAAACCCAATAGGCTGACAGGGTTGGATGGAAAATTCGCAACCCCGGACCTGCAGGGGAAATTGCCTTCAGATGACCAGAATCTGCACAACAGGCTCCTAAAGCCACAACCGGGATTCACGCTACAAGCAGGCCTGCCCTGAAATCTTTCCTTTTTTGTCTCCTCAGGGCCTTTCCATCCTGCTCCCACCCCCGCCACAACCAAGTCATAGTCTGGACGCCTTACTGTACTCCGTCTCACTCTTGTTGGTCGTGCTGAGCTTCTTGATGATCTCCTGCTTTTTGGACTTCACCATGGCGGAGTTGCTCTCGGTCAGTTTGCTGAAGAAGGCAGGGGGCTGGGTGTTGTTTCCTGGGGATTTGGAGCCCATTCTGCAAAGCAGGCGGCCATCAGAAACAGGTGCAGGGTGTGGGACTCGCATCTTCCTGTCTACAGAACCCCGGCCTGTCACCGGCACGGCACCCACAACCGCCCCACGCCGCCCCGGGATCCCCGGCTTACACCAGCGAGTCTGGCTGCTCTTACCAGCCCTGCGCTTCAGGTACAATGCGTGAGACCAATGAAGTGCTCCTAAATACTGATTAAGGGCTGATTCCTCCCTCTTAAATCTGACCACAGACTGGCTGGGACACAAAACTCCTGGCTGGAAGAGAAGTTCTTCTGACTTTATTATTTCTACCCTAGAATTAAAGAACCCAACTATCTTCTCTTCTGTCCTGAAATCCTCTAATATGGAAGCCGGTCCTATTTGCTCAGCCCAGTTTTTAAGCAGACAGATGACATGGGAAGGCCTCACAGGAGGGACTCAAGGCAGGTTGGTGTTTGCCAGGGCAGGGGGCATCTGAAGTAACATGAGGGACTGACTAGTGTCTACTGGAACAAAATGGAGAAAGTTGGGACTCCTGGCTTCCACCCCTCAATCATGCCTCCACATAATCTAGCAGGAGGTAACAAACCCTGACAACAGTTTGGTACTGTTGTTATGGTACAACAGGCTCAGGCTCAGGCCCTGGCAGGCTTTCCCAGGGACAGTGCAAAGTTTTGGGAAAGGAAGAAGTCACTGCACTGCTTTTGCAGCTTCAGGGTAGACAGCGAAGTCCCCCACTGCCTTCCCCCGCTGTTGCCAGTTACCTTTGCTCCATTGGCTCTCCTTCCCGGTACAAGAGCGGGTATGCAGCACTCTTCATGTGCTCTGGCTCTCCCATGCCGTCTGGTGGCGACACAGGCTCGATGCCGTTGTCTGGTGCCCCCACTGCAGATGCTTTGCTCTGCTCGGGAGACCTGAGGATGGGGCAAGGAGATGCTGCCAGCCCAAGGCAATGCTCTGAAATCCCCGCTTGGCTGGGCAGGGCGAAGGGGCCACGAGGGACTAAGAGGCTCCGATAACATGGAAAGCTTCCTTGTGAGGCAATGTGAAAGGATGCCATTCCCAAAGGAGTGGGTAGCTTGGCCTGCTTCCGACTGTGTCCCTCGCGTCAGGAGGTTGGAGCCCAGAGGGACCCCCAGGGCTCCTGGTGGCTGTGGTGCCACCCTGCCCCGAGCCCAGAAGTATGTCTCTGGCACAGAAGGAACTAGGTGAGGCCGAGACAGGTCCCATGGGGGAAAGAGCCAAGCTCAGGAAAGCACTGGGGCTGAGCCTTGAGGCCAGCATTTTTCTCAGAGGGCTTTGTCCAGGCTGGGAAATGGTGCTTTTTATGAACTGGCTAAAAATCTTAGCACAGATAGTGCCCAGGTGCAGTTTCCTTGCACATCAGTGAGAAGCCCGGGGGAGCCTACGATTCCCATTGACCTGTGAAGGCAGCTTGCCCAGGCCACACCAGGACTGCTGTCCGTGCTGGCTCCCAGGGTAACACCTGCACCATGTTCCCCTGGGCACAGCCTATGTGAGCAGGCATGAGCCACAACTCACAGCGAGGGCCTGGAAACTGCCCCCCATGCCCTGCAACCTCACCTTTTGCCCCCTTCATTCTGCAGGGCGATTTTGGAGCCTGGCGTGTGCTCTTGGGGCAGTGGGAGATAGGCCTCACTGGGGGTGCGACGCAGGTCCAGCACGGGGCACGTGGCTCCAGGGAAGGAGTAGACAGGGGGCTGGATGTGGGGGCTGATCTGCTGAGGGTGATGGCGCGTGTAGTCTTGGGTGATAACCTCCTAGAGGAAAAAAGCCCTCGAGTCAGCAACTCAGTTTCTGGTCCCTCACAATCGCCTGTCTGTGTGGGAGAAATGGGGTTGGGTGGACGGGGTCCTTCTGGGATTGCCCGAGCCTTGTTTCTCCTCTCTCGGTGCACGAAGTGACAGGGTGGGCAGGGACCTCCATGGACTGCTGCAGAGCAAGGCATGGCACCAGCCCTCCCTACCCTCAGGTCCGAGGCACCAAGACTTCCGACTCTCCCCTCTGGCCCATCCATAGCTGGAACGTCCAAGATGCTTTAGGTCAGCTGTGAGGACAAACCGCCCCCCTCCCATGCTGCCCCAGGAGGGGAGGAGGAGAAAGAGGCTAATTACATTGATGTGCTGAGCCAGGGTGACAACCCGCTGGTGCCCCTTGAGGTTCTGGGTCGAGGGTGGCGGTTGCCCCTGGGATGGCTGGCCTTCAGGCAGCTGGCGCAGGTGCTGCATGTGAGCTCCTTCCGTCATCGAGGGCTTCAGAGCAGCTGGGAAGAGAAGAAGCAGCCGTGACAACATGGGGCCATGCACTCCCACTGCCCCAGCGTGGCTTTCCATTGCCTCCCTGTAATCACTTGACGTGAGACCATCGATTCCTTATGAAAGGGTTAACCCGCAGCAACAGTGCAGCCTGCAGGGACACGACAGAGCCCGGGTGTAGGAGCCGGGAGTCACGAGCCCTGGCACACAGCCCCCAGCTGCGCCTGTGACTTGCTGAGTGACCCTGACCAGGCCACTCATGCTCCCTGATGCCTTGGTTTTCTCTTCTGCACGATGGGCTTTCTGCTTTTCACTCACTGTGCATGGACCACTGAGAAACTGGTAGGCAATGGGTGGGGTTTGGAAAAGACTCTGAAAAGCAAAAGCCACTTGTTGGCACCTAAGTGAGACCTCCCCTTTGCAGAGCTACTGCTCAGAGTTGGAGGCTGCTCAGCATTTCTGGTATGGCTACAGAGAGGACGGTGGGCGAGCTCAGGTCCAGCTGGGGTTATTTTCCAGCCACAGTCCAAGCTCCAGCAAAATATGCACAAGCAGGTGCAAGCAGACTAACAAGACAGAGGAGGCCTGATGCTTCTCCTCCTGCTCATTTCTTCCCACTCCTCCCTCAGCCTGTCTGCACTCCCTGGCCAGGAAGGGAAACAGAGCCCTTTCTGCAGCCCTGGTCAGCGGGCCGTGCTGATACCCCACCCTGCCTGCTACTGGCTTTTTCTTGCATTTCCTCCCCATTAACACACAGCAGCCACCTGGACAGGCACTGGCCTGGCTCCCTTCTCTGTCTGCGAGCATCACCTAGAGGCCTTATGAGGACTTGCTGTGCTGGATGCTGCACAAATCCATGGTGACACCTTCCCTAGGACAGCAGTGAGTCCTTGCAAGGTGTGTGCACTTGGAGGGGCACCTCACAGACCTTATTCACGCAAGCTTCTGCTTGCTGGGACTGTCCGCTGCTGCCAGCTTCCATCAGCCTGCACCGGTGCGGGGAATACAGGTAGCCCGCAGCTTAGGGCTGCACTACACGGGCCCTCCTAATCCAGGAAAAGGACCCACCCTCACTCTTGAGGCTAGCAGCCTTCAACTAGGCTACGGGCTGGGGCACGGCAAGCTCCAGGTCCTATCAGATTCCCCCTGCAGTAACAGCAGCCATGGCCCTCACCTTGCTGCTTCTGCCTCATGTCGTGCTCTCCGTGCCCTTTCTCCACGTCCTGCGGCAGCTTTGCCCCTTTCTCGTGGGAGATGCTGGGCGAGCTCACGGGGCTCACTGCTTCAATGCCATCGGGGCTGTAGCCTCCGTGGAAGCCTGGGGGAAGGGAACAAGGGCCTTTATTCTGCAAGCTGCCTATATTCCAGCTCACACTACCTGCAGTGGCTGCCGCAAAAACAGGATCTTCCTATCCGGCAAAAAGGGGAAGGAAATCATTAAGCAACCTCTCAGGACAAGCACTGGCCCAGCAGTCGCTTCTACAGACCTCCTTGGTATTGGAGGGGACAGAGCATTTTGTGAGCATGCACGAAGGTGCACTGCTTTCTACTTACTAGCATCACTGGGAAACTCGGGGTTCAACCCCTGGGGACAGGAGAGACAGAGGGGAATGTGCACGGAGCCAAATTCGCTGCTCTTCACCAATGTGGGTTTCACAAATACTGAAAGAATAATATAACATTTTCCTGTAGAGCTGGAAACCCACTAAACAGTTCATCACTGCAGCGTGGGAACCAGGAAGCAAAGCTGATCAGCGTGGATTTGTATCTTACCCATGAGTGAGGTTCAATAAAATCAACCAAAGGTGTGCACAGTGTGGGAAATGCGCTGCTTTTCCAGGGAGCCAAAGTGCTGTTTCCACAGGTAGGTCTCCAAAGTGCTTCACAAAGGAAAGCCAGCACTGCCTGCCCTGGCAACAGCGCGTGCTCAAAAAGCGAGAGCCAGGCCCAAAGCCTCCTAAGTCTGGTTTAAAATTCCTAAACTGAAGTATGCGTTTGCTTTCCTCTTGTTTCTGATTCATCAGAAAGGGGTAATTCTGTGCCTCCTACAGCTGGAAAACCTTGAAGACGACGCTTGTATTTATCCTTGCCTGGACGTGGGGAAGAGGGAAACATGGAAGGACCAGGAATGGTTCAAAAGGCTTGGCTGGGAAGGGACTGAGAGAAAAGACTTTACAAGGGAGCACAGAGCCTCCTCCTAATTCTGGCTCTTCAGTTAGAAGAACACAGTCCTTCTGCTTCTTAGCCTAGGTGAGCAAATGTAGACGCAGAATGCAGCCAGTCTAAGGGAACCTGTTTTAAAGCAGCACTGCATGGCAGCGCGCTTAGGTCAGGGTCCCTCCATCCTTCTGGTGGTGGAGCATTCTTGGCCGTGATGTGGGCTGTAAGGGCCCAATGGCAATGACTGGGATCACTGGATCAGGCAAGGATACGGAAGGGGACATTCAGAGATCAGAAAAGGTCTCCCCAACCCATGGCCTGCTCTGCATTTAGGTTACATGCATGGGAGTTTGCCACAGGTGCCCAATGGCAACACATACGAGGTGCACAGAGACAATGCTGACTGGCACACACACAGGGGCGCTGGTTGCGAGCACAACACTGGAGTGGGACACTCTGGGGGCAAAATGACAAGTGTGGGCATGGGAACAGGCACACACCTGGGTACAGCTCCCCCTGGACAAACGCTACTGCACATCACGTCCTATGCTGTTGTGCTGGGCTGCTGCTGCGGTTCACCTCCGCTATGACTGCATCGCATTTGTAAGCTAAGCCACCTCTGCCCCCAACACTGCCCATCTTTTTCTCCTGGAGGGGCCGTCACCATGGTATCTACATGCTGATACATTACATTAGTTTTGCATTGAGAAATTTCTTTGCAAAGCACTTTGGGATTCATTAAATTCAAAGGTACCGTCCAAGTCTAAGACGTCTTTGTGCAGCCGACAACTGGCCTGTAAGGACTGCACTTCCCTGCCCCCACGCTGTTTGACTCACGACTCAATTTTTTAGCACAGACTGGGGGTACAAACATATTTCTTCACTGCTTTAAAGGGGAGAGAGGAGGCTGCCCCTGAGATGCTCTCACCAGCAGTTACAACCCGACATTACCTCTGTGTGATTTTGTAATAATGTAAGTGCAGCTAAAACTGCTGGATCCTGACAAACTGGATTGGCATTGGAGTTGTTTTGCTATATTCATATCACTACAGAATTATGCAGATGTAACAGCTGCTTCACAACAGCTTTGATCAATACAATTATTACATCTGTCTATACCCCATACCAGCAATTCTAAGGTTTGTGAAATCATGGCCACCCTCAACCCCTTTAATAAATGAACTGAAGAGGGTCGGCAAAGAATCGGCAATGGGAAAATTAAAAGAGAGAAGGGGAAGGGGTAAAAAGACCCTTAAAAAAGAATGAGTACAATTAAAAAAAGACTGAAACAACATAAATGATTTTAAAAGGTAAATAAATGCATGAGGAAGTGGAAGAAGCCAATCACCAAAACGTGCAATTAAAAAAAAACCAAAAGCTATATATATATGTATATATATATTGTTTTTAGGCCACGAACTCGGACTCTCACCACCCCCTCCAATTTCTTACCATCACTAGTGGAGTCGTTATTTAGCGAGCCTCTTTCTCGCTTCCCCTTATCGCAAGAAATTTGACGCATGATAATCACATCTATGAAGTTGGCCGCTGTCATGGTGGTCTTACCGAGTGCTCGGAGCTCCTGTTCCTGCATTGAAAAGGGTTTACTTTGACTCTTTTCTCTATTGTGCTGCTCATTGACCGAAGCTGCATGCTGCTGTTCCAGGGGTGGATGGTGCTGCTGGTTTTTCCCCTGTCCTCTGCTATACGGCTGAGAAGAACCTGGCCCCGAGACTGGTAAGGGCCTAGACTCCGCGGCTTTAATAGGTGAAGATGACTGTTCTAGGTGTGTCCCACTGGGCAGCTTTGAGGTGTATAAGTTGTTGTCAGTCTGAGGGCGTTCTACCTTGGCTTCTCGGGCCCTTGACGATTCTTTCTGCAAGGTGGAAGGGTCCATCATGGCTGTGTAGCCGTCCATGGGCGAGCGCAAGGCAGATGCTGGGGGGAAGCCTGCAGAGCGTATTGGTGAGGTGGTAGTGGTGGAGGAGGACCTGGAAGGCAGATTAAGACCATTTAAAAAAGATAATCAATGGATAACCGAACCACGGGGCAAAGAGAAGCAGCAGCCCGCACCCAGTCTAATCCAGCCCTCAACCCCCAGATGGATCCTGCTATCAGAAGCAGATGCAGGCAAGGTTGTGAGTGAGTGGAGCCTAGCTCAGTTCTCTGCTGCAAGTGATTCCTGGTCTGTACTGGCATTGTGAAAGAGGGGCAAATCAGGCCCTCCATCGACCTAACCAGTGCAGCTCATTCCCCACTTGCACTTGCGACCTGAGGCTGTGCTGCCCATAAGGAAAGCACAGGCACAATGGGGCATAATACCAGAGTGCATCAGGAGTCAGAGGGTTGCCTTTGGCTTCCCGCTAAGGACCAACTTGGAGTAGAAATCCATCGATGGCATCAACTACACATCAGATGAAGTGAGCTCATGCTCACAAGAGCATATACTCCTCTGATTCAGCTAGTCCATAAGGTACATCTCTCCCTTGCTAAATGCACATTTCTGCCATGATTGCCTCCAGGATAATCACTGCGCAAGACTATCAGCTGGAAAGAAGAAACAAAAACCCTTACATAGCAAACTGCTCGTTCAGCCGCTGGCTGAAGAAGAACAGAGCTGGGCTCTGGTTATACCCATTTGTTTAATTCTTGGCAGCATCTTCTGGCAAAAGACATTTGGAGAGGAAAAGAACCTGGTTTCAGAGTTGGACCCAACATACTGCTAGGGCCTACTCCTGTCCTCACTGAAATCAAGGGAAAAAAAACCCTCCCTCTGACTCTAGCACAGCAGGATTAAGAGGTTTAATAGCCCCGAACCCGGAAGAGAGGAGCAAGCAGTCAACTACGTACCGCAGGACCGAGGGGGTGGGGTTGTCCGAGGACAGGATCTTCATGCCTGTGTTGTGGAGCACGCTGGGGCGCTGCTGGACAGTGTCGTGGGTGCGGGGTGAGACGGGCGAGTGCTGGTGGCTGTGAGAGTGTGCGGACGAACGGCTGCTGCTCTGCTCAGTACCTGTGGGAACGCAGCGGAGAATCTGATCAGGAAGCAGATGGGGAAAGCCCAGGGGCCGGGGGAAGACAGGGCAGAGCAGAGACCTGAGCCAGGTGCGCTCGGAGAAATCTTCCGCTCAGGTCCTAGTGGGTGAGGTCTGTGCCGGGGGCTCTTCCATGCCTACCTGGCCTCCAGATGGGGGCGTGCTCCACGGTGGTGGCCGTGAGCATGGATTTCTCCCGCTCCCTTTCGCGTTCCCGCTCCCGCTCTCGATCCCGCTCCCGCTCCGAAGCCGACGCTCCCGTCTGCTTGCTCAGGTGGGTGGGGCCTCCTGAAAGTCAAAGAAACCCAAGTCGTGTCCTCGGCACAGCCCTCTTCCAGTGCCCCGGAACGGGAAAATCCAAGAACCAATAAAAACCAACAAACGATTTGGTTTGGAAAATGTTGGGCTCAATAAAGTAAACTGTTCATTTCTGTGTTCTAGCATGTTTCACTGAAAATAGTTTCATAGTTTCTAGGGTTGGAAGGGACCTGAGTAGATCATCGAGTCCGACCCCCTGCCATGGCAGAAAGGAGTACTGGGGTCAAACGACCCCAGCAAGGTGTTCATCTAACCTCCTCTTAAAAACCCCCAGGGTAGGAGCCTGCACCACTTCTCTTGGAAGCTGGTTCCAGATCCTAGCCGCCCTGACCATGAAGTGGCGCCTCCTGATGTCTAGTCTGAATCTCCCCTCTGCCAGCTTGTGACCGTTATTCCTGGTCACTCCTGGCGGTGCTCGGGGGAACAGGGACTCCCCCAGTGCCTGCTGGTCCCCCCTGACTAGTCTGTAACAGGCCACTAGATCCCCCCTCAGCCCTCATTCAAATAATGAACAACAATGCAAACTGACAAGACCTGTCAGTACAAGCTGCTATTAATAACACTTCTTAGTTGTTTAACTAGTCCTAGGGTTGAAAGGGACTTCAAGGGTCATTAAGACCAGTCACGATAGACTATTATAACACAAAAGGAGTCAAAGATGCTAGTATTTTTAGTTCATTCTACAGCTGAAATAATTAAGGACAGCTGCTACTTAGGCCCTACTGATACACCTTTTCTTCTTTTCTAGAGCTAAGTGTGCAGAGACAGACCAGTTGGATACATTGCATTACAACACAGGAACAGGTGATACCTATCCAAAGCCTCTCTCACTGCTGGCAACGGGAAATAAAAGAAAAATCCAAGTAGGAGTAACTTAAACAGCAGCTTTCAGCCATTAATGCCAACAGATCGTTTGAGGGGCAGCACCCCTTACCACCACGTGAGAGGCTGCAGAATCACTGCTGCAGGTTCACAACCAGAAGCCCAGAGGCTTCAGGTGGGTTTTCAGTCTGCTGATATGGACCCTGGGCAAACAACCGAGGGCATTTCTAGTTGGCAATGCCTACATTGCGGCCTTTACCTGGGGAGAGTGGGGAGCTGCTGTGTCGGCTGCTGAAAGCTTGGGGGGTGCTGTGCATGTAGGTGATTCGGTCCATGGGGGGGGCAGAGGTGCCAGGTGTGGGTGGTACGAGGACAGGCAGGTGTGGCACTTGAGACAGGTCGATTATTCCTGCAGAGAGAACAGAAAGGAACATCAGGATGGTGACAGGGTCACAGGGTTCAGCCATGGCAGCAAGGTCTGAGGGGAGAGACCTGCAGCACATGCCTCCCTATGGTGGCTGCTCAGGGGACAGGACTGAGACAGCAGGCAGTCTGAAAAGCTATTTTCTGAGCTGTGTTGATAACCGTGGAACCAGAAGACAGCCAAGGTGAAAGCCCCATACAGGGTCCCAGCATGTCACCTGGCCACCACAGAAATCCTGTGTCTCAGGTGTAAATGCCACCCATGCTTCCCTCAATGCCCTTCACCCAGCTTGGACAGTGGCACCAGGCGCGATGCCCCTGGTTGACGGAACAGCCTCTCTTGGGTCTGAACACTGAAAAGCTCAACCCTTCAGCCCCCACTCCCACCAAACGGCAGGCCTGGCTACCTGACGCAGAGACGCATTGACACCGAGTGGGACCATGGCTGCTACTAATTTAGGCTCTAGTCACTAACAGTGCAACAAAATACGTGCGCACAGGGATGCACGGACAGCACACGCTTCTCTTATCAACCCCCACGCAGCACTCAGAGAACATTTTTTTTTTCCTTTTACTCTTGAAAGAGCTCTCCAGGCACGTAAGGGCCAGATTGTGGGATCCTTTCCCGTGCCAGCAGCATCACCAAAGTCAACAGGGCTGCTTTTGAAAGTGCTTCCCACAGGGAGCAGCAGCTCCACAATCTGGCCCTGCACTAATTAATCCTTCTGCCTTCCCTGAAAGCTTTTCTCGCTTCGTTTCTAGGGAGCAGATTCAGATCTGGTCCTATATTCTACCACCGCCCCGGCTTGCAACAGCACCTATCTGGTTCAAGTTCACGCTCTGTTGCTCCCTTCTTCAGCCCTAAATGGCATGGTCCTATTAGCTTCCAAGACACCCACCACTCATCCTGTGCCTGCCTAGCTATGGGTGACGGGAGAAGAAAAGCAGGGCAGAGCAGAAATGATGATCTCATGAGGTCCCTTCTAGCCCTAGACTTCTGTGAATCTGCGAGGGTACACCCATGTGTGACCATCAGAAAGAAAAGCCTTGCCAGCAGTTAGTGGCAAAAAGGTCTAAGAGTTCAGCCCAAGGAATCCCAAAGCGACCTACTCTGTGGATACAGGAATCATTTCACCTGCTACTCATAATCAGCCCCTTTTTGGCGGTGGGAGGTGGGACAGAGTGTGGCAGCTGATTCACAGCCAGCAACGATTAAATAGTTTAGGACAGGAAGTGAGAATCAGGAATGCACCCAAGTCTGCAGGGCATTGTAGTGAGACAGACTCTAGCCAGAAGGAGACCAGGCCTGCAAAACAATGCTGCAGGATCCTGGATGACCCCCAGAGGCTGGGAGTTCGGGCAGCTCGGGAAGACGGCTTCAGCAGCAGTCACCGGCTGCCCTCTAGAGCTGGACCGCAGCATTGCCATCAGGATCAGATCGGAGCAGAAAGCACCATCACCTCTCCCTAAAAAGGGGGTGGATGGAGGGGGCAGCCTCTCCTCCAAGTTCTGACCAACCCCAGCCTTCTTCAGCAGGCAGAGGCTCATCAGATCACAACCCAAGGTCAAACAGCTACATCTAAAGCAGCCTCAAGAAACCTAACCAGCAAGAAAATAACTTGTCTCCGTGCGGAGCATTCAAGGACTGCTGAACCAGCTGAAACCGAAGTATTTCTGCACTTCAGGGCTATGCCACCAGCTTGATTTCTACCACAGAACCAGCAATGGCTCCTCCACGAGGGACCTTCAGTGTTGCCCTCAGCACCTTCAGACCCGACTGAGCATCCTTTGAGAAGGAAAAACAGCCACCCAGGAACCCCAGACAGCTTCATACTTCGAGGACCTGCTGCATAGTTGAGAGCCAGAGAAGGCTCGCGAGGGGAGAGTCCGCGCAGCATGTCTGCCCGCTGCACCATGGCTGAGGCGGCGGCAGCGTTGTGGTGCATCTGCTGGGAGGTAATGTAGTCGTTGATGATGGTCTGCCTGTTCTCCATGGCGGCTGTGTCTGGGTACCCTCGGATGAGGTATGGAGGGTAGAGGTGGGAGTATGTTGGGCTCGGAGCAAGATGCCTGGGCAAGTAGTAAGCAGCAGCTGAAAGGGAAGATTTAAACAGGTCAGTCTCCCCTGAAACGGGCTGAGAAGCAGCAAGCAGGTTCAAAAACACACAAAAAACATGGAAACACTGGCTTTACATGGTGGGCTAATTCAGGGACTGGTAGAAACCTGATTCAGCAAGCATGTGGGCTCTATCCATCTGCCCTTCAGGCTGGGGGGGTTGTGTGTACAACACCAGTGAGCCAGTACCCTGCTCTCCCTGCCCTAGTTCGGCTACTGGACCTCAGGCACCAGCTACTGAGGGCCCAAGGGTGGAGGAAGCCAGGAGGGCTTTTTAGCTGCCTCAGGGACTTAAAATAGCAAGGTCTGCACTGGCGCCGTGCATGCTGAAAAGATGGGGAGGTACTCAGCCAAGACGAGGAGGGAGCTGTGTTGGATGAGAGCTCACATGAGAGATGGCTGTAGGCAGCAGAGGCTAATCACGGACCAAGGCAGGAGAGTTTCAAAAGTTGTGAAATGGGACTGCTGAAGGCCAGATGATGGGAGGTTTTGCTTCATCTCACTGTGTAGCTCATAAGAAACTGGGCCAGGCTTCAAGTCTCTTACCCTGCTGTAAAGTGAGAGCAGCCCCCGCCCCTGTCTTCGGGGTGGGCATAGGCTGGATTTACAGAGGAGAGAAGACAGCACAGTGACTGCGTGCTTCCACAGCCAGCCGGGGGCTGCTCGAGGCAGCTTGCATCCCCAGAAGGGAGTACCTGCTTCCAGTTGAATTCCCCTGGGAATCGCGGCAGGGTCGAAGGCCAGTGGGATGTGTCCCCGGTACAGGTCGACGCCGCTCACTCCTCGCAGCAAGTGCTCGTACGGCGACATGGGGTGGTGGTGGTCCGAGACGGTGGCATGAGGGGACTTGGAGCTGGACATTTCTCTCGGCGTGGGGGTGATCTTTCTGTCCTGGGACACTGGCTTCCCAGAAGTGATACTCCCTGCAGGAGCAAAGGAAATGAGTCAGAGGAGCCAACGCTCGCAGCCAAACTCTCTGCTCAGATGGGCATGCCTGGCTCCCGCTGAGCTCAGGGGAGCCTTCCTTCCTTGCACCATTGTTTTGATTTCACAGCACATTGTGCGAGCGCCTCGGGGCCTCGGCGAGGTGGAAGCCTCATTGTGCTGTGCCTCCGAGGGGAGAGTTTGGTGCATGGTTTGAACAATTGTCTCTTGGGCTAGAAACCAAGGCCCCCGCCCTGGCGCATGCATTGAGCCCGATGTAAGAGGGAGGCAGGCTGAGGGGGATCTGTTCACATCTACCCTCAGCGCACCCACTTTTGTGGGCTCCAATGGGAACGGCCTATGCTTTCCTGCAGCTGGTGCCTGCCCCATGGTACAGCACAGCATGTGCAGTAGAGGGTAGGATTTCCAAAAGCACAGAGTACCTTAGGGGGCCATGCCCCATGGAAGGGCATTTGCACCGACTCCCAGAAGAGTGCTCCTCCTCCACTCTGCCCAGCAGCTTGTGCTGAATCTCCCGTGCTCTGCAAGATCCCCCCCTTCAATTCTACCCTACTAACTGCACGGAGCTGGATGCAGTACAGATGCAAGAAGCAACCTGCCAGCTCACGCATCCCTTGGTAACAGCAGTCCTGACAGCCAGGCCTCCACAGAGGCAACGAGAAACATGTCTGGAGGGGGGTCTGCAAATATATGGACCTGACCTATCATTTGCAGTGGGGTTGGGCTTACTTTTGTCAGATGAAGGGACAAAGTTGGCTAAACTACAACATCCATAAAAGGGAAGGGACTGAGCAGTCCTGTCAGGCAGCTGGGTCAGAGGGGCTGCAACCTGACCCAGTGCCTCAGCATCAGAGTCAGGGTAAAGCCTCTGGAGGTCCTGAGGTCTGTGCTCAGACTACACCTCTCCAGTGATATATCCCCAGCAAATGCATAGCACAAAACTGCCAGTGCAAACCCTCACAATCCTGTTGACCCCCGAGAAGAGTATGCCGGACAAACGTGCCCTTCTGATGGTGCTGGAGAAACTTGGATGACCACAGAGCCCTGCTGCCAGCGATGGCCCCGTTGCTTTGCTCTGCCAGTCACCGAGTGGTTAATGTTATGAGACAGAAAACCTGACCCTGACATCAAAACAAAAGTGATGAAATGGGGCCCAGATGGCTCTGACACTGGCTGTCCTCCTGAGCTCCCCAGGAGCTGTAAACACTTTCGTAATACATGGAGAAGTGCCTGGAAGCACGTCAACTTGTTCTCACTTCCCTAACTCAGCGCTTCGGTGGTGCAGGGGTCTATTTCTGGACTGGAGAACGGGTGGGAAGGGCGGCGGGCCCCAGGCTGGCTCATCGTAAGAAGGCCACTGGTCCTGAGAGCCACTCTCTTCCACTGTGGGCACAGAACCGGACCGTTTGAGCCAGGTGGCCAATCAAAACAGCTCGGAGTCCAAATCCCTGCAACACGCCACATGGAAACAGGCTGTGCCCCCAGCATCATTCAGACGAATGAGACAGCGAGTCATTTCCCAGCAACAAATACATGCAAGGAAGACCGATCTGCTCGCAGACGGGCAGCGAACCAGAATGCAGACGATTCCTTGGGAGTTACTCGGCTAGCTCTCATTCAGACAATGAAGCTAAGGATGCTCTGTTTCACTGCCTGCTTCTTACATGCTAGCCCCAGTCAATTCTGTTTGGGTTTCCAGCACTGCAGGGGATGCTTAAGTCTCCTTGTGAAACCACTGTTGTTGACAAAAAGAACCATGGAAACACTTCAGGTTGTATTAACCTCCAACTCCCTCCATTTGAACAAAACCTCAAGTTGGCATTGCTGCTATAAATCAAGTTTGCCATGGATGCAGAGGGATGATCTAATTGACTCGGAAGAGCTGCCTTCCAACTCACATAACTGATAATAGGCTTCATTTTTTCAGACTAGGCTGCACAGTGTTTGCTGACCACTGGCCTGTCCTTTTCGCCATGCACCCTGTAATCTAGTGTGACACAAAATTACACCTCTCTGCTGGAATTTAAAAGAGCGATTCCACTTTTTAACTGGGAAACCACCAGCCCTTCTGGGCATAACTCCTCCTCCAGCCAATGTGGCGCATTCGCCGCATGTGGAAATCAAAGGGAGAACAGCTGGTCAACAGGATTTTTCTCTTCCTCCTGAAATAAAGCACCTTCTTCGACTGTTTCAACTGATCTCTCCAGAGAGGGTCCTCCGAGGCCAGTTGTGCGGAGATGGAGGGAGCTGCACCTCACCTGACTCAGGCATCAGGTGAGGCTTGTGGGGTTTGGTGCCAGGCAGAGCGAAAGAGAAATCTGCCCTAAAACAAAAGCCCCAGGGGTTCCCAAGAACAGGAGTTACCTTCGTGCTGCCTTGGGGTGGACTCCCTTGTGGATACTGGAGACCCCCTGTGCAGGTGACTACTGAACGCTGCCCCGTGGGCTGACTGGTGGTCCTCGTAGGCGAGAGGGCTATGGCGAGGCTTTCCAGGCTCAGGCACAATCACCGGGGCTCCCCTGGTAATTGAACCTCCAGAGTTTGTCACCGAACTGGGCCGGCTTTTCACGCTGTCCTCGTAACAAGCCCTCTCCAGGTTCCGCGGGTCCTGCATGACGTCCAGCGAGTGCACAGAATGAAAAGTCCTCCCTGGGCTTCCGATAATGGAGCGGACGTCATGCTTTTTGGCACTTACTGATGAAGGATTGTTGTCGTACTTCAGTGGGGTACCCTGGAGAGAGACAAGGCAGCGCACAGGTCACAAAAGGAAGCAGGAGGGGAAGGAAGCAGAATGGGAGAAGGTCAGTGGAGATCACCACGAGCTTTCTTGGGCCATGCTCAGCTTGGGGCACTAGGGACAGGACATTTAAAAATGCCTACCTACTCAAAGACAAACCTCAATGATCTTCAATAGGACCTGCTGCTTTTAGGGCATGTCTGGGCCACTCAGTACTGGTGTTAGGAAGCTCCAGGCTAAGATAACGTCACGTCTGCTCCAAACACGCTGTCTCCCAAACTGGAAGTAGTATAGTTGCCTTGTCCTAGAGCTCAGTGCACCATAACTTCTTCTGCCTGGTAACATAACTGGGAGGTCCAGAGCTACCCTTAAGTGCTTTGGAAAATCCCACTCTATGTAAATAATAATGACTATGTTGTCTAGAAGCCCCAGGGTGACATACAGGAGGGGCACGGTGCAATTATGCAGCGGGTCAACCGTGGCCGAGTTTCCTGTTCCCTGGGGGAACGGTGGAAAGTCACCATGAGAAGTAACCATCGACGATGTCTGCACCCAGCATGCTCCTTCTACCACACACCATAGAAATAAGCCAGAATCAACTGTCACAAACACGAATAGCTGCCGTGGAAACATCCCAAATATTTTGAGTCTGCAACAGGAAATGTGCACCCAGCGCTTGCTCACCAACTCCTAGAGCTGGCCCTGTTGGTTATCACTGACCCAGGTAGGAGGAAAACAATCCTGTTCTCAGTACTCTCTATATAAAAGCCGGAGCCATTCCCAGTCAGCAAATTTACACTGGGTTTAGCGCGACGGCTGTGTTACCAACAGCAGAATGTGACCCAACTAGTTTACACAGGCCGTTTCCCACAGAGAGTTTAGAAAGAGGCACTGTTGCTTAGAGAAGCCAGTACTGGGATCATTCATTCGATCCAGTTAAGAGGCGGCAGGTGAGGCTGGTGGAGAAGAAGAAGAGGGGGCCCGACATAGAGAACCTGGATCCGACCACCCTCTGCTTTAGCACACAGAAGCTTAGCTGATGACACCTCTGTAAAACGACAGTTTCTACCCTTCTCCACCCTGAGTTTAACTCTGGAAAGTCCTCCAGGAGTCTATGCAAATAAGCTCAGTAACTCAGAGCTTATGGTCGTAGTCACGTCCGAAACTCCCCGACAGGGGAATGGCAAAAAAGAATCGCCAAAAATTACTGCTGCTGTTTGCACCGACTTTAATCCCAAGAGGGAAACCTGACTGAAGCTGGTCTTGGGCCCAGCCCTAGCAGAGGAGAAGGGTACATGGTCACCCTTCCCCGTCTTGACAACCCACCCACCATGCATACCTGTGTAATGGAGCCTTCCTTCAGAGGCCTCGTGGCTAAGGGGATATCAGGCGTGCGCCTTAATTCCTCCCTGGGGATCTCGTGGATTGACCTTCCTGCTTCTTTCACCGTGGCCACCAGCCCCTCGTGGGCTGATTTCATTTTCAAGGGCGTGAGCCCCTCGTGAGGCCGCCCCTTGTAGGGGTCTGATAAGTCCCTTGGCGGAGTGTTTTCTCTCTTGAGCTGCTTGGCTTCTCTTCTGAGGTAGTCCTCATGGGCCTCCACATAGGATCGAGGTATTCCTGCACCCCACCCAGGAAAGACAAGGCTTTGTCATGGGTTTCCAAAAGAAAAAGACCCCAGCAGGCTGACTGCTGTGCTGACAGACCCCATAGCAGCAGTCCCTCACAGGGGTTTACAGGGTTACTGTGCCAAGAGCCCAGGTAGCATCACCCAGCTGACACTGCCTTGCTGGTGCCACGTGAGGTCTGACGCCTGGCACAGAGGATTTTGCAGAAGCGTTTTCTGCTGGTCTGGCTCTGCTCTCCCTGAAGCCATGGGAGAAGAGGGGGGGTCTCACCACTGCCTACTACTCTTGCAGCTTCAGAACGATCGTTACCTTCCTGGCAGCATCTCCTAAGATCCCCATGTGCTAGCAGTGTCCCTAAAGTATATGGGGAGAATGACACCACCACCAGTAATACGATGAGCAGTGCCAGGCCCATGAGAATGCCTGGTGAGAGCAGGGCCAGGTCCTTGCTGAATGCCTCCTGAATATCTCACCCCCCTAGGCAGGTCTGGTTGGGGCCTGTGGACCAATGTGGATGGCAGGATCATGGGCAAGGCCATGCTGCACATCAGAAAAATAAATCTCCAGTCGTGCCCTGCTCGTTTCCACCCCAACCACTTCCCTAGGTGAGCTGCACGGCACTTGCCAGACTTACCTTGTGTGATTGAACCCCGGATATGATGCTGTTCCTTTAAGTTGTGGGGCCCGTCGGGGGGGATGGCTCTGCCCATAAGACCTAGAACAAGCCAAAGAGGTAAGTCAAGTCAGAGAGCAGCCAACAGAGACTTGATCTTTGAGAGCAGGCTAGACAGACACTTGGGCGAGCTGTTTTAGACAAAAATGTTCCTCCTGCCTTGTGCAGGGAGTGGGACCAGACAGCAGCCTGAGGTTTTTCCAGCCCTGGTTTTCAGTGACTCGCATTTTCACTGTATTTCCAAGAGGCTCTGTACAGAGGCGAGTCATGTGAGCTGTTTCTAGCACCTGGGATGGGATCAGTTCTCAAGGGCTAGTCTGATCCTCCCCTTTTCTCCAGTTTGCTTTGTTTTTCTGGAACCAGAACACCTGGGTTGTCAGCTTCCTCTGCTTCCTGGTCACTGTCTCTGCCTTGCAGCCCTGCACTGGCTCAGTGTGGGCCTGCTTGGGAGCACTGCAGTGGAGCACTTAAAGAAGAGCTTGCAGATTCAAAACCATCATTACTTCTTGGCAGTGTCTCCCCAGAGCCCCATGTGCTAGCACCATCCCAAAAGCATACGGGAAGAATCTGACACCACCAACAAAAACATAATCCAAACTAGCCATTTGAGAGAGATTAGCCAAAGTAATTAGAGGCCTGCAATTACCACTCCTTTTTTTTTTTTTAAATAAACAATTAGCCTGACTTTGCCCTCTTGTAATTTTCCCTTGCTCTTAAGCGAGTGAAGAAGCCACTGTAAGAATGCAAAAGCCACGCAGATAAATGAGACACTTGGATCCCAATCCTACAAGTAGCCCCACAGCATTTCACATGCAGACAAGTCACCTACATGCATGCTGTGAGAAGACTCTGACCTTGGCTTTACCTTAAATGGGTTCTTCAGCTTGGTATCGGATCAATTATTCCTCATCTTTTGCAGATAAATCTCACAAGGACACTACAAATCCCAATCATTTGTAAAAAAAAGTCTTCTGGGGAGGCGGGTTTACAGCTAGACGATGCCCCTTTAATGCCAGTCTTTCGCTGGACTCCCTGAAAATCCCAGCCTGGAGCTGTAGTTTAGCGCAATCCAGACCAGTGATCTCCAAACCACAGCTCACAGGTAACATGGTGCCCACCAACTCTGATACGGCTTGTGGCCAAAGGAAATGAAGAAGTTAAAACTGAGTTGATGAGGAGAGCCATGTGATGCTAGCCACTGGCTCTTACTTGCCTAGGGGCCAGCAAAAGGTAGAAACTGGTGGTCTAGACATGTTTGTAGGGGCATATGGCCACTGTTATTAGGAAGAATGAATGAAGACCTCTTTTGCTTTATGATCCTAGTCATACAAACCTACAATTACGGAGCATGCATGTGCATGCACACATGCATGTATTTGCAAGTCTGCCTGTGTGCCCCTCCCACATAGGGCATTTCGGTCGAGCTTATTTTAGGTGAAGGGAATTAGGAGCAAGAAACAATACATCGCTTCTCCATGAGAGAGCAAGCATCACGTGCAGCAACAGGCTGCAGAAAGTCCCCGGAGTTGCCAGACTGCTGATCCGGCACTGCCAAGAGACTCCCCTCCCAGACTTACCTTCGATGCTTGCAGAGGACATGTCGCGGGCTGATAAGCCCCGGCTGATCCTCCCCTCCATCATATCGTAGGTCCGTTTGGTACCCGTGGTCTCGTGGGAGCCACCAGAACTCCGGCTGTCCTCCTTGGGGCACTGGGAAGCAGCGACGCCACCTAGGAAACAAAACAGACACGAAGGAGCGAAGCAGCCTCGAAAGGGAGGAATGAATGAGCAAGGCTGTTTACTGTAACTCAGGCCAGAGGGTCAAGGCCCTTCTGAGCTACAGCCCAGAGCTCTCACAGCCCAAAGCTTGTGAGCTGTGAGAGCATTACAGCATGGGACGGGGTTCCAGGAAAATCAGCCGTTGCCTCCTCCCCGCCTGCCCGATTCCAAACACTGTGGCCTCATGCTTGGACAAGGGTGTCTGTTTTCCCCACTGTCCAGACATAGTCAGCGAGACATTTGGGAGCAAATCCAGCCCTGGTGCAAGCAGCTGCAACTCTCCCGGCTATTGGTCCCCGGACTCTTGTTTCTTGAGCGTACCTACTGTGTGGGATCCTGTCCAGCCTCCTCAGCAGACACTGGGATATGCTCCCGGAGATAAAAGTAGGCAAAAGGGAAGAAGCAAAGCAGAAAAACACCCAAAGCAACCCAGCACATTTCCACGTTCAAGAATCTCATATTATTCCCGTCTGAACCTGCAGCTGAACACGGTGCTCGCAGACAACGGAGAGTGTGAAGCATTTCACGCAAAGACAGAGGGCGGCAGAAGTGTGACATGAAGCCCATCCCACGTGTGAGCTTCTCTGTGCTTCCAACCAGACACATTCTCATGCACAAACCTAAGGTCTGCAAATGGCCTAAGCCAACTGGGTTACCAAGGCCACCTCCTTGCCAGCGCAGGTCTTCTTGCTACAGCCCATGCTGCAAACGATGGGCCTCCTACTCTTACCCCCTTGAGACCGTTCCACTGCTTCAAAAATTCGTGATCTCCCCCCCACTGGATTTGCCTCAGCAAACCCACTGCACCAGTACAATCTTATTTTCTCCATAACGTGCTGCAAGCTGTGAAATTTATACGGCAGTTTATGATGCAGCTGAATGCGCGGTGTTTATATAACTAGCTCCAAGCTACAGAGTTGGCTCGCAGAGATATATGCTTTGCCCATTATCTCTGGCCCCGTCTATGCAACTGAGGAATGCCAGTGCCCTGATCCTCTTCTTTCATGTACACAGAAACTTGGAATTATACAATTAGAGAAAACACTGGAGAAGACAAGAAACATTTGTTCGGTCACGGAGAGTTTGGGAACAAAAGTTCTTTTCTGTGGAGCCTGTCATTAATAAAATGGGATTATTACAATGCAACACCCACAATCACTTCCTGCAGTCAGCAGGCAGAGGGTATAGGGGCAGATTTGGGGGAAAAGAGGAATCTCTCTCTCTCTGCTCAGATTGATTTGGTAGGAGAAAAAAAAAATTGGCGGCTGATGTTCAGAAAGCAGCCTAGCATCTTGAGACACACGAAGGGGGTAATGTTCCTGTATCCTGTCATCAAGGAACATCTGCTCCAAATTGGTTCTTCTGCAAATAAAAAAACCCAACCCTGTCCCTGGATCTCTTTGTTTCATGGAGAAAAGGGGGAGGGGAAGGGAGAGGAGGGTGCACGGGAAGAGAGAGAGTAAAAAGAAAGAAAATCGCTCCGAAAACACGTCCCTTTCCCCACAGAAGCCATTAGCAATCACATGCAGAATGAGAATAACCAATCTAGCACAATTCAGCTCGCACATGCTACAGGATTTCGTCTCATTAGAGCCCTTTTATTTTTAAGCACCCTCATGACACTGAAGAACTTGCAATTTTTTTCCTCCTTGCCAGAATTCATAATCACTAACCATTTAATTTAATTTTTTTTTTTAACTCCTTTGCTTCTGGATCTGAAACCTTCCCAGGATCGAGAACAGGGGACAGCAGACGGTCAAGACTTTTGAGATCCAAGCACCTTGGCCCTGTGTGTCCGGCAAAGAGTGAAAAAGTCACCACATGCATGAATCGTTTGTCCTTCCCAGGTGGCCTCCTCCTCAATATCATAACGCTTTGCTAGTACTATTTGTGGGGAGGGAGAAGGGAAGGCTAAACACCTGCGAGACGGTGACACACATGCTGAGCAGCGCTGGTGGAGGAGGTGTACTACTGGAGCCCACGAGAAGCCATAAACGTTAGTTCCCTCGACAAACGTGAACTAACGCCATGGAGGATCACCAGCGTCAGAGGTGAGCACGGCCTGGGGCACGCAGAGCCCATCTCTCTCCCCGTGCCAGCCACAGCACCCCTGACCTTAGGCCTGGAGACGGCCAGAGACTGAACTCTGGTCTCGCTCCCTCTGGTCTTGGACAGAGCAATCACCGTTCATTGCTGAGCCCTCTCCCCCATGCCATCACCATCATTAGTGTCTGTGTTATAAGCTCCAGGTAAAACGGAGGTTTCCCGGTGTACCACAGGGGATGGACACAGCCCTGGAGAGCTAAGACGGCGAGATACGCCAAGAACAGGGTGGGAAATGAAGGCATGGACCAGCAATGCAATGGGCAACCAGTCTGGGAATACAACCCCCGTCTCCGTCTCCTGCATTCCCATGTGGATCGCCAACTGCTGCCCATGCAGGTTGATTAGTGATTGCAGACCTGCCCTGAAGGGTAACACCTACTGCGACTCCCCTCTGGATGTATTCAGGACCAACTGGCCCTGTGCCTGAGCGAGTCTGCAGCCGCAGCCCGGGCCGACTGTGCCGAAGCTCAGAGGCGAGCAGAGCAGCCCAGCTCCCCCGCTGCTGCACTGCTTATTAGACCAGCCTGCTTGATCCCAAGCACCGGCTGCGGGCAGCTCGGTAGGAAGACGGCCCTGAAACGCTTCCTGCATTGCTTTCTGGCCTCGGCTGTGCCAAGTATCCCAGAGGCCAGGCTGCCCCAAGCCTCCCTGGCTGACACTTTCTCTCTGGGACAAAGGGAAGGACTGAACGCGAGAGGAATGGCGACGGGGTGCATGCGCTGGGTGCAGCCGGCATGGCATGCAGCGCTCCTCCAGCCTGGCACCGGTGAGCCCAGCCGGGGTCAGAAGCTAGCCAGTGCGTAGGATTTTAACCTTTCGCCTGCCGGTCCCCTCCACCAACCCAGCCACGCAGCCGAAACCAGGGAAGGTGCGGTGCTGCGGGGTGCCCAGCTCGGGCTGCCTCCCTAAATCCTTGTAAGGTCTGCTGTACAGTGCTGCTCCCAAGCACCTTCCTGCCAGAGTCCTGGTGGGCCGGGAGGAGCGCTCAGCACTCTGGGGGCCCACGTGGGAGCGCGGGGCTGGGAATCAGGCCTGCACCTGTGCTGTGTGCTAGCGGCCAGCTGCCCGGTCGGCTCAGCCCCCAGCCTGCCCCCACCGGCTAGCTCACCACAGCACACAGACAGCAGCTGACAGAAAATAAAACCCCCTCACCTGCAAGGAGGGCAGCAGGAGAAAGGCTCCCCACGGCAGCACAGCTGGGCAAGGAAAGAGCCAGCACGGGGCACCCTTTCTCCGCCATCGCCTTCCTCAGTCCGAGGCCAGCCAGCCTTGGAAACTAGGGATCCCGGTCAGCGGTGAAGGCGTGACGTGCCAGGCCCCTGGCTCGGTTTTGCTGTTAGGCCACGGCGGGGTGGCGACAGACTAATGCGTGGAGGGACACCGTTTGCTGGTGAGGCCAGCCGACTCGTAACGCAGCACGGGATCCAAGAGATATGCCATGAGGCAGCGGGTGTGGCCGAGATTAGCATCTGGTCCTTTGTCATCTCTGCGTTAGATTCGGCAGAGAACTGGTGCCATGCTGCAAGGCAGACCTCCACGCTCCTCCCGTGCCAGGTACCGACGCGCTCCCAGGCCCGTATCCAGCCCCGCGCACACCCCGATTCCTGGGACTGGAGAGTCGAGGGAAGAGAAGCCCCCGCGAGGGTGGCGCTCTTTGTACCGCAGCATCCTCGGCCTCCCAGCGCGGCCGGGCAGAGGGGAAGTCAACCCCCTGCTTGGCTGTCCCTGCCCAACCCACACAGCCTGCAGAAGGGCAACATGACAGGAAAGGACCGTACCTCGGAGTCATTTGTAGCCTCGCTAGAGATGAACAGCTGCTCATCTCTAGTGGGAGCCAACCGTGCTAGCAGGCGGGTTGTTATGGCAAGCCCTGCTATCTGATGAACCGGCCTGAGGAAGGAAGTAACAGCTGGTTACTGAGCGGTGATACTGCGAATGCAGCAAGGCGGCCTGTGCGCTTCACAAGGAAGTGCTTTAGCGACGGCGCAGGGCGGAAGCGTATGTTCTGCTTGGGGGTTTTTTGTGATCCTGTCAAGATAATCCTATATCGAGAGAGAGAAAAGGGAAGAGCCTTCTCACATTACTGAGCCTCCCTGAGCCCGGGCTGGAAACTGGATGTTCTTTCCACCACGTGTCCCAACTGCTGCCGCTCTTGTGCTCCTTGCTACCCAGACAGCAAAGCCAGCTCGGTAAACATCACTGACCTCTGCAATTTCGGTTCCCATAGCTCAAGCTCCCTTACGTGCACACTGGGGTTCATAGCTCTGCTGCAAAAGGGGTAGAAGGAAGGAGGAAACCACTTTTAACTGGGGCTGGAGACAGAACTTAGTGGAACCCACTGCAGGGTTAGTAAAACCCTTTCTTCATGTACAGCTCAAGAGCCAAGAGTCCTAGGTCCTCGGCGGTGTCTCTAAGAGAGACGGGATGCCGTCAGGAACGCACATAAGCGTAGGAGAGAACAGGGCGAGTGGAATCCACGGAGACTTGTCTGCATCCTCCGTGCTTCAAAGGAGCCTGGAAACCTCTTGCATTGACAAGTGCTTGGAGGACAGAGGCCAATGCCTGCTGGGAGCCAGGCTCCCTTTGCAGGTCACAGCAGCAGCAAGGCTCCACTTGTTACAGAAGTTTGGGTCTCGCCTAGCAAAGGTCTGCCTGACGGTGGGCAGAGATCTCCTGGAGCAATGCCCACCCCACCCCCTGCAGCTATCCCTGCAACAGGCTCTAACTTCCTTGCACGACACAAAGACTGTTGCCAGAGATGCTGCACAGCAGGCGAGGGCCGGGGCGAGAGGAGAATGCAGCCTCTTCCGTTCTGAGATGCGCTGTACACAGGCCGCTCTGCAGATCCTGGGCTTGCCTGGGTGGGTTGCAGCTTGCTGGATGTGCCAACTCAGCAACAACTACTTCCACCGCCACCACTTGGCAGCCAAGGTTTCCAGGAGGTGGAGAAGTGGCCTCAGCAGTGAGGGTTGAGCGGGCTGCCCTGTGCAGGCCAGGCACAGGGAGCAGCTCCAAATATTCCCGGCTCCAGTGTAGCTCGGCTGCTTCGAGGCATCGCACGAACACTTGAGCCCTGCAGTGATGGGTTCAAGAGGAGGGCTCTGCTTTGCAACGCGTGACGCCGCTCCAGGTGCATCGCCCAGCTGAGGACCACTGTGGCATACACGGACGTCAGCTATGCTGGGCTTGCGGCACCCTGGGGCATTACCCTCCCTGAGATGCAGAGTCCTCCATTGGAAGAGGGAGCTGCTGAGTGCCCAGGAGGGAACATTATGGAAGCCAATACTGGAATAAATAGATGGGGTGGGAGCTGGAGCCCTCCCGGGACACCAGTTTCTTCAAGGATAACCATGCTCTCCCCCTTAGCACCTGGTGGGGATTATCGCCTCAAACGTCTTCAGGCCTTTGACACATCCAGAGTACAAACAGGTAGACAGTGGCTGCCTTTTGCACAGAAGTACCCCACCCTGGGGCTCCTGCCCTCGGCACTCCCTGGTGCTGAGATTTCATGGAAGAGCAGAAGACAGAGCCCGAAGTCCTGACTCCCAGCTCTGTGCCCTGAACACCAGCCAGGTTCCAGTGCTTGGAGTGAGCCTGGGCCCAGGAGGGGCCAGAGAGATTTCATAGATTTCATAGACATCAGGGCTGGAAGGGACCTCGGGAGGTCATCAAGTCCAGCCCCCTGCCCAAAGGGCAGGAAGTCAGCTGGGGTCATAGGATCCCAGCAAGATAAGCATCCAATTTACTCTTGAAGGTGTTCAGTGTAGGTGCTTGAACCACCTCCGCTGGCAGGCTGTTCCAGACCTTGGGGGCTCGGACAGGAAAGAAATTCTTCCTTATGTCCAGCCTGAAACGGTCTTGCAGGAGTTTGTGACCGTTCGACCTCGTCATCCCTTGGGGCGCTCTGGTGAACAGATGTTCCCCCAGATCCTGGTGGTCACCCCTGATAAACTTATAGGTGGCCATCAGATCACCCCTGAGCCTGCGCTTTTCCAGGCTAAAGAGTCCCATGGCTCTCAGCCTGTCATCGTAAGATCTGTTTTCCTGACCTCTGATCATGCGTGTGGCTCTCCTCTGGACTCTCTCAAGCTTCTTCACATCCTTTTTGAATTGTGGAGCCCAAAACTGGACGCAGGACTCCAGCTGCGGCCTCACCAAGGCCGACTACAAGGGGAGAATGACGTCCCGGGATTTGCTCGAGAAGCATCTATGGATGCAAGCCAGCGTTTTGGTCGCTTTACTAGCCGCAGCATCGCATTGCAGGCTCATGTTCATCTTGTGGTCAATGATGACCCCCAAGTCTTTTTCTTCTGTAGTGCTAACCAACGTAGCACTGCCGAGCCTATAAGGGTGCTGCAGGTTTTTCCTCCCAAGGTGGAGAACCTTGCATTTTTCAGTGTTAAACACCATGAGGGTCTGGGTGAGGGAAGAAACCAAAAAAGACCCTTTGCCCAGCTTGCAGAAAGCTGGAAATCCCTCCAAAGCATTCCCTGCCCCTGTGTCAGGTAGCAGGGTTTGACCCAGGAGCCAAGGCCCACAAGCATTCCTGAAAGGGCACCTGAAGAGCCACCCCTTATTTGAGAACTGGCCAGACTGTGCCATGAGGTCCTGCCACCAGCTGGGAAGGTGTTGTCCATCCTCGTGGCACAACACGAGCCAGCTCATTAGGTGCAGAGCTAACTGAGCACCGAGAGGCCGTGGCATCCTGACATGACCCCATCACCTTGTCCCGCCAGCCCTGGGGCTGGCACTAGGCATGTCGGATTTGCCTCGGGCCCAGGATGGACCCTGCTTCCTGCGTCTTGGAAGAAGACTCACCTCGGCGCAAAGTATCTGGTCAAGGTTCAACATGGGCCACAAAAGCCCTTAGCTGGGGCCTCACGTAGGGCGGAAACTTCAAGTGGACGCAGGTGAACTTCGCCCGTGGTCTGAGGATCACCCAAAGAGGCTCCTTCATACCCACAAGCAGCCGTGCTGTCCTTGTCCTGCACCCTTCCTTTCCTGTTGCGTCCCTGGCCCCCGTGACAAGCTATTTAGCAGAATTCGCAGATTTGCTGGAATCCAACACGGCTGCGCCATGACCACTTGTGCTGTGGCCTCAAACTTGTGACCTCTGGGCTGTCAACCGTGCTCAGCACTTGCACCACCCCAGCCCTCCTCCTGGACCCCACTGGCATCAACAGGAGCCGAGCGCCGTGGCTCACAGAACATTTTCATTATTGCCCACGGAGAACAAACAAGGTCACCTCCCATCTGAGCAGAGCTCCTTCATGCAGATGTTCTTGCTACAAATTTAGACTGCTGCCCTCAGACCCATCAGGCTGACCACACCTTCTCTGGCCGGCGGACGGCTTGCATCAAGACCACTCCCCAAGGGCCACTAACGTGCAATCATGAAGATGCTCCATGCCCCAAAGGGCCTATGGTGCCCCATGCGCCTGGCTCTCCTGGTGACCCTGAGAGCACTTTCAGCTGTGTGTCAGGAGTGTCCAAGCCAAGATCGGCTCCATGGAGTCATGGGGGAAACCTGCTCCCCTTTGCCAATACTCCAACAAACAGGGATGGGTGGCAAAAAGATTCTGGATGCGAGTGTGCCCTGTTCTGCTGCGTAAGGGTTTTTCACAGGGCCTTTTCCCCCTCCCGAGTTTCGCTGGGTGGGACGTGCCCCTCCGAAAAATACAGAGGATTCCAACTTACCATCATAAGACAGCACGTGGCCTTTCTTCCCCTCATAAATGACATGTCCTTTGGGCAAGGCATCCTCTCTCACTTTCTCCGCTCTGCTGGGGCTGTCTTCTCCGATTATTCTGGTAATGGTTCCTTTGTACAGCACTTCAGCTGGGGTGCCCTTGGAAAGCCACCAAGATCCATATTTAACAGTGTCACAAGCAATTAAGCAAGAAAGCTCTCTCACACACACAGGAACACTCTGTTCCAACAGGGAGGTTGAGCAGAGGAGAGCGCGCAGCTGAACTCCACTTCCTGTCAGAGCCAAGAGCGAGAAATCTGCAGCTTAATTATTGATGAGGACAATAATGATCAACGGGAAAAAGGTACATGATTTGTACGTGGTTGCTGGGAAGAGATGGGGCGAGGACAATGCAGGGATGGCAGAGGGGGAACAGAGCTCGAGGCAGCCTTCCTTCCCCGTGATACAGTCACAGAGCAATTCAGGCTCCGAAGCGCCAGCAGGCAGAGCAGGGATGGGAACGCCAAGCCCCTGAGCTCTCACCGCTCAAAATAGTCCTCGCTTGCTCTGCCCAGCCCCACACTTCTCCAAGGAAACTCTCTGGACTATTTCCAGCCCTCTAGATTGCAAGGACAAGCCCAGGCACAGCTCTGCGTTCCCGGAGGACATCCTGCCATGGCAGTACTATTTTTCTTTCCTATGGGACCGCCTTGCCTGCAAACTGTTTTCTCAGGGATTGAAAAGATGCCTGGCGAAGGCAGGGCACAGGCAGTCACAGAAGGACTGACCTTCAAAAGAGCCTGCTGTCAAACAGCCCAAAACGCTCCATCCCACCAGCATGGTGCCAGTCTAACCCGACAGATTTGAATGCAGCTGCTCCCTTCCAGCGCGGAGGAAGCAGAGAGGAGAGGCAGATCCATGACTTTGCTTGTCAACACAAAGCAGTTGCCAAAGGCCCTTTGAAAATCCCAGCCCTCGCTGCTAAGCGGTCCTCTGCCTTTGCAACCTGTTCACAGGTCAAGAGAAAGACTCCACCCAAGGCGAAGCCGACCGCTCTAGCTCCACCATCCGAGCAGTAAATAAACAGCCCTTGGGACGTAAGAGTAGAAGCATGTGTCAGAGCCGTCCCTGCTCCCAAATGGGAGTAAAGTTCACCCTTGTAAGGCAACCCTGAAGTCCCACTCCAGCGCAGCTCTGCAAGCCTGGCGCTGGCTCCGTGCAGGGATGAAACTCGCCCTATCTGGGCTCTATCCTGGCAAGCCTCAGGGGAAGTGGCTGCAGGGAACTGAGCTCTTTTTATCTGCAAACAGATTGAGATTTTTTTCCCCTAATTTAGCTGGTATTTGGACCGGTTCAACGAATGTCTGACTGGCACGGATTTCAGCTTCCAGGGACACTTGCCAATCACTTAGTGGGCTATTGTGCAGATTTTTCTCTCTGTGCTAGGCAGGCTGCTGCTCTGCTCTTGGGCTGAAAAGCTCAAATCCTCTTCTGAACAGGAGGGGGACAGCTCTTGGGGGACAGATTTTTTTTTTGCACAAATATTCACAGGAGCATTTGGCTCACTTGTTAGTGAACAAACACTGCTCAGACAGTGACCAAGGCTGTCACCGTCTTGGGAACAAACTCACATGAATGCTCCTGCTAAAAAATAAGAACAGGTGTCCAAGAGAAAGGCTCTGGCAGAAAGGAAGTCTGGCAATCGGTGGAGTGATTCTTCCACTGCTCAAAGAAGGGTCAGGAAAGGAGGTGTGTAGGATGCCATCAGGTGTGTGGCAAAGGGTCAGAACTGGGAAACTTGTGGGTTAATCTGGCCCTTGGGGGACTGTCTACTTAAACAGGATTCAGGTGCCTAAACCCCACTGAAAGTCAATGGGAGTTAGGAACAGCTTTAAAAATCTGGTTTTCAGTTCTTCATACGTGGAGGCCTCTTCCCTGATAGCACGGCCTATGGGAGGAATCTACTTTTCGAGTGTACAAAGGATGGAGTTTGCCAAGCAGCAACCTCTGCCCACTCCTGGTCTGGGTGCTGGGTTGGGAAATCTGATCTGCTTGCTGAGTGTCTTGCCTCTCCCCAGACACTAAGAGCAATCAGATGACAGGGCCAGGCTAAGTGAACAGACCAGCATTAGTGCTGTGGGGTGTTTGCAGTAATGAACTTGGCTCTCATGCCAGTGCCCTGCTTTGGTGGTGCCAGAAAGGTGTTCAAATCTGTTGGGACAAGCTGTTTTCTTTTCCCCACCTCTCTGAAATGCCTCTGCATGAAACTGCGGAGGCCAGACGGTGCACACCAAGGGGCAGGTTTCAATGCTCCAATTGCCTGCTCAGACCCCAGCTCGCAGAAGCGCCCCATGCTGCTTCTCCCACTGCCAGGTAAGTTTTTGTTCTGTAGTGGATGAGCTTGAAGGGGTTTGACTGCAAGAGGTGACAGATGGCTTCAAAGCAGAGAGTGCACATTCAAGATGTGTCTCCTGTGAACTGGACGAGTAATCCCACATCAAAGAGCAACCACAGTGCTGGGAGCTGCTGGAAAGAGCCCAGGGCTCTGTGTTGTCCTGTCCTGAGAAGGATGCCGGTTGCTGGGTCAATGGGTGTCACAGGCTCTGCACTGGCCCACAGGGTGAGAGAGACCACTGCCAGACAGGCTGAAAACAGCCCTGGGCAGTAACTCCTTCCCTAGGACAGAAGCAAAAAAAAAAAAAACTGCCCCCAAAGAAGTGGTGTCTCTAGAAACCTTGTGTATCCTTGACTGAGATTTTCCTCTCCCACCCATGTCCCCTCTAGTGGCAGGGGAGCAGATCTCCCCAGCTCAAATCAGCCAGACAACAATCAGGGTGTTTATAAGTGGCTTTAAATATCTGAATGACCGCCAGATAAAAATCCCCAAGGGAAAGAGATTTTTTTTTTTATGCTCTCCGCTCAGTTACCAGATGAGCAATAACTCATACCACAAAACTATCACCCACTTGGCAGCTGTGCTTCTCAAGATGAATGACAGAGATTACGGGCAGAGCGTTGTTCCGCCCGGCTTGGGAGGGCTGGGCATGGCCTGACGCATGTGGGGCTGCTGCGGTGGGGTGGGAGGAGGAGGGAGAGATCCTGCAGATTTATCACCCCCACCTGAACACCCTGCTCCCATTTCCTATCGGGGGCTGCCTTTCCCCCTTCCCACGTCCTCCTGTTTTCTTTCATTTCTCTGACAAGGCACTGGTGAGATTAAATGCAGTGGTTTTTTTAAAAAACTGCTTCCCCCTCCCTCTCTCAAATCCAGGCACCCAGGAGCAAAAGGCATTTCAGATGTGATGCAGCTTTGGCCTCCAGCATTTCCCCAGGCTTGGACAATGGAACTGGGCCAAGACTCAAGATAATCTCCCTTGGTGCAAGGCTCTCTTGCCCCTTCTTGTCCTCCCTGCGTTGCTGGTTGGGGCACATCATGTGGGGCTGCTGATAAATGTTCACATGGGAGGAGGTCATGGCACCAATTCTCCCTTTCTGCCCAAGATGGACGCACACTCAGCTCTGCTGGGGTGAGTCAGGTCATTGCAGCTTCCCACGGAGTCTACTGCTCAAGTCTTTATGCACCCTTGGCTTGATTTCCTACAGATGCTTCTGCATGCTCGGATGTCCCCTGCTTTCAGACTCCACTGCTAAGCACCAACCTGTTGCGATCACTTCTCTGTTACCAGGAGGGGCGTATCCACTGATAGTGACCATTTCTACCCAGACCTCACTGCAAACCTCAGCTGTTAATAGCTGTTTGTTCTGTAACTGATAAAAGGGGGAACTTACGTGGGTGATGGAGCCTCGATAGGTGATGGGCGATTCTGGAGGAGGCCTGGAGGTGGGGATTCCCTTTGTGATGCTCCCTCCAGAGGCTGGGCCCAGTGCTGCCCCTGCAAATCACAGCAAAGCAGGAGGAGTGAGGCGAAGGACTCTGCAAAACCCTGACACCCCACCTCACCCTGCACAAAATCCTGGATGGTTCAGTGCAAGGATGCGCTCCCTTCAGTAGGACAGGCTCCAGGCATTATCCTCCGCAGCCCCCATCAGGGATGGACATGATTATCCTGTGCCCATACAGGCCATTCAGTTGCTGTAGAAGGTGCATTGCTAGAGTCCAAGATTTACTGTATCCCACTGAATTCAGAATCCGGCCTGCTCTTTGGAGGAGACAGGAGGAGAACTCAGGGTGCTGATACAAACCTCCTGAGGGACCTGGCTGTTTGAGGAGCCTACCTAACGAGGCCTGGTTCCAATCAGTGTGCAGCACTGCGGAGAGGAAGCAGCACCCTGTGGCTACTCTGAACCCTCCAGCCTCCAGCCCTAATCACGAGGGGCTGACACATCTGGGAACAGCGGGAAACCAGCCCAGACCCATCGCCCTCAGCATTACCTCAACAGACCTCTATGGAGAGTCTGCAGTGGGGCCGGCTGGATGCGCTCGTATTCCATCTGCTCTGATCCTGAGCCAGCCGAGGCACTTCCTGAGTTTGGCTGAATTCACTGCTTGTTTTCTGGGGTTTTTTTTTCCAAAGATACTTGCATTTGCATTTTGAGGGGTTTGTGCCTCCTCCTTTTTTACATGGAGAAAAGGGACTTGGACTGAAAAATGCACCATGCTCTATATCAGATGGCCCTGTTATTCCCCAGGGGGGCTGGGTGGGGAAGGTAATCCGCTTAGTTTACACATCACTTGATCTGCTTTCTTAACTAGCAGCACAGTGCACTGCCCTTTAAAGCTCGTGAAGAAAAAGCCTCCTCTTCCTGAAAGGCTAGAAGCTCAGCTGGGTTCAAAGTTTGGGGCCCAGCTGTTGCAAAATGGTGAGAGCTTTCAGGTAGCCACCTTGAGACTCAGCACAGATCTGAACACCTGCCCTCTAAAAACCAGGCCACCAATTGAAACCCAAAGGGCAGAGGCAGCCAAGATCATGAACTGCTTTTGGAAAGCTGGGCCTGGGTGGCTGATTTACACGGAACCCCCTGGCAGCCCCTCGTTGGAGCGGGGATCTACTTTCCTCCCTCCCTTCCCATCTGCACTGTGATGTGCTTACCCCTCAGGATGGAGCTCTCCTGGGATGTCTGCATTACCAGGTTCTCAGGCTGGTTGGCCTGGCTTCTAGGAGACAGCTGCTCCTGCTTGACTCCAGAGAAAGGCACTGGAAAACATGGACCACATGTGACAATATCAGCACTACACTGGCCACCAGCAGGCAGTGCTCCCCCTGCATGGCTCCCCTTCTCCCTCACTTCCATCTTTTCCAGTCTAGGGTTTTCTCCCCCTCAAACGCTCTGCATCCTAGGCTGCAGAAGACAGGTCGTGAATAAACCCTAGGTCGCTGGCCTGCTGCTATACAGTCAGCAGATGACACTGTTCCTGATGACTAGGGAAATCCAATTCCCATTATCCCCTCTGCAAAGGCATCTCCCAGGATGCCAGGCAAACCACCAGGGGCCCTGGGATCCCAGCTGGTGTCCCATGACACCCCTGGCCAAGCAGCAGGACCATGTTCAAGCACAGAAAGTCTGGCTGCACTTTTCAAACAGGCTGAATAATTTAAACCTGTGGGTATGTGCAGCTGTACAAACTCAGAGCTACTCCGAGGCCCCTGCAGGAATCAGCACTCTGGAATAGGAGTTACGGGGGCAGGAGGTGGCCCCTCCCTCAGCATGCAGCAGAAGTTGGCTGTGGCAAGGGTAATGCCGCGGCGATGGACTGACTGCCTGGCCTGCTCTGGCAGCTCCTGCAGAGCTGGAGAGGCAGTAACCCATCCCCTGAAACAGAGCAGCACCCTGGCAATGGGAAACCTGCAGCCTCCATGATGGGCCAGGACAGCACAGCGTCCTGCTGAAAACACGCTGTGGGACCATGCAGGCAGGTTGCCTGGGGAATCTTTGTTCTTCTCCTCTTTTTCCTATGCCTCGTCCTCCCGTGGGCTGGGCTGGGATAGGAGCTGTCTCTCAGGAGTCTATTCCCTGGCCTGATTTCTCCAAACATTCCCGAATCTGCCGATTAAATGTTTTCTTTGTTCGCTCCAGGCTGGTGACTCTTTATTCCACAAGGCCTGGAGAGTGCAAATGAATTTCCTTCCTTTCAGCAAGCTCCGAGATATTTATAGATAGGGACCATGTCCCCAACCAAGCCTTCTGCTCTCTTGACCGTATGAATATAGCTGCCTCTGCTTCCCCCTCATGCTCAGTTAAGGCTTTTAGCAGTTTTGTTCCCCTTTGTGCTCTCTCCACTTTGATCATAGTTTTGCCTCAGGCAGGAGAGGCCAGAATACCCTGTGCACAATCCCCCCCAGGGCCATAAGTAGACATTATGACACCCTGGGGCCGCCATCTCTCTATTTATAGCAACTTTCCTTCTCAACACTTCGGCTGGCTTTTTTCACAATTGCACCGCACCGAGGTGGTGCATGCACGTGGCTATTTGCTACCACCTTTTCCCAAAGGACCAGATGGCTGTTCCCTGGTGAATATACGGGCTGTTCATTTCCTCTCCCTCATTGTGTGGCTTGATGCTTGTTCATATTGATGTTCATCTCATCCTGAGCTTCCTTATCTTTCAACTTCTCCAGAGTGTCTCCTTTGGATTGTCATCTCCCACTGTCCCAGGCTAACTCAGTGCTGGGTATTTCCCCTCCTTCTCCCTATTTTATGTAAGGTCCCTTTGGGACCTGACTATTCATGCACATCAACATATTCTTCATCCCTAGTTCTTTCTTCCCTACCTAGGTTGGTTTACTAACTGGGACAATAGCAATGCCTTTTCTGTACTGGCCTAATCCTGCACTCAGTTCCTGTGCTGTTCCAAGACTGGGGCCAACACAGGCACAAAATCAGGTCTCTTTGCCTTCTGTAGACCACAGCCTCTTGTGACAGCAAGGTCACAGTCTCTAGACTAATAGGTCTGGTACTGCTGGATGGTGCTAGATGGGCAGCACTAGGGGGGCCAAGGCCTCTGCATATAGAGCAGGTACAGGGCCGGCAGTGATAAGGTTTGCTTCTCCCATATTAATCTTCCACCTCTATGCTTACAGCTTCACCTGTGAGAACTGAGAGAAGATTCATTCAAGCCTCTACTGAGCCTGCTAATAAGTTCACCGAGCATGCCACTAAATTTTGCCGACACTTAGGATCATAGGAAAGTAGGGCTGGAATGGACCTTGGGAGGTCACATCTAGTCCAGCGCTCAATTCGGTGAAGGATCATCCTTGACTAAACCAAGCCCATCCAAGCTGGAAGGGACTCCTTGTGCGGGAATGAGTGAGCTGAGCCCCTGCTACCTTGCACCTTAACACCTCTGCCAGTGTGCGGTGACAATATGGTCGCTGCTCATCAAGGCTGGGTGAAACGGGGGAGTTTGACAAGCTCTGCATCCTGCCTGGATGGTGTCCAGCTCCCAAAGCACTGCCCCACCCCACCCCAAAGAGCACCCGCTATATGCATGTGCTCAACTCGAGTGGGGCAGCTACCAAGCAGCCACGCTGACTGTTCCCACAGAAAGAGAAGCCCCTACACGAGCCAGCCCACGAAGAGACAAACAGACCACTGGCATGCGAGCCACTTACCCAGCTTCTTCGGATCCATCAAGGGCAGTCCCATGGTGATGGAGCCAATGGGAACCTTTGCATGCTCAGAGCTGTATGGAGGATGGAGCTGAATGGGCACCCCCTGCAAAACAAGGCAAAGAGGTCACTCGAGGCAGGTACTGGCACAGCTCAGGGCAGCAACCTTCAACCACATGTCTTTCCAGAGAGCGATTACCCAGTGCCCTCTGCCCACGAACCATAATAGAGACATGGCAGGAAACAGCTCTGAACCCACAGCCACACCACCTTCCACCCCGGCCCACGCTTGTCTCTGCCCTTACCTGGGAAATGGAGCCAATGGACCTCTCCAACACTGAGGAGTGTTTAGTGGATGAGATGAGAGGGGGGGGGTTGGAGATAGCAGGCAGCCTTTGCAGTCCAGGCCGAGAGCTCTCATGTAAGTTTAATGGGATTGGATGCCCTGCGCACAAAATATAAGGCGTGAAGGACCCTGAAAAAGAACACGGTCAATCTATTGGCTAAATGGAGAGATGACAGGGGGCAGGGACAGAGAAGAGAGACTAGACATCAGGAGGCGCTACATCACTGTCAGGGCGGCCAGGATCTGGAACCAACTTCCAAGCAAAGTGGTGCTGGTGCCTACCCTGGGGGTCTTTAAGACAAGGCTGGACAATCACCTTGCTGGGGTTGTTTGACCCCAGTACTCTTCCCTGCCCAGGGCACGGGGTCGGACTTGATGATCTGCTCAGGTCCCTTCCGATCCAACCAACTATGAAACTATGAAAGAGGGGGCATGCTGAGAGAGCTGATGGGCTGTAGATGCAGCTGCTTTGGCACTGCAGCCATGAATGCTCAACATTTCCCACTGCTGCATGGATCCCGATCTTCTCAGGCTTCACCTCTGTAGCACAGAGGGGACAAGCTGCTCCATGCTAGGAAAAGCAGCCTTGTAGGCCACTTCTGAACTTAGGCCATTTCTGCACCTTGCCCAGGCCTAAACGTAGCACAGGAGGTCACCTGGCCACCCCAACTGCGAAGCAAAGGACCCTCTGGTGGCCACGCATATCCAGATGGGCTCGGTACGTACCAAACAGGAGCCTGGCTTACCTGGAGGGTTGTACTGGAACAGGTGTGGCTCAGCTTGGGGGGAAGTTTTGATTACTTCCCTGGAGGGCATTTGGAAGGACAGCACAGGGGGCCAGCAGGAGGTTACAGGCTGTTCCCCACCCAGCTTCTGTCCCTCTGCGATGGAGAAGTGGGCTGGCTTCTCTGCAAGGGGAAAACAGAACGGCTTGCTAAACCATGCTGCGCCTTGCTCCCCATGCATGCTCTTGGACAGAGACCCAGTGTGGAGAACAGGCAGGTGCTGGATGCATCTTCGCAGGGCCTGAAACACCAAACAGCTTCGCTTCACAGCAACCCACAAAACAGGTCCCAAAGGGTTTCCAGATGAGTGAGGTGGATTTTTTTCCCCCCTTTTTTGCTTCTTTCTGCTAAAATCCTAGGTTTTATTTACAAAGCTGTTCTTAAAGGCTCTCTGGATGACTGCAGAGCCGATGTCAGAGGGAGCATGCAAACTAATCTCAAACTGGGTTTTATTCAAACTGATCGAAACATGCAGGAGGGAGGAAAAGAAGCAAAACAAGTGGTTTGTTTTGTGGCTTTCTGTTGTGTTTTTGATAATATCCATCTTACTCAGACACTTAATGCATCGCTGCAAGAAAAGAGACCTCCGCGAGAGATTTCACATGTACCCCTTCCTTCACTTTAGGGCTGGAGATCACACTGCCTAGCTGGAACCTCTGACAACATCTCTTGCAACCTAAAGCAAGCTCGCATTGATAATCTTACTATTTCTAAGGGAGAAATAGGGGCAGAAGTTAAATGTGGCGACGCTTATTTCTATTACAGCAGCATCTAGAGCCTCAGCTGAGATGACCATTTCTACCTGCAAGGTGCTGTACGTATGTGTGGACAAGCACAAGGGAAGGAACAACCCCAGACCAAACCTTCAGGCCTTCTGCATGCACCACAGAGATGCAAAAAGGGTGCAAATATTCCCTTGCTGTGTTGCAAGTCACCTTTACAGTCGGGCATGAAAGCAGAGCCAAGGTGCAGTTTGGAGAGATGCAGTAAGCGGTTTCCTCCAGGCTCTTCTTGCTCAAGCAGATTTTTCTTGGTAACTCTGTGCTCCACCCATGGAGCAGGGCAGCAGACTCCCCACCTCCTCCTGTCGCACTCTGCCTGTGTCTCCCACAGGGAGGCTGAGAGCAACGCACAGGCTTGCATAGCGCTCACGAGCCGTGGTGCATCGCCAGGGCACTCCCAGCAGCCCCTTGCCTTGAGTGGAAAAAAAAAACCCTCCCCAACTAGCTGGGGAGGACGAGGCCTTTAACAACAGCACAGGGCCAAGGAAGGGAAGAAGCAAGCCTGCGTCTCGCCTCCATCTGCAGATGGCTCCGACAGGCACGGCAGAGGTGGAAGCCCCTTTGACAGAGGGGACCACATGGTGAAAGAGAAAGGAGAGGCAGGGCCAGGCAATGAGGAGAGGCAGAGAGCAGAGCAGCAGCCCGGGCTCTGGGGCAGGGGAGGGAGGAACATTTCTCCAACACCCAAGGGCTTTGGGAACCTAAATTCCAGTTGTCTTAAGGGGCTTGGGTACCTGCATCTTACTGGGGTTTAAGCTCCAGCAAAGCAGCCCAGAACAGGCCTCGCCAAACCTGCACGGGTGCCTGTGTGCTTTGCTTCCCTGGGAAAACTTTCCTGCCAGCTCCTTTTTAGCCCCTTCAGCAAAGCAGATGTTACATCTCCCCTGTTTACATCTCCTCTCCTGCACGTTTCAAGCAGATCTTGAATTCATCTTTCTGCTGGGACCAGCTGACCACGAGAGGGCTGCAGGACCTGCTCGAACTTGCTCGTCCACCCCAGCATGGAGTCCAGGACCCATGTTACACCTGCTCGTCGTATTTTCAGGTTTGCCTTCACAACTAGGGAACCGCCAAGGAGGAGAAGGCTCGATTCGTCTCACTGCTCTGGAGCGCTTATGGCAGCACGGTCTCAGGGCTGTGCGTTTGGCACCGCTAGCAGCACACAAAAAGGCTTCCCCACCACGAAGAAACAGAAGTGAATCATAAGCAATTTACTGCCCACTGGAACAGCGCAGAAATACAGAATAACGGCGTCCGCTTCCTGGGCGACCGGGGAGCAATTTGTAGTGCGTGAAGTGACCAGATGTGCTCCTAACACCTGGGACAGCTGTGGCTTGCGAGCGACTGTCAAAGGCCAAGAAAGATCCAGGCAGCCTCTGAGACGAGACTGGACACCCTTCCAGGAGAAGTCACTTCTAGTTCAAGTGCGGCTGTTGGGCTTGACCAGCCATTCCTCGGCCTGTGTTACCTGGGCATCAAATGAGATGCTCCACGGGCCTGTCCCAGCTTTCAGACTGGTGAAGGAAACTAAACGCCAACACTCCCCAAAGGGCCTCACGACCTGGATAAGCAACTTCACACACCTCCGCTGGGCTGGGTGATAAAGGGAGAATCAGGCCCCATGATGATGCCCTTGAGGCCTCTAATGCTCTGGTCCAAAATGGAAGTGCTTGGACACTATCTCCGAGTACTCTGCAGCAGCTTCCTCCCATGCACCAACCAGCGAGCTAGCCGAAGGTCTGCACAACAGAGTGAAGTGCTGTTAGCATGTATCCTGACCCTAGCCCTGCCTGGATTAAAGCTTTGCTAGGGAGCGCCACGAAAGCCCTTGATTCAGGGGATTACCAAAGGCCCTGTGTAATGAGGCTTTCCTCCACTGTCACTGTTAGTGCTTGTGTGCTCTGGAGCTGGGAGGTTGCTTTCACGCCCTGCGCGGGGTGATGCAGGGAGTCTGTTATCAGCAGGTCTGCGCACTGATCCAAGCCAGGCCCACATACCAGAGTGGACGTGGCCAGCTCCATACTCAGTACACTGTGGACTCCCCGTTTCCATTTCATACCTTGGAAGGACCAATTCACTCATGGCACACGAACCAGAGCCTCCCGTGCCATTCACCACGAGAGACACCTCTTGTGAATTAAGTCCCTGCTCCAGTCTACACTGCAGACATTCAAGAGGGCCTAGCACTTCTTCCAGGGGAGAGTTCTTGCCCACCAGTGCCCGCTTCTTTGCCTCTGCTTCCTGGAAGAGCTGCCGTGCCCCATGCCCGAAGTGGCTGCACGCCAGTGGTGCTACACCTGCAGCATGGGACGTGCCACTGGATCCTTCTGGGCGGAGGTGACATCAAGATACCATTAGCCAAGTGCACACGTATCTCAGAAAGGCGACTCCTCCTCCTTCCCCCGGGGGAGCTGTTCCCACTTACGGACTGCTTTGGAGTCGGTGAAATGTGGCCAGTCTATTATTGCCCCTGCATTAAAGGGGAACCATAACTCAGCCAGCTTTTGATAAAATAGCACTTATCCTGGGAAGGGAGCTCCTATTACCGTTTATCAAGCCCCTGAAATCGGAGCTAAGGAGTCAGAGTTTATATTATCCGTCATCCAAATTAATGCGGTTGGCTTCCAATCTCCCAGAAAGGCCGAGCGAAATGAGTGACTAAATCAATAGAAAACATATTGCTGGCTTTAAAACTGCCAAGTGATAACCAAGAATACGCCTGTCAGCTGTGTGGCACTGAGCAAAGGGATCCATCTGTCAGGCAGCAGCATCCAAATGGACATGGTGCCTTCCCTCAGCCCCACACTGGAGCAGCACAACTGGAACGCCCCCGGTGTTGAGGGAGAGCAGGAGAGGGAGGCAAAGCTACGCTGGCTGCCCTCCAAACTGATAGACTGCCCCAGCCAAAGGCTTGCAAGGCAGCCAACACCTTGGCTGGGATGTTATGCTTGTATGTGAGACTTTGCTTTGAAGCAGGTCCAGAGCAGCATGAGATGCGTTGGTCTCTGGAGCAGTTGCAAGAGTTCACGCTCTCTTATCAAGCAAGGCCTCACTGATCGGGGGGTGGGGTGGGGTGGGGTGGGGAGGAGTCTTATGACTTTGGGGGTGGAGGGAGAGCAAGGGTATCTTCTTTTGCAAGGTCAGCCCTTTTGCTCAGGGCAGACGCAGGCTCTCTCTCACTTATGAAAAGACCATTGCACTGGTTTTGCTGCACTGCACTGCACTGCACGCACCTGAGTTTAAGGCTGTTACTTCATGGCTGTCCATAGGTGATAGGCGCCCTGTCACTTTGAAGTAGAGGCCCTAGGGAAGGAAGAGATATCCCCTCACCTCACCCCCTTTCACAGGTTTGCCGGGACTGGCTAGTCACCTTGCTTCTTCACACATCTCCTGCTGCTTTCTTTCTCTCTCTGGGACAGATGCCGACGTGAGGTGCTACGTGAAATCCTAGCCTGGCTGGAGTCAATGACAAAACTCCCGCTGGCTTCAAATGGGGCCAAGATTTCAACCTCTGCTTCTGATACAGTGGTGGATGGGACCTACCTTAAGTTTCTGGAGGAGATGGGCGCTACCCCAGGGACTCATCTACTATGAACAGGTGAGAAAGACCTGGGATCCTAATCACACAGCATCTACTGGGAAGCCAAGAAGCAGTTCCAACACCAATTCCTCTTCCTGGGGTTTGGACAACTGACTTCCTCTCTCAGTCTCAGCTTCCCTGCCTGTGATAGAGTACACATGTCCCCTGCAGGAGCCCTGTGAGATGCTATTAAAATAACTAATTATTTGCAATGAGCTACGTAGGTTCCCAGCACTAGACAAGCGGTGCTATTCATGCTGGCACAGCACTCCAGTGCTTTACAGAGAGTGTGGCTTTGCAAGTCCAGGTCTTCGTGGTAACAAATGAGTCGAGAGGCAGCAGAGTTCAGGGTTATTATGCAACCTGATCTTTAAAAACCTGCTTTCAGCACACTTCCATATGCTTTTCAAGCAGCTCCTCTCTCCTGCCTGCTGTTGGTTCCACTGGTTACGGGAAAGCAGCAAACCTGGTAGAAAGGCGAACTGGGCATCTCAAGTGCACTGGCAGACCTTCAAAGCAGAAGCATTTGGGGTTCCAAGCACGGAGGAGAGGTCCTTGAGCACAAACTCTGCGACATGGTTCAAATGGAAGCCAGACTACATCAAAATGATTCGTCTACACAGTGAAGTACAAGAGCAGCAGAAAACTTGCGTGGCCTGGAAAAAGCTGGGGCTCAACTGTCCTGTTGAGGCCATGAATCCCAGGGAGCGAGAGTGAAGAACATACGCCAGGAGGGGCTGGACATCACACCCCAAAAAGGCACCAACCACAAGACATGTCAGAGTATCCAGTTCCTTCAAGGTGAAGCTATATTCCTTGCACTCAGCTTGGCAACAGGACAATAAATTACTCTACAGGGCTGCTCCCTGTATGCAGTTATTTATCATCAAGGAAGCCAACTGGCTGAGCACCAGCAATCATTTCTTCTAGCAAGTAAGGCATTTTGCAGCAAGGGATGCTGCTCCTTGTCTAATAATTAGGCCAGACCTGAGCACTCTTGGCTGACAACAGCAGAAGCATCGCTGCTCCTGCCAGACAACTTTTTAGCAACAACCAAGATCAAATTCCAACAAATTCACTTTCCTCAGTGGATTTTTCCCTCGTTTTTTTTGCTTGAGCAAGTGAAATTTCATTTTTGCAAACAAGAAACGTCTGTCCGACCCCAAATCAAGGATGGTGCTGGCATTTGCCAAGCTGAGGTTTGCTGCCTTGTAGAGGTGGTCTGTTCGTGTTGTGCTTGCATGACGACCCTGCAAGGCTGGATCAACACAATGCAATGGTTTGTCAAAATCTTGGCTCGCCAAATTGTGACAGATCCATATCTTCCCACTTTGACCTCAAATCTTAATCGTTATGGGTCTTTTCCTTCTTTTTGTGAGGGCCTGTGGCAAACCATTCCCTGCAAATACTGCTTGCCATGTGCGACAGTTTCTGCGTGGTACGGAGACAGCCGCTGTCCCTCCGGATGAAGACGAGAGCAGCACCTGTGCAATCCTAGGTGGACGGTGCCTCAGAGCTGCTTCGACATTCACCTGCTTGCGACGAGGTGGGAAGAAGTTACCAGCACCTGGCAGCTAGAGGAACGCTCCTCCTTAGCTCCTGTAGCTTGAAACCACAAGCCGTGAGTTCTGCTCCTCGGGGGACCCATGGGTGCTCCAGTGATGGCAGCAGTGCCTCTCTCTGCCATGCCACATATCACTACCCACAAGTCCTGCTGTCCATGAGATGAGTGGCCTCTATTTAAACTGCATTCAAGATCCAAACTTTTATGATAAAAGCCCTAGGACCAATTAAGCCAGATTTCTCTTGTAAAAACACAGGTGTTTTAAAAGCGCCAGCCAGTCAGGGGGCCAGCACACAGACTTTCAACAGAAATTGACTTTGACATTGGAAATAAAAATGCATTTACCGGACAACACCATCAAGAGTTCCCAACTCTCCTCAACCGCGATCCCCAAGCGCTCAGCCTAATGCCGCTGACGCGGCTCCGCCGGCAGGGAGCTCAGAACTGCTCATTAGGCAGCCAGGCTGCAGCAGAGCTATTCCAAGGCAAAGGCATCAAGCATCTTTACAGGAAGCTTTGGCTTCCAAGCTGCAGCATTAGCATTGATTGTAAATGAAATAATAGTCCCTGCTGAGCATTAAAAGCATTCTTTATAAAAAGCAAAAGCCAGGTAGCAAAGAACAGCTGAACCTGATGCCCTGGCGCAGCACCAGGCCCTCCAGCCTTGTAATGAATGGCGGGAACGTTAATGAAGGCAAACTTTGCACCCTCAGAGGTTGACGCTGTTCCTGGATTTGTTGTAGGTTCAGTGCGACCTGATGTACTTTCTAAAAGAACAAGGTGAATTAGCTATGCCTGCCTGGTTCTGCTCCGAGATGCTATTAGGAGTCTGCTAGGTTGAAAGCTGCAGAGGACAAAGAGCCGTCTCCTTCCCTCCCACTTGCACATACCCACTCACCTTCTTTGTCACCAACTGCAGGACTCCTGCTCTTCCCTCTGGGGCTACTGCTGGGCTGCAGTGGCTCCTTTTCAGGTTGCTGCTGTGGCGGCAGTGACTGGGGTGGCTTGCTCTGGGCCACTTCCTCCCGGGAGGACTCGTGCGCTTTCGTTATCTGCTGCTGGTACAGGGCCAAAGCATGGGGAGGCACCTGAGACTTCAGGCTTCCACTCTGCAACACCCCTTCCGGGAAACCCTCCGAAATCTGCAGGGGGAGCAGAGGCAGGGAGAGGAGAAAAGGGACGTGTTGTACCATCTGCTCTTCACTTTCCGAGCCGAGTCTCCAAGGAGGCTTTGCTCCAAAAAAACCCAAGACCTCAGCGTCTTTCTGAGGAGGCTCTGCCTCAGCCCTGCAGCCACTCAGCTGAATACCTTATGCTCTGCTCCCAGGGTCCCTCAGCAACCCACTGCTTTCCCTCGCACAGGAAGCAAACAAGACAGGGTGATGCAGTGTGTTTATCTTTTGCCACAAGGCTATCAATCTGTTTTGGAAACGCTACGAGGGAACCTCAGATTTGCCTTGTCTGAGGAATGTAATCTATGGCCAAGGAATTGTAGCTTTCGGGAACAGAGAGGTTTCAGTAGGATGGAGGGATCTGCAGTCACAGAACAGATGTTTGGAAGGATGACGTGAACTTTTCCCCTGAAACATCCGTTTCGAACCCGCAAAATATTAGACATTAAATCAGTGCCTGCGGCTTCCCCCCCATTCTGCAAACCCCACTCCCCCAGCCCCAGATCCAAGAAATAATGAGACTGCTTTCGGGTGTAATGTTGATGCATTACTCTGGACTTGCACTGGTGTAGCCGTGATCGTAATTTGGCCCTTAAGAGCCTTTAAGCTACAAAAAAGCACCGCAGACAAGTGTGCTTTTTCAAGCTGGAGGGGGCCGTGACTAGCTCTCTCTGTCCAGACCTTCTGATGGCTTCGAAAAAATGCTCAAGATGCGCTTGAACATCTCCAAGGGAAAACTGCTTTCAGGAAACCAGGAAGGAACTGCATACGGGAGCACTTGACACGTTCCTGGCTCCGCATCACCCTGCATGCCTTACAACCGAAGGAAACACACAGCACACCAACACACCCACCTCTGCAGCTGCTCACACATGAGCACACACAACACAGGCCAGGGGAGATGCCCACGTGTGACCGTGGCCACACGCAGATGCACGTCATCAAACCCACGTGCATGGGGCCCGCATGGGCAAAAAACTGCCACGCCCCCCTCTCGTGGATCTGCACACAGATGTATGGGAACAGCTGCACACCTATGTGTAGGTCCACCCATGCCCTTTGCACACGCATGGAAGCACGCACGAGGCAGCTTCTGCTGGGTTCCCCCCTCAAAGGAAATAAAACCAAGCAAGAGGCCATAAAGCCTGGAGGGGAAGCAGGAGTTCTGCTGGAGCAGGCGCCTGCTCTGTAGTGGGTACTTACAATGGGGGGGATCGCAGCAGCTCTCTGCTTCAGCTGCTTCAGGTCCAACGGCTTCTGAGGCGAAGAGTTCAGCCGCGCGTCGTTGGCAGCGTTGAGGAGGCTGGGCCTTGGAGACAGCAGCCTATGCACAAACACAGATGTCATCCCGAGCCATTTTATTTACAAACTCCATGTTCGATCACACTCCACTGCCTGCCCGGTCTGCCCTGCAAGTTTATGATCTTGTTTCCTTCTTAGATGTCAAGCCTAGAGGTCACCTTCCCCACCGGAGAAGAACCCTGTTGCCATGCTCCGCGTTGGTCCATCCCTGCCAGCGTAACGTCCTGGCCCGTGCAAGTTGCTGGCCTCTCTGCCAGGGGCCTGGCACTAAAGCTGCAGCAGTCGGGCTTTTGCCGCTGGAGGTCCCTGGTGTGACAACCAAGATGGGGGCCATTGCTTGGACAAGGTACATCATAGGGCTGCCCAGGCATTGCAAGGCTGCTCAGCGTTCAGCGCTCAGAAAGGTCTGCAACACTGGTTCAAGGAGACACAGTCGGCCTTGCTCCGCAAAGGGATAATGGTATTTAGGGAACGTGGACCTCACTTGGCTTTTGTCTGTGAGAGGTCATAAGCACACGTTGTGGACCATCCTCCTGTGAAGAAGAACCCATGCAAGACATCGCTCCTTGCTAGCTACTACCCTGTGAAAGCCCTAGCCTGGATACACCTAAATTATACCGATATTTAATTGTACAGTGCAGTTTATACAGTACAGCACAGCTTGCAACAGGCAGAGCTCCCTTGCCATCGGATGCAGCTATTACGGACAGCGTAGGGAGAGTGGGCCAACTCCTTGCTGATGCGACCAGGAGACCCGGTGCAGGAGGAAGAAGAGCAGTACCTGGCTCACTCATTGCGGTGCAAAGCAGGGGTAACTCTAGCTAAGCCATTGCAGTACCTGAGGTCTACGTGCAGGGGAGAAGCAGAGCCAGCACATAAGCCCCATTAGACGTTGAGTCGGACTCCTAGTACTGGTCATCAGTGCAATGCCAATGCCAGCCCACTGGGCTGCTACCAGTGTGCTTGCAATCAGAGCCAGTCCCGGGCATGTGGGAGTCTCTTCCAGCAAGGCCTGGTGCACTGGGAAAGCAGAAGTTTGCATCTGGATTCGAGGCAGCCCGGTGGTGAGAGAGCTGAAGGGCTCTGGCATGGCAGGGAAGGTTTGGGAATGTTTTGGAAGATAAGGAGGTGGCTGTGGATGGGATTCAGGGCTGGGTCCGGAGGTGGACGACCCAGCGGCTATCGGCCCGATCCTGGTTAGGCTACGTTGCAGCCGACGGGTAAGAATCACAAGCAAAACGGCGAGGGGGGGAGGGGAGTAAAACACTGCACAGCGGGCCGAGTGGGATGGTTCCCGCCTGCTCTCCCTAACAAAGAGCGAGAGCGATAGAGAATAAAGGAGCTAAGCAATGGAAATAACAAGCAGCTCCCCATGCGAGCATGTGTCCGCGAGCTAGCACGTCTCAGCACGCGCCTTGGCCGGAGTCCCACTACAGATTGATCCCATGTGTCTGAGTGAGCTCCCCCTCCCTGCAGGCCTCAGCGGCCCCATCCTGGCTCTCTGGCACCATGTCTTAACCTTCAGGCTGCTGGCTCATCCCCAGGTTGGTGCACCTGGGCTGCCACAGGGGCCGGCTGGGAACAGCGACCTGGCGGGCGGAGCGGGCCTGGCAGATGGCGGCCCCCACTGCAGAGCTGCTCTGCGTGGCCCTGCCACAGCTGTGCTGCCGTGATGCAAAACGCGGGGCAGGGAGGCAGCAGGTGCCGAAGGGCCAAAGGCGCGGGAGCATCCCTGAGTGCCCTTGGCCACCCACCGGGCAGCGGCACAAGCCTTGCTCCGCTTGTGACAAAGCCCCGGGTCCTCCCTTCCCGGCCTGTGCCCCTAGCGCCCTGTCCCCCTCCCGCTGCTTGCTCTGCGTGCGCAGGGTTCGGCCCAGCGTGCTGCTCCCCGGCCCCACAGGATCGCCCTCCTCAAGGAGCTGCTTCACCACCTGTCTGTAGTAGCGCCCAGGACGCTGGTGGGGGATCTGCAACTGCTGGCACCCTCGCCGTCTACGGGCTGGGGGCCAGGCTGGGCTCCCCGCAGCACACCTCTTACACACGCAACGCGGCACAAGCAACGGGGCCGACTCCATCCCCTGCCACGGCAGCGGGATGTGGCAGAGGCGCTTGCTGGCCGCCCTTTCTCCGGGCCAGTCACTTCCACGTGCCCTCCAGCCTACCTGGAGGGGGCAAGGAGCATCGCCCCCGTGCTTCAGGCGGACCAAACCCGGAGCGCGGGTGCTCCTGGCTCCCGGGCCTTGTCTCAGACCGCCGCTCTGCGTCTCGCCCAGCACCGCTCATCTCCCACCTCCTAGCTGCTGGAGGCGGCCCATAGTTTTAGGGTTTACAGCTCGCTCTGTTTATTTTAGCTGTTATTTCTCTGCTCTTTTCAGCCTATAAATTTCAAGGTCATCCTGTGTTCACCCTTGGATGAATAAACAAGTGTGGCCAGGCCATGTGAGGGGAATAAATCCATCTCCTGCGTCGGGATCCCATCCCCCTCCCCCTGCCCCAACCCTCCCCTGCATCGCTGCTCTCTCCCTGCCCCGTCCTCCTCCTCCAGGATACGGCGGTGAGGAGGAGGGAGAGGCAAGCTGCCGTCCCCTCCCTGCGCCGCGCTGGATTCACCCCAGTGGTCTGACTCAGGAGTGCTCTGAATAAATGCCCAGGAGGAAACCAGAAGAGGGGGAGCTAATCAGAGCCATTCTGTGTATAAATGCGCAGCATCTGCCAGCTGTGGTTTATAAAAAGCTAGATGCTCCACTGTTGTGGAAATTCAAAGGGATGCAGCACCCAAGAGGGATGCGAGCTGCCGTGGCCATGCGAACCTGCTGACGCACGGAGCCACGGGACAAGGGGATCCAGCGCCGGGGGCCAGCTCGTAAACTGAGGCCTAGCCGTGCAAGGGACTAGTGACCCGGGCGCCTCCACTTCTGGGCTGCAATCGGAGAGGCCTCAAAGGCGTGCGCTTTTCAGGAGGGGCCAAGCCCATGTCCTGAGAAATCGGGCCTGGGGAGGGGGAGGATGCAAACAGCGGGTCCCTTCCGAAAGCGCGGCCCTCTGGTTCGGCTCGAAACAAAACCCAAACGCCCTGCACACGTCTCGCAGCAAAGAAAAAAACAGGTTCTCTTTCTTTCTGCGTGGACCTGGCTTGCAGACGCGGCAGCGCTGCCAGCATCCCGCCCGCTCGGCTCCCCGGGGCTGCCGCGCGCACCCGGCTTCCAGCGAGCGGCGCGGCCAATTCCTGCTACGCACGGACCTCGCCAAGCAGGTAACGGGTCAAAGCCCCAGGCCTGAGCGCGGCCCCGTAACCAGTGGGCGCAGCGCCGGAGGCGGGGGGGCTCCCCGCGTCCGAGTGGCTAAGGGCTTGGGACGCGGCCCAGGCACGGTCTCCAGCTGCGCCGGGAGTGGCTTCATGCAAGATGGGCCCCGATCCTGGCAGCGTTGCTAGCGTTCGGGATTGCTTCCCTGTGCGAGCGACCTCCCTGGATGCGGTGCTACGCGGCTAGTTTCTGAAACGCAGAGCACCCTCTGGCTCCCGTCAACAAGCGGGCCCCAGGCCAGCCCCTCATCTGGTGTGAAGCAGCGAGTTACGCCGGTTCGAGCCAGTTTACGCCAGCTGAGGGGTTGGCCCTGCAGCCCTGACAACTTTCAGAGCCGAACTTTAGGCGCAGCCTTGCCGAGGCGCCGTGCAGCTAAATCCCCTGGGGTTTGTGACGCACTTGGAGAGGCTCCCATTTAAGAAGCCAATTATAACGAATATTGTTACAATGGACGTGGACGGCAGAAGCTGCGACCGACCACCTGAAATTAATCCTCCCATGTGCAGCTCTGCTGGCCGGGAAAGCAGCAGGAATCACTTTGCCGGGGCCACCTGGCACCCCTTGCACACAAACAGATGTTTGCTTCCGACCTGCGTGTGTGCGGACGCAGCATTATGCCGCCACAATGCTAACCCACGCATTTTTGACTCCGGGTTTCCCAGGCTCAGTGCTGGCAGCCGAGCCCCAAAGGAGAGAGAGGGAGAGAGAGAGAGACCATAGGGATCTGCTGCCTGACAAGTGAAACGAGATTAGAGGGTGGCCCTGAACTACGCACGCATGATGTGGGATAGCCCCAGGGACATGGGATGGGCTCACCTGGGAACAACCCAGATTGCTCACCCATGTGCGTGCCCATGTGCAGAGAGGTGTTTAGCCCCATCAGTCTAAATTCAAGGAATGGTTCGTCTCTAAGGTGCAACTGTCCCCTGCCTTCTGCTCATCCGTGTGTTGTGGCAAGTAAGATCCACTTCATGCAAGCTGAGCCTTGGCTGGTGGTGCAGGGCCCTGCAGGCACGGGACTGGAGATGGGGTTCCCTGCAGAGCTGCGGTGGAGCGGAAGAAAGTGCCCTGTAGTGCGGGATCAGCTCGAGCGCTGGAAGCGTGCCGCATGGCTGATTCGCTTCACTTTGGCTGCAACATTGTGCTAGTGAAACCCATGCAGCCTCACACAACCATTTACATGCGGGGTGACCGCCGCATGAACTTTAGCCCTGGCATTGCTCGCGGTCTCCTCCCCCACCTCCCGTCCATGAAGGCAATTATCTTTATTTTTAACGCTGAAGAGTTAAAGCTGTGATTATGGGAGCCCTGGCCTGGCACTCCCCAGCACAACCTGCCGGAAGATGGAGGGAAGCCAGCGCAGCTGTCCCTGAGCATCACTCTTCCCAGCCTGGCCTGCAAACCTTCCTCCCCCGCCACCTGAGGTGAAACAGCCCATTTCCAGGGACTCAAGGCACTTGCAAGTGGGGCAGAGAGCAAGGGAGAGAGAAAACAGCTCCCCGCGTCCAAGCCCGGGACCTGGCCCAAGGTGTTCACACACGCGGGCACCTTGCACCTAGATAAGATAAACAGGTGCTTCATCAGTCTGCAGTCGTGGCATGACGGCAGATCGACACAGGAATGTTAAGTTAGGACAAGGCTCTCTGGGTAAAAGTGATATCTTTTATTAGACCAACTCAAGTTGGAAAAGTTGTTCTTTGCAAGCTTTCGGGCACAAACGTCCTTGTTCGGGCATAGGGAAAGTCTTCCCTTATGCCTGAAGAAGGGCATTTGTGCCCAAAAGCGTGCAAAGAACCATTTTCCAACTAGCTAGTTGGTCTAATAAAAGATACCACATCTACCCAACGAGCCTCGTCTGCCTGTGTCCTTAGACCAACACCTTAAAGCAGGGATAAGTGAAGGTGTCGGTCTGAACTGCTGTGGTTATAGCACGATAACCTGCACGTGGACACTCTTGTCACTCTTTTTTCTGCTTTAAAGTCTTCTTGGAAGGGGCCCAAGCTGTTTTTAGGGTTTGTCTACCATGCAGTCGCTGCTGGGACCACAGCTCGGGCAGACGTGCCGGAGGTGGCTTTAAATCAGCTAGCCAGGCGGCCGGGAGGTGCCCGAGAAGCACTCCCAGCCCGTGCTGCCCCGGCCACGCTGCCAGCCTGCCTGAGCTGGCTGGTTGGCAACGACGGGAACCTCTCCTGCGGAGTGGAGCCCAAACACCCTGCAGCGGTCCCGTCCCCCCCACCAGCACGGTGCGGCGGTGAGGAGCGGCACCAGGTGCAGGGGGAAGCCTGTTTAATGTTTAACGTCCCTGAGCGCTGGTATTTGTTTGACAAGGCAGATATGTGCTGACGCTGCGGGGAGCCTGACTTGGAGCTGCTTGCAGAAGGGTGAAGCCCTTTTGCTGCTGCTGCTCGAAGCCTGGTTAACGTTTAACTGGAGGCAGCATTCCCGCTGCCTTCACCCTTTCTTGCAGGGGGATTTATTTGGTCTGGGAAGAGCCCAAGGGCTGGCCTCCTTTCACTGCCAGGAGGAGGGATCGTGCACTGAAACAAGCCTGCGCCTCTGGAGAGCGGGGCCGGCCTTGGCGCAGCTGAGAGCAGCAGCCAAGGTCTTGCCAGGACTTGCTCCCAGCCCCACGTATTAGGAGGCTCCTGGTAGACTTGAGTTATTCCCACAGGAAGCGCAAACAGAATTAAGGATGCTATTATGCTAACTGTGCTTGCAAATGCTTGCTAATGACCTCACTGTGCTGAAGTCTGAAGTGCCTGCCCAGCTCTCGTGGGAGCGCTCCGGGGATGGGCTTACGAGGGAGGGTCGTTGGGCATAACCCAGCACCTTCCCATTTTTTGCGCCGGCTGGGATGAGCTCTCTGGGCCAGCTTCCTGGCTCTGAAGTGCGTGCTTCCTTCTCAGCCAGCTCCGGCTGCCAAACTGCTTTTCACTCCCCCACAAACCAGTTTGAGGCAGGGAACTGGGACACCTGCCTTTGCTCCCTCAAACTGGCTCAGTGCCTGGGTGGGGAGTGAAGGCTCTCCCATTCCCAAAACCGCGCCCTGCTCCCCAAACAAGGGTGGAGGGACGGATGCTTCCCACTCACCTCACAGCACCGACCGCTGCTAGGGGAAGCAGAGCCGGTGCTCATGAAATCCCTGCATGGGGAAGACGGGATCTGCTGGCTGGTGGGGAAGGCAGAAGGGGACATGGTCTAGCCTGCTCGTTCCCCAGGACCCTGATGCTAATTCTAACTCCCCTGCAGGGTTTGTACCCGGGGGACCAGGATGCCAGCATGGGGAGACATGCCTTTGTGCTCCCAACCTCGTGACGGAAATCCAAGAGATGCATCCAAAACCACGCGTGGCTGAGAGCTGTGCTTTGTGGTGTCCGGTGACTTGTTCTATTCCCCTAGGAGCGGGCATGGAGTTACCCCCTGGATCATCAATGTCTGTATGTTTGCATCACCTCTCGGGTGACTTTCCCAGATGAGGAACAGCTCACGCCCCAGCCTGCATTAACTAAGACCCTGAACCAACCTTTTTCCTGCAAGTGGTTGGTTGCCATTTAATGAGTGTGCTCACCAACATGGATCCAGCTGGCACTTGCTGAAATCGAGTCTATGCAATGACCCATAAATCAGATCTCTCCCAGACAGTTTTCCTCATCAGATCAATAAAGCACATTGCCATTTCCCAATCAGGGACCATGGCATTCACCCAAACCGTGCCCATTGATCTTGGGTCTGTTAGGAGCAGGCAAGGTCTCCTCCGCGCCACCACCCTTCGGTAGGCCACTGCCAACACAGGAGTCAAAGAGACAAGGCATTCACCTACATTACGTGAGAGCCGGTTCCATAAAAACAGCTGTGATAGTAGAGATGGAAGAGACTGACTGGGTCAGTGAATTCACCCAGTGATACACAGCTCTACCTATGCTTAAAATTTCATCTCCATTTTTATCATTTATTTTTATAATAATACATTCTGCTTCTAGAGCATGTTTCGCACCAGGGTCCCCAACTGCTTCCAAACCATTTGTTCATGAAAATGGGTGGTGTCACTGTAAGGGAGGCAAGTGATGTTTTTATCACATCACAGACGGGAGGGAAAAAGAAACACGGAGAAGCGTGCTTAGGGTCGGCCAGGCTGGGAACAGTCCCTAACCCCTGCTCTGGACGTTACAGCATAGTTTCCTTCCCCCTCACTCATCCCAAGTGGTAGCATGCTTCAGGAAAGGTCTCATGAGTCCTGGCAGGGCAGGACCTCCTCTGCCTGAGGGAGAGGGCAGAACCAGACCTCTTATCTTAAAAACCAAGAGCAGACAGTGGCCACATGGAAGCTGACCAGCCCCAAGTGAACCAGCCTCATCTCCTGCCTCCAGCAGGGCCAATAACAGATACTTCCTAAGACAGGTCTCAGCGACCATGCGTTTCTGATCCTGGTGCGCAGGGGTACAAAGAAGAGCCTCTCTTCCCTGGGCACGGCTGCAATTGCCCCACCCTGAACCTCAGGCCTGGCCTCCCCGCTACGAGACGAGCAGACCATGCAACCTCCGGGGCTCTGTGAAGTGACCCGTTGCCTTTGTCAAGCCATGTCGTCACCCCCGCCGCCCCAGCATCCTCTCTCACCTGTTCTTGTCCACGGTATCCTGCTCGTCCATCTCGTCTGCGCTGCAAGTGGCACTCGAGTCGCTGTCCGGATTGATCCCGGAGGCTTTGCCCGTTTTGTGGCTCTCCTTCTTCTCAGCCTTGGGGGTCCCCTCTGCTCCTGCCATGCCCCCATTGCTGCTGCTACTCTCCTGTTTCTTGTCGTCCCCCTTGTCTTTCTCCTGACAGTCCTCGCTCTCCTCCTTTTTGATCTCGCTCTTGCAGGGCTCCTCACTTGGCTTCTCCTCTGGCTCCTCTGTTTTCACCACGTCCACCACCAGTTCCTCCTGTGGCTTCTCCTCATCGCTGGCCTGCTCGGCGACTGCTTCCGGAGGCTGAGGGGTGCTGGCAGCAGCAGGAGTGGCGTCTGCAGTGGCAGCGGTGGTGGCAGGAGCCTCCTCCATCGTGACGGCCGGTTCCGTGCTGGAGTCGCTCCCGGGCCCGGGTGCCGGCTTTGGCCCGTTCTCACCACTCTCCTTGGCGTCGGGCCTGGGCGAGGGAATGCTCTCGGTATCCGAGCTGTTGTTTACCGCAGCTGAAAGGAAACCAAAGTGAGACTCAGCATCTACAGCCCTTGCTTTACAGTAGACAACGGCGGAAAAATGAAGGAATCTACCTCCCTGAGATGGCAAACGTATCCAGCTGCCTCAACGAGGCCAAACTCTCTTCCCAGTTACAGAGGAGTCATCTTAGCAGCTCTGGGAGGCATGCTGCAGGATGTGGACAGCAGGAATTGAGCCCGAAGGAGGGGGAACTTGCTCAGGGCACATCACGGGTCATTTCCCCCCGTCCCACTGCCCCAGCCAGGCTTTTTGCTGCAGGTTTGGCATGGGAACTCTGGTGCCCAGAAAGACAGGACCATGTGGTGAAGGAAACAAGGCAAAACTGCTGAATCTCCCAACTCCCAAAGGCTGAAGTGATATGTTCAACTAAGAACCAGCAACTCCAGGCCATCTCCTCTAAACACACCTTTCTTAAATTTCAGTTGGAACAAATTTCTGCTCTTCAGATGTCCCTCCTATCCTAGCTCGGTTGTGTTGTGCATTGGCCTTCCCCCCACTCGAGCCCATATACTTACAGAGAAAATGAAGAACCTCTCAATATTCCCCATTTCCACTTTGTCTGACACAGACTACCTTCTTCTCCCGGCTGGCAGAGGCAATTGTCCCCTATCTACAATTTCCACCTGCCTGGAGGTTGGAGGATGTCCTGTAGACCTCAAGTAGTTTTTTGGACCGAGCAGAGCACTAGTGGGGGTTCCTGTGCAGCCCAGGCCTCATCCAGAACAGGGAGCAGTTCTGGTCTCTTCTCTGCTGGGGCACAATTCATGCTGTAGGCTGGATGCCACACATCAAACATGGATCCTCGGCTTTAAACCAGGGGACTGAATCATGATTCCAGGAACTCGGACAGTGGGTTTCAAAACAACCAGGTGGGAACAATCTGTCTGCCACGAGATCCAGCAGAATAATTAAAACCTCTCGCCTGACCTTTCCCACCCCGCCACATTGTTATCCAATCCCATCCAGCCTGTTTCGGGGAATCTCCGGTGACTTCTACTCTCCGAGAAGACCCCATGCAAGAGTCCAACCTCCCTGCTCGTAGCCCTATGCTGTCATTGAGTTTGCTGACAGCCTGACTTCCCGTTCTCCACTGCCCTGCAGCTAGGAAGGGCTCCACGGCAGTAGCCATGGCCTTGAAAACCGTTCTGTTTTGCTTCCTATGAGCCAGCCAGAAAAGAAATTTCCCACCCCAGATTGTCCACTGAAAACGGCTTCATCCCAAGCTGAAACTGTATGGCCCTAGGTGCCAACAGGGCAACAGAGTGGGCAAGGAGGTGTTTCGGAAAGGCACATGTGCAGGGAGTGGGTTATTTCTTTGGGCGTGAAGTGGGAATACTGAAAGCAAGCTGCAGACCTCAGCAGCGTGGCCTGTGCTCCTCCCTGGGGCTACTGAAACAACACCAGCAAGAGCTGAGGACCCTCACAACTCGCTCACTATACTGCAGAGAGTGAGGCTCAAGTTGCTCCAGTTTAAGGGCCACCCTCTTCCTCTGGGTATACTGGAGTGGAGGTGCACAGTGCCTCTTGACACCCAGGTCTAGTATGCACCACCCTGAGCTTTCAGGTCGTATCAATAATGGACAGACCTGTAGATCTGAAGTATCCAGATCTCATGTATTCCACTTCCTCAGCCAAAGAACGCCCCAAACCCAACAGGAATTTCAAGCTGCCCCAACATTTATTTACTTGCAATAAATCAATGGAAGGCAGTCACTCGAGGATGACAGGCACGGACTTCGCAGCCGTTAGGCAGGATGGAAATGCACAGTGTATCTGGCCAGAACCTCGCCCCGAGTGCATCCACTTCCATTATTAATGTGAAACAGTCTGCAGCTCTGATGAGACGGATAGCTTGCCTCTGGTTCAACCGAGTCTTCGGTTTGCATGCATTTGCCCCTACCCTGGTGAACCTGCAGAGGACCGGGGCTGAGCGAGTGGAGCTGAACTCCTCGGGAGTTGTGTCCTGGGTGGTGGCGTGAGCGGTGTCATTATGCGGCCTGCCTCTGGTACGAGAGCCCCGCTCGCTGAAGCGCGAGGTGATCTGCACATACTTTTCATGCTCGCGCACCAGGGAGTTTGGACGCAGGCAATTAATCACGCAAGGAAACCATCCAAAGCCCTTCCTCTCCCCCTTCACCTGCTGCACCCCAGCCTTGGCTGGTGCTACGCCAACCGCATCCCCAAATGTCACAGGAGACCGCGGCAAACTGCTCAGGCATAACGCCACTCTGACATTTCTGCTCCTGTGACATTTCATCCACCTCTGCTCGTAAGTTTATTCAGCTCAATAGCCTACTTCGGAAACCGAGTTCTCTCCGCCCAGCAGGATGAATAAGAGATGAGAACTGAAGCTCTAATAACACAAAGCTTCTAAGTGTGTCAAGAGAGCTGTCTTTAAATCTTAAAATACATTGTTTCCTCTGAACTGCTCTCACAAAGACCGATAACTACATCTTACATTGTGTCTGTGAGTCACATATCACCTAGCACAGAAGATTTACCTGGAATCTGCCTCGTAATGAGTCACTTCCAACAATGACTTGAAAAGATTTGCAATTTCAAGTCCCATTAGCCCGGACTCCAAGGCCAGGACTCAGCAGGGTGCTCACGCTGCTGGTTAAGTTATTAAATTACTTCGACAAAAAGTCAAACGGGGCTATTGTTGTAAATTATATACATTTCCCCAAACTCGCGACTGCAGCTTCAGAGTGATAAATAGCTAAAATTGCCCCTTACGTTTTGTTTCCCTTCTTTTGTATGAGTGGGGGAGTAAGAGCTGCCTAAGCAAAGATATTCTTTACAAAAATTTAAGAAATAAATAAAAAGCAGAGGTGGGCTGCCCCATGGCTACGGATTTTGTTGCTGCCATGGAGGATCACCCACCAGTGGACAGACCCCAGGGCACATGTTGTCTGAATCAGGAGAGTCATTAAAGCAATGAGACAATGAAGGGGGTGGTTCACTGCTCCATTGGCAACCCCGTGGCTTCAGGCACTGCGGGCCTGATTCAGCAAAACGCTTGGCTTCAGTGTCATTTTTGTGCTGTGCTCAAGCAAGGTGCTGAAATGCCTCGGTGAACCAGGGCCTTGCAGCAGCCGTGCCTTTTAGGGTGCTTCTCAGCTACCTTCCCAGGCAGCGGGCAGGAGCGAGTGACTCCATCTGCAGTCCTACACTGCGACGCCTCCCCCCGCTGCCAGCTATCTAACCCTGACGTGTCCCTGGGCTTTGCCAAGACGCCTTGGGGACAGTCTTGCATATAAAATGATGAAACAAAAACTGGTTTACAAGACAGCAGAAGTGTGCCAGGCCTTGGGATAAGCAGTGCGCCCTGGGAGCAGGGGGTCGGTCAGGAGGGCAGGCTCTTTGTTGGGGGGGGATAAACCTTAGAAAGCACGAGGTGATACACTGGACTAGACTAGAGGGGCCTAAAGGGGGAGGTGGAGGGCTCCCATGGTGTGTGGACGAGATGGGGAATTGTCCTGCGAGGGTACTGGTACTGGGAACGGTACTGACTATGTGGAGCAGTAGTGATGGCACTGAGTGTGTCCCTGGGGGCACTGAGACGGCACTGTAAGTGGGCTCTGAAAACACACCTCCCCCTTGGCAAGACGTCTCCAGGACAAGGCCGCAGGGGGAAGCTTGCACTGCCTATGCTCTTCCCCTTCCAGAGACAGAGAAGTGCGGTTCCCGCCATCGCCAGCCTGACCCCTATCAAAACAGTCCAGGCCACGACCCCTCTGGGGCCCAAGTGGTGCCCTGGATACCAGTATGGAGCTCTCACCTCCCTACTACCCTTAAATCAACACTGCACCAGACAAAATTCAGAGCCGGACTGTAACCCCTGAGATGGTGAAAGCCTGAGGAGCTCAGGTCAGCACACTTGGTGCTGCACAGAAGTGTTACCCTCTCATGGTGCCCGGGACCAGCACCACTTGGCCTGCCCAGCATGGTTGCCTGCCCACGAGGAGATGCTTGTGGGGGGGGAGAAAAAAGGGCCAAATATAGCACTAAACAGCCAGGAGCCCAGGGGCACCCCAGGAATATCCGAGCCGATCCCTGCCACAGGAAGGGTGGCCCTCAATGCCTCACCTTCTGCCTCCTCAGCCATCTCCTCTTCATTGCCGCTTATCCCCGATACCTCCATCTCCTCATCCTCCGCTGCGGGAGCGAAGGCCGCCTCTTCATTTTGCACGGTGGGGGCTTTTTTCTTCTTCCTCTTGGCGTTCCGCTCTTTCTCCTGGTGGGAAGAAAGCACACAAGGGTCAAAGGCCAGAAGCGTCTGCTGGCACTGGGTTTGGCAGACAAAGCTGGTGGCAACCTCAGGGTTCAACGCAATGCAAGTTCTGACGACAGAGAGAGAAGATGGTCTAGGGAACCACCTTGTACTGCTGCGGAAGCAGACCTGGCCCCCTCAGACCTTTCCTGCCTCCTATTCCCCTCATTGCCTCTGGTTGCTCCTGTTAGGATTAAAAGCACGTCAGGGCAGGGAACGTGCCCTCACACCTGCCTGTGAGAAGCAGCAGCAGCAATGTCAGCTCTCCCCCTGGTCTTGACAGCTAAGGAGCCTGGGAATCCCTGAAGCCTGCATTGCTAACGGGGGGACAACTCACACAATGGCACCAACCTTAGCCCCAACCTGACTGTCTCTACAACAAAACCTTGAGAGCAAGGCGACGTCTCACGTATACACGAGTTGGTCCTTATGGCGGGGATCAGCTCACTTCTCAAGGAGTCGCCGCCAACGGCAGGCGAACCCCATCCAAGTTTATTGCGTGCACACAGGACCGCTCCAAAGAGCTTCACCAGGGTGCACTAGGCAGCGGCACACCAGCCTGGAGCGACAGCACTGCCCAAGAGGCTCCCGGCAAACGCATTTTTCCATGGTGCCGCGCTCTAAGAATGGGAGAGCGCTGCCTGAAGTCGGGTGATAAGATACAACGCTTTCCTTTCAGGGCCTGATTCGGGGTCCCTGTTTTCAGGTGACAGAATTTTGATTCTGCTAATATTAGCATTTCAGGGCTGGAAACACGATGGGGTGCTGGACCTGAGTACTGCATGCTCAGGCAAGCCATCCTGACAAAGCAAATTAAGTTTGTGATGTACTGGATTGCATTAGAAGGGCTCACATAGTGACACAGCAAGTTACAGCTGGTATCCGGCCCCCGGGGTGTCCAAGACACCATCCAACAGCCTGATTTTTACAGAGGCTCAGCCCTCACCAACTCCCAGTGAAGCTTGCGGGGGCTGTGGGCGCTCAGGAAACATCACTGCTCGCTTAAGACCCCCAAGTCAGTGGATACCTCTCATAGACATTAGGGCTGGAAGGGACCTTGCAAGATCATCGGGTCCAACCCCTTGCCCCAGGGGCAGGAAGTCAGCTGGGGTCAAATGATCCCAGGAAGATCGGCATCCAAGTGATTCTTGAAAGTGTCCACAGTAGGTGCTTGCACCACTTAGGTGGCTATGTCACATAGTCAACAAGCAGCAGGGGGTCAAACAAGGTCCTGGGCTGCTCTGCCCATGCCCTTTCGCCTCTTTATTTCACCTTCTCACACAAACACGATGGTCACACTGACACATGCATGCTGCTCCTGGTCATGCTATTTGGCTCCAACTAAGACCCTCTGCTCCCGTTCCCCAGGATGGCTGTTAAAGAACGGCTGGTAGAAGCAGGCCCAGCATCTTCTGCAAACAGTCATCCACCCTGGCAATTTTCAAAAACTGTCTCGACGTCCACCTTGCTGGGGTCATCTGATCTCAGCAGCCTTTCCTGCCCAAAGTGCAGGGGGAGGGCTGGACCCGACGATCTGTAAGGTCCCTTCCGGCTCCTAACAACTATGAAGCCCCCGCACCCCGCACAGCGTGTTTGTCTCGAGGGATGAGCAGATAAAACTCCAGCGGAAGCGCCAGCGCTGCCTCGGGATCTCCATGTTGGGAAGTGTAATGCTCCTCTTCCTCCCTCCCCACCCCCATGCAAGCATCTCCAGATACAGGGAGAGACCCAAACCACCCAGCTGCTCTTGCTTGGGAACACCGCTGGCTTTCAACCTATTTTTATCCTACTAGCCCGGAGAGGGAAAAGGCACTGGGGACGCTGCTGTCGGAGCACGGAGGCGCTGCGGATGGTGCCCAAGGGCCCTCTGACCCCGGCTGCACTCCTCGGGCGATCTCTATTACAGCACACGCAGCCGTGTTTCATCAAGGCCACTATTCAACGGCTGCACAGTTTTTGTCTGGGGAAGCAGCTCACCGTTCGGGCTCCCGACAGCGCAACTGCAGTGACAGAGCTCCCTGGGTTACTATGGCAAAGCCTTCTCTGCCTCTTACTCATGCGTCTGTGACTCAGTCGAGCCGACAAACAGGCTCTGACACTGGGGAATTAGCTGGGAACCAGCCTCTGCCTCAACGCCTTACTTGGCTTTTATTACCGCTGAATAGCAAGCGGCAGCGCTCGGCACATACCGACATGGAGGTTGCTCGCAAAGTTGGGCAGCTGGTCAGGGCTCCGGGACTGTGTGGGAGAGGACAGCGCATAATGAGCGTGCGATATGTAATGGGAGCAACTGGAAATCCAGGAGGGCAGATCTAAGACACAGGGCCGCCGCGCAACAGCAGTAACACATGCTCTGATCCAGGGCTCCGGTGCCGGGCAAGTCCTACCAAGCCACGCACGTCCCTGCTCTGACCCTGCCCTCCTGTCACTCCAGAAAACTCGGGCCACCTGTTGTCACCTTTGGCTTTGCTTGCAACCATTCTGGGACAGGGATTATGCTTTTGGCGCCTGCTCGTGCAGCGCCTAGCGCAGCGGTGCTCAGACCACAGCTCATAAGACACGAGCGGCCCTTTCAATCTATTATCTGCAGCTCTTTGCAGAAAAAAGTCCCCTGAGCCTTTTATTGTAAACAACATATAGACACCCAGCAAACACTGCACACCTTTCCACCAAGTTATTTCTCTTTACGATTGAGCAAATATTAGCTAACGTATCATAGTTTTTCCTTTTCAACCGGATCTTGTTTGCCCCGATTCCTCTAGAATTGTATACATTATGATCTCTCTGTGAACAACGGGCGACTCTTAGGACAGTAAGGACCAGATGCCTCTGGCCTACAGCACAATACAGCCCTCACCCCGACAGAGAATCCTACCCGCTACTACGGCGCAAACACATGAAAACAGTAACCGCATGCTATCGGTTTGCCCGGCAGAGCCAAGCGGGCAGGAGAGAAGCTTACACCAAGTTGCATTTTAAAAGGGAAAATCGAGTTCCCTGTGGAATACAAGTGGCGGTACGGCAGCGCAGCCTGGCCTGGTACCAGGAACTGAGGACACCCCAGGAAGGCAAAGGTGCCAGGAATATAAATGCTGATTACATGGTTTTCTAGCCCTCCTCTTGCACGCTTAGTTTGGTACTTGCCAAAAACCGCGCACCTCAATGCTAACTGCACAGTGTGTCCTGTCATCCTGGCGGGTATTACTCCTCCTTGGGAATGCGCAGGCATAGCTTTGGCAGGATGTCGCTGCCTATGATGGGGCAGCCCCTTGCTGCAGGCTCGCACCTCCAGCTACATGGAAAAAGGGATATAAAAGCATAGGACTAAAAGCCGACTCTCCGCCCACTGCGCTCCGTAGCGCTGAGCGTGTCGTTCCACTGGTTAGAAAGGCCAGCCCAGACGTCTGGGGTTGCACGGGCAGGTTTCCAGCTAGCTCCATTAGGTTGTCTCCAAGTCTGGCAAGGCTTCGCAGTTCTCCTTCACCTCCTCTCCCCTACTTCCAAACCGCCCGGCACTACCAAAGCCTGCCCCCTTCTTCCCAGCTGAATAACCCTGGCCGCACAGTGTATTTTTGAGGAGGAAATATATCTCCCACTGGGTGACATCTTTCTGGCTACCTGCCCCAAAGGGAAAGCAGCAGTCCAGACAAATTTGGCCTCTTCATGGGATCACCACCTGATAGGGAAAGAACAGCCAAAACAGCTTTAAAAAAAGCCTGCTACTGATACAGAGCAGTCATTATATTTACCTACCCTCGGCAGCTGTCTCAGCCTTTCCTAACAGCGTGATGCAGGCGCTCCCGGTTTCATATGACGTGATGATATATATTCCAGGACTGGGGTCAGAACTGGGACTAACACCAACCCTAGCACAATGCAAAACCCCAGGACTCGTGCCAGGACCAGCACTGAGACCAACAGCCTGATCCTACTAAGCCCTATGGGAATCTCAGCAGTGACTTCAGTTGGCTTGGGAAGAAGTCCCACACATGAGCCAAGGGAAAGGTTTCCCAGAGGCCCTCGGCAGCCAGGCAGAACCACGACCCGTCTCCAGCATGGAGGTATACCGGGGAGCCGCAGCCCGGGGCCCGGACCATAGCAATCAACACCCCGAGACGACCGCGGCACCGGGAGCAGTCTCCTGCTGGGGCGGGAGTCTAATCGCAGATGGCTGACGAGGACCACAGAGAACATGTGGTGACAAAACGCCCTGTTCCCCTCAAGTGCTGTGGTTAACAAAAGGAGAAGCTGGCTTGCAGGAGGTCCAGACTAACTAAAGATGAAGCCAGAAGGGTGCCAGGCAAATCGCACGAAAACTGACCCAAAAAACACAGAAGTGGTGGCAAGAGAGAGGCTTAACCCCGGCCAGAGAGCGCCAGCTCCTCCTGACTCCTTGTACCAGTAGGTCTGGCTCATGGAGGGATGAAGATGCAGCTCCACCCAGCAATGTCCAGGGACCGGGGATGAAAAGCGTGGGGCCGGCTTATCTGCTGCAGTATCAACCCACTCCTGAAATGAGGCAGCCCCTTCTGCCACAGGCCACCGCGAGCAAGACGACTGGGGCCCTGCGAAGTGCCATGCTGCCCCATCCTCTAAAAGGGCGAGATGGTCTACGCTCTGACAGAGGCTGTCAGCATGCCCTGAACACCCCCGCGTGACATCTCTCACTCTACAACTCTCCTTTCAGGGACACAGGGGCAAGCCCAAATGTCAGAGCACACGAGCCAGCTGCACTGCAGAGACGCAGGACAGTGTTGCAGTGGGGCAATGCCCTGGGGACAGCACCACCCAGCCCACTCTCTCCTCCTGAAGCTCCCTGTGCCTCCGCAAGTCAGGTGTGCGGCAGTAAACCGGGCACGTGTGCTTGCCCATCCAAGCGCCAGACCTGGAAGTGACCCAAGGCACAGGCCAAAGCTCCCGGTGGCATGCACAGAGCAGCCTCTCACTGCAGAACCAGAACACAAAGCTCCATGCAAGCCTTTGCTACAGTTTTGGTCTGTGGAAGTCCCTGGGGTTGACTTTTAAGCTCTCCACTTGAGCAGGTCCCTCTCACTCGAACTGAAGTGCACCTGAAGCCAGCGAGTGAAACTGTGCATTTCATACAGCTGCAATTCAAAACCACGCCCCGGCGCTGGCTGTGCCAAGCAATGAGCACAGGGGTCTATCAGCGCTGTGTGGCGGTTCAGCTGCAGGCTTAGCTGAGGCACCCTAGTGAGCCTAGGCACAAAACCCAAGGCACATCAGTGACGCAACCTCGCCTAGGAGAAAGGGCTGGCAGACAGAGCGGGAGTTGCCTTTTAGAAATGACCAAGCCCGATTAATTGAGCTCAACCTCCTTAACCAACCTTCTAGCAAATCTGGGGACAAACAGAGTCGCTCTGTTTCCTTGCACATTATCTGCATGGGAATCAGTAGTCGGTGCAGACATTGAGGGCATGAAAGAAGTCAGGCGCTTCATAGTGAAATCACCTGATGATATCTCTGCCTGATCACCCACTGCTTATCCTTGAAGGAGGTCAAGGTTGCCTTTGACATGCACAGACTCTACATAGGAAACGATTAGGAGCTCTGGTCCATTTATGAATATATTTAGGAATCAGAAGGAAAAGTCTACGGCAATTTTGTCTCAGTTGTTCTGTTATTTTATTCAGCCTTCTGGCATCTGCTGTTGCTATAAAACAATAGAGCACAAAAAATAACAGCTGAGCAGTCATTGTTCTTACACAAAACCCAAATTCCACAACCGCGAATGCTCGAAAAAAATAGAATGATGCTGATGATATAAATTGTGAACAATTAGAACGGAGGAGTCTAGCTACTACCTCGGAGAAGCGGATGCAGGGAAAATTGGGCTCTGCAGAAAAGTGCTCTTGCAGTATAATTTCTGTAACGTTAGGAAGCAGAGTAAATACAAATACGCAACTCTGATTCCATTACCGACTGAGCTGCAGGATCTTATTTCAGATTCTCCCCAGTAACGAACACGATATCTTTGTCAAATAATGTTCTGCTATTTGGGGGGCGGAGAGGGGGAGTGTCACTCCATTCTCAGTAATTTTTTTTTGCTGTTGATCTTGGTATGGCTTTTCTGCCTTGTTTCTAAAACAATCAAGTGAGACGTGGAGCGCACGAGTGTCTCAGTCATTGGAGAATTAATAAGACGAATCACCAATGTCCTCTCAATTTCTCATTCCTATAGACAGACTAGGATATTAAATTCCTGGGTGAGTCATTCACGGTTTTCCTCTCTTTCTTTTTACTCGTGTTGCAATAGCTTGCTGGGGAGATTCCTGTGTTGAACACTGCCCCTTGCATTTTCAAAGCGCCCCTTGGGGCTTCAGCCATGTGAATTCTATTAGCTGGGAAGCTCGGTACCCAGGGTACTCTGCCAGTGAAGTAACACTGACAAGGCTTAGTAGTCCTGTCGCAGTGCACAGCATTGCTACAGCGCATTCCTAGTGCACCAGCTCATTCATTCCCTCGGCCTTTGGAGCGGGGGAAGCGTTAGTCTTCACATTCTACCAGCGGGGAGACAAAGGTTAAGTGATTTGCCCATGGTCACAGGTGGGATCAGGAGAGCAGTGTCAGGTCAGAGCCCCAGCTTGTTATCAGACTGTGCTGGCCTCTGGATATGCCAACCGTTTGTTCTCTCTTCCTTCCAATAGCCTAAAAAGCTCACGATGAACCCCCACCTTTAATCTTTTCCTGGTCCGCTCACCATTCACCTGTTTATACTTGGCGCTATACCGTGGGGTATAGGCTAGGCAAAGGTTTCAACGGAAACGTGCCGAATTACGAGGCCCTGCTCTTGTCTCTGGTGCTGGGGTGATAAATCAGTACAAACCTTCTGGCTTCACAGGATTTTACACACCTGCAAACTGAGAGCACACTCTGGCCCAGTCCCTGGACACACTGCCATTGCATGCTTTGTCTTAGCAAGAATCTCACTCCTGTCTGAAATCACATTATTCTGCCCCACTCCCTGGTAAAATACCATGAGCCGAAGGACAAACGCTCTTGTTACTTGTTCTAAACTATCACATGAAGCCTGGGCTCCATGGTTTTAATCGAGGCACGTCCTACAAGGAGAGAAAAAGAAAAAAAGAAAACCTTCCCTCCCGAGTTGGGAACGCCAGGAGCTCTGTTTGCCGGGAAATATCTGTGGCACTCCGAGTGGGCTGAGGCGGGATGCTTACCATTTTTAGTTTGTGCTGCTGTAGGATCTCGTCCAGGTTCTGTCTTTTCTTGTAGTTGAAGTAGAAGTTTTTGCACTGCGACACGGTCTTGGAGCCCACCATCCTGGCAATGGCAGACCAATTCCGCCCATGTTCAAGGAGACCTTCAGCCAGGAAGAAAAGAAAAACAAGAAAAGAAGGGGGGAAATTAGGAGGTTTGAAACCAGATAAACTTGCACAAGGGCAGCATTGTTCATTCACCCAGGCCGGGCAACACCCCATGTGCAAACCCAATGCCGCAGAAACAATATGGCCACCAGCATCTGTCTGGAAGGCTTCTGTGGCCAAGGGGATGGTGGAGAGCAGCCTGTTTTTCTCTCCAGGGGAAAGGCATCAGGCCTACAGCCTTGGGGAACGAAGCCTCCTGCAGCAGGGCTGCCCAACAACAGCCAGCTCTCCACCCCGCTGGGAGAGGGAGAGCAGGCCTTCATGGGGCACTGACACCAGAGACATAAAGCTCAAGAGAGCTGGAGCCCGCAGCTCTCAGTTGGGCTGGGGGGCAAGCTGGAAGCACGTGCAGAGACGGACCCGAGATGCGAGTGCAATGTGGAGGTGGCAGAGCGTTGGCCCAGGTGACTCGCATCACTGTGGGGAGGGCACCAGCGCCGACAGCGGGCTCGTGAGCAAGAGGAAATGTTCAGGGGCACTATGCCAGGGGCTGACGACTCCAGACAGGCGGAGCAGCCGGGGAAGCCTGGAGGGGTGGCGCACAGCCAGAGTGGGCAAGTGGGTGCAGAGGATGGCAGTGGCTCATCCTCAGACTACTAGGCCTCCCACCTTGCACGTGCTTTCCCTTGAGGCTGGGGGGTGCTCCTTCCTCATGACGTGGAAGGAGAACCCAAGACGCAGAGCAAGGACCAAGTGGCTTCCCAAAGACCGATTCGATGGTGGAGTCACCCCGAATCCCGCGTCCTTGCCTCACCCATGGCTCTGTCACTCCTCGGAGCAAGGCTCGTCAGGGTCCCTAGTCCACCCAAGTGGGGCACGGGACAGAGACGGGCACAGCCCCTCCAGCACAGAGGGACGTTCAGGCACAGAAGTGCGGGATGGAGACAGACGCTCACGTTGTGAGCACGTGGCTGATGACACCATGGAGGGACGAGAGGGCGGCAAGGCGATGGATTCCCAAGGCGAGGGTGCAGGTTGGGTATAGGGTGGGGAGAGGGGACTGCAGGCCAAATGCAGCAAGGGCAGAAGAAATGCCACCTCCTCCATGAACCCAGAGAGTGGCTGAGCTCACCCTGGGAGCAGGAGCTTGGAGGAGAGGTGCCACGGGGCAGTCATCTCTCCAGTGACCTGTGGCCTTTACGCTCCTGAGCAGGGCAGCAAGGACCCGAGTCCCTGCTCTATCCCCCCCGGGGCTCCGATACAGCCGAACAAAGCAAGGCTGATACAGCTGAACAAATCAACACCTCCACACACAAACGCCCGTGTCCTTTCCATGTGCCAGACTGCCCTGCCTGGAGACATCCTTTGCCCCGCGCAGCAGCCTCGGTATCTACCCCTTTAAGGCATGCTCCTGCGCCACGCATGCCTGGTGCCTCGGCTCCATTGCCAGGCGGGGCTGGGGTTGCTACGCAGCTGCCATCAGGTTGCACATCGAGCCAGGTAACTCCGCTCCAGCTGGCTCCGTGCTGTGCAGTCAGGTTGGGCCGGGATCAGCCCTCGCAGCGTTGACTCTGCTCCAACTTTCCCTTACTCCTTGCCTGCCATTGTCTGTGCTCTTCCGAACACGCCTGGCGTACGTGGCAGGCGGGCCCGCCGCCTCCAAAGCCCCACGGGGGAAAGAGGCATCGTCAGCACCAGCAGGCCACGGCCCGATCATCGGACAGAGCATCTGGCCTGGCTTGCCTGGTCCAGCGCCCCTCACAGGCCCCTGCACCCTGGGGGTGAAGAGCATCCCCGCTGCCACCTCCCTTGCCCCCCTGCAAGCATGGCGCTACTTGTGGGTAGGGCCTGCCCGCTGGATTGTGAAGCCAAATGTCACCATTTAAGGCAAAAAGATCCCCGACGAGGTAATACCTGGCCTCCGGGCAAACGCACTGGAGCAACTACACTCCCAGGCCCGGAGCCGGGGCCGGGGGAGCAGGAACCCGTGCCCCGGGTCGGGGTGGGGGATCTGCGTAGCTGAAGGACCGCTGGCGCCAGCCTTCCGGCCCCCGAGACGGCTGGGGTGCAGGGAGCCCAGCTTGCTGCCCCCAGCCCCGTGGCAGATTGCAGCTCCTCATGTCCGAGACGCCCCTTGGCCGAAGGCCCAGGAATAAAACAAACTCGGGGCGGAGCCCGACGCAGGCAGGAAACGAAAGAGGTAAAGTTCGCACCGTCGCAGGAGCGAAGAAGTGGGCTGCCGTCGAGCGCCCTGTTCCATTCAAACACAGGATCTCAGCGGTTGCCGTCTTACAAGCCTCTCGCTGCCCGCCCCGGGGAGAGCAAAGCCGGAGATCCCTCCCCTCCCCTCCCCGATGCCTCGTGACCCACCGAGCGCCTCCGACACAAACGAATCAATCAACCTGCTCCTTCGCTGCTCTGCCGGTGACCGGATCCCACGTGTGCCAGATGGGGCTGTAATTACCCATCGCTCGGGCAAGGGCCTCTCATATGCCTAATAAGTCCTGCAGCCGCTGCAGTCGGGGCTCCCTGGACGGCAGGCGTTTCGCTGGAGCTGCGCGGGGCAGGGGAGGGGGGGACGACAGGCTGGCATTTGCGACAGCCACAGCTGAGCGGGGGGCAGGAGGACGGGGTCTTCCACCGAGACCTTTTTCTGCTTGCTCCAACGTTTCCAAGTGCAGCGTGACCTTTCCCGTCTGTGTGTAACCGGTCAGGCCAGCTCCCTGCTGCCCCTTCTCCTGCTGGGTTGACTGTGCACCAGCTCTTTTATGCGTCTTCCCCGATCATGGGGCTGGGCTGAAGCCCACTCGGGCTCGGCTCCTCGGGAGCCTTCGCCTCGAGGCCTACGGGGAAAAGCGTGCCGAGCCCCCGGCCCTCCCACCGTCACAGCCTGGACGCTGCCCGCGCATGGGGCTGATGCCTGGTCCTGCGTTAGGAGGCGAGGCCGTGTGTTTCCAAAGCACGGACTGACCGTCCCCTGCAGGACCGAACCAGCGAGCGCAGACGCCCTTATCTTCACGGGAGAGAAAGCAAAACAGCAACACCTGCTTCCCAAAACTGTAATTATCTGCTAGAGGCTGGGAGGAGACGCCCTGGCTCTTGCCGATACAAAAAACTCCCTTTACCAGGTCCTGGCAAGGCTCTGCTTCGCGCCGGCGTAGCCTCTGATCTCCCCCCTTTTGCTCCGCGCGCATGCATTTCAACGTGACCCCCCGGCAGCCCGTGACCCGTCGCGGCGAACGGACGGGCTCGGGTCTGCCCCTGGCAGAACACACGCATCCATTTAATATCACAAGTGAAACTACGACTGAGTCAACAACCAGATCTGCCGCGTTCCCTGGCTTCGGGGAAACGGCTCGCAGATGTGCGCACTTCAGCGGGCGGGCGCACGCACACACACACACACACACACACACACACACACGAGCGTGCACGCGCTCCCCCCCCAACCCTAGCCCCAGAAGCTGGCTATTTCCTCTCTGCCCTCGGGCTGTACTTACATTCTCCCGGTCTAGCTTCACCTGTCAGCAAGTCGGCTCGAAGCATACGGCAGGCAGGTCGGACTGGAGCGGGGAGAGCCCTCCTTCAATAAGCCACGCGAGGCAGATCAATCGCTTACGAAGCGCCGGGAGTTCTCCGCGCGCGCCTTCTCCCGTGCATTTTGCTTTCGCTCTCTCGCGGCAGGCAAAGAAAGAGAGCGAGCGAGAGGAAAAAAACCCAGCCCACGAAAACCCCCGAACGGGAGAGCCGGTCCTTTAAAAGCCTTGCAGCCCTGGCTGCTCGGAGCCCCCGGCAGCCTGGGCAGCCCCCGCCGTGGGGCGCGGAGCGGGGTCGCACACGCGGGAGCCTCCTGACCCCGATGCGAGAAGTTGGTGGGAAGGCATGCTCCGGGCTCGGCGCTCTACCTCCAGTCGAGCTGGCGAGCCAGCCGCGCGTCCCCTCCTCGGAGGTTTCCAGCTGTCTGGAGCGGGGTTTGTTAAGGTGGATCGAAGTCTCCCTCGCCGCCCTCCCTGCTCAGCGGCGCGGGGCGCGGCGGGAGGCGAGGCCGGGCCGTTTCAGGAGGCGCTCCCCCCCAAAACCAGGATCACCCACGGCGGGCACGGAGCCCCGCAGCCCCGCTTCTGCCCGCGCAGGGCTGGTGCCGTCGCGCTGTGGCGGAGCAGCGAGCGAGCGCTAATCTTTTCCTCTGGCTGACCCAGAGGCTCATTTCGTCTGAATGTGACCTCTAGACAGAGCATTAATAACGAGCATGGCACTGACCCAAGCTGACAAGGGGTGCGGCCAACTTGGCACTCACTTCCTTTCTCTCTCTCACTTTCTGTCTCCCTCGCTCTCGTCTGAACGCCAACAGCAGGGGGAGCGATCCAGGCACACAAAGCTCGGCTTAGCAGTTTCCTCCGCTCTGAGCCGACTCAAAGGAGCTTTTCTTTCGCCGGCCCGCTTGGCGAGGGCCGCGACCCGAAGGTCGCTCGCGCCTCGGCCGGGCGAGGGTCTCGGGGAGAGCCGGCGGAGGACAGCGCCGGACCAGCACGTGGTGGGCCGGCACTGGCAGGACGCTTGGCACGTGCGGCGAGCTCCCGCAGCGGGGAGCCGTCGCGGGCCGGGGGCCTGGAGGTGGGGGCGCGTAGGAGCCGCCTCCTGGTGGGTGTCAAACGAGGCCGGCGCGGCGCGGCGCGGCGCGGCAGGAAGGGAGCGGAGCGGAGCGGAGCGCGGCGCCGAGAGGCGCTGTCGAGTGCAGCCGGCCCGCGCGAGAGCCAAGGGGCAGCGCGGTGAGGAGGGGAGGCTTTAATCCCCACTCCCTCGGCTCGCAGGCGTTTCAGGGGGTTTCTCCTTCGGCTCCCGGAGCGGCTGCCCCCGCTCCACCCAGCTCTCGCCTCTTGGAAAGCGTGCGAGCGAGCCCATAAAAGGGGTCCCTTAACAGGAGCTCAGATGGACTGAGAGGCAGAGGTTGCAATACAAAGTGATCTCATCCCCAGAGCTGTACAGGAGCCCGCGGCAGGCCCCGCTTCCTGGCGCGGATGGCCACCGTCCCGACCCTGGCCCGACCGGTGGCACGCCCAACCACGTGGTGTCCGAGGGGACGGGGCGTTACTGGAAAAGCCTGGGCCTATGGCCGTGTATGGCCCGTCCGGCCTTGCACGATGCAAGCTGAAGTGCCTTGCGCTGATGGGCGGCGGTGCTCCCCGAGGCACGCGGCTGCACTTCGGGACAGCTTCGGTCCGCGCGGTGCTCGGTATGGCGTGTGGGAATCCGCTTCAGGAGCGGAGGGGGAGCCCGGAGGCACGCAGGACGTTAGGGACTTATCCAAGGTCGTGGGGCGAGTGGGTGGCGAAGCCTGGAATAGCTCACACGTCTGGACCCCGCGGCAAGGAAAGCTTCGGGGACACCTCGCGCCACGGCTGGTCCACAGCGGTCCCACGGGCAGGCAGAACGGCTCGCTCTGCCTGTGACCTGTGCTGTCTGGTAACGCTCGCTCTTCTTGGAAGAAACAGCTTGGGGAACCAGCCGGTTCCTGCAAGCTTTCTGCTCCAGCTAGAGCTCTCGCTTCCACGATGAGCATGCCTGGAAGGCGACCTACTGCTGCCAAGGAGACTTGCAACCAAGCTCCTTCCACAAGCACAAAGAGAAATCTCTTCGAGCTGCCTGGCACTTGCTGGGAGAAGGATTGTTGTGCCAGGGGACCGGGCCAGCGTTCACATCCCGATACGATCTCCCCAACTGGCGCGGGGAGGCAAGCCGCTCTGCCTTGGCATGGTTCGACGCAAATTCCCCCCTGGGACGATGAGGTTCACTTGGACGACCGAGGAACTCGCCTTTCCGTTTGCTTGGCTGTTTTTCTCCTGACGATGATGCGCAGTAAACCGGACCGCGTGGGTCTCTCCGGACAGAAGGCACCTTTGGGGACCTGGGCGTGCTAACGCTTTCTCATGGCTGACAGTCACCTTGCGAGCCTTTCCCCGACCCAAATGGGCTGCTTCGTTACACAGCCGTGTCGAGCAGAGCGCAAGGAGCCCCGTGACAGCCGTTTTCCATGCACGACACCCTCCGTCAAGAAAACACAGACCTTTGTGCCCCTAACTTTTGAGACTTTGCCTCCCCCCCACCCTTGGCGCACTTCAGCCTCTGAACCCACCGGTTGTCCCTTGCTGCCTGCCGCGGGAAAGGTCCTCTCGGCCTCTGACCTTTCGGAGAAGACACGAATTCTGCCTCTTGTGTCCCTGCTCTGACAAAAAGTCCTTTCCCTCCACCCCCGCCCTCCACTTTGGGGAAACGCGAATTCTCATTTCAGGGATTACCACGGAGGAAAGACGAAGCGGCTGCGGCAGCGTAACCCGGCTCGGTTTCTTCACCTGGTTGAGATACTATTCCTGCTACCTTATTGCTGGAGGTGGGGGAATAGTGTTGGAAATTAAAACGTAGGCTGGAAATTACAGCAATTACCAGCCCGCTCCCTGTGACAGGCCTTTTGTGTTTCACGTTCTGACACTCGCTAAACAAATCCCAGGGTTTCTGTGCCGCCTCGCCAAGAGGCGTGCCATGACAACCAGCCAACTGTGATACGGAGAGAGCGGCTCTGCGGGACAGGGGAAGCCAGCGGCCCTGGTCGAGTGGCACGACCCCGCGCAGGGCGCTGCACAAATGCTGCGTGCAGGGGAAAGCCTCGGCCAGCAGGAGACGAGGGGTTGGAGGCACAGGGCGCTGGGTCAACCCCTGCATGGAAGCGGACCCAAATTTTGGGATGCCCTGTTCTGGGGAGGAACACTGTGGCCTGGCTGGTAGTAAAACAGGCCAAGTGCTTAGCCCTGGACCTGCCTCTGGATTGCAGGACTTGAGCTCAGACCTTTAGCCAGTGGCGAAAGGCTGGGCATTGAGGGGTCTCTCTGGACCACATCGGGATGGGAGCTCATGCAGAGAGGAGGGAGCTTCTGCAGGGTCCTGGGGTGAATGCGGCACGCTAGCAAGCTCCCAGTCCTCCGGCTGATGAATTTGGCCACAGCAGCACCACGAACAAGCCAGCGTCGCTCCCGAAACGTGGAGCTCCCCCTGCTCCAGGAAGAGCCAGGACCAGGCTGTCTGGGAAACATGCCCTACGTGATGCTTCCCAGAGACACGGTGTCCGAGGGATGGGTACTCCATGGCAGTTAGCCCAAATGCCCCCCCCCAGGGGGAATGAATAGGCTTTAGCACCCGATTGCTGCCCCAGGTACCTGGTGACGCAGGCTGTCTGTGCAGGGGGCAGAGCTGCCTCATTCAGTTCACCTCCTGCTCTTTGTGCTGCTTTCTATGCGAGGTGCTTCACACGAGCTGTGGGGCAAAGGCGCCACTGCCCGTTCGCGGGAGGGTAAGCGCACAGGCTATACAGCAGATCCCAGCAGCTCTGCGGATGAGAGGGCGGCTGGCTGGACGGCGCTTGGTGTGGACACCCGCTCCTAGGGCCTGAGTGCGAGGTGCCCCCAAGGAGCTTTGCACACAGGTCCTGCTCCAATACCCCACCCCCTCCTGCCGGCTTCCTGGCCAACACGGCTGCGGTGCTGGGCTGACAGAGGAGGAGTGCGCTGGTTCCTTTTCCTAGTTTCCTTTCAAATCAGCCTGGAAAAAAGCAAGCTCAAACCTGGCGGGGGGGAGGAGTCCTCTCTGCAGCGGGGGCAATGGCCAAGTTGCCTGGCCGTGGCAACAGGCAGGTCTACGCAACCTGGCCTCGAGCACGCCGCGCTGCTCCCTCACAGGCTAACTCCGGCATAACCAGGTCCGGCAGGCGCTGCCGCGCGTCTGTGCTAACGCGCTTGTCTGCTGTGCTGTGTGACGGTGGCTACAAACGCTTCTGGTTCGGGAGGCAGCTGGCACCCAGCAGCGCGGTGTCCAAGGATGCTGCCGCCTGGCCCCGCGGGGCTTGCAGGCTTACTCCGCACCCAACCCGACAGGGCTTTACGGTTCTACTAGCTGTTGATGTGTCAGTTCAAAAGCATGCTGCAAAGCAGAGAGGAGGGAAGGCACGGTGACTGCATAAAGAGGACATCTTGGGGCCTTTATCATCTCCCTGATTTTCCCTGTGACAGGTGCGCTGGGTAACCGGTGCAGAGCGTGGCTCTGAGAGCCATGGATACAGCCAATAAGAAAAGAACAATTAGCCCCAAATGAATCTATTTTGACAAAACAACAGACCACTTTCACTTGACGGCAAATAAAATGTTTCCTGGCAACCCAAAAGGATTCCTCCTCCCCCAGCTACTTTAATCCTCCGAACACTTTACAAAAAAAAGAACCCCCCCCCCAAAAACAGTCCATTTGGAAATGGAGGGCTGAAAGGTTTCATTTAACAATACATGTCAAACCAAAAGGTTTCTGTTTTTCTGAAAATTCCCCTTCCCTCCCTGCCCCCAGCCATGGCTTAGCTGAAACTCTTTGCTGAATTGGGCACCGGCTCGTGGATGGTTTCGAATCCCCCTTTAACAGCATGTTTTAGGGGATTTACTATTTGATGAACTTGACCCTGTTCTGGCTTCTCAGTCCTGGTAACCAAAGAACCATGTGGGGTTTTTCCTGCCTGTGCATAATCCCCTGGGTGAAGGTCTCTGCAGCCCACACAATGCCGTCGGGGACACCTGCACAGCCTCTGCACACCTGTGCCAATCCATTACTGTCCCTGCATTTGCATAGGCCAGATCCAAGCCCCCTCACTCCCAGCCTGGCTGAGCACATGGAGAGAGAAGCAGGCAAAGCACGTTTTAGTCACTCGAGTCAGCAGAGCTGAGTCTCAAGAAAGCGCGCTGAAGGACAGGGTTGAGTAAGAAGATCCTGTTTTTTATGCAGGTCCTTGTCAAAGCAAAACCACTTGCAAAAGCTGCAGGGGAAACCCAGATCTGCATCTTGCGCAGCGATGAGTCCCTGCTGAGGGACAAAGGGCTGGAAGGGATTCTCTTGAGTTCAATTCCTTGCCATCAAAGGCAACAAATGTGTTCAATCCCTTGCTATCACAGGCTCCATCTAGCCCCCGCTGCTCCTACCGGCAGGCAGTGCCAGGACCTCCCGTCCCCTGAAGGTGAGAAACCACCTTCCTCAAATTCCAACCAAAATTCATTCCTGGGCAGGTGATGCCTACTGGCTCTTGTGCCCACACTGCTGTCTGCAGCTGCACCCTTCGCCAAGCAGTGCCCTTCCCAGAACGGGTACGCAGGACTTGGGCGGGATAACGCATCTGCCATGACAACCCGGCTGGGGTCGGAGCCAGTCTGGGCATCGTCAAGTGGAAAAGGAAATCAGGTACATCCCGGAGCAACCACAGAAAGCAAACCTTTCTGCTTTCTATCTTTAAACCCAGTCAGAACGAAAGCAGACTATATCAAAAAACACAGTATCCCGTAATCGTGCCAATCTCAGCATGTTTTCACAGACACTTGAACCAAAGTTTATTGCATGATAGAAGTCACGAAGTCAAACTTTTCCTCTTGCTGGGTTGGTGCACCCCTAGTTAAGTTTAATAGTGCCATACGCCCCTGTATTCTCTCTTTCCATGCACAGCATCCTCCTTGGAGCATCCCTGGGCAGCCTCAGGATCAAGTCCTGATCAGTGTGGCTGCATGGATGGCAGCCGGAAGAGACTTACAGCGTAAGTCCATATCTGACCTATATACCCAGCACTTGCAAGTGGCATTTGCTGAGTGCCAGCCGGCTGCAGGCCGAAGAAGAAAGCATCATGGACCAGCCGTTGGAAGTGCCAGTGGAAACCAGGCCAAACAGCCTCGTGGAACAGGCCAGGTCTTGGCAAAACAGGACTTTGCCATCTCTGCATATACCTGGGGTGGGGACCTCGGACCTCACAAGTTAGCACCAAGGGGGGAAAAGGTCATCCCCAGGACCCTATGCAGGTGAAGGGGTGCGCGGCCCAGACAGGCTGCACTCCATGCTCCATCCTCACCCCCACAGGATGCTGAGCTATTTAATTCCCCCAATTCAACCTCCTCACTGGCTCACTGGGTGGTTCCAGGGCTCTTCCGTGCTAGTAGCTCCACCCTGAGGCACAAATGCCAAGGAAGCACTTTCTGTAGCCAGGTGGTGAATCAAAAGTGGCGGGTGGCTCCTAACAGCCCTTACAAAAGAATTGCACTGTTGAGCTCCAGCTAATCCCAGCCTCTGGCAGCAGGCCAGCTAGCTTGATTAAAGTCTATCTATTAAATCTTGTGTCTACAGGGAGTAACACTCAGCAGTACATGAGACTGGCACTGGGCTTGAAGAGGGGGTCAGAACAACTTCAGTGAGAACGAGACAAACCTTTGGGTGCAGTTGCATTAACAAGTAACCTGAGCCTGAGGCTGTGCCAGCACGTGGGAAACCAGATCTGCAGACCGTGTTGTCAGCAGCCCTCCTGCAGGTGCTTACCTCAAACAGATCAGAGACCTATCGACAGCCTTGCCTGCATCTCCCGGCCCCAGCCAAAACTTCATTTCCATTTTAATTTCACGTCTGCAATGCTCGCGAGGCCAGAGGTGCTGGAGCAATTGGAGCAGGATGCAGCGGTCTCTGGCTGCGGACTCCACAGCAGATCAACAGGACGTGACTTTGGAAAAAATTAAACAGCGAAAGAGCTGGCACTGGAGCCCAGCCAACTGAGGGGGAAGTGGCCAGGGAAACCTGCTACACTCAGCATTTTCAGAAAACAGTCTCCGTGTCGGACCCTGCCATAGCGACGGGATGTTGGAAAGGTTTCCTCTGGCATCTTGAAACCAATAACCAGGGTGTATATTGAATAGAGCACAGATTACTCCAGAGATACCTGCTTTGATGCTCTCCCTACATAGCGTTCACTTGGGCCAGGGTCAGACACAGTATACCGGGCTAGGTGGACCATTGGTCCGATGCAGTATGGCCCTTCTTGTGTTCGTATGTGGAGCAAGCCCACTCCGGCCAGTGGCCTTCCAGGCTTTCAAGCTATGCCCTTTGCTTGAGGCTTCAAAGAAGAATCCCCGTACACCTCGTGGATTCCTTGCCCTGTGGCTTTTCTATGATTGACCAAGTGGATCTGGGCACCACAGCACCTGTTTTGGAAACCACAGGGTGCCGTGGTAAGGAGGCAACAAAGATGGCATGCAAATCCTTAATGCAATTGGCGGGTGCATGCCAAGGTGCATCTGGGGACTGTAGAGTTTACACGCTCATCTGGTCTTGTCTTAAGACACAGAGTTACTTTCTGCTTGTCAAACCACCAAGGTCTACATCCCACAAGCACAAAGAATGTGACAAGAGCTAACTCTAAAGCTACGTAGCCCAAGCCAGAGGAAGTCAAACCACTGTGTGCTCTTCCACCGACACCCGGGCCTGGGCAGACAGAGGACCATTTTCTGCTGTGCCCAACAGACAGAGCATGAACCAAAGCTTCCTCCATGGCATCAGTGGAGCAATCAAGCCAGGCTTTTGTGCAAGATCAAACGCCAACCCTGAAATTGCTGCCAACTCTGTATTTGTGGTAGTGGTCACTGTATTTTATGGGAGGGAAAAAAAAATACAATGACCACTGAAGAGCCTAGACAGCTTGTTTTCCCTTCCCCTTCTAAACCAGGAACGATTCCCAGAGCTGCACAGGTGTAAAAGCGATGCAAACGACAGCAGGTTTAGGATTCTCATGCACCAAAGCTGTGTGAACGCACCCCTCCTCAGACTGCACTGGCTGCCTTTCTAGACACAGCAGGACTAAGAAGAAGGGAAGAAAAGACGGTCCTACCTTTTTTAGCAGTTTCCATTTCTTCTTCCGTCCAGCGAGAGCTTTCATTCATCTCCAAAGAAGCTGAAAAATCAAGAGAGAGAACCGAGAGGTCAAGGCGGGAGGGAGTTAAATGCTTGGAACGCAAGGACTGAGCCGTAAAACCCGAGGAGGCAGCGACAAGGCATAAACTCCAGGCAGCCCACCACGAATGCACCGCACCTCGGCAGCTCTGTCTGCTAGATGCCCTTCAGGCCAACAGGTACCTCTCTGAGTGCGCCTCTGTGCCTGTGCAAGGGGGCTGGACAGCAGTCCCAGGCAAAGCCCCAAAGCAACAGGAGAAATGGTTGGGCCCCACACCCTTCCCACGAGGACCGACATAGGCGGGTGCCAGCTTGGCCTGGTAATCCCTGGCGCTCTCTACCCACGCGCTCGGTGCCACGAACACGGCCATCCTGCATAACGCATTCATTGTGAAATCAATCCTGCAGGCGAGTCTGGCACTCGTGAGCAAACCCTACAATAACAAACCCGTGGGTGAGTCAGAGGCAAAAAACAACTCGGTAAGGAAGCAGATTTCCGGTCCAGGCTGCCAGCGGACTATTACTCCAAACAACTGGCAGAGCATTATTTCAACCGTGATGAGAGATGTTTTGACAGTGTCCTTTTTAAAATGGAAAAAACAGGCCGATAGGTTAGGTTAAAGCCTGCCGATGGGAGAGGCAGCGTCTTCAAGAAGCTGTAAAAGGAGCTGAGGCTCTAGAGGAGGAAAAGTATCGTTGCTCCGATGCCCATGACCTGTGAGGTATCAGGGCCTGCGAGGAAGATAAAGGGATCTCCTTCACAGCTGACTGAACAGGACTGCAGGTGCCACCTCTTGTAAGACATTACAGGTCATTTCCTCCATTAGAAATAGTCCCCACAGAAATCCAGCCAATATGCGATAGCTCAGCTGATAGAGGCTTTTTGATGGAAATCAATACCTAGGAAGTTTCCCCCCTGCCCTCCTCCCTAGGCAAATTAAAGGCATTGAGGTTTATTTTCTTTAACCTGAGCATCCCAAACACGTTTGACTTGGCATTTAATTTGTTTTTAATAAGACTGTTATTGTATGTTAAATAAATGTCAAGTAAGTGGTCTATTTGGTTTGATTAATGATATTTATTGAGGTTGAGCAGTTATGTAACAGATGTCTCCTGGGAGCTCCAGCACGCTGCAGTTAAACCACAACTTGGGCTTTTTTCTGGTTGTTTCTGAATCTTCGATTGGTGTTTAACATGCAATAATTTCTCTTAGCCAACCTCAATTAAAGTGCTATTGGGGAGACAGCGCATTAATGGCCGCTTCAACGTGCCCGTAAAATCAATCCTTCTGCATTTGTCACTGCCTACAGTCCTCTCCCTGTTTGCGATGATGGCTGGCTGATTTATTGGTATTGCACCTGTTAGTCCTTTTTCCACACCATCTAACAAACCTGAGCAGGGACCTGTGCTCGATACCACACGCAAATAATGCCAAGATGCAGAGCTCACGGTTGAGGGTTTAGACCACGTTTGGCGTGGGGGGGGCGGGGAACAGATATGTTTCTACTTACCATTTATCATGACTGAGACAGAGTGTTTAGTAAGGAAATTTCACAACAGAGAAGCAGAAGGTCTAGACATGCAACCTGGTGTACTTGCATGGGTTTTGTACGCCGGTGCAGATTACGCCCGGTTCTGCAGCAGACGCTATCTGCTCTCCCGGAGCAGCGACGTGCACGCAGTGCTTCGCCGCTAGATGGCAAGGGAGCAGGCAACTGTCTATTTGCCTGGAGCCAACAGCTAGCCCAGGGTAAGCTGAAGACATGCAATACCAACACGGGCGTACTTTTACCCTTGTCTCACCCTGGGCTAATTTTACCCTGCTTTCAAGTGAGTTACGCCAGTTCAGGGCTGTATAGCCGCTCCTTTTTTCACAATGTCCTTTCACGGTAAAGGTGTTACGAGCCTAGCAGGTGCCCATAAAATGTTTTCCAGCATCACACCTCAGCTCAATCATGTTACCCTTGTGTTTGCTACAGGGACTATACAGGAAAAGCAGGCAAATACTGCCATAGGCTTTGCTGAGTACCCAAGACAATAATTCAATAAGGCAATAAGCAGCTGATTATCTAAAGGCAATAATGGATAATTCCCCATGGACAGTAACTGCCTATCTGTCATGTAGGTGAGAGACATGCATGATCTATCAGGCTGGATATGCATACATTACTGTACTTCTCTGTATGCTGCTTCTTAACGCTTGCAAGCCCCTGTGTGGCTGGCAGGGAATACGATTACATTTCCAAGGACCTAAGCTGCACATAGGACCCTTGTCTCATGCCTTTCTAACCCTAAGGGGAGTCTGCAGCCCGCTCACCCCTAGCTGTGGTGCTGTTTTAGAGCAAGATGGGTTTGAATCAGGTCCCTTGTTCCGATGAGCTCAGTGGGAGCATCCCTCCATCCTCACATGCAACCAGGGAGGCACTTCCAGGCAGTCTGAGGTCCAGGCCGCTGGGTCCAGCTTTGGAAATGGCTCATTTGAAATCGGAGCGCGCCTCAGTCAGCGCTGCAGGGATGGCGTTTGAAATGAGGCAGGCAATCAGAAAAGCTGCTCAAAGCACAGACAGCGTGGGACATATGGGATAGGGAGAAACTAACATTTGGGGTGGTTGTGAAGGAAAAAAAAACAACCATGGAGCTATATGAAGGCAGTCCAAGGGAAACATCCAGGCCAGCTGTCCCAGCCCTTCCCTCACTGAGTCATTGGTCTGAGTGCCTGCAAAGACGAGGAAGGGAAAGAGCGGATTTTGGAGACCGTAAGGACGGACCGTGTCAGGGCTGCCTCACGTGGCTATGGTGGCTGGGAGCAGGTGCATTAGGACTTGGAGCGAGTGGGGACCAGGCCGGGGGGGAGGAGAGGGTGATTCCCAGCCAGGCTGCCAGCACGCATCAGCCTGTCACAGCAGGGGTGGCCTAGCAGAGGATCAGAGCATTTGCCTCCTGAGGAGAGCTGGCTGAGCAGGGAGTCCTGACAGACAGCAGTCCAAAGGACAGGCACGGCTTGATCCTCCCCTGGCACACAAAGGGAATACTGCTGCCAGTCTCCAAAAAAAGGATGTTCTCTCACTCAACAGCCACTCGCTCGAGAGACAATCCTGCCTGGAGATCACTTTGCTAAAAATGGCTTGTTTCCTTTCTTCAGGGCTTTCTATCCAAGGCCCTAAACAGGCTAAACCTCACTGAGCTACAGGCCTGAAGCTCTGAAACACCAGCGATCTGGCTGGGCGAATGCTGCTGGGCAACACTGAGTTGTTGGAGAAAATCCTCGCTCCTGATGCCCAAGGCAAGGAGCAGCACAGGGGACCATGTTTCTGTCCTCGTCTGCCAGATGGAGAAACAGAGGCACAGCAAGGGGAAGGAATGTGTCCAAGGGCTGGCCAACTGATCAGTGATGGACCAAAAGTAAACTCCCAGAAACCTCTGCTCCCGCTTCCCTCCCAGAAACGATGCTGTTCCCTGCACCCAGTCCCTGCTGGGTCAAGCCAAATCCCATTCCCTCAGCCCAAGGCCCCGTGCATGCCCTGCAGATGCAGCCGCTTACGTACCCAGCTCTGCGCTCTGCTGTGGGGTAGCCGCCTCCTCGTTGTTGGCCTCGTTGGCCATGGAGCGGGTGATGCGGCCTTTGCGCCGGCCCTGGCTGTTGGCAGTTTTGCGTCCTTTGGAAGCAACGGCTTCTTTTTCGTCGTTATCCTCCCCAGATGTGTCGTCATTCTTCTCCCTACGTGGATGGGAGAAATTACTATTGCACTCTCTTCCTTGCAGGGGCTTTTTCCTTTTGTTTTTTGGGGGGTTTTTTTGCAAGGAGGGCACTTTCTCAGCTCGGGGTGGGTTGGTTGGGTTTTTTTTTTTGTGGCTGTTGCTTTTTGCAGATGGATGCAGTTCCAGGACCGAGCGCGCACAGAGACCTGACAGAAACAGGTTTAATGCTGGGCCATTCAAATTTATCATCGCCTCCTCCTCATTTATCTTCCTGAAAGGGACCTGCTGGTAAATGTCTAGGCAGGCTGCATATAATGAAGCCAGATGTTCTTTTAAACCAAGTATTAAGCCCATTACAGACAGCTAGCAGTCTGCCTGCCAACCTGCCTCGGCAATGAATCCGCTGCTCCCTGTTAAGCTGTGATTGTGTCAGGCAGGAGGCAGGCAGAGTTATCAACCTGGCCGGCTCCCTTGATCTGGAAGATCTCACATTGACATCAATAGTGCTAAAGGTGAAGCTCAGTGCTCTGCTTGCGTTCTCAGAGCCCGCTCGACTCTAGGAAGCCTCTCCTGCAACAACAAACTGATGCCGGGCATCAGAGCGGCTTTGCGGGTGGATGGAGTTTAAATCAGTAGCAAACAAATTAGCAGCTTGGTTCGGGAGCTCTCCAGATTGGGAGGGGAAAGGGAGGAGGAGGGAAGTGCATAAAACAACAGATTCTCTCTCCTTCGCCAGCAGCAAGCCTAGCCCACTCAGTGCAAGGAGCTGAGAGAGGGGCATGCAGCACAGCCGAGGGAACCTGCCAAGGGGTCACCCCACACAGGGCTGGGAGCCCAGAATATGCTAGAAGCACTTCAAAGCAATGACAACTTCACCCCAGCTCCCCGTGCCGCAGGACCCTGGGACAGCGAAGCAGGGTACGTAAGGACAATGACTTCCCAGCCTGATGCGAGTTTATGCCGGGGAGGAAGGGAAGAAAGCAGGGAATGTACTTACTTTGCCAGTTCTTCTTTGTCGTTTTCAGATTCCTGCTTGTCTTCCTCCTTCTCAGCCTCCTTCTCCTTTTCCTTCTCTTTTTCATCCTTCTCTTCTTGGCTGCTGCGGGGCATCTGCTGCTGCTGCTGCTGCTGGAAAACATGGGACAATTAAGCACAACAGAAAAGTGTCAAGGTGGATAAATCTCTGCACCTGGGCTGATCCAAACGAGCGCGCACTGACACAATGCTGGGGGGGCTGGCGGCCAAGTGGGAGAGGGAGGACTCCTGCTGGAAGCCTGGCATGGACATCTGCAGGCAGGCGCAGGCAGGGTTACTGCTGGCCGGAGGGCTGCATGCGGAGACCGGAGCTGGTTGGCGCTTGTGTCCAACTCCCGTTACAGTCATTGGAAAGATTCTTGATGCCTATCATGGGAAGGCGACTCGTTCCTCGCTTGAAGCAACAAAGAGCGAGAGGCGCAAATAATCTCCCTCTCGGGCAGGAGAAAGCCCAGGAAGAGCCGTCGTGGTTCCTTGAGATGGAGACTTTGCCCGCTGGCAGCAGAGATGCACCCAGGGCCAGGAGAGAAGCTATGGGGCTGCAGATGACACAAACTCTGCCCTCCGTTTCAAACACCGCACTGGTTGTGGGGGGGAAGCTGACTTGCCTCTGCATCTCATATGAGTGCGAAACAGCACAGGGGACCGAGGCCGGGGTTCGACCTCACCTCTCGGCCCCAACATGCTGCTCAGCACCTCCCCTCCTTTGCAGGACCTTGCGCTCAGCCCCACTGAAATGCGAGCGGGTCTGCTCGGGCCAGGCGCTGCGTGCTCCCGAAGGGGAGGGCTTGTTTTGAAACTGCTGGATGTCACCTCCCAGCTGCAGGAAGGAGGTGGCGGGGGGAGGCCCGATCCCCATGACCTCCCTTCCCTCTAGCTCTTATCGAATGGATTTCAGAGCGTGCTGTTAGACATTTGAGGCGGAAATGATTTAATAACACCCCCCCCGCTCCCCGGCCAGCGCAGGCCCATTTCCTATAGTAAATCCACTGGCGCTGCCCAGCCTCCTCCTGAACAATGGGGGCTTCCACTGCTTCCCGATTGGAAGAAATCTCAAACTGAATTAAACCAGGAGAAAGGCTGATGCTGGGAGGCCCGGCCTGAGAGCTGCGCGACTGCGAGGAGGGCCCTTTATGGCCGCAACGTGCTTGCCTCTCCTGAGCAGGGGGGCTGGACACCACCAGCTCTGCGAGGCACAGTCTGCACGCACCAGATGTTTGCCCCCCTCTGGGGATGAGTGCTAAAATTAGCCCTGCCGAGCTGTAAATACGGGATGCAGAAGGACCGGCAAGAATGGGTCTTACTCTTCCAGGCCGCAACTCAAAGTACTTGAGAGCGACACATCACGGTAAGTACATACACGTGAGCTGCGCTGGACGTGATCCATCGCTTTTCTGGGTTAGGAAGATGCAGCGTGGTATTTTACATAATCCTTATTAACCAGAAATCAAGTGGCAATTGGGTGCTGGGGATCTGATTCTGCATTGTCTTGTGTCTCTCAAGTTCTCCAACCCACTTGAAGGTCTGGTGCAAGCCCCCGCCTGGGAGCACAAGCGGTGTCTGGAGTGGACCAGCACTTCTCTGCCAAAATGCCGGGACCTCCCACCAGCCATCTGAAACGGCTCCAAGTCATCAAAGAGCCTGGACCCTGCCGTGAACTCACCACAGGGGCAGGATGAAAGGACTTAAGGTCAAAGCCCGGAGAGAGAAGTGACGCACTGCCCTTGGAGAGCACCCCTCCACCCCCCAAAATGTGAGGGCAGCTTTCCTCACCCGATTCCTTTTCTGGACATTGGACACGGGCACGTCCAAAGCAGCTGTTCAGGTACCAAAATGCTACATCTGAACGTGGATGCCAAACCCCAGCTGCAGTGATTTTGGAGAGAGACGGGAGGAAGGGGCTGTGAGGCTGGCAACTGGCAGCCACTCGACTCGGGGTGCTGGCTGCAGCTCCCTTCAGGTCACTGCGGCTCAGGTTTGCCACTGGACAAGCAGGCAAGCCAGCACTGGATAATGCTGAGATCGAGCCCAGAGCCACAGCAGGAGCGACTCTCCTGATGGCCAAAAGGGCCTCGCACGAGGCGTCTCCCACACCACATTACACTTAAGGAATTGCTTGGCTTAAAAATCAACTTCCAGATACAATTAAAAGGCACAGAGGCCTCCGCTGCAGGTCTGCGGCAGTGGCACAAGCTCCACAGCACCTCATGCCTCCAGGGCACAGAGCGGTTGAATGGCTTGGGTCAACCAAGACCAAGTCTCTCCTTTGCTCGCTCCTCTTGCCTTCGTGGCTGCCAGCGGCTCGTCCCCACCTCATCGGCTCCCTTATGGCCATGCTGCCCCCCGAGCAAAAGCAGCCAGTGTTGCAGGCCATGTGTGCCTGTGGCACCGGGACGCTGGCTCCCTCCCCAGACGGCCACGAGGGCAGGCAGTGGAGGGCGGAAATGCGGAGACAGACCGTGTCAGCGCTCTGCTGATGAGGGAACGAGCTGGTAGGGTTATGTTATGTCCCTGTGACCCAGGCCATGCCAGCTGCCATTAGAGGCACAGGGCCCCTCTCCATGAGCCAACCCAGCCTAACTCCCCAAACGAGCTCCCTCCACTGAGCACAAGGGGAGAACGTGGCTTCCTAGTCACTGTCGGTTCGGAGGGTCAGGACTAGCAGGACTCAGATGTGGGTTGAGCTGCAGCAGCCCCTTGGAGGGGTCCAAGCCCTTAGCATTTGCATCATGGTGCCCCAGTCCTAGGCCTGGACCTGCCAGTGCTAGGCTGTGCAAAGAAAGAATAAAACGGAGACTGAGAGCTCTCCACTCAGCTCAGACCTGCAGCCGATGAAGGCATCTGCAGCCCTGGGGCAGGGACACAACCTGTCTCATAACCCCGTCCTGCTCCCCCACACCCAGCATACTCCCCAAAGCCGGGAGCAGGATGACCTCAAGCTGCTCCAGGGGCTGCAGGCGGGAGCTCACTGAAGCCCAGCTGGAGAAGGACCCAGGCCAGCAGAAAGCCTGCTCCACCCAGGTCGCACGAGCCCATCTGCTTCATCTCCATGCGAGCGGGCGGGCGGCCGGCTGTGGGCACCGGGAAGCTGGCCTCAGGCTGTGCCAAAGTTGCGTGCGCGGGAGGGAAACGGGCTCCAGCTCCAGGGAGGGGAACGGACCGAGTTCTCGGCTCCAGAGGCGCGGGCCTGCCATGGAGGACGGCCGCCCCCTCCTGCCCAAACTGAAGCATGTGTGAGGATGGCGACAAGACAACAGCAAACTATCTCCTGATCTTGCACCGGTGACAGCTGCCTCAGCAAACCACCTGAGTTTCTCAGCAGCAGCTGCAACCCATGGATCAGGGTGAGGCAATGAGGTGCTCCTGGGGACACAGCTGCCCCCCCTCCTCGGGCTGCAGGAACAAAGAGATCCTCTCAGCATCTCCTCGTGCCCTCCCTGGCCTGTGTGCGGGGAGAGAGCACCACGGGCCGGATGCATGTGCTTCTCTCTGAGGGAGGGGAAGGATTGTGCAGGGTTAGGGCTGATGCCTGGAGATATATGGGCTTGACCTCTGCTCTGCCACAGACTCCTTCCATGACCCTGGGCAAGGCTGTTAGCTGCTCCATGCCTCAGTTTCCTCATTTGTATACATGGGGATAATGGCACTCCCCTACCTACCACACAAGCAGTAATACATTCAGACTGTGAGGCTCTCGGGTACCACAGAGACGGGTGGTATATAAGCACCTGAGATGCGCAGGAACCTATCAGCTCCTTCAGACTTGAAAACATCCAGGCCTGGCTCGAGTCCCTGCCCCAGCAGTAGACACACATGGATTGCAGAGGCTGGGTCCCTGGGGGATGCCTCCTCCTCACCTCCTCTTGTCTTTGCACTTGTGCAGACCTGTGGATTGCAATCCTTCAGGGATCTGCAGCTCCTCCCCAGCACCACGGAGTGGGACGGGACAGATGATCAGAGCTTGCTGGAGCCAACAGGCAGGATATGGAGGCTGGAAGAGGGGGGAAGGCCCGAGCAGCAAAAGTAGGCACTGAAATATGCTCACGCGCATACACACAGCCCAGCTGCAATACCAAGACAGCTGCAACTTCATTGCACCAGATCTTTCCAAAGGGAAAACAGGACCCTGACTTGACTAAGCACCCGCCGGCCAAGTGCAAGGCAGTCTGGGGCATAGCTATGCCTCTTGGTTTTTGCCGTTCTCCGAGAACTGGCACGTTTAAAGAAAGTCTGCTCTGCATCACTAAACCTGGCGCAGCCGCAGTAATGGCATTGATCTAGCGCAGTGGTTTCAACCTTTTTTCATTTGTGGACCCCTAAAAAATTGCAAATAGCGGTGCAGATCCGTTTGAGTTGGACGTGTGGGTATTCACATACTTGTGATTAATCATAGTCATCTTTCGCGAACCCCTTAGACATAGTCAGGAGTCCACGGACCACCGATTGAAAACCACTGATCTGGCAGCACCCTACTGGCACTGTCTCCAGCCAAAGCGAAGCCCACAAGTGCCCCCCCATGCCTGGCCCTGGGCTGTCTGAACTGCTCTGCCCATGCAGTGAACTTGACTGGGAGAGGATCAGAATAGGAGGTGATCTGGGAGGGCAGAAGCAGCTGTGACTATGCTGCCCCGTCCCCCCTCTCAGGCAGCAGCAGTCAACCTCTTCCTTGCAAAAGGGAAAACACCACTGATTCTACCAAGCGGTGTTCATTTTCCCGGCTTCAAAACGGCTCCTGGCTCAACCTCTCGTCCAATCTGGTCACCCTAGCAGATCTCCTGAAGGTGCCGTGGATCCACTGCACAGCAAAGGCATAATGCAGGCCTCAGAGCACACCCAGAGCATCCTGCAAGGGGATCGGCTGCAATGATAAATGCCGCGTATCCCCAACCTGCTGCGCGTAGATTTGGTGGAATTCAGTGGGCTGGACTCGAAACCCAGCAAGTCTCGGCTTCGAGCCGAGCACAGATTAATCCTGGCTGCTTCTCCGTACAGCTGTGAGGAGAGCGTGGCAGCCGCTGAGCACGTGGAAACTTCTGTCGCTTATTATTTCAAACGTGGTAGTGCCCAGGGTCCTTGGTCTAAAGCAGGACCCTGGTGTGACAGGTGCTGTGCAAAAAAGGACGGCCCCAGAAAACCAGAGAAGTAGGACAATGCTGGACAGCCAAAGACACGTGACAAATAAAGGGTCTGGTGCCATCAGATTTTCCAAAACACAGAAGGGGAGAGAAAAAAAAAAAAGGAGGAAGAGGAGTGGAAATCACTGCAGGGGAACACCTAGAAGAGAGCCTGCAGCCTCTCCATGCCCTGGCCCAGATCCATGCTCTTCTCCCCCTGGCAGCGTGTTTCCTAGCACTGGCTGCGACTCAGGGAACAGGACACAATTCCACAACCCGCCAGGCCTTGTGACCAGGAAGCGAGTCCCCAGGATCCGCCCATTTCCCTTGGCTTCGTCCCGATCCCCTTGGGGTGACGCGTCACGGGGCTCCAGCTGCCCTGGTGAGGCTTTTGGAGGCTCAGCGGGTACTTCCGCAGCAGGGCAGGAGTGCAGTTATGGCTCAGGCTGGCTTGCACGCAGCTGGCTTGCTGGCAAACACTGTCACTGTGGCATTCCAGTATCCCACTGTCCTGAGGCAGTTACCACCATGGTGCAGCGCTGCTACAATCCCAGTGGTACAGACCAGGAGCGAAGGGGAAGGGAGGTTAAGTGAGCTGCCCATGGTCACACAGGAAACCAGTGGCAGAGCAAGGGCTCAACTTTGGCTCGAAATGCTCTTGCCACTGCAGCGATCTCCCTGTTCTGCATCCAAGCAGTTGATTTTCACTTGCGACATGCTGTTTAGCAACGGCGATTCAGCTACCAAGAGCGCTGGGAGCGTGAGCGCGGGGCCCGGCCTGCTCCGTGAGCCCCGAGATCCAGGGCTCGCTCCCTGGAGGGCCTGCTGCTCCGGCTGCGCTTTGGAGACGGCCACACGGTAATGAGAAACATCTGCTCACCTTTGCCCTAAATTTCCCTGCGGATTCGGATCGGCTTGACAAAGCACGGCGCTGCCAGCCAGCCCGCCCTCCAGGAGCTGGGCGCACCTTCAACCAGCTCTCCCCCCCCAGGCAAGGGCAGTGTGCGTACACTCGTGCACACGCATGCAAACACAGCCAGTGAGCCCCCCCGGCACCCGCCGTCCCCGCAGCTATCTTGTCTTTAATGTGACATCCACCCACGCTGCAAACCGATCCCAGGCAGCCTCGCAGCAATCGGCCCGCCTGGCCTTGCCAGCTCCATCCGACTCGAATGTCACGATGATTTCATCCGCTGCGAAGCCCGGGCTCCCCGCGCGCCTTCCTCGGCCGCCGGCCCCCGGCTGCGGAGGCACTCGGGCGGCACGCCGCCCTGGCTGAGAACGAACAGGCTCGCTGCACGTCAGGGCACCGACTGGGGGTCTCCCCCTCCGCGGGGCCGCCGGGTTTGTCAGGCAGCCAGATGGAGCAGATCCAGGCAAGGGAAAGGTGCAGCTCCTCCCACTCCCGCTGTTTACTTCCTCCGCGGGTTTCTGGCGGGAGTGGCAGGAGGCGGCTTCCCTCCCCTCTCCCCGCCGGAGAAGGTTCCCGGCCTTCCGACCACGAGGAGGGGAAACGAAAGCGCGGGCGCGCCCCCTCTCCTTCCGCCCCCGCGGGCGAGCTCCCCGCTTGGGCAGCCCGGGATGCCGAGCGAAGCCCTCCCGGCCTCCCCGCCTGCCGGACGGTCTCATGCCGCAAGCGGGAGCCGAGCGGAGCCCGTCGCCCTCCGGACTGCCCCCCGCTCCCGAGGGCACTTACTTCCGACTCCCCGCTCTTCTCTGCCTCGTGCGAGCGGCCGTTCCCGGACGGCCCCATCGCCGTCTCCCGGAGCCTCCGGCTCCTCCTCACAGCCCTGCCATCCCGGCTGGCTGTGCCTTACATTCTCCGGCTCCGAAGGCTTCCTGACGATTTGCATAGTTAAGCCGTAAACTAACCACAACATTCCTCTTCCGATTTTGCAATCTGCTGGAATAACACGGTCGCTCTGAGTCGATGAATCATGATCTATAAACCACAGTTCTCGTCACCGGAGCTCCCAGTGCTGGCTGCAGCCTGGGTGATTAATCTCCCGGGATGCCAAGCTTAACCTACAGCACATTGCTATTTATTTTCCAAACTTCCAGCCCCCCCAAGAGAGCGGCTGCGTTCCTGCCTCCCCTCCCCGGTCCTCCGCGGGTGGAAATGCGAGGCCCCGACAGAGTGCCGGGACAGCCCTCGGCGATTTGCAGGGACTCTGGTGCCTGGAGGGGGTGGCGCGTTTAACCACCGAAGGAAGGCCTCTGGCACCATCCCTGCGAGGGAAGCACTCACTCCACGGCGCCGGGGAGTCCTCAAAAGCCACAGCAGCTTGCTCCACACTGGGCTCAGGCTTGCCTTGCTCACCTGTCAGCGCAGCGGGGGCAAAACTCACCTCCGCAGCTCCTGCCAGCAGGGACACCTCCCTTCTCTCCCCACTTGGCCCACATGGATCCTCACAGCATTTCCCCCCTCGGAGATGAGCCTTCTCCTCAATCGCCTCTGGAAGGTTATTCCCTCCTCACCTTCTCTACCCAGTGACACAGGTCTCTCCCTCCACCGCCAATGCAAGCTGGGCCTATGCCATCTGAGAGCCAGTGGGTTGCAGGTGGAAGCCAGGACGCCAACAGACAGCTGCGCTGTGCTCTGCCAACAGTGAATGCAGCCCTTTCACCCAGCACTGGAGGCCTTGTAGCAGTAGAGGCTCCATGGAGAGGGTAAACCTTGCCCCTTGCCCCCTTCATGGAGTGTACGGGACATAAGGACTAACCTGGGAGCCACATCTCACACTACTTCTAGTCTACCAAGCGCCTGTGACAGCCCTACAGCAGAGAGAAAAGAGGGATCACGATCTGCGACATTTAAAAAAAAAAAAAATATATATATTTTTTTGTGTGTGTTCCGGGTCAAATTAGTTGCATCACTTCCAAATCATGCCGACGGATCAGAACTCAATCATTCCAAACCCCGAATGGACGGAGCAGGCAGAACTCACTCGCTGTGAACACCACATGCGGCACTGCCACTGGTGAGCATCCTCCATCCCAGACTCACCCTGGGACTTCAGATACTCCCAGATCCATTGGCAGGCATCCTACATGCAAGACCTGGAGGTCTTGGGACTCGGATGCTCCCTACACTTGATCTGAGTCAACTGATCAGCTACATTTTTTTTAATTAAAATATATTTCTATACCTCTATAGCTATAGATATATACGTATATATCTATATCTAGAGAGAGAGTTATCGACATACATCCTCTATCAAACTTTCCAGCACACATCTTAAACCACGTTAAAAAGCCCACGATTCCCGTTACAATAGATGCACCCACTCCCTTGCGCCCCTGCCAACTGACCAGCTGCATGCCTCAAACCAAGGCAGCTCCCTATCTCCCGGGGCCCTTTTGGCGTCCCACCCAGGGCTGCCCATCATCCCAGGGGCAGCGCTTTGTAGCTCTGAGGAGAGTGACAGCAGGTTCGAGAGGGACGGAGGGAAAATGAGATCTTGAATGAGGAGTGCGCACCACGGACAGGGGAGAGGTAAATGCAAAACGCACCAATGCCTCCAGCCCCCACTCCTCCAACTCCCACCAGGCAGCACTAATTTGTTTGTAAATGAGAGGCTGATTTGCATATCTAATCTTTCCACTGCAGCCCCTAGCACTGGTCCCAGCTCCTCGCTTCCGTCCCCGCTGGGCAGAACTGCTTGGGAAATGGAGAGTGGGAGGGAGAGGGCTCAGTACTTGCAAGAAGCATTTTTCCCTGCTTGAATTTTCATCAGAGCGTCCTCTCTCCGCCAGTCCCAACGCAGCCCTGCCCAGGGTGCCTGTGGCTTTTCCAGTCCATCCCCTTTCCTGGATTCTCCATGGGAGAATGACGAGCCCGCCTCAGTTTCTACCCTGACCCCGAGGGCACGGTCTCATGTTTTGCAGGCTTGACCTATGCGGGATGAAGCTAAACCTTTTCCACTCTCTCTGCCCCATCTGTTGGCTGGGGATAATAAATTCCTCTTCTCGCGCATGACGGGTTAGGAGGCTCAGTTCACCGGTGACTGTAACATTCCTTAGCCCTTAGCTGGAGGATCCTATATCACGACTATTAAGGGGATCTCAACAGATCCCAGAGCCATGAGCTCATATAGCCACTTGCACAAATTCATCATAGGAAGATGAGACCCCCTCCGACTCCCCATTTGACAATGAAGAAGATATTAAACTCCCCTAGAAGAGCTCCTGCTGGGTACTGAGCAAGGCATGCCTAGAATAAAAGCCGTAAACCAAGCTAACATGTTTCGTTACCTCTCCAAGTCACTCGTGGCAGGGAGGTTTTGATATATTCCCTAGTATTAGCAACAAGGACTTTACAAACGTTGCCATGGGTCTCTTGCATGCTCTCCCTGGCATTGCGGTGGCATCGTCGAAACCTCGGAGATGATATCACTTTCCAACCAAATCTGTTTTGACAGCGATTTCTAAAAGGGCTCCAACTGACCAGGGAGCATGCTTCTCCCTCGCCCCCATTTCACGTGACAGCTCTATCAGCGGAGAGCTTTCTCCCCGCGCACAGCCAGATTGGATTTGCCTTCGGGTGACTTCAGGAAAATGGCATTTATTATGCTTTCCGTTGGCATCCACCAGCGAAACAGGCTCAGGCCGAGGTCACTGTGTGCAACCAGGGACTAGCAAATTAAAAACGGCGCAAAGATGAGCTAAACCGAGGGGGAAATCATGGCGATGCAGGGAGCCCCGGGAAGGGTGGGGTTTTGCATGCCTTCTCGACACGAGCTTCCAATGGTGGGGGGGAGGCAACACTGGGGCCTCATATGTATAGGCCTATACGGGGGCGAGACAGATGGTCAGCCCACCACCCTGCTCTCCCCGCTGACCCCAGTGGGACTCGGCGCAGGTCCGCCGTGTGGGATCAGGGCTGGCTGCGGGCCCAGGGGTCACCAGCTCGTACAACCCAAGTGGAGCCAGCAAAGGGCTGAGGGGCTTTCCCTCTCTTCTCTGGATACACCTCTGTAACGATGGGGCAAAGGCCTGCGGATGCTCCAGTACTCCTGTCCGCTCTGTGCCGCAGAAGAGGCATCGTCTACCCCCGTCAGGGGCCAGCGAATGCGCCATGCCTTGCTCCAGTGCCAAAGAGCAAGCACATCTCTCGCCTCTAACCATTCCAGTTACCGCGCCTGGGAGGGCGCTTGTATGCAGGGAGAGGAGGTGAATCCATCCTTGGGGCGCCTACCTGCCAATCTCCTCCTTTTAAGCAATCTGGAGGCAAGACCCCCCCTCCCCACAAAACATCCCAGAGGTCAGAGACACGTGTGCTGCTATGACTTGCTGTCATGCAGGCCCTACAGATAGCGTCTGCCAGGCCAGCAGTCACAGGGCAGCCCTCGGAGACAGGCTGGATATAGAGACTAGGATCAGTGCCTGGGGCTTTTTAAAGATATACTTATTGTGTCACTGGCTGCCCAGCCCTCAAGTCTGCCGCTCCCAGGGATGGAGCGTTTCAGTCCTCCGTGCCACCCACGGGCTGCAGAGCGTTGATCCTTCTTACCACAAGCGGCACCCTCCGCTCCTGGGAGAAACCTCAAATCAAAACACACGTCCACCCCGAACAGCACAGGACACGGCTGCTGGGAGCTCGAGTTACTCACGGCCCCGGCCTCAGCCTGGAAGCTGAAATCAGAGGGCTCGGTTCTGAAGCTACGGGGAAAAGCGAGCGCGTGCCAGAAAACCCCGACTGCGCAGCCGCCCGTGCAGCAAGGGACCTGACTCCACTGAGAGGTGCTAGCGACAAAAGCAGTATGGAGCAATACTGGCCAGGAGAATTGAACAGAAACCTACACCACTGGTACCGAACTCTACAGGATTAAAAAGACGGGATAACGAGCGGAAGGAAGGAACTCCCTTTGCCTCCTGGCACTCCCTGTCTGGGATCACCGAAGGCCGTCACGCCAGCGTGCGTACGAAGTAGTCATTGGTACGGTCCCCTCGACAATTGTATTAAAACTGCTAAGCGTTTCAGAGCGATTTCTACGCGGCCCCGTCTGCTGGATCCCTCTCAAGCTGTACGGGGCCCTTCCCCAAGAGGGAACGCTCCTTTTCTGGATGGCTGCTGCTCTCGCTTCAGAAGGGACTGGATGGGGTGTGCGAGGCAGGTGATGGATGGGATGAAGAGAGTTGGTGGTAACAGGCTGAATAAGTGGAGAGGAGAGCAAGCCCCCCCTCGCTGTCCCACTCACAAAGTGCCTTTCTCTCCCTGCCGTTTGCTTTATCCTTCTCTCCATCTCATGAGGCGCTGTTCATCTCTGCCTGCAACGTCCCCCCCTTAGGAAAGGATTGCTGGCCAAAGGTGCTGGTGTCCACAGCTCCAGGGGCAGAAGACCTGCATTCAGCCACAAACTACACACCTGGTAGGAAGCCCTGGTATTCTTGCTGGGATTTCCAGTATCAACCACCTTGAGCAGCAGCATAGCCGCAACCTTTACTCTTCTCGTCCCAGTGCTGTCTCGCATCTAATTAGCCACAGCATCACAACACAGATATGACACTACACCTAGGACTGCGATCTCTCCTCCAGTTACCCACGACCTGAGTGTAGGGGCTCGTCTTCCTCCTTGAAGGGCCCGATGACCTCAACTGGAACAACCCCCGCTGGGTTTTAAAGTCAAAAGAGCTACTGGCATGAGTAGAGGCTAGCAGGAACGCACCCTTAGCGCACGCATGGGCTGCTGCTGGATAAACAGGAGCCTGCACTTAGGTGTGAATGGGCAGGGAGCTTGTCACTTGGCCTTTAAGAGGGCTTGATCACAGGCAGAACTGAACTACGTGGAAGTGCCTGACTGTCTCGGCTGCACGTTCAAAGCACTAGCGCAGAAAGAAAAAGCTGCTAGTTCTCCGCCTGGGTCAGAACAATACCTCTTCTCAAACCGCTCCTCACCAGGACCCTCTGGGTTTCGCAGCTACATTTACGCTGCCGACAACTTGCTTGGAAATAAACAGCCCCGCGGAGCAAACATGAAATTCTTCCGAGCTCCAACTCGATTCTTTTCCCAAATATGGCCGCAGAGTTCTTATTTAATTGCTAGAAAAATGTGACTGGGATTATGGGAATGTGTTTATGGCGTTATTTTTATTTTATTCCTTTCTTTGAAACGCCTGAGGGGTGCTTGGGACTGAGAGAAGCTGTGGTGCGAACAGACTGGGGAGGGAGCGCGTATTGGCACGCTTGCTCGGAGAAACGGAGCCTGGAGGGCAAGCCTCCTGCACTTCGGGGTGGCTTGAGGCCCAGAGGCGATGTTCGACTGAATTCCCACCCGGGTTTGATGCAAGGTGTTTGACTGCTTCTCTTCAGACAGAAGTGCTGCAGCACACGCTGCCCGTGGCTCCCATGCGGGCGCACACAGACATGTGCCTAGTATCTAAAGCCACCTTGGAGAGTAGAGCACTGCAGTCAGCACTGCCTGGTGCAGGTACTCATACAGCCGCCATGACCACACCTTCTTCGACCCATCGGCCTCGTGTGACCACCACTCATCCCTGTGGGGTAGAGAAATGCAAGAGCAGGGTCCCCCACTGAAACAGAGGGGCAAAGCAACTCGCCCTGTAGCAGAGCAGGGGACTGACCCCAGGCCCTAAGTTAGGGCTCAAACCACTTCCCTGCTCTCCCTCCCCAGATACAAGTGAAGCCAGCGTGCAGCTGACTTGCTGTCCAGGATGCTGGACCTAAAGTCTCCTGTGGCACAATGCTTTCAGCAGAAGGGGAGGCTTCACTCAAAAGCCCTGCAGCACACTTCTGTCCCATCCTAGTGGGACCTCTGCCAGGCGGGGAGGGGAGTGCATCAGACCCACAGGCTATCCAGACCTTTACAAAAGCCTGTTGGAAACCAAAGCACTGCAGGACTTTGCAAGTGAAGTGTGAGGTGCTCTACACCCGAGCTGCTGCGTGACAGGGAGGAATTTTGATGATTTCAAAGTGGGGCTCTTCATTTGCAAAATCGTGAGTTCTGTCCTTACTGGAAGGGAAAAAGAAACGCACACAATTTCCCTTGGTGACAGGCTGAGTAAGCCTCGCGCTGAAGAAAAGGCCCTGCAGAGGCATTTCCAAGGAACAAAGATTTTGCTACCAAAAGCCATCCACCTCAAAAGGTCGGAGCCACGTTGTGCCGTCGGTTTCCAAGTCGAATCCTCAAGGGGGATTTCTATTTAAGAACTAATGGCGCACTGTGACCTCTCCCCTTTGCCGGAAGCATGCTGCTTTCCATGAGAAAGAGCTCGGGTGACAAGTGGTAATTTAAAAACTGGCTCTTTTGTGGCTATGACAAAGCTTGGATCCAAGCAGGAATTGCCTGTGGCCGTATGCCTCCAGCACAGCTCTCCTGTGGGAGAGGGGATGCCAGCTCTACGGAAAGGGAGGTCGCCTCGGATTCGATCCTGAAACCTGCTGAGCATCTCCTCTTGCAAAGGGAGCTCCCGGGCTGAGGAGTGTGACACAAAACCCAGGGGATGAAACACCATGTTTATCTCGGTGCTTAAAACGACTTCCACTACTTTAGCGTCCAAGCTCTTAATACCAAACCAGTCCTCCAGGTACGTTTCGTGCACTCAAGTGCTTGTCTTGCAGGTAGCAGTACTAGTCACAGAGGTCATTCAAGAAGGCACTCAAGCAAGGGTTTGAACCCACACCTGCTCAGCAAAACAGCTGAGCACTTTGCAGAACAGTTTGCTGCAGTGCACCTTTGAGAATCATTTTTGCAAGGTACAGGCAGGGATTTGTACAGAGGGGCAAGAACTGAAACTGGTACGGATCCGAACTCCCAACCAGCCATATATATATGGCCTCACCAGACCTACTACTGTATTGTCACATATGTGTGTGTATGTCTGTATACACACACACACACACACACACACACACACGACAATACACTAGTAGGTCTGGCGAGGCTCTGCTACCTGTATTTAACAGAGCTGTGGCTGGAAAGCTGGCGGCAGTGTTTATGCGAAGACATAAATGGCTTGCTGATAAAGTCAGACCTTGTGCTGTCCATCTGCATTACTGCTGAGTGGCTATGGGGGACAAGAAATAGTTTTCCTGCAGGCCAGGGACAGCTATCAGTACCAATAACTGGATTTTGGTTCTGGCAAGGGGGCAGGGTGGGTCTGGAAACATGGTCCTCCAGTGGGCGAAGAACATCCCTGGAAGACTTTGCCAGGTTTCCAGCTTTATCTGCCAGCCCTTGCCAGCTCCAGCACCACTAGCCTTGGGAAAAGACCCCCCCATTCCCCTCTGGAAGAGGGGTGGGCCACTCACTTTTCCATCATTCGAGTGAAGGACGAATCCTCAAAAGCGTCATAGCTAATGAGCAGGCAGCTCTTTTGCTGTGGAATATCTGAGAGCTGTCTGACAGCAGTGCCGAGGGGGATAGTCATGACAGCACATCCTCTGGGCCTGCCAGGGACGGAGCGCGTGGGCTTTCGTACTTAGTCAGATTACTTCATTCATCTCTGAATCATCCCAGCCATTCATTGGCAGTTGGTTTATCGAGTCTCTGATCAGTGAAGCTGACCACAGGCCTAACAGCTTTGCTCGGCAGTGCCTCCCCCTCCATCTCGCAGTGGGGCGAGGATCAATGCCAGGGGCTCACCTTCCCCAGGCTCACTCAGCAGCTGAGTCCGGCGTGACACGGCAGAGTCACTTGCGCCTGCTTTGCGGCCGTGCATTTCAGAGGGATGCTTCTGACTTCAGGCTCCTCCACGAGGGGAAACCTATAAGCAGATCTGAGGAACGGCAACTGAGCTAGATAACTCCCCCGTGTGGGCACTCCGTCCAGAAGCGGAGCAATGTTACTGGGGAAGAAATGCTCTGTCTGGAGCAATAATTCCAAAACAAAGTCACTTTTCTCCCAGAATAGCTACAGCTCAAGTTATTCCACTACAGTCAGGCTGGATAATTTTCCTGTGCAGACACGGCCTGATGCAATGCCTGTCCAGGCTCAAATTCATTTAACTGTATGCGGAGTAGTCGTTCCTGCCACACACTCCTCACAAGGCCTGGAAAGCATATGCATCCCGATCCCACCCAGGGAGACCACCTGTGCGTTTCTGGTGTAGGTATGTTCATAACAGCATGTAAAACTTCAGCCAAGCTTGACCGTTTCTGCTTTGGAAAGGGCACTGTATGTTACATCTATTTTTTTTTTTTTTAAGTTGGAGCACAGTACAGAAGCTAAATTGGAAGCTTCTGTGCCTGGAAAGGTGGCAAATGGTGAGCATGTAATTAAGTTTCTGCTTGCTTGCTCTCCGGTGCTAGGATGCTAAGACTGGACTTTCAAGGTTACAAATTATCCTCATGAGGATGCAGGTGGCTGTGTGCCGCAGTGTGGTTTCTGACCCGAGTTATTTTGCAAAGGGGATCGGTGTGTCAGGAAAGTCCACGGGGGTGCGAGCGCACACACGACAAGACAGCAAATCTGCCCACCTTTCGTTCTTTCAATTTAGGAAAAAGGAACTGTTTGGTGAGAACCTGCTCTGAAATTAGAAAGCTGGGCCCTGGCTATTATGACATGCACAGAAACTCGATCACATGAAGCTCCTGATCTTGGCAGGAGATGCACAGCAATAAGTAGCAGCTTTATAAGAAGTCTCCTTTGCCAGGGGACAATCAGCCAAGCTGCTTTGGGGTTTCTTTTTTTTTTTATTATTATCATTTTAATAAGTAGGCCACAATGACAGTCTTGAGCAACTCGTTTCCATGCATACTTATTGCCAAGCCTCCCTTAACCCTGCAGCACCCATTAAAAGCAAGGAGACCAACTTTTCCAGTACAGGACAATACACGAAAGCACCACCAGCTTTTGAACTCCTCGTGCTAGTGGGACTCTGTAAAGGCGTCACTACCTCACTCCTGTCAAGAGTTTGGCTGCACGCTCTGACGGGGCAAGAAATACGGTTCTTTAAAAACAATCTATTAAGCCTCTGCTCCTGGCATGTGAAGTCTTTACTATTCCTCCTCCTGAATGGCAAAGCCAGCACTTCAACTGCAGTGATTATAGCAAAGGCTGAAGAGATGCCCCAAGTTACAAACAAGTCACTTTGAAGCCCTCTTCTCCCCTCTCTCTAACCACGGCTCCTAAGAGAGAGATGGTGTCCCTGTACACCTCACCTGATCAGACCACTGCTTGCAGCACGGTCCCATGTTGTTTTCCTGGGACAAGCCACACACAAAGGTTTGGCATGGCATCAAGTTTAAGGCTCGACAGAGGCGAAGGAAACACGTGCCTGACGCCCACTGGATTTCAATGGGATGCAGATGACTAACTCCAAGTGATGCCTTTGGAAATCACACCCCAAAACAACTCGCCCTCCCAGCCCTGCCTAGATGCCTCTTCCTGGGCTGCCCCGGATGTCTCTACTCCGCCCAACCTGGCTCACGTTCTCATCTGCACACGACATACCCTTTCCAAACTGGCCTAACAAGCTACAATGCTCTTTTGACCCAACCCCTTGCCCACTCCTCCTGCAGACCAGCTCTCTGATGAACTATGGCCCACGTGAAACAGGTACAAATGACTGCAATGCAACACTCAAGAGCCACACCTGCCTCAAGCTCGGGTGCTGTGAAGACTCATGCAGGTAGACGGATCCACCCACATGACTCTCTTGAAGGAGCTAAGTCTTACCACACCACCTCTTGCTCTTCCTATGGTCTCTCTTGTGCTTCCACTCCCCTTTCCCTCTGTCTGTTGACCCTCACCTGTTGAATCACGTCTGGATTTAGGGCCGGACCCTACCGATGGATCGAAGCGGGCGCAGCCTTGACGTGGTGCACTAAAGCCAGCAGCAGCAAAGGAGTGACGCAGATCTGCTGGCAAGTTCTAAGCACCCACATACAGGAACCCAGGGCCAGACCACATGAGCTGGTGTAAATTGGTGTAGCAATGCCGACGGCAGGTAACAATCAGCTTTTGAACTCTTTGCACTCGAGAGACTTCGTAACGGCTTCGCTATCTCCCTCCCCTTGTGAAATGGCCCCTCTCCTTTTAAATCCATAGCATCCCAGGTCTTCTCTACCATCTATGCAGTGAAACATCTGTAGCCTCGGCACCTTAATTAGTCCACCCTTACAAATCCCCACCACTTACTTTACTAGGCTGGGGCAGATCTTGGAGCACTTCCAATTCCAAGCGCCCCATCTTTATGAGACTCCAAAATGCCAGAGAGCTGCCTCCCCCTGATCAGGCACAGCCCCTTTCATTAACACTAAACAGGTGCTGTGGGACCCCTGAGAACCAGGCACATTGTGTAAATACACTATGCCAAGTCCAGTAAATACAGCCACACGGGCAGCGAGAAGGAACATCGCCAAGCCAAGGAGGACGGCAAATAAACCTTCTCTCCCTGCTTGTTACTTGCTCGGCTCAGCACTGGGACCAGAATTAGCTGCACGTCTCCTCTACTAACAAGAAACAAATGCGGCCCCGTGTTCCAGTTGCTGTGATCTGACAAAACAGACCACGGTAAACACTATAAAAATGTACTGGAGGGAACCACCCTCTTTTTGCAGGAAGATGGGCTGGATAATCTAATAGGGCTTTTCCATCTCTAACTGCTCCCTCGCAAAGGAGAAAAAAAAAAAAGAAGGGAAAATTGAGTCCAGTCCATGGTATTCGTCATGTGCTAACTATTTTGATGCCATAACACTGCAGAAATCAATGGGAGCAAAGCTATCCATCTCCCAATCGGAATCTGTGCACAAGTGTTTCTTTTTATGGCAATGGATCATCATGAACTGCTTAGGTTGGTGATGTTATGGAGCAAGAAAGTGCAACATTAACCAGTTTTTCCATCCCGCTCACCACGTTATCTAGAGAGATCCTCCCTTTGCATTCACTGCTCCTGCCATTAGTCTAAGTTCCCAGATGTTCAGGATTTGTCAGCATGTTTCTACTAGGATAAAATGTGGATCAAGATGCTCAGAGCTGCCTAACTTTCAGACAGTCGACTCCTTTAGGCAGCCCTGAAAAGCTCGGCAGCAACATTAACGTCTACCCAGCCTTCTACGTGATTTCTTGATCACCAGTTCAAAGCCAGGCCACATGCTGCTGACAGCAAAGAGTAAACTGCTGCCACCCAAAAGCTCTTCTTGGGTGTCCATGTGAAAACGAAGCTGGAGGGCTCAGCTTGCCTCCCCAGAAACAAGTGGCCATGTCTGAGCATATATCACCACAAAACCACTGCCGTAATCAGCACGGTGCCAGTGGTCTCAGGGAGGCTAAGCTCCTAAAAGTTGCATGAAGAGTGGACCAATCACCTCGCCCAAGAGGGCTGGGAGTCTCAGGGCCATGAATCTGGCTGGCTTCACATGAGTCTGGCTGGCTGCGTCTTCTACCTGGACTGCATCAATTCAGTGCGAAAAGGGCCTTCAGTCTGCAGCGTCCTTCCCAACACCCAGAATAGTTTTTTGGTTCTTCCACTGGCATCCAAGTGGGAAGGCCTCACTGCAGGCAGCTCACTCAGAAAGGTAGGAAAGATTGCCGTGATATCACTGCATCACCCTAACCTGGGGCTTGTGGATAGTGGATGTTAATTCCTGCTGTTCCTTGGTCAGAAGGAACAAACAGCCTCATGCGCTGCTTCCCTTCTCTTACCTGGTTTTTCCCCCGCCGCCGGTAATTTCTTCTCACAAGATTCTTGTAGTTCTCATTCTTCTTTGTCAGGTAGTAATAGAGGACACAGTCCGCCACCGTCTGGAATAAGACACGGGACTTTAAGTGCACAGCTTTTCGGATGCCCAGGTGTGTGGCTGCATGTATGCTACCTTTGCAAATACCCTGACGCAGCTGGGTTTCCTTCATTCGTTGGGAGATTACACAAGAGGAAACTCCCATGTGTATCCCTAGAGGATTTCCCTCCAGACCTCAGCATGGGTCAAACTTGGCCTGAAATGCAGGTGGAGCTCTCAGCCATGGGAAAGAGCAGATGTGGACGTCAAGTCTAAATACATGCACAAGGCATGCATGACCAGGCCCTGGCAGCAAGCCACTCCATCTAAACAGCCAGCAAACTTCTACATGGCAAGCTGGGACCCCATCCTGTCAGCATGCCTCCCCCGGAGTACCTCCCAGGCATGGACAGGGAACTGAAGAGAAGCGGGTGAAAAAAACCTTAAAAACACCCGCATCAAAAGGTACAGGAGACACCAAAATCTTTGTTACGGTTATGCCTTCCTAGCTTTCTGGCACTTCCTCGCTGTTCCAGATACAGTGTGAAAGCCTGGATGGAAAGGGCTGGTGACTAAATGCAGTGAAAGGAGGGGGTGTAAACTGCTTCTTGTGAGTCGGGGGTTCAGCAACTAGGAGGGGGATGTGGTGGGACATTCATGGGAGGACAGAAGTGTCTATAAAACAGATTCGGAGCATGAATTGGCTTCTTTTCTTCAGTCCTGATCATGCACGCACACACTCCAGTCAGCTGTGCCAAGAGCTAAGATCATGCTATACTATTAGGTTATTTAAGACACCATTTAAAGATCTATTAATTCATTATCTGGAGCCACACTTTGCGTCTCTCTCTGACTGCCGTCACAACAGGATAATGGATGCATTCACCGCTCTAATGACAGCTTGCTTTATACAAACAGGGAGCCATGGTACAGCCATGTACCATCCAAGTCCCAGTACTCTCAGCTTCACGGCTGTGGAAGAACTGGAAATGCTGTAGCAATTCACAAGCCATGTGGTTCGCCAGCTTAGAAGCCTCTTCTTCCATGGGCCTGACATTCATCTGCTGCTTAGGACAGACAGCTGAGCTCTCCAGCCTGTTATTCCCAAACAGTCTCTCCTGCTGGAGTCAATTGGCTCAGACTAAGCTGAAAATCTACTTGACAGCCACTGAAGAGGCTCCTGTAGTCAGAACTGGGTTTGCTATTCAGATAACCGTGATGCTAAGTAGCTGCTCTTGTTACAGCAGCATCCCCTCCTTAGGGCCCTGTGCCTTAGGGTGGGTGTCTACAGGGCTGCCCCGCTGCTGGGCAGATAGCCTGGCTTGTCCTGGGGTGAGACAAACAAGCTGCTATGTTTGGGGGTGATATTTCAGAACACCTATTCATCCAATTATTGGGGCTGGGGATTGTTAGTCAGAGCAGCTCCCTGATGGATGTATTCATCACCCTGTTTCAGCAGCATGTGCTAACCAGGACAATTTCTGTTTCATCCTGTGATGTGACCATCGAACTGAAGGGAGATGCCTACGCAAAGAAAAGCAACTGCTGCAGATGGAGCAGGGGGTGGCTGAGATCCCAAAGCAGCAGGCGTGCAAAGTGCAAACGTCCCAAGGACCTGAGCCCCCAACCCGTTTGAGCACACGGAGCCCCTCTTCTTTCCACCCCCATCCAAGACCACGTTGCGTGGGGTCTTCTGCACAAGGCCATAGCAAGCAGGGGCCTTGTATGCCCTCTACATACACGGTGGTCCCAGAGCACTTCTCAGAAACACAAGGGCTTGCCTGGGCCAGTAATGACTCTTCCAATTAACAAAAGCTTTGTCATTAACAATTAACTCTCCCTGGCCCCTGGCCCTCCTGGCTGCTTTCCCATCGGGCCACAGGTATAAAGGTTACAAGCGGACTCCGAGTCCTTTAGGAAAGATGCTCTGGAGCAACTGGACGTGTTGCAAGGGAAGGTGCTGGAGCACGGAAGATGCCAGACAGACAAGTCACTTGGATACCAAGCGTGCAGACTTACCTTCCTGTCAAGAAATGAAGCGATCAGCCCAAAATTCTTGGGATGCTGCATGAACCTACAAGAATGAGAGAGGGAGGGTTAGAGGGGGTGCCAGGAGGCGTCTCCGCTGCTTCGCCATGTTTGCCTTTCCGAGCCCGAGCCCTGCCGCTGCGGCTGCCTCCGTACCCTCTGCGCTGGCACAGCCAGCCTCGCAGAGCCTGAAGTCCGAGGGGAACAAGGGGGCCGACTTTCTCAAGCGGCTCATTGGCTCGAACTGGTTTGAGAAAATATTTATTTGTCCTGCTGAGACAGCTTCCCGGAAAGACCAGACCTTAAATTTAGCCCATTCAAGTTCTGCTGGTTGGAAGGAGGAGAGGGCGGGAGGGAGGTCCTCATATTTCGGCTTCCATTCCCCGGATTTTCAGAGCAGGGAGTGGGAGGGCAGGGGAAATATGACAAGAAGCTTCAGCATCTTGAAGCCAATAGTGCTGCGCAGTTGTCTCTGGCGCTCCGTTATATCATATCCCAGCAAGGGCTAATAATTACTTCCTGTCTTGCCAGCCCCTCTGGGGCAGAAAACCATGATTGCTTCTAGCTTAGTGCCAAATAAATGAGAGAGAGTATGGGAGCTGGAGACGGGCAACAAATGGGTCCCCTGTTAAAAATCAAATAAAATTAAAAAGTTTCACCAATGAATCCTGACAAATTACTGGGAAATCATCATGCATAACTAAGATACTGTGGCACCGCGGGACGTGAAAGCCCTTATAGAAAGCCGTGCTCCTAGGAGACATCCAGACATTAAACACGTCTTGGTGAAGAAGCCAAAGGGTCACCAGCCAACTTCCCCTTCGCTTTACACCCAGGCAAGGGAGCCAGAGCCCTGGTGCCGACAGCCAGGGTTCATACCAAGATCTATACTGGGCCACGAGATGGTTAACATCTGCTGGCTAAAAAAATCTCTGAACAGAGGCGTCTTCACTCCCCTCTAACCAAACCCTGGCTCTCGATGCTCACTAGCTGAGCTGCACGGCACCAAATGGAAAGCACAGCTTCATCCCACGTGTTAGCTGGCAGTCAGGGGGGAGCCGCAGGATGAGGAGTGGTTGCATGAGAGGACTCTGGAGGTTGTCCGGGGCTTCTGTGCCTTGGAGGAAGCCACATCTGGTGGGCACAGGCTGTACCCGAGTGAGAGCAGCTAACAGATGCTCTGGGCACGCATGTTTCCCGCAGGGGGAAGCTGCCTCCAGATGCAAAAGAAACCTCTCACCACAATGTCCTTTAACAAGGGGCTGTACAGTGAGGTCAAAAAAGCGCCTGGCCTAAACGTACCCCTAGGCTGCAAAGGAAGAGCCAGCAGGTGCTTTAAAGGAATGTGAACTCAGCTGCGAAGTTCTCCCTTGCTCTGGGCGGTCTGCGCTGAAATACAATCCTCTTGTCCCATGGCACCTCGGGCACTGGGACAGGAATCCAGCTTGGAGAAGTCCAGCACAATTCGCCCTGGCAGAGAAATGCCCCTTTCCAAGCCCCTGTTGCTCCTGGAGCAAGTGGCTCTAAAGATCCAACGTGACATAGTCAGTCCCGAGAGCCTTTATGGGGAACACAATCCCGGGACCTGAACAACCTGCGGTGACGACCTGCGGAAAACCTCCCGCTGGCAAGACATATAGGCAGTCTGCTGCTCCCGATGAATGCAAAGGGCTGAGCATCTGTGTGGAACAGGCCTGCAGCTCAAAGCCCCAGGCCTGTTGCTGCTTCCCTGGGAGGCCTGGAGCAAGCTGAAGACGGGCTGCATCTCTTTCCACCACCATGCAACCTGCTGAACTCCCAGGGGCATTCCCAGACCAATGCAGGTGCGAGACTCAGCCCCCTATTCTCGTCTCCTCTGCACCAGCTTGACACCTGGGACAATGCTGGCATCCCTGGAGTTACTCCTGACCCACATGCACCCAAGTGAGGTTATCGCTGGGCTCCAGCGGCCCTGAGTCCCGAAAAGCAGCTTCTGCAGCAGCAGACTGACATGTGGTCAGAGGTGCAGCCGGCGCACAGTTTTTTGGGGGTGGAAAGCAAATGCCACCTGGGCACTGAGAGCGTGGGAGGCGGGGAGCGAGGAGAGTGGATCAGTGGGAACACAGCTATCTCTGGAGCTTACAAGAAAGACACCTTTAAACTTCACCCATTTGCAGCTGCCAGCTTTGTTACATAAAGTGCCTTGAAGTGTGAATCTATACAAATTTAACGCCACACTCTGGAGAGCTGTTCTGTGGCACATGATTAAAAAAGAAAAAAAAAACCCCAAAAAAACCAAAAAGGGAAAAAAAACAACAACCCAGAAGGAGAAACAGAGATTCTCTCAGAAAGTGGGCTCACATCACAGTGCTGAAGCCTGGCTGTCATGTAGTACATGGCACAAATAAATGGCTGATCAAGGAATGTGGTTTTACTGCGGTTTTATAAATATGCATGACACTGGCACACTCAGAGCGCAGCAATGCAAACAACAACGTGCCTTTCAAAGTCAGGGTTCACCAGGCTCCTAGTGCTCAAAGGTACTTCTGTTGCCAGGGACAAGCTGTACTTTCAAAGAAAACCTTATTGTCACCAGCCAGGGTTATGCTCTCAGCCTGTGCAGGGGCTACCTTTCAAACCTTTCAATGATGTTCATGCGCAAGGCTGAGTACCAAGTCCCAGTCCTTAGCTGGGCCTTCTGGATGCTGCCACCGTGCAAAATAACAGAGAACACCTTACTGCTAATGGCAACACATGGCCAATCTGGGGACAGATTCACAGACTGAAAAAAGGCAGCAGGATGAAGCTTGAACCCCATGGTAATCTCTCTTGAGCTGGGCATTTATTTGGTTAAATCTGCTTAGCTTCAAGACTGAACGGGCTATTTCTAACTGCTGTGATGGTGACTGGGGCTGAGTGGGTTGAAGGGGAAGGATCCCCGTTAGTTTCCATGGGGTTGGGAGAGCGTTACAGGCTGAAGTTTGGTTAAGCAACCATTTGTGGATCCTTCAAATTGCATTGTACATGTGCCATGTGTTTTGCAATTTTGGGGCAAGTATCTCGGTGGTCTAATAAAAGGGGTCACCCCTACCCAGAATCCTGACTCCTTGCATTGTGCCTGACACACAATGGCAGAAATGACACGATCATGCTCACACAACACCATCACGTGTGGAGTTTTCCAGGGCAAGACCCATTGGGTGTTCCTTGCATCGAAGCTCGAGTAATTACCCTGCTCACCGTGGCAGAGCAATACTTGCAGGTCTGAGAGCATGTCATATATTTTTTAAAACAGCTAAAAAGTAACCAGAGTAATAAATAACCAAAGCAAGGTCATCACAAAGGGCTTTTGTGCGTCTTTGCAAGTGTTTTGTTTCAGCTGCCAGCAGGAGTAACGGCCGTGAAGAAGTTCCCTCGAAGGCACTCCTGGCACAGATAAAGCTGGGAGAGACCAGGTGTCTCTCAAATAGTCTCATCCAGAAAAGTGTTTGCTGTAGTTTCCACTTCAGCGAGGGGCAGATAAGCACCAAAGCGGGGCTGTCCAACTCATTTTGCCCCATGAGCTGGGCAAACCACCGTTGACAGCACAGCGGCTCTGGAGCGCAAGGGGTGGATCTTGCTGATGCTCATCGCTCTTTTTCCAGCTGCCAACCGCAGTTGCCTGCAATGACCCAAGGCCCTGAATGTGGCACCTGGCAGGGGCTGCATTCATCCCCCAAATTTCAAAGCCATGCCAATAAGCCCTGTGGGCCATAATGTAATGCGCCTTGCAGGCCACACGCAGCCCATGGACTGCCACTTGTACAGCCCTGGTCTAAATTACTGCCTGTTGGGACCGTGGCCATTAAACCCTGAGCTATCCGTTGCTGCCAAAGGAAGCTGGAGAAACTGCACTTTTCAAATCACCTTTTGGAAATAATGGTACCCCGACCAAAAATAACCTCTATGGCCTTCCTGGCAGAAAGTGGCCCCAGAGCTGTGGGCTGACAGCCCTCTCCCTGCCAAAGATCAGAATCGGAGAAGCAGGTCTGAATTCCCCAAAAGGGCACCCATAGCTCTCCTTAGACAGAAGTTGTCCCAACCAAAGCTTGGTCTGAGAAGAGAATATCCAACGTGGAAACATCTCCGCTGGAGCAGGTACCTGCGGGGATGGCAGCTGCCAGCTTGGTAAGCTCTGCTACAAGGCGCGAGCTATAAGGGAGGAGTGCAGTGGAAGGCAACTGGAAGATGAAACCCGTGGGTGTCCGGACAGATTAGTCTGACAATCCGAGTCCCAGGAGTCTCCCTAGACAACTGCAAAACACGCAGTGCCCAACAGGAGGGTACCTGACGTTAGCAGGACAACAGTGCAAGGCACCAAGTATTGCGTTTCGCTGACCCTCCCTTAACCTGGCCCATTTAAGGAGCTATGTGAAAGCATGAAATGAATTGTTTTTCCTAACAGAAAGAGCAGATTTCCAAGGGGATGGGTGCCCAGACCGTGTGTGAAGGGGCCGTGGTGAGGGTGTGCCAGCCCTGAAACTGTCCACATTCACATGCTAATTACAGACAGGACACTGACTTTTCACGTCTCAAAGATTTAATTTGACCTCTGCGAAATCCATGCCGACTCAGCATGACAACCTGGGCTTACTATTCAGTCTCACGACCACAAGAAGGGAGGGGGTAACTTCAGTAAGGACAGATCAGACGGTTAAAAAAGGGGACTTAAACAATCCGGGGGCGGGGGCTGGGAAGGGGGTGGCCAGCCCTACCCCTAGGTCTGGGAGTAAGTTTCTAAACTATGACTGAGCTTCCTCAATCGCTGGCCAGCTGCCTCTGCCTGAGATCGGCCCAGAGGCTCTCTGCCAATGTGAGAAAACCTTGTCTTGCATACGCTGAGGACCCGTTTCACACCCCTATGCCCAGGACCAAACACGGGGCACGTCCACTCACCCTGCCACCTAGCCCAGAGCTTTTTCCATTCTCACATGCAGCGTCTCCAGTGTCTTGTGTTTTGCAAAGCCAAACCCTCATCCCAGCTACCTGGACACACTTCTCAGCCCTGCCCACGTCCCTTTTGCTAAACTCAGCTTGTTCACTTTTCCTGGCACGGACAGACGGAGTTGTCCATGGATTCACTTGAGTCACCAGTCTTTGCCTCCTACAGCACAGCAGCCATTTGAGCTACAGCAGGGAACCCGGCTGCCGCAGCAACGGACCCTGGGCTACCGCTGTCCACCACGACCAGCCTGTCTAAGCACTTCAGCGCCTAGCCCCCAAGTTGTTACCCCGCGATTTCCAACCACGGGTTCCCCCCTGAAACTGTAAGAAGCGTCTTTGTTCTACTCACTTTTCCCGGAAAGTTTCCTTCTCCTGCTCGCTCCACATGTTCATCACTTGCCGGTCCTTGTAGACCTTCATGGGGTCGTCCATGAGGCCGTTCATGTTGATGAATTTAATGCGCTGCTGGTCGGCATCATACAGCATGGGGGGGATGACGGCAAGCTGGCGCATCTGCTTCTCCAGGTTCTGCGGGGAAAGTGCGGAGAACACCTTGTCAGCACCGTGGAGCCCGTGGGACAACTGCAAGGCACAGATGTTCCCAGGAAAAGGACAAGAAAGGGAAGAAGAGGAGAATTCATAGGCCAGGGCAAGACAGCTTTACTGCTGGAGTAATTGTAAAATAAATGCTGAAGGCAGCTTTTGCCGTCAGATGGGAAACCATTCATCTTCCACTTGGAAGCAAAAGGCTTCTCAGATGCACTGCCTGACCCGAGGAAACCGAGCCACAGCAGTGAGGAGAGACGAGCAAAACCCCAGAGAGCCTTAAGGCTCACTAAACCCGCTGCAGCAGGAGGTTGGCTTTGCAAATAAATTCACGAGGGCAGCTCCAATCCCAGGGTGCAAGCGAAGGTGGCCCAGATCCCCGAGAGCCCCAGTCCGAGTGCCGCTTTGCTGAACGCAGGGTGCAGAGGAGGCGTCTGTCTCCACTCGCATCCCAGGGAGTCGTTTTGGGGAGAGGGTTTCCTAACATTTTTCTCCCGTTCTTTCCTCCTCTCTGTTGGGTATGAAACTGAACTGACTGCACGGAGAGACGACTGCTTCAGCATACTAAGCTAAATCCCTGAGCTTGTTCTGCGTGGGCTACCAAACGGGGCTGATTTCCACGTGGGACTGCTGCCCTGCATTTGCAGGCATGCACTGCATTTTTCACATGTCCAGGTTGTAGCTGTATTGGTCTAGAGGCAAAAGGAATCAAAACACGTGGAAGAGGTGATATTTTTTATTAGACCGACTAGATATTTGCAGAACGAATCGTTTCATTTATTTGCAAGCTTTTGGGCATGCTCGCCCTTCGTCAAGTATAGGAGAGGGTAGAGATTACAAAACTTCCCCTTTCATTCACAGGAATTTTCATTTTCATTTCCACCAGGGAGAACTGTTACAATCTCTGCTCTCTCCTATGCCTGATGAAGGGCGAGCATGCCCGAAAGCTTGCAAATAAATGAAACGATTGGTTTGCAAATATCTAGTCGGTCTAATAAAAGATATTACCTCCTCCAAGTGTTTTGATTCCCGCTGTATTTTTCCTGGATCAGCCAACTGCATTGTACGTGTGTCGTGCATTTTGCAATTTTGGGGCAAATATCTCGGTGGTCTAATAAAAGGTGTCACCCCTACCCAGAATCCTGACTCCTTGCATTTTGCATGACACACAATGGCAGAAATGACACGCTCACGCTCACACAACACCGTCACGTGTGGAGTTTTCCAGGGCTATTATCTAGGCAAGAGCCATTGGGCGTTGAGTACCATTGAGGATAAACACCAGCCCTCCAACAACAGCAACAAAGGACTCTCTGCCTCGTGGTGTTTCTCCCCCTCTCTCAGGCAGGTTCTGATATCTCACTCTTGCTTTTTAATTCATGAGTAGGCCTGGTGGACTCCAGTGCTGCTTGTCATGAGGGAAGACACCTACCCAAGGTGAGCAAAGGTCTCCTAACCTGACCCTAGTTGATTATGGGTCAAGGAAGCTCCACTGTGGGTGGCCATGTTCTGATCTGGATGTGTCACAGGGAGTTAATACCTTTGAAGATGCCAAACCTGTAACAGAATTGAGGACGGCCAGCCTAGTGGTGGTCTGACTCTGCACAGGACCTCCCTGCTCCACTGACCAAATGAGGCCTAAATACCATAGCCTGGCATGGAAGGAGATATGGTTCCAGGAGCAAGTGCCAGGCAAAGAGCATTCAACGGTCCATGGCACAGCACCCGGCCTTCCATCTGGCCACAACAGTTGGGTTCACCACAGCTTCAAACCCTGATACAAAGCCTCAGGGCGGCAGTATCTCCCCTAAAAGCATTACTCCAAAAGCTAAAGGGAGGTTCTTGCATGGTGAGAGGCAAGAGTCAGTTCTCATTGCGATATGGGGTGGATCCTGACCGCAGCGGACCTGTAAAACGTGAGCAAAATGCAGCGAGCAGAAGCACGATGCGTGCAGTGAGGCTGTTTACACAAGTAACGCAGCAGGACTGCCACCAAGGCAGGGCACTGAGTTCAAATCTCCCGCTTGGTGGTGGCAGAAATGCACACGTTGCACTTTCCACCCCTAGTCTTTCCTCAGGAGGAACGCTGTGTTGAATGGTGAACTAACAGCCCCTGTGTGATGGGACTGCTTCCCTGCCTTAAACACTGCACAAAGGCGAGGGGCTGCAAGGACCGTCTTAAACTGTCCTCTGGGAAGAGAGTTTTGGGCCCGCAGAAGGATATCTGGGTGAGACTCAATGGCCTGCAATATGCAGGTCACAAAAGATGCTCTGGTGGTCCCTCCCCAGCCTTAGACCCTGTGCAATGGTGAAGTTTCTCACTACAGCTGAGAGGGATACCCTCGATAGACTCTGCAACTGGGGAACAGCCCATTCCCTCTAACCAAGGGCAGGGAGCATAGTGTCCTACACCTACAGCAACCATCTCTATTGCTCTTCCCTCCCAACCCTGAGTCTATTCAATACAGTCTGCCACCAGTGGCCAGTCAGAGCAACCCTTGTGAAACAAGATCCAAGAGAAGCCAATGTCTGTGGGGTGTTTTGAGGAAGAACAGAGCTCTTGCAGAAAGGCGACATGGCTTGCTAAGATACAAGCCACTCATTTCATGGGAATCCCCGTGCAAAACCATGGCTGCTACTAAAAAATAGCCCAGAAACCTGTGTTATTGCACCCACAGCAACATATACTGACCACAGCTTGGCCTTTAAATTTAACCCGGCGCTGGTATTCAGGTTCCATGGGCAAGGCCGGCTGTGACTACAGACAGCCCCAGAGGGGAAAGGAAAATGGGGGGTGGAGGGGATGTGCAGGGGAGAGAGAGGGAAGGAGGAACGGTGCTCGGGTCTCACCTCTTGCTCCGAGAGCCCGTCAATAATTTCCGACACCTCGTGTTCACTGCGCGCAGCCGACATGGAGAGACCGCTGCCCCTCTGTCCTACCCTGCTGGGAAATGGCAGCGAGAGACTGAAAACGGCAAGCTGCATTTTGTACTTGGCACTGTGCCTCACACACCGATGGTGACTACTTGCATCTGAAAGGGCGAGCCAGCCCCGCTGAATGGAGGGACAGTCACAACAGTCAACAGAGGCCACTTTGGAGGGCAGGGGGAGGGGGAGGCATCAGGTGAGGGGCACAAGCCTCCCAGAGCCGTCTGACTACAAAGCCTGTCCAGTGATGTCCCCTACCTTCAAAAAACACCTGCACCACACGGGCAGCATGCTGGACCCCCGACTTCAGGGTCACAAGAACACAGGACTGGCTTGAGTTAAAAGACTGCAAACCCCAATCCTACAGACGCTGGTGGGTGTAGTGCTCAATGCCACATACAGCTGCACTAATTGCAAGGGGACTAGCTGGGGTTACTGGTCACAAATGCAGGCAGGATCAAGTCCTACAATGAGCAACCACAAGCCAGCCCCTTACCTGTGTCACCTCCCACCCCCACGACCGTCAACCTTGATGGATGGGTTAAAATCTCCCACCAGCTGCCTGCATTTTCATTCTGACTCTGGCATAAACTAAGGTCCCTTTTGCCTCCTCCATCCGGTGCCACTGCCTTTTGGTTGCAAAGCCTACTGGGAACTGTTTACACCGAAAGAAATCTTTAGGTGCAATGAAAAATAAAGTCATTGCTGGCAAGAGCTTCAGTCCAGACAAAGGCATTTTGACAATCAAAATAGGAAACATCACAAAAACTGCAAATACCAGATCGTTACGGCCTTATGAAAACAGAAAACATCTTCATTTGGGGTCTAAAACATCTGGTTGCCCCCTTTTAAGTTAGAAACAAGTTACAGAGGAGGAGGCTGCTGGGCAGAGCATTGGGAAGCACCAACTCCGCTCAGCCCGAAGGCGGCGGGGGAAACTGGCAGCGTCGCACGACATGGCTTGGGTCCTGACTTGCGGCGGCATCTCAAGCCAGCCGCCATCTGGTTTAAATAAGAAGGGGCTGGAGACAGGGAGTTTTGCAGCGAGAGGAGAATGGCTTTCAACCATCGACATAATTAACTCGCTGTGAGGCTGTCTGTACTGAGCTGGGCCTGCCGGGGTGGGGCAGGGTAGACAGGGCCCCAGCAGGTGCTTGGAGCAAGGAGCTACCCCGTGGCCAACCGGGAAATCAGCAAGGCTGGGAAGCCGGGGATCAGGATTCTTAGCATTCCTCATCCTCTGTCTTCGGTCTGAGCTGCACCGAGCCCCCACGGGGAGAGAGCAACCGAGCTATTTGCTCATTGGGCCCTGTGGCTCATGTACCCGACGGCTCTCTCATTGGGGGGGGGTGGGGAAGGAGAAAGGGGCTCGTTTCCCCAAAAAGGGAATTTAAACCCGCCCTTAAAGCCCGGACCCTGTACAGAGGAAAGAGAAAGGCTGGCAGCTCTGGGGCTCCGCCCTTTCCTACCGCTTATCCTCTAACCTCTGCATGCGCTCTTGCAGTTCCCGCTGCTTCCGGATCTCGGGGAACTGCTTCTCATAGTACTCGCGCACTTTGCTCTCCTTGGCGCGGCGCCGGGGGTTGTTCTCTATGCGCTCCACTTTCTTTTCCCAGGCTTCCATCAGCTGGTCGTAGCGCTGGCAAAACTTTTGTTCCTGAAAGGGCACAGGAGAGCGGGAGGTCAGAAAAAAAGTGCCCCCCGGCCTTCCTCACCGAGCAGCCCCACCAGTCCTCCCCTGCATCGCTGGGGGGGATGAGCTGTGCCTTGCAGAACAGAACGGGGTGGGTTAGGATGCTTACGCGCCATGCAGGGCTGGGGACCAGAGAGAAAGGACAGGATGAGGGTCAGTGCTCTAGGTGGAAAGCATTTCCTCTTTGAAGGGAAGAAAGGTTTCTTCTCTGCCCAGGATCCACTCACACTAGAGTGAGACTTTGCATCAGCCCTTTATGCTATTTATTAATCAAAGCCCCCAAGGAGCCAGATAAGCACAGGCTGGTTTCCAGATAAGGCAGATTAAGCACACAAAAGGGCTGCTAGTGGGCCCAAGGTCACAAAGAGGCAGTATATACCGGGGCAGGAAGGGCTTTCCAGGCCCCCACTCTAACCATTGAGCCACACATTTTCCTGCAGACAAGTGCCCACATTTCCTCTTGCCGTCAGTCTTATACCCAGCTGAATCTGGTAACCTCCAACCAAGGAGGACACGTGCAACTCTCAACAGGCCTTCTTGTCCCACTGATAAGGGCTGGACCTCATTCTCAAGGCCCCGGGCTCCTCCTTGCTTCCTCCTCTCCTGGCTCCAATTTCTTTCACCTGTTTTACCCCAGTGTCAATTTACAGAGCGCACTGGAGTGACTCCAGATTTAGGCAGGCGTGTGAGAAAGGAGAGTGAGGCCAGGAGCCAGCGTGCTTGGTGTGCCATGCTGCACAAGCAGCAAAAGGAGAAGAGACTTGGCGGTAGGGCACTCAGGATATGATTTGGGCAACCCGGGTTCGGTTCTTAAGACCATTCACCTGCTCTCCCTTACAGGGTGGTACAAGGGTCACAGCATTAGAGCTTGGGAGGTGTTCAGAGACAAATACACAGTTCTTTATATGCATGCCAGTATTTGTCCGGGACCACAGAAGTGCCTCAAAATCCAACCGTACACCCCACCACTCCTGCTTTCGTACGGAAGCTAGCACTTCTGACTGAAGTCGATGGAAGGGGCGAGTGGGTTTTATTTGACTGCTTTATAAGGCTGATGAAAAGCCAACCCCTGGCATGCATCGCCACCCCAGTGGCTTTATTAAAACCAGCTGTGGCATGCACTGCATCCCAGTGGATGGTTAGCATTGTCACTCCCTTGTATTAAAGTAGCACCCAGAGGCCCCTAATGAGACAGGAGGCCCATTGCCTTGGGCAAGCCTGTATAAACATATCCTGCAGTCCTCTGATGTCAATGGAAAAAATTTCCCGCCGCCTTCAACCACCTTGAGAAAGAGCCTCTGCTCCAAAAGGCTTACAATCTAAATAGGTAAGGACTCAGGATCACAGTTAAAGAGAAAACCACCAAGTCTGGCCCCTGGTTCACGGCAGGATAATCCCTGATGAAGCCAGGATGTCCGAGTGCTGGTCTAACCTGCTCTTGAAAACTTCCAGAGATGGAGATCCCATGGGCTTTCTGGGCAGCCTTTTCCAACGCTTGACTACCCCCACCATGAAAATCTCCAACCTAAACTTCCTCTAGTCTACACGGACAAGGCTGAGAAGGAAGCAGAGGCAAAATATTCCAGCTCCACTATAGCTAATGCTCAAAAACTGGTGCATCCTCTTTCACTTGACATGAAAAATATCACCCCAAATGCAGCCCCCTCCGTATAAAACCCAGCTGGAAAAGGGCCGTGCCCAGGTGCCCGCAGAGCGCTCCTCTGCAGCACAAGCTTGCTGCGAATGGAGAGGCAGCGTGGAAGCTGGGCTTCTCCCGGGGGCAGGTCAGAGCATCTCAGCAAATGCTGCTACCAAACTGACTCATACCAAAAACCCAGCCAGCTCTGCAAAGCTTTTCCTGAGCCTTCCTCGCTGCAGCACGTCTACATTGGAAAAGGTGGGGGGGACAACAAGAAAGAGGGAAAAAAACCCAACAAAACACCAGAGCCGTCCCTCCAAGAGCGGAGTTGATCTTCTACGACACGAAAAAGCAAATTAAAAGTGTCAGCATTAGGTGCTGGCAGGCTTCCATGCCCTGTGGAAAGCATGCACACGCACAGAGAGGAAGGAAGAAGCCAACAGTATTTACAGAACTGCGGCCTGCTTCTTCGGGTGCTTTTGATAACGCGAGGAGGAAGCCCCAGAACTGCGCTGTTTAAAATTTAGAGCAGAGGGAAATAGGATGCTTGTGATGGCTAGGGTGGGGGGAGCCTTCCCCTGCCCAACCCCAAATAATTAGCATGGTTACCTCCTGCAGGCTGCTTTCCGTCTTCAAGGCATTTCACCCACTGAGGTCTCAGTGAAGGTACTGCTGTCCCCAGTCCCAGCACCGCCTCGCCACTTGGAGCTAATCCAGCGGTGCGATATAGATGGAGTCAGCCCTACGTGACTGGCTGAGACTCCTGCTTCAGCATCCTCCGCCCAGCCCAGGGCTCAAGCAATGCCTCCTAGAGCCTCTGCCACCTCTCGCTTCTGGGAGACTTTTTTCCTCCCCTTTAGGGACACAAATGTGTAACGGGGTAGGTCTTGCTGCAGAGCGAGCCAACTGCACATCTCACCCACCTTCCCTCTGGTTTTAGATAGCACGTGCAGAAGAACGACAAGTATGCAAGCTTGAGGGCAGGTCCGGCTGTCACCGCACCGTTGCGAGCCACCCCAGATGCTACCGATGAGTTCATAGTTCATAGACATTCGGGCTGGAAGGGACCTCAGAAGATCACTGGGTCCAGCCCCTGCCCCTGGGGTCACAGGATCCCAGCAAGAAAAGCATCCAAATTTCTCTTGAAGGTGTTCAGCGTGGGTGCTTGAAATGCACACCGTCACGCTCCAAGCGCTGTGGGAACTGACTGAGCAAGTCACGGTTTTACAAGGGCTGCAGGCCAGATTCTGCACTAGCCCAGAGCAACTAAGCGAAGCTTCCTGCTAGCACATCCACCCACCCATCCGCATGGGTCTGTGACCCCTGCCAGCACCTCACAAGCATTTCATGGGTTAAACCCCCTTGTCTGCTTGCTCAGGCAGAGCCAAAGGCATTGGAGAGGTGCATCTTATTCTCACTTGTGGGCCTGGCTAGCTCACTGCTCACCCCCTTGCTGACAGCAGTCCAGCGTCCTGGGGTTGCACCCATGTGAAACCCTGACCCAACAGCCAGCTGGCTCAAGCAGGGGCATCCTTGTCTGACTGGGTAAGCCGAGAGCACAGTGTCACCCTAAAAGAGCAGAGACAGGACAGCCTCTAATGGAGACGCTTCAGTCCTTCACGCTGGGGTCCAGAGCAAATATCAGGTCCACGTGAAGGCAAGGAGGCAGCCAGCGGGGATTTTAAGGTTTTGATCTGAGTGGAACGAATGCATTCGAGGCCACAAATGAGGAAGCGAAAGCAGATGTCGCTTTATAAAAATCGATGGCAAGCCCCAAATCTCTCCCCTTTCCTCTACCCCTTCCCCTCCACTCTCCCACACCCAGAACCATGCTCTGAGCTCTCTGGCCAGCCTCCAGAAAGCTCATCAGCAATGATTTTTCATTAGTCATGGTCCAGGGCACGGCAGCAAAAACACCGTGGATGGATTTCTTCGAGACCTGGGGTCTCCCCTCCATCAGCTTGCCCTCAAGGTGGGAGGGAAGTCTGAAGCTCGAAGACTTCCCGGGGTTCTGCCCTGCTCAGATGCCTCTCTCCTCTCAAAGGCCCCGTGCAAAGCCTTTGAGAAGGGAAACTTGGGGAATCCTGCGGGAATCTTTTGGATTGAGCCCCAAATCTCGACTCAGCCAGAGCAATGAATCATGCCCTTGCTCCTGCGCACATCCGGTCCCTGCCGCAGGGTGCTTGCAGAAGCAGCAAGTTGCTCAGAAACAAGCCAAGGCTTCTCTTGCAATGGCTCCACTCCCAGTTCACACCAGTAGAAGGACGCTGCAGGCTTGGCTCTCAACACCACCCCCCCCACGCAGCACTGGTGTCTCAGACGGACTAGCAATTGTGGAGGCCACTGGGTTCAGATGCGAGTGAGGGCACGACCGACCGGAGCCGTGCCTGGGCACGCCGTGACCGAGCGTGGCCTGATGCATGGCGCAGCTTTGCTCAACATCGTGGGCACAGCCAGATTTCAGCTCCTTAGTTTCTGGCAATGAGGCAGAAGGGAGAAAGGACCCAGCTCAAACCGAGTCAGGTGTGCGATGTGGGCAAGCCGGAGCCTGTGCCTTGCACGTTATTCCAGGCCCTGCGGTTCATGCCCTGCAACCCACAAAGGCAGGAGGCTCCTCTTCAACTCCGGTGGGGCTGCAGATCCCATTCCCCGTTCACGTTCACACTGTAGGCTCCTTGGGGCAGGAGCCAACATCTCCGCTCCCGAAGGGCAGGGGCCTGCCATCTAGACAGCCCTGCTTCAGGCACTTGCGCCTCTTTGGGGAAGCCAGAGGTGCTGCCTTTTACCACTGTAACTGGGATGAAGTGCTGGGGTGAAGGCAGGCCCGAGGCAGGATTTGGCTCTGGCCCAGACAGCGCAGCTCCAGCCCAGTTGAGCGGCTGCAGGGTAACAAGGGGGAACTGGCGCTTCCACTTCCGGTTACTTTGGCCGCAGTCTCCTCTAGTGTCATCAGCTCTTAGCACTACCCCACAGGGGCGACACGGCACAAAGGGCTCTGGCAGAGAAGGCATTTCTGCCCTGGGAGCTCCCTGAAGTCCTCTCCCACCACCTTCCCTCCCAGTGGGAGCGCTGGCATCAGCTCTGGCCCTGGACAGCCCATCTGCTCTAGGAGCAGAAGCTACCTGAGCTGGGCCAGATGCCCTGGCATGGAGGGCTTTGGTTACGCCGATGTCGAGGGCTCTGTGGATTCACTTTGCTGTCCCGTAGGCCAAGATGCAAGTGTTTCTTCTAGCCCAGGCACGATCAAACTTCAGCGTGGGTGGCGGGGGCAGCCTCGGTGTGTGGCTCAAGGTAGATTGGGGGAGGAGGTGGGCAGCACAGCAGGAAGCAGAAAGCAGAGCAAGAGATCAGGTAGGGAGCACCAAGTGCGGAGCAGAAAGTAGAGCAGCAGGATTGGGCTGGGGAAGGGGACAGGAACGGCACCCGGGGAGGGTGCACAGCTACCTGCTGGAAAGGTTGCTCTAAAGGGACAAGTGACAGGGCCGAGAGGGAAACTGGCTTCCTAGCCCCTCAGGTTGCCCCATCGGCCTGGCACTGAGAGCTAGGAATCGCTCGCTCTGCCCAGATGCCCCCTGTACTGCCTTTGCTCCCACACCACTGCTGGAGCCAACGCCCAGGACAGCCCCAGGGATATCATTTGCCTGGACTCCTCTCTCCTTCTGGCCTCCCCAGGGCTCAGCTCACTCAAAGAGCTGGTGCACTGCAGTCTTTACCCCTTGCTGCCCGTCCCTGGCATAGCCTTTCCCCCTGCATGAAAGCCCAGTCCTTGGCCTCCCTTTCAGGGCATTGCACAGAGGCCTTCTCCACCTCTGCTCCGAAGACAATGTCTGCACCGGGTGTACAGCTGCAAAGCTGTCACTGAGGCGTGCAAGGCTGTGGTCTGCACCAGTCCAGCCGGCTGGTCTTCCAAGGCCGTGCTGGTACAAACAGACCTGCACAGCAGCTTTCCCTGTTTGAACCAGAGCAGCTTCCCCTCTGACTAGCCCTGGTCTGTAGCTAGTCCCAGCCACCTTCCTAACCGCCGGTCCCCCCTCACCGGCGGCATCTTCTCAGCACTCCTGCTGCCCACTGTGTTTGCCGACCCACTGTCGTGGTGCTTTGAGGGTGCGACACAGCTCCCATGGTCTCCACTGCTCTCCAGGACTGGGTTTTCAATGCGCACACTTTTCCAAGGGTGCAATCAGGTGCTCGGATCTCGTTGCTTTTCAGCAGCGCGTTCAGGCAGCCAGCTTCCTCGGGGCTCTTTGGGAAGTCCAGCCTGAAGCACGAAACCCACTACAGCGCAGCTACAGAGAAGCAAATCCTGGCCTGGGTCTCCCTTGGGCTCTCCTCCACCCACACGGGCCCAGGACTCGCTTATAATACAAGTCAGGCTCAGAAAGTCCTTGCGATCTATGGCTGTAACACAGGTTTCTCTCCTTTTATGCACAGCTGTCCCCTATTAGGAAACCTGGGGCCTGCCAGGGACCGTGGTGGAAATGGGAGGACTGATCGGTGCAAGGTCACAGCCTGCGGGGGGAACACAAGGGACGGGCAGGATGGCAGTGAAGGGGAGACGATGAGCGTGCACAACAAGCAAAGCCCACGGACCTTTCCCCATAATCATGCGCGATCTCTGCTGCCCCCAAACCGCCCAGCTGTAGCGCACACGGGCTGCTCAGCTCTGCTTCCCGTGCAACAGAGAGAGCTCTCTCCTGGGGGCCAGGCCCTGCCTCGGATCTTGTGTTAATCCGTCCAAATCCATTGAAGGAATAACAGCATAACAGGAGGGAGGGAGGGAGGGGAAGGAAGGACAGTGGCTATCAATTACCTGCTGAAAGCCAGGAAAATCCGCCTCTTTCCCCTCCTCAGAGCAGATCTGCCACCCCAGGCAGGAAGGAGGGAGCCTCGGTGAGCTGGGAAAGCTCCCCTGGAGCCCGGCAGGGCATTTGCATTTGGAAAGAATCAGATCTGATCTAATCAGCGCTTGCCCCTGGCTTTGCACCTGCCCTGCTGGGTCTGCAGCAGCCTCTCTGAGGGCAGCTCTTCCAGGAACAGGGGACCGCAGTGCCTGGTCTAGGTGTCTTTACCTGCCGGTCTCGAACCCAGCCACCCCAGCGCGCATGGATGTGGCAGGCCACAGCAGACACTGGTCCTAGAGGGCAGTCTGGCGGGTGGGTAGACCCCAGCGCCCCCTTCACACCCTGTCGGCTGAGTGATAACGGGCAGTCTGGCTCAGCTAGGCACGTGGAAGATGGCAGCACAGGGGCCTGACCGGAGGCTCGCAGGGCACTCTTTAGGAGTGGCACAGAGCCCAGCTGACCTATTCCTACTGTGCCCGCCACCCATCTCCCTCCTTGCCTCTGCACAGATGTGGTGAGATTCCCGCGGGCTCTGCCCCTCGCTTCACACAAGCCATCAGCAGTGCCCTCAGACGCAGCTCCCTGGGGCGGGCGCGGCGGGGTCCCAAGAGAAGTGGGAGGGCAGCAAGCCCAGTATAGGAGCAAGCCCTGGCCTGGGGATAAGTAGGAGCTTCTGAGTTTCATTTGGGAACTAAGGAAAACAGTCAGAAGGGGAGACTGGGGAACTGGAAGGAAAACAGCCAGCTCTAAACCCTGCCAAGTGAAATCTCCTGTCGCGGGTGAGAAGCGATAGGTAACACAAACAGACCGCCATGGCCCAGAGATTTCACAGCTACTGGGTTTTTGCACTTCTCCAAGTGATGCCAGCTGGGCCAGTCTGTGATAAATAAGCATCAGCGGGCGAATGAGGATTTGAGACGCCCCGTGCTGCTGGAAAGTCCTGCTTTTATAGATACACTTTTGGGAGTTTGGCTGGCAGCATCCCGGATGCGGGCAGGAGGTGGCTGGCCGCTCCGGCCACGCATCAGCCTGCGCTTTGCCCCAGAAAAAGATTGCTTCAACAACGCTCGCAGAAGCAAGCCACGCTTGTCTTAGCAAACAGGGACTGAGGAACACGTCAGTCTTGCGGTCCCATCCCGCTGATGCTGCAGTGGGGCAGCAAGCAAAGCAAGATCCCAGCGGGGGAAACGTGTCGAGAGGTTGAAACTCATTTTGTCCCAACTCAGATCTATGATGGAGCCAGAGCTGGGCCTTGGAGTGGGGCCCGGTCTAGGTGTCTTTTTAGTTTTTAGGAGGCTGCCACAGCCACCAGATCTTTGTGAGGTGGGTGTATCGGCCTCTCCTCCCCCTCGCCCCCGGGACCCAGGAACCTCCACAGCGGAAGCTGTGCTCAGATCGACACGGTCCCATGAAAAGCATCTGTTTTGAGGAACTGGCCTTCTCACGTGAAAACAGCTCATCGAAACATGGCCCACTGGCTCTACATGACATGTGCAACTCCCCGCCACGTGACTGAAGCACCTGGTGCCAGGATGGCTCCAGGACAGCCCCATGGCCCCATGGCCGTTGCTCTGCACAAGGGCTGGGGGAAGATGCTGCCCATCCTTTGCAAGTTTAATCACGGGATCGGTGGCAGACTACGAGGTCCCCCTCTGGAGCGCCTAGTCTGCCCCAGCCCAGGTCCGTACAGCATGTTGCCAACCTTCAGCGGCATCACCTGATGCTAAAGGGATGCCTGGTTACGTGTTTACTCCCTAAAGCCCCGCCAGGCTCACCGGCCAGGCAAAAGGTATCTCTCTCTTCATACGTATCTTTGCTGGATGCTGCTATGAGTTAAAGCATTGGGCTGGAACAACTCGGGGGCTGTTTCAGAGTCTGTCTCCTGCAGAGATCCCTGCTGGTCAGCTACCGGATCACAAGGGATGGCCAAACCAAGCCAGGAGGACCCCACCACTTGTCTGCCTAAAAGTACGTGAGCGGCTGCAGCAAAGGCCACTTGAATGCTGCATATTGCCAGGGGTTTGATGGGCTTTGCCCCTCTCGCCAGCGTTATAACAGGCCCGGGTTCAGCAAGTTCATGCAGGGAAGGGATGAGAAAGAAGAGAACGTGCCCAGATCCCAAGCCAGGCCCTTTGTTTTCACTTGTGACCGATGTGGACAAACTCTGCATGATCCACACAGCTCATCCTGCTTCCAATTAACGAGGCTGGCATCACCTCTCGAGGGGAAATTCAGTTCCCTCTGTTGTGCCAAACCTGAGGGTTGTTGGAAGGACTCTCTGCCGAGCCACCGGCGACTGGACGCCAGGCAAGCTACCCCTCCAGCAACTCGTACCCCTCTTGCACTCGAAGGCACTGCCTCCAGCTGGGTGCCAGGCTTGAGAGCAAAGGTGGAGGGCTTGGGACATTTCAAAGCAGAGGCAAGAGGATTTCCAAATGCAGCTGGGCTCCTGATCCTTATGGCTGGGGTCTGCACCCCACTTTGGTCAACAGCGGTTCCTGTTCAGGCTCAGAAACTGCTCGCTGGATAAGGAGGAGCTGTGCTACAACCTACCCCCAGCCTCACAGGGACAGATGGTCCACAAACGGCCCCGGCATGACCCACAAAATGACACAGGGTTTCAGGGAAGGCAGCAGCTGCTGCCTTTTTATAGCCGGCTTGGGGGATGCCCTGAGCATGGGGGAAATAACACTTGGCAATATCAGGCTGCGGTTACACAAGGGACCGTGGGCTTCCTCCTTTACCACAGGGAATTCAGAAGAGGGGCAGGGGCTCATTCCAGCTCCAGAGCCCAGACAAAAGCCACAGACTGAGAAGTGAACAGCTTTACATCCCTTTCCCTGACTCCAGGCCAGCCCCAGCCCAGGGCTGTACCTCGGCATCACCCCCACCTCTTATGCGGAGTCACGTATGCCTGTGAGTACCTCCTCCGCTGGCCTAGAGACAACATATGAAGAAGCGAGCGAGTAACGGACAGGAAAAAGCACCCAAGGACAGATTTTTTTTTCCCCTGACTTGCATCTACCATTCAAACTAGGCGGCTAAATAGCTAAATGTGCCCATTTTGCAAAGAGAAGCAGCAAGTGCACTCACTCTGCAAATTCAGCAGTAGCACATGGCCTGCTCCACGACACAGGCAATATGCTTCCCCAAATTGAAAAATCCCCTTTCGAGGGCATCGGACAACCTTGGCGGCAGAAATGTACCTTTTCTGCACGACAGGCAATTTTTACGCAAGCCGCCATTCAGGAACCATACTCCGCTAGCACAGTTCAGTTGTGTCTCCACCTCCTTCCTACTTATAATAGAGCAACCCATTTTGGATTTAGTACCATAGACAGTCTTGCATACCAGAAAACAACCCTATTTAGTTCCTCTCAGGTTCCAACAAAACCACACGCTGCTTTGCAAGTCTCTATTTTGAGGAAGGGAATACTGATATTCTTCTCACAAATGCAGAAGCCACTGGCTGTTCCAGGCAGCATAGTCTGGGGAAAAGTCTTGCAAAGAAAATGGCCAGATGACTTATAGGTGAAGTCCAACCCACATGAAAGGTGCGGCTATCCCACTGGAATGCATGGCCCACAACCTTGCATGACTACTGGGAAGTGGAATTTTTTTTAAACCCAGAAAAAGGAAAAAAAAAAAAAAAAAGAGCGCGCTCTTTCTTATTTGCTGGCAATAACAAGTACGGCTCGGTCTGAAACGTCTCCGTAAACAGCCCTTTAGCAGGCTGCTTTTAAACCACTTCCTAAAGTTGATTATTTAGAATCCTCCCAACAGGTCTTCCTGGCCAAAAAGATTTCATCCAAAAACACTCCCAAGGAAGTCAGCAAACCGGCAACCTAAAAACTCAACCCAACACCGCGGCCTTCCCAGAGGAGCCCGACGGCAGCATCGGCATCACGTTCTAGCGTGCGAGGGCACTCTCAGCACACAGCTTCTACGTTTAAAAGAAACCGCTCCCAACCAGCAACCCAGAAATATTATAAAACCAGAAAGAGCATTCCCGCTGTGCCCGGTGCTCCCCAGCCGGGGCACTGTGTTCATTTAAGGAATTTCACTTCATTTGGGCAATGACTACCAGCGGGCTCGTTTCCTTGTTTGTTTTTCAGAAACTTTCTCTTTCCGTTTCCCATTGACCAACACAGCGGGATTGTAGTCATCTTCCAGACCAACTGTCCTACTCTTTCTCCCCTGCTTATTTCAAACAAGCCCTAAAATGGTACTTTAAACAAACCCCAAAGCCTACATAGATCTGCCCAGATCCCTTCAGTCTCACAATAAAATCCATCCTTTTCCTTTCTGCAACAGACAGCAGTCGTTTTGGAAAGGGAATTTGGATTTCACTATCGGTTTTCTTGCCATGGGATTGACTAGGGCTTTGGTTTGCTGTATAAACCACAACTTCCTAGGACATCATTCTGAGGTCAGCTGGCAAGAGCCTGAGATGAATCTTCAGAGCCGTTATCTGCAGTGGAGTCAGCTGAAATTTCACACCCCTCTCAAGGCTTGATTACTCACATGGAGCAGTCATTACTCCACAAATAGTCCTTCTGAAATCAATGGACGGCCCTGCTCTGATTAAGCCAATACTCTGCTGAGCCAGGATATGTGCGGAGGGAAGTACTGCCGGGTCATGAAACCAGTATTTGTGTACGAGTTACTTTTGTAATGAAGGAAGTTATAAACACAGAAAAAATAATGCCCTTGGCAATGGGCCGTGGGCCAGGTTCTCCATGCTGGGATCCTTCCTGTTCTCTACATGAAAGAGCCAGATACTGACTTCTCGTTGTAGCTACTATACACAGTTAAAACAAGACTTCGGGGATTTACTTACCCACTGTTTACGAGCATGATTTCTCCTCTTAAAGTACAAAATTAACTTCTTCCGCATTGCCTGGTTTCTAAAACAGAGAAAAAGATGGGAGTGAAATACAACAGTCTCAGCAAAAGTCCTGTTCACTGCTTCTGCTGTCAGCACCAGCCAGTGGCAAAGGCAGTTTCTACTTTTATCTTTGAATTTGATCAGAGTCGTAGAAAGGAACAGCATTGCTGCACGGACTCTGTTATAGCTTTAGAGCAAACCTGATTGCAGTAAAAGAGGGCTCTGCTTTGCAGACCCACATGTTTCTTTGACACGCCTGATGGCAAGCCCTCTTTGTGCCTTCACATGTGTGTCATCACGCCCCCTGCCCTTGCAAATAGTTGCACATGTGCAACATTAGCCAGATGGAGATCTATGTGCAGAAGCAGGGTCACCGATCACAGCTAGCACCAGGAATACCCAAAATAACATTGCTGTTAGGTACAATCCCGCACACAGCAAGTAGCTCCACAGGTGCCAACTGGACTACATCGGGCCAGCAGGACCAACCACAATAATATCAGCTTGGAAGTTCAGGCCCTATGGATCAAAGGCCACAAGACAGTAATACTGCACAGGCACCCCGGTGGTTTTCATCTCTCCTCTCCCATCTTGCATACAGCATAAGAGGCTGGTGGTGCTCTCAATAACCCTGCGGTATGCATCAAATTACCTTCAGTTTACTATTGGGAAAGGAGGCAGAGAGGGGGAGACTGGGGAAGAAATACAGGAGCCCTCCAGGTGAGCTCGGGCTACGGTTCCAGGGTATATGGATGCTGCTGCCCAAAAGGATCAGAAACAGAAACAATGCCAATGCCTCATTTGCCTGCATTAGGTTTCAGAGTCAACACTACTTGGACTGAACTAGACTGTTTATACCTCTCCAAAGTCCCAGTCCAGAAAGGTATGCAAGCACATGCCTACCTTTATTTGTATAATAGCCCACAGATTTCCATGGCTCAGTTTAGGCACGTATGTAAGCAGCTGGCTGACTATCTGCAAGCCCGGGGTGCCTAAAGAATAAGGAACAGTGCTGCCTCTTTCTGCTATTACACATGCCAGAAACTTGACTGCCTCCTCCTGAGTCTGTGGGCGGCGATGGCACCCATTACCTGGATTAGCTCGGTGATCCCTTTGCTCCTATGGGCTCTTTGCTGGACCATGCTGCCTCAGCCCCTGCAGTAACAGCTAGAACGTGGGGGCTAGTAAGTACCATTTCTTTAAAACAAAGGCAGAAGAAAGCTGTCATCCTTAAAACGGCAGGGAAGGGGAGATATTCAGCCCCGTGTTTGCTTTCTGGAGAAGAGAGTATATTAATCCCTCCCCCCATCACCCCACAAAATCCAAAGAATCTCAATCCTAACTTCTCCAAACCTCAGGGTTTGCTTGGTGGCTTCCTAGTTCTTCTTCCTGCTCTCTACATTTTCTCCCCGATTTGCAACCTTCTTGGGGCGGGCACTGCATTTTGGCACGGGTGCAAAGTACTTGGCATACACGGCAGGGGTGCAGATAACAATATAGTGCAGAGCCAGGACTTCTGCTCTCGTTCCCGACAAAACGTGATCACACCACACTCAATGGCTTCGATCTGGCAAACGGACACATCTGGTTCAATGCTCAGTCCCAGTAACACAGCAGTGACTGGACAGCACTCTGTCCCACCTCTCCCCCAGTTTGTCACCGGAGGTATTGGGTGAACGCAGCATCCCTGAGCCCTGGCTGTGTTGCACCACATCTTCATTCCCTTTGACTTTGCCTTGAATGCTTTGACGTAAAAATAGAACTTGATTTCCAAGGTAGCGCTTGCCAGTGGCATCTGCAACCTCCTCACTGAAATGGGAAATAGCAGCGAACTGCTGGAAATGGATCCAAACGTCCCTGGCTCAAGCTGGCAGGCAGTAAACTAGCTCGGCCTGAAACCTGCATAGAGGCAGCAATAGCACGGACTGAATTCATGGTGATGGCAAGTACCTTTGTAGAGCCTGTTGCATCCTTGCAGACCGCAATCGTGGGGATCCAGAAGGTGTGTTTCTGAACGGGGGCTTGAATATCAAGCCCTGTCCTCTGATTCTCTCTTGTAAATCAAAGTGCTGATGATCCCAGGAACAGGGGCAAAAAAAATCTCCCCGCAGAAAGGCAGTATTGGCTTTGGTTCTTTTTGCCTGGTGGGTTGACAAACGACCCGCTGTTGTGGCTACAAGCGGTCAGAGCCCAGCGCACCAAGCATTTTGAGCAAACATCACCAACTCCTCTCCCCGGGAGCAGCGAGCTGGGTGCAAGCTGGCTGAACTTCTGAACCACATCCTGCTGCTCTCCCTTCGTTTTGCAGGTGCTTGTGGAAACGTGTCTTTCCACCTGTCCGGGGGAAGTGCCATTTCTCCCTGTTGAAGACCGGTACAGAGGTACCTAGCTGTGCTAGTTTGAAGCCAGGTGAAAGGAGAGCAGAGTTGCTCCCTTTCTCCCTTAGATGGCAAAACTAAGGCGCAGAAGGGAAGTGACTTTTGGGCCAGTGCCTTGGAGGGACTCAGTAACTGCACCAGAAACAGGGACTAGGATTTACTGGACACCTGACTTTGCACTTTCTGCAAAAGAAGTTGGAGACCTGATAGGTGATGGCTACGTGTAGCCAAGCCACAACATGGTTTCAAGGCTCCACAGGAAGTGGACCCTTCCAGAGAGGGAACATTTCTTCTTCTCCACCACATCTGCTCTCTCTCTCCTGCTCAGAGCGGTCGTCTGCGATCCCCGCTCACCCCAGCGGCCCGTGGACTTGCTCCTCGACGTGGCAGTGCAACATCAGGCCGCAGGCGCGCAGCCATTCTGCGTCTGCGTCGGGCTTGTTCCAACCGGCTTGGGGACACAGCGAAACCCAAGACGCATGGATCCACTCGTTCCGGTCAAAACCGCTTTTTCCAAGCCCGTCGCAGCCTCGCTACTCACTGCTCTTCTTGCGGTGCTCTCAACGTCACAGAGCTCCAGGTCCCAGAGTCACGGGATGCGAAAACCTCGCCTTTGCTTTTAATGAAAGTGCTGACCCTTTGCGGTGCTGCAGAGGCAGCTCAGAAGCATAAACCCTGCCAGCTCCAGGACCAGAAGGCATATAAATAAATGAAATAACCCCAATCCATTTGATACCGCTGGGAAACTCCACATTTGCAAGGCCGGCCTTGTGACTGCAGAATGCCTGACCCATGACCCGCGGGTGCTTGCATCTGGTGACATGGTCATGTTGCTGCCGAGATGGGAGATGGCACCAAGGCTGCAGCTCTGAACTAGGGCAGAAGTGAAAATGAAACCAACTGACCAGCCCTATTTTGTGAGGCAAGGATTTCCTAGGCTGATACCTTTTACTGGAGCAAGGGCATAGCTGGGGGATAGCTAGACCAGCTTGTAAGCACAGGCCTCACTCTGTTTTCCTCCTCCAGCCAGTATAAGCAATGGGAAAGAAAAATAAAGCATCCCCCTGCCCCAGCTCCCCGCTGGTGCGAACGCACTAAATCTGCAGAGCGTGAAACCAGAGTAACCTAGCGGGCGAAAGGGGCTGGGGACTGCTACCTGGATTTCAGCGTTAACCATCCAAGGGCCCCGGTGATGAGGATGGAGGGGAGTCACAGCTACATCCCTCTAGGATCGAGCCCGCTGGTGTCAACAGATAGGGCCTGGCGCGGGAACGCATCTCAACAGGGCAGGGATGCTTTAAGCTCTCCGGCCCCCTCCCTGTCCTTTCGGGGGTTCACTCAAAAGCCGCAGGAGTGGCTCTCTGCTATTTATATACCCAGCAACGAGGGAGCTGCAGCCTGCAGACAGCTTCAAAAGCCAAGGGGAGGGAAAGGGGGGGTGGCCTCATTAAGAGTTTTGCCCTTGACTTCTGGAACAGGCAGCGCAGCTCATCGATACTTCCCTGGCAGGAGGCTGCTCCCAGAGCCCGGGCATGCAGGGGTCTTGACACTGCTGCTGCTGGACCTGCCTTGCACCCGGTCAGGAGACAGGGCAGCAAAGGAGCAGCGTGCCCGGCCTTGACGAAAGGCTCTGCAGCCCCGAAGCCTGGAAGTGGCTGGAAAGCCGGCCTGTGTGTTACCACTGCCGCAGAGACTGAAATAATCAGCTAACAGAATGGTTTTGGGGTCTGCCCCCCACAAATGCGCTCTGAACGTTTCAGCTCCTTTCTCTTTCCTGCACGGGGCCGAGCCTTTAAAGGTTAATACCATCTCGGTAAATATAAATATGCTTCACAGTTTATCTCCCTCCACGTACTGCTGTTACTTGGAAACCATTTGTAGGGAGGTTAATTCAGGCCACACGTCTCCGAAGCACACGCTCTGCTCCCAGGGCAAATCAAACAGCGCAGCAAAATCCCTGCAGCACAGCCAGCCAAGGTGAAGCCTGTCCTCTGCTACGGCAGGAGCGGCGTGCAGGCACGCGGCGCTTTACAAAGGTCAGCGGTGCGATACACCGCCTCCTCTCCTCCCACCCCGCAGCAGAAACCCTGGCGGTTCCCTGCGGTTCAGGGTGACGGCAGCGAGCAAGGCATGGTCTCTGCGCTCCGTCTCCAGGCACCGGGGTCTGGAAGGACGTGGAGAAATCAAGTGAAGGGGAAAAAAAAAAAATCAAGCCAGAAGCGGATGCAGAGAGTCCCTGCTAGCTTTGGTCAGTTCAAAACCTCGGATGCAGCCGTAGCCTCAGCTGCAAAAGGTCATCTGCAGCGATATGGGAACATCCGATTAGAAGGAGCCTCTGGCTATCGAGTCCAATCCCCGTGCAGAGAGGTTGCCCGGCAGAGCCTGGTCAGGATGCCCAGTGGCCTTTCAACTGGCTGACTGCGAATAAGCGTAGCGGGCTACGCCATCTCCAGCATCTCTGCCTCCGAACCAGGCCGACACGAAACCAGCAGCCATACGCTCAGCCTCCGAGGCAAAGGCTACCCCATAGGGAGATCCTAAAACACAGCTCCGGGCCGCCCTCCAGTTTCAGACGGGGAGGTGCAGCCTGGGGACTAATGCTGCGAGACGTGCCAGAGCCCCCGCCTGCTACTCGCCTCTCTGTGAATGCCCCAGGGTTTTATGTTTTAACTGCTGGTGAATTCAACCAACAAGTCATTTCCACAACGCCCTTGGGGAGGATGGAAATCCCAAGCACATCCTAGGTCCCAGCGACTGCTGTGTTTTATGTGGGGCTGGTTGCACACAGAAGCCAGAAATGGCCCTTGGGGGCATCAAACAGGGGCATCCCAGGGCTAGCAAGGGAGGTGGCAGCTGGCTGAGCAGGGTGGGATGTCCCTTTTTTCCCCAACAGCAGTGAAGATGCCAACATCCTGGCCTGGAATCAGATGCTGCCCAGGGGAGCAGGGGCTCCTCCGCCCCTGCCCAACTGGCATGGTGGGGGAACAAGAGGAAAGACACAAAACCTGACAGATGCCATCACAAATAAGGGCACAGAGTAAACTGCTGCCAACGAAAGGCAATATCCCAACACCCCCCGCACCCCCCAGGACCCAGCCGCCAATCCTCCTCCCACGAATAATCCTACTTGGCGCAAGGTAGTGCCATAAGCATCACTGCAAACGCTCTCAGCCACATGCCAGAATGGGGCCCCTACCCACCGAACACCGCTGTCAGAGACAGAAATTTCCCTCTTGCTCTCTGGGCAAACCGAGGACAGCAAGGGGACATGCTGGTAACGTGGGTGCTTCCACCTACTTTGCTCAACATGTGGTGATTTTTGGCTTTCACAATGGAGCCAGCGAAAAGGAAACTCACCTCCCTGCCTTTTGAGCTACTTGGCACAGATCTGGCATGCCGTATGCGCCTCCTGGGTGACCCCACATCGAGTTTGAGCCGGCACAAGAGACGCATACAAAAAAAGGAGTTCTTTATTTCATCAAAATTAAATCTCAGCTCTTTAATTACACAGAAACCTTTTGTCCCACGCAGCCCACATAAGGGTAGGGCTCCAGCCGGCGACGTGGGGATACGGTTACCTGAACTGCTAGCGGACCAATTATAGCAGGATCTATCCTGCCGACGCAGGGACAAAGGCTGATGATTTGAGTGGCAAGTGCCAGTGCTCCCTGGCAAGACCGGAGCTCCGACACCGCTGGAATCCGTGCGGCGCCGTGCCATCGCTCGGACGCCCAACCGGACCAGCCGACAAGAGAAAGGGAATAGCGCCGAACCCTGGGGCTGGGCATGGGGAGGAACCGACACAATCCGCAGCTTTAGTTTGCTCTGCTCATTTAGCCCAGAGCCCCTGGCCACTGAGATGCGCCGAATTAACAGCGGTGTTCACAACGCAAGAAAAGGGAGCGTGAAGTGCTCGGGAGGTAACGCTCAATGCCTCCCAGGTTACTGCAACCATTCCCCACCCCGAGGACGTGCTAGTGTCTGCCCACTAACAACAGGGAAGAGAAGATGCCATAAGTGGGTGGCTAAGTACACTCCTGCCCCCCCAAATCCCAGTCTTGTGACACTCCTGGCTGCTCAGTGCTTTTACCTGTAAACCAGCCACAGAAAGCTGGCAGTGCCCATTGGCCTGGAAGCCCACACACAGGACTGGCTTTGATGTGAAAATGCCCTGACGGACACAGGCCAGAGCAACTGCAGGTTCCCAGGCTTAAGCCTGCAGCCCAGCGCTTATCCCCTCCCCGCTCCGCCGCCTCCATTGAAGGTTTCCACTGAACGCACCCGAACGACTCTGGCTGCAGCCCTCATTGGAGCCACCCTTCGCAACACGTCTGGAGATCGATTCACGTCCTCTTTGCATTGTTGGGCAGGAGACAAAACTCAGATGAGTGCCAGGGCAGCTGCCTTGTCATTCATAAAACCCCAGGGAGAATGAATCCGCATTTTATTCCCCTGAAACTGGCTCGGTATTTCTGGTTGCTCCATGCTCCCAGGTCTTGCATACAGCGAGTGCCCGGGAACAACAAGCTGCGAGGCAGGACGCACTTCTCCGTCCTTCAATAATTCATCATACATTAATGCTTCCATGCTCGCACGTGCCAAGGGGACATAAAAGACATGAGCAAAACCTTGAATGGGCTTGGGGGGCGGGGGGGAGCCGTTAGGTGAATTTCTGATGAGGGAATGTGTCTGCGAGGGCTAATAAAAAGACCTGAAAGGGAATAATTTAGCTACAACAGAGCAGGGTACAGCATTTGTGTTATGCACATCAAGGTTTTGCCACAGCTTTAACGACAAATCAATAAGACTCAAAAGAATAAATGACCTGTGCTTTCAAAAACGATGAGTGATTTAGGAGCCCTGTTCAACTCTTACACAAGAACATGAACTGCCAAGGCGGGTCAGACCCGCGGGGCCTCTGGCAGTGGCAAGTAGCAGATGCTTCTTAGGAAGAAAACTAGGAACAGGTCTGCAAGGAGTGACCCAGCTCCTCCCAGGCACCACCAGTAGGTTACAACTCTGACCAGCGGGTTTATAACCCTCAGTGGGCCTCTCCCTCATACACGTCCCATCTCTTTAACTCGGTTATAGCGCTGGCTTCCATGCCATCCAGTCTTCCTGAAACCGCTCGGCTCGTCCTGAAAAATCAGGCCCCTTCGTGGTGTCTCGAGATGGGCACCTAAGGAGGGAAGGACTTGAAATCCTGCGTCCTGTCTGAAAGCCGGGGTCGGCATTTTTAGCCGTGCAGAAGTAGCTCAATCGGAAATCGCTATCGGCTCCGCTTAGCAAAACAAATGCAGCAACGGAGTTAACACATCACACAACAGCTTTGTTGTGGTTGCACCTCGAGGTGAGAGCAAACCAGAAACACGTAACAGTTTGGGGACATTTCAAGTGTCACGGCAAAAACCAGCCTGAGCCATTTGCTGTCTGTAATGGAGGGGAAGGAAGGGGGTGCAGTTTCAAAGCCAGGCAAAACCCAGGCCTTGAAAACACCAGTGAATGAGGACTGAAGAGAAGGTACAGCATGCCAGCTGATGGTACAGACAACAGCTAAGCCGCAGCAGCATGGGCAACCTTGAACCTGCCCTAAGCCACTGAGTCCAAACTGGGAAACGCGCTGGTGAAGCCGCTCTGGGGTGTGCTACCACAGCCACCCTTGAGATCCTGATCTCTGGCCTGTGCAAGAGCGGCTGCTGGGGACAGCTCTGGAGCAGCCTCACCAGCGTATTCCCAGGCACGGAGCATGTGAGCAGGAGAGGTCGGGTCGGTCATGCTGGAGACGGTCCATGCTGGGCCATGCCGATGCTGTACTGTAGACACACCCTTGCTGCCCCTGCCAAGTGCTGCTCGGCTCCTGTATGCCTTTCCACTTCCAGCTTCCTCGGTTCTGCACCATGCCCCAACCGCGATTTGCATTGGGTCCTTTGGGCTGTTTTTCATGGCTCAGTGGACAGGAATCTACTGACGTTCAGATGAAAACCCTCCGCTGGTAACCCTCTCCTAGCAGACTGCAGACGATTGATCCTGCTGGGGTAGACGACTTCTTCAACCATTTAGTGGAAGAAAAGTTACCACCGTTAGGGCCAGGGGTAACAGCAGCTCTTCTAATCACAAGAGATGCAAACTTGCACGCTCAGGGTTTGAAACGTAGGAAAATGTTAACATAAAAAGCGGCAACATGGGTATCACTGCACTGGCCAGCGCATGGTATTTGGGGCCTGGTTTCAGCAAAGTCTCATACAAGGAAGGAGAGGATTGTTCTCCATCCTATTTTTCCTGGGGTCACTGCCTTAGCAGGTTTTGTTCCCCTAAAACTCAGCGTAGGACCCTGGCTTTTGGATAATCTTTAGGGGTGGCTCAGGGTCTTGAAGAAGTCTGTCGACTTGTCATGATACTAATACTGTGGCAAGTCATGCATGTGTTAGCTAGCTGCTTGCTGCAAAGATGGCATGGCAACCCTCTGCAGGGTCTCATTAAAATGAGGGCCACTTAAAATTTTTCCTGCTTTCTTATTTCTTCCTCCTAAATGACAAGAGTGGCAGGCCTTTTTCTTTTAACAAAGCAGGTATTTAGCTAGGCATTCCCCCAAAAGTCTGTAAACAGCTTTAAGACAGGTCAAGTCTTTGGCAGTGCCTTGGATCACACGGCAGATACAGCATACAAAACTAACCGTTCTCACTCTCCGTCTGCATACGTACCTGAACCAAAATGGACCCAAGCAAAAGGGGAACAGGACCTAGCAAGGCAGCTGAAGAGGGCTTAAAAGCTTTTGAAATTGGAAACACAGGAAAGAACTGGGGCATGAAATTAATTTTTACTGTAGTGGGCAAGAGGCAGAGCATCAAACTCCAGGAAAATAACAAAAAGACTCCTATAATGTTGTAGGAAGAGTGTGAATTCGCCTTGTACCTCCTGAATCACCGTATTAATAATACAAGTGAATCATCCTGACTAAGAAGCAACCCAAACAGTGAGATTTAAACCAGTGCCGCAATGCAAAGCATATCTCTGTACAGTAGCACTGCAGTAGTTGTCGTGTGGAGACGCTAATCCTATCGGATCTTGTAGGATCCCCGCTGACCCACAGCGTTGCAAGAATACAAGAGGCAGAACGTTTCCACGGGTGAGCTGGAAAACGAAAATTAACAGAGACCTTTATATTCAGAGAGAAAAAAAAAAAAAAAAAAAAAAAATCAGCAGGATTGTGCTTCCATGCCCAGGTGGGACTCAGTCAATTATACGTTGCATCATTTTGCTTTTAACGCAGGAGTTAAGGGGAAAAGCAGTCCCAGATTACTTCACCGCGCTGCCGGGAGCCAAGGGCAGTTCTGGCTGGAGCAAACTCCCGCTTGCAGCGAAGTGGTCGAGAGGAAGGCATGATTCATTCGACTTCAGCGCAGGAGGATCTGCTCGTCGTCGTCTTTCCGACTCTGTTGTGCCCTGCGTTCTGAAGAAGCCTCAAGGCACTCCCTGAGGGCTCTGCTGGGAGGATCGCTGCCTCTCCCGCTGAAATCCAGCTACGTCGGGGCTGGAAGGTGGAAGCCGCTCTTCTCCAGGAAGGCTACACAAGCACATGGAGAGAAAAGGAGGAACGTGTCGAGTTGAAAACGGAGGAAGCTTGCATACAGGTGGAATAAGAACATCCTGAATGCATCCGGTCCGGACAGTGTGGCTTTTCACCCTTCCCTCTTGCAAAAAGGGCCAGGGAATCCTTATTACCATGAGAGGACGGGGCCTTAGTCTTACATCCCTTCTCTTCTTGTAGGGCTAATGCCCCTTAACGCGACGCTGCGATGCGGGAAGACTACCGCCAGCCAGCGCCCCCACGTCTTCCACAACAGGGAAAATGACATTCTGGAAGACAAGACCTTTAAACCGGGGCTGCTGTCAAGGACGACTACATCTGGAACCAAGCTAGCTTAAGGGCCTTGCGCTGACCTAGATCTGCAAGTGCATTAAGTGGCATCAATAACCAGCTGAACATGGCTAATTGGTGGGCTTCTGCTAGAAAGGGGGAGAGCGGCGTTTTTCATTTAAAAGACGGAGCTTCCAGATGTTTGCAAAATGAAAGCCACTATGAGCATCAGTCCAGTCCCCCTGGCCTCCCTCTGGCTTTTGATTATGACAACCACCCTTAAAAGCACGAGGGGTACGGCAGCCTAGTGCAGAATAAAAATGACAATTAAGGGACTTTTCTTTCACCTCAGTGATCATCACCATATTGCTGACTGCAAATCCATTGCCTGCTCTTGTTACACATAACCCGAAGACTAGGATCGAAAATTCAGAGAAAAACGCTTCTATTTTGCAGAATCCGTTTAACTCGGCATTTGGCAGGCTTCACGTTTAATCATCAGTTTCACTGTTGACTTGTAGTCAGCAACTCGGTTTCCTCTGCTGTTTGTTTGGGTCTTTCCCACAGCAACAAAAGGACCAGAAATCATTACAATTAGAGGAAAATGTGATTGTAAAACCACAAAAACCAACAGGGGAACTCGGGGGCAGGTGGAATATCTGGACCTGTTTCTAGCTTGTTCCTTTACGACTCACTGGCTCTTTGTTCAGTATCAGGGCTTTAAACGCTGTTTGAGACAGCTTTGGGCAGTCGCGAGAGAGCGGCATTTTTAAGGGAGCACGAAGGGAAGGGGCAGACGGCCAGGAAACAGGGTAAGGTAAGCTCTGAGAAGGCCCCAAGCCTGGGGATCCGCTAGCAAGAAGCTCGGTGGCAATGTAATAATCCAATCCCCGAAACAAACGGCAAACCAGAAGAGATCTCCACAAAGTTGCCTAGGTGCGATTGTGCCTTTAGGGTCTCCGAACCCCATCCCCTACCCCAGGGAGCATTGCCCTACCCAGCGGCACCAGCATCTTGCTCTGGTGACTCGCCAGAGAAAACTTCTGATCAGAAATGAGAGCCAGGGAGGTCGATGGGAACAAGGCACTCGACATCCACAGCCTCCTCCCAACCGGGGCGAGGCTGGGAGCACCGGGCAGCTGTCCTGACGGTCTTATTCACGGTCCTTGATGGGATGCAGGTCCAGAAGCCTCTGGCTTGATAACAGATGTGGGCAGCTCCAAGACCTGTTTTCCGTCAAGCTGGCTGAAGAGCTTCGTTCGCAGACGTCACCCTTGTTAGAGCCAATGGCCAGAGCGCGTGCTTCAGGCAAGCCAACGGGGGAGCGAGCACATTCATGGACAAATCCACGGGGGAAGACTTCTGGCAGGGTTTTCATAGCCTGAATGATATGCGATGGCAGCAAATGCGTTACTGAGACCGCGTGTTTTCCGCTGCCTCGGTCAGTCGGGGCGTGCCGGGTCTATAGGTATCGATGGCTGCCGACAGACATGTATTTGGGGGTCATTTAAGCTGGGGGAGGACAAAGCTGGACTTGGAGAGTTAACCGTGTCAGCAGACGTGGTGGGCTTTGAAGAGAGTCCGAAAGCATCTAGGATTACTGTCACGGGAAAAGGGGCTAAACTGGGATTTTAAAACGAGTCAATGGAAAGCTCAATGATGGAGAGGAAAAACAGTCTTTTCGGCAATGAAACTCCTAGGATTCCTGTTCCCAAGACATGGCTGCCATCTTATGTGACCCTTGGGCAGGTTGCCTACCGAACCTGCACCTTGATTTCCCTGGCTAGCAAATGAGGACAATCCTTTCCTACTTCATACGAGTGTTGGATCGATCGCCATCAGTGCAGCACTCTGGTGTTATCTAGTCAACGAGATGATTTCCTTTACCTTGGTGTCTTCCAATGCACTTATCCTCAGTGGCGCAGGTAGGGCTGGACTAGTCCTCTTCCTTTTACAAACCAGGAACGGAGGCACAGAACGACTGAAAATTAGTGGGCCTCAAGACTCAGAAACCACTTCATACATTTGGCCTTAAAGGACTTGCCAAGAGAAGTCTGTGATGGAGCAAAGACCTGAACCCGGAGCTCCAGAGTCACAGACTAGTGCCCTGACTGCTGGACCATCCTTTCCTTCATTGGATACTTAGGAGAGAAACACTATTTGAATGCCCGTACATCACAGCAATTCATAACGTAATGTAACCATCCCTTAGGGCTGAGAGCTGAGAACTGCTGTAGGGTATCCTATTCACTTCAACTCCAGATACTCCACTTGCTTCAATTCTCCTGGCACCTAGCAACACTGCACTGGAAGTCATGAAATATGAGCAGGAGGCTGTTTCGGAAAGTACCATAATAGGCCTGGCCCACGCAGACCCAACCAGGCCGCATCAAAGCAGTCATCTCTATACCAACAGCCCAAGCAAAAGCCCAGGTCACACCTGAAATTTTAATATTTCAATCTATAAAAATGACAATTAAAGCTGTCCAATCTACATGCATCATAATTATTAAATGTTGGCTGATTATTAAATGATGTAGTTTGAGACATAAGTGATAAATTGCAGGATTACCAACCCCCGGTAAATATCTTTGGAGGAGGGGAGAAAAAAAAAAAAATCAATTGTCATTAGACATCTACTAAGGGTCTCGTTGAATCCCAATGGTCATGATACCTTTCCATTTCAAGCCCACCCTTGCTGAAAGCACGTCTGGAAAAGCTGACAGGTAATTTCATACCTTGGCATGTGTTAAACACGAGTCTCTCGCGCGTCGCGCTGAGATGTGCTGGAACACAGCGCTCTCACTCAGACCAACACGACTCAAGCAGAGACGCACCACAAGCACCAACAGCACAGGAAGCGCGCAGGGGCGGGCGAGGAAGGCTGGCCTTTGGAAAACTACAGACCACCCTTGACTACAGACCCCCTGGCCGACCTCAGCCACCCCTGCCTGGGGGAGCAACACTGCAGGCCATTCAAGTTGATCTTCTTCCAGTCATGGTGAGTCTCATAAGCCCAAGGGATGCTGAACAACTGGGTCCATTTAAAGTAAACCCTTCCCACAAACAATGGTATTAGAGGACTAGTTCCGCCCCCATCCAGCCTCCCCAAAAAACAGCGCCCCTAACACCCCACTAACATCTCGAGCAATATGCTTCTTGAGACGGTTCACCGCTCCGGGCACCGAGAGCAAACACAACGGCACTAGGAGAGGACATGCTATTTTTTTTCAGCCTTAATAGGGAACGGGGGTCTGGGAGCAGGCTCATCTCTCCTCTGCTCCAGCCCTAATAGAGAACCTGACATTTAAAATAAGACTTTATTGCCATGTACTTACATTTTAATGTTTTCATGGTACTGCCTGGTGTCTGAAGGCTGGTTGTATAATGGCTGAAATAAAGAAGAAAAATGAAGGCATAAATGGTATAGTCTGACATTTAGAAACTTAAACCTGTCAGAAACACTCTGGCATCAGCGTGGGCTCCCGTCTTCCAGACAGAGCGGGAGAGAGGGGGCCCCGCGTCGCCCATTCTGCTCTGCTGCTCCATGCCCAGCGCCGTCTCCCGCAGCTGCCCCCTCTCCGCCTCCCTTCCCCGCACGCTGCTCCTCGCCTTTCGTACCGGAGAGGGGCTGCCGCCTCGCACACACGCGGCCGTGCTGCCTGAGTCACAGCGCGACCGAGAGCAGCCCGTGGGAGGCAGGCAGCCTTCAACCGAGCTGGCTCCGAAACAGGCAATTTTGCTGCGTAATTCGCATAAACGCCGTACGTGGCTGGGGAGCTGGCTGCTATTCCCGCGGTGAAGCCGCGCGCACCTTGGAACATATGACACGGGGGAGGAGAGGGGAAGGGGGGGGCGGAACAGTCTGCGTGCTGCAAGTTGTTATGTCTGTGCCGCAAAAGCCTGCCTTTGCCTTCGAGGGAGCCGGAGCAAGATCCCGAATCCAGCCAGCCACCTGGGGGACAGAATCTGGCGCCCAGCAGCTGGCGTGGGCCATGGCTGCAGTATCCCAGCACCTCGCGAGCCTCGAGCTTGTGCGCCCGCTCTCAGCACCCCTGGCGGCGGGGGACAGCGCGCTCACCTTGGTTATGCGCAGGGAACCTGCGGCACAGACAGGGTGATGTGCCCAAGGTCATGCGGGGAAGTTGTGGCAGAGCAAAGGACTCGACCTGCAGCTCTGCAGGTCCGGAACGGACCCGAATTGTTGGGGCGCTCTTCCTGTCCGGTCCCCAGAGAGGCGGCATGTGCCTAGGGCATGCGAATGAGAGTCAGGGGGCCTGGCGTCTGTGCGGCAGCCCATCTGAACTGCGTGGAGAAAGTGTGGGTGGAAGAAGCTACTGCAGGAGGATGAACTGCCAGCCTGTAAATCCTCTTGCTTGATTAGTGGCCGTGCCAGGCACTGCTGCTCCTCGCCCAGGGGAACGGCACTTCTCCAAAGGGGAACTGCAGCAAGTCATGCCCTACCTCAGGCGTCACCAGACTTTAAGTGAGAGCTATACGGAGTCAAGGCCAGAGCAATGGCCCCCACCAGTTACTCACTGGCTTTGGCACCACGCAGGACCAATATTTCCAGTCCACACCTGGATCCCAGCATCTGCCAAGTTTTGCATTTTTTTTTTTTTAAACAGTGCATTGTTGGCTGATATTCACCTCACCTATCCTACCAGCTCCTGATGGGATCAAAAAGATACACGAGCTCCTTGAACCTTTCTCTAGGTCCCCAGCACCCTCCTGCCCTCAGCACACTCTGTCCGGTGCCCCCAGACACCTTCCCTTGCTCCAGTATCATCCCAAAACCACACTCCTTTGCAGCTCAGGAAAAGGGATTAAAAGTCCCCCCACATTTCAGCATTATGTCTGGGACCTGCGGGTTCCCAGACCTGAGGCAGCTCTATAGTGAGAACGGTGCTTCATAGATTTCACAGACATTCAGGCTGGAAGGGACCTCGGGAGATCATCAAGTCCAGCCCCCCGCCCCAAGGGCAGGAAGTCAGCAGGGGTCAAAGGATCCCAGCAAGATAAGCATCCAAATGATGAGCTGATCCAAGGAACAGCACCCAGGTCTGGAGCCCAAATCGTCTCCTCTCCCATCCGCCAGCACCGATTAGCCAGAGGGTGGTGGGAACAACTCCCTGCAAGCCTGTACTGCATCTCCACCCCATTCCCTAACCCTCATTCTGCCTCTGGCTGCCAGAGTCCTACCGATGTCCTAGCATGACTGAGGCACCAAGCCCTTACGAACTAGGAGGAGCTGCTTTTGCATTTGATTGAAACCGGGAGGTCAAGATGGGGTAAATGGGGCACAGGAAGGTCCTAATGGAGCTGTGGAGGTTGGTGGCACATGCCAATGGCTAGGCAATCCCAATACAATAGGTGGACCAACACCAGGCCCCCAACACCAGGCCCAGTGCCATTGCTGTCTACAGCTCCGCTTCTTATTATTCTTCCTTTTGTCACATTCCCGGATGTCCCCTTTGTCGGGCCGTTCCAGGCACAGAAAAGCAGGCTGGGCCCTCACTGCTCGATCCAAACCCTGATGAACAACTGGCCAGGGCTTTGTTGAATGCACTGCATGTGGCACTGAACAGAGTCATTCTTCCGGTACAACAGGACCTCTGCCAGCGGGGTGGGTCATTCCTCCTACTTGGCTGGTGTACGACAAACTCTGGCACCAGACTTTCTTTTTTGCAAATTAAAATCAAGTCTAAGAAATTCACATATTAACTGGGGCCAGGCCGGAGAGAGGATGCAAAGGTAAAACAGGGAGAGCTGCAAGAGCCGGAGGTATAGCAGAGGATCCCGGTGGCGGGTGGCACCAGAGACGACCGAGTTCAGGACCCAAACCCGAGAGGTGTTTCTAGCCACCAGCCAGATTTGAGAGCTCAGGGCAGAACCTGCACGTGCATCTCAAATGATGTCAATAAAAGCAGCTTTGGCTCAACCACAGCAGCAACTGGTCGCCTGATGAACGCAGCCTCCGTCTAACCGCAGAGATGCTGTCCAACTTTGCAGGCGCTGCATCCAGAAGCTGTTGCCGAACCATCTGCGAGCAATTTCACAGCTGTGGCAGAACGGGATCAAACAGCCAGAATGCATGACGGATGGCGGACAGTCCCAGCCGACAACCCAAGCACGATTAAACGCAAGCCAGCCATGCTGCCCCTCGGTAGGAATGTGGTCGAGGAGACTTTGATCTCTAATGAGAAGGGCAATAAGGAGGAGGCGGGAGGCTAGCTTAGCCCATGTTTACCAGACTCCCCATCCTCCAGCCGTTGTAAGGCTCAGGATAATAGCAGATCTAATGGCTCATCTTGCAGCCCTCAATGTGCGTCTCTGCAGCCCCTACCTCGCAGACCTCCTCACTGAATGCTGGTGTTGGCCGTCTGTCTTGGAAGCTTCTTTTCAAAGATGCGGCCTTCATTTAAAACTGGCCTTTTCCCTATTCTGCTTTCTCGTTACACGGTGGCGCTGGTACAACGCCCTATTGTCACCTCACCAGGAAGGTTGGTGCACAAGGTGTAAGACTTACAGCAGGCGGCGGACAGAGGGACTGTTTCTACATGCGTGTCCAACTGACCCATCCCCATGGCAGCTGGGTGTGAAGGTGCCACTTGCTCCTGCGTCCCAGAAGTCACCACGCTCAGTTCACAGCTTCCTGCAGCAGAACATAAAAGTCTCTCCTATGAAGACCCAAACGCACTTGGGACAGCTACCTAACCAATGAAGGTCAAAGCAGTTGCTGGCAGCACTGATGATTTGGGTCATGATACCAGAGTATCAGGGAATACCAGGCAAGCTGAGCCTCCTTGTTCAAGCCCCAGTTCAGACCCTTCCAGCCTGGGAGGAGCTGGTGGACAGGCATCTGTCCTGGAAAGGCCTAGGCGCAGGAGCAGGGGAAGGCAATTCCTAGGAAGAGGAAGCCAGGAGCAATGGCTCTGAAGAGTCAAAGCAGCACGTGCTACTCAATCAATGACAACACCTCAGGGCGGCTTGGCCGGACCCAGTACACACAGGCAGTTCGCTGCTGCAGGGACTGCGGTGAAGGGCAAGAACATGCTTCAATAAAGGAAGGTGCTTTCCTCCGACCTCCATTTATGCGAGCAGACTGGGACATGATGAATCATGTCACCAGGCTACACTGGGGGCGAGAGGCGGCTGGTGAGTGCCCCTTGCGGGTTGTGGCCCAGTCTCGTGTGCACACACATCAGTTCAAGTTATCTCCTGTGCTGCCTCCTAAGAAAAATGTGCGCTAGCTAACGGCTCAGACCGCTAAGTGTTAACAACATCCTGTGCTTCCGGGTTTAAAAGAAACCTGCATACTAAGAAACAGGGAAGGCTAAAAATCCCAGCACCAACTTTAAAAATACCATTCATCACCATATGCTCGCAGGCGAGGGAAAATGAGAACGCAGCGGAGCCGGCACAGAGAACAGCAACGTGCCAGCCATGGCTGGCCTGGCCACAGCAAAGCCGTGCTATGGGACAGATACAGGTTCACAGCAAAACCAGGGTATAGGCTGGTCTGTTAAGATTCAACCTCCTCTGCACTCATTTCCTGTCCTGCAGGGGGAATTCCACTAACAGCACCGAGCAGCTGTAAAAATAGTTGCCTTCCCTATCTGCAAGAGAGAGTTCATTGTATGAGGACTGCACTACTCGCCTGCTGCTGGATCCCGAGCAGAAGACGCTTGTTAGCACTTGTAGATTTGGGGATGGGGAAGGGCTTTGTTTGCCCATCACTGTACACAAGTTGGTCGTGGTTTCGCACACCACATTAGTGCATGCTTAGGTTTCAACCCCAGTTTAGATGCTAGTCAAGTCAACGAGAGAAGCAATGCACTGAACAGCTATGCTAAATCCAAGCCAAGTTGCTGCCGCAGTTTTTTCACTCTGCATGAAACATGGTTCACTCGGGGCTCAGCCCAAGTGAAAGCTTTCAGGACAGCACTCAGATTCACGTTCTGAATCATCTTCCTGCCGGAAACACAGCATGGTCTTGACCACAGTACCCAACATCTCCACTTTTCAAACACCCAAGCCATGCTCAGTGCTAGACCAACTACTGATAAGGACATGGAGACCCCTGCCCAGGTGCTGTGGAGGAGAGGCGTGGGATTTTCAGAGGCATCTATAGGAATTAGGGATCCGCCTGTGATTGCCTTTTAGTGGGACTGAGTCAGACCATGCTCTTTCTAGCTTGGGAAAAAAATCACCCCTCACATTCCCAACTCAAGCAGCACCAAGGGCAGTGATCCTACAGCGGGAGAATCACACAGCCGTCAACACTAGAGAAGATAAGACACAGGGCCAGATTTTTTAAGATCAAGTCAGCGGGAGTTAGGGAGACAGACTGTCAACACAAAGCACTCACTTAGCGCAGACACCTTCCAAAGGAAGCCTCGGGATGCACATTTCAATGAAGAGCACAGGAGTCTGAAAGCCCAGAATTAAGGGCCGAAAAGGTGAAAGTCGAAGGCTTGTCTCTGGTCGGGAGATTAACTCAACAGCTTTCAGCTTCAGGGACGTGCTGATAAGGATTCAAGATCCATGGCTAAGTTCTTAGTTCTCCTACACCAAGTTACCTGCAAAACCCCTTTGGTGCACCTGAAGCTAAGTCAAGGCCAGACTTGCTAGTCAATGCATTCAGCTGGTAAAATCCCTCTCATCACGAATGCACCAAAAAACCCCCAACCCCTTCTGCAAATCTGAATCTGTCTCTGATTGGTTCCCTTTACCTTAAATTGAAGGCAGAGTCAACATGGCCTTGCTGCCCAACGATGCACTCTTGGATCAGGAACAAAAGGGAAAATCCAGCAGGTTTTAGTCAGCCCAATCGAAAACAACCACTCCCTCAAGATGGTCTAGCTTTGGATTCAACCTGCCATCACATGGAACTACCAGCATGTCATCACCACTCTGTGGTTTGCTAATGCTCCTATAACCTCCTGCCTCTCTCAGTTGTGACTAACCAACATCCTCAGTGACCTCTCGCCTTGAAAAAAATCAGCACCTGGCAAGCTGCCTTGCTATCACAGAGACGCTTATCTGTCACCATCTCTGTTTGATGCAATAACCAGATTATGCTTGAACAAACATTAGGGAGAGGTCTGTGACCTGGGCTCTGCTGGTAGCCACCCCTGCATGGGCGAGAGGGCAAGAACGTTCTGCAGCCTGAGAGCACGGAGCTGGCTCCGAGGACCCAGATCTGCAGGCCCACCCTTCTTCCAGGACCCCTGCCCATTCCTACGGCATCATGCGGGAAGCAGACCAAGTGTACCATATGCAAGTGTGTACGGGTGTGCATGAAGAGCTCTGCACTCCTTCCTGGAGGAACGTCCTCTCCAGTTGAGATGGCTGAGTATTAATAAGCATTGATTTGTATCGTGGCAACATGTGGCAGGGGCTGAGGTAGGACGACTTCTCTCTCTGTGCAGCTAAATTAAAGGGAGCCTGTAAGAGACCCAGACAACCTCAGCAAAGCGTGGCAGCACGTACCAGTGGTCCCTGGTACCGTACACCAGCGGTGGCAGTGACCATGCTCTGCACTGTACAGAAGGACAGGCCGGCTCTGAAAGCTTTGCTTGCAGAGGAAGAGGACAAGTGAACTTTTCAAAGATGTACCATACTTAAAAGAACAAAAAGCTTGACCCAGCCAGTCGAAGGGGCCAGGAAACTTGGTGGTGGAGCTCCCCGATGATGGAGTTATGCCCACAGTGCCGATGGGCAGCTCCCCTTCCCGACAGAGGTGAGCTGAGGTGTGCCAAAGCGATCCCCCGTCCCCCAGGGATGCCCGCCTTTGCTACGCTCGACAAAACCCTCGTGAATTCTGAGCGGCAGGGAAAGCCCCAGAGCCACGCTCCCCAGGGATGCTCCTCCAGCAGAAACCCAGCGCCTTCCTTCCCACCGCTCGCTTTCCCTTGAAGGACCCCGCTAGCTACAGCGTCTGTCTGGGGGCGGTCAGCAGCTTGCAAGAAATGCTCTGCAGGACCCCTCCAGCTGCCCCTTTCCACAGTGTGGAGGGAGTACTACTGGGAGGACAAGGGATGTTCGCTCTAGGGTGCCCTCCCCAGTGAAGTGACCCCTGCACGCCTCAGGGAGGGAGGTTCCCTGCTAGTTGCTGTAGAGGCTTGCTGGGGGGAAGGAGGAGTCAAGCTGGGGGAGGTGAGGGAGCAGCTGAAGTCCGTGATTACAGTTCCCAGAAGTGCGAGGGGTGCCTGGGAGGGACGGGCAGGACTCTGGCTGGGTCCAAGAATGACCAGTGCCAGGTCACTCCAACCCAGAACTGCTTCCATCCCCGCGACACGCTCTTCCGATGCTCCCCCCACCCGGTTATGAAAGTGCTCGTGCGCTTTGCAGAGGGGATCCTCCACACACAAGCTCACTGAGGCACCAAATGCATGGACTCAGTCCCCGCTGCTGTGCCACGGTGGGCGAAAACATGAGCAACACAGATTTGCCCCTGCTCCTAGGGACAGCAAGGAAAGCAAGTTAAGGGTTAAGGCTCACAGAGGAGTAGGCACACGTGTGTATGTCTCCGTCTTTCCCGTTCACCCCATCCCCTCCTGCTACCGAGCCAGCTGGATGTCCTGGACTTCCTTCTTACGGGTTAGACATGCGTGCGCGCACACGTACGCACAGATGTGCCTGCCTCGCACAGACCTCTCCACACCTGGCTGCCGTCCAGCCCCCCCCCCCCCCGTAGTGGGAGATAAGACTTACCAGCTCCACTTGAGGCCCCAGTCCTTCCAGTATCCTGTGGGCAGCTTCTGCTTTTTTCTGCAGAGAGGAAGTGGGAGAAAAAAGGGAAAGAAAAAGTTACGTCTCTCGTGGATCACAATGCCAGCCCCATGCCTCGCTTTCCGAGCTGTCCAGAGGACTTCCGAAACAACGTGCATCGGAGAGCTCCCCCACCCCGGGAGGCAGGAGGAGGAGAGCGGGTCAGCGCAGCCGAAGCCCAGATCTCCGGGGTCCGTAGCACGTGCCCCTGCAGGCGAGGGCGCCGGCAGCTAAGTCATCACCCGGGGGGCAAGCCCTTGTCAAGCTCTTGGCAGGGGCGCTGAACGCTGGGACCCGTTCCCCGCCACGCCGGGGCTCTCTCCGCAGTCCCGGTGCTTAGTCACTGGAAAGCCCTCTGCGCCGTTCTGCAACGGCTGAATCTCTTTCGCTTTGCACGCTGCTGGATTCAGTACAATTACCTCAACACTATCACGGCGCGGAGGAGGGAGAGCGGGAGGGGGAGCAGAGAGAGAGAGATGCCCTTTCTAGGATTCATTTCGTGAACATGTGATCGCTCCCCTTGGCTCCTCCGCTCCGCCGTCTTCCCCTTCCCCTCCCCACCACAAGACGCTCCCCCGGCCAAACTACCTAGCGCTTCTTATGAAAACAGGAACACGTGTCACAATGTGCTCATTGGCCCCTAATTAAAAGCGGCCTGAAGAGAGATGTGGGTTCACTGCGAGAGTCTAAACACAGATGACATTTGCAGTAAGCCACGCTCTTCCCCCAAAGCCGGGCTTTCCAATTAGTGGTGCTAACGGCCCGATCAACCCCGGCTGCTGCACACTGCTCGGGTTTAGACGGCGCTGGTCAAATAAAGCTACCTGGCAGCAGAAGGAGCTGGAGGTGAGGTTTCATCCAGAGGGAAGGGAGAGGATAAGAGAGAGTTTAGTGCAGACGACAAGGAGCTTCCATGGGGCCTGGGCTCGGTGGAGTGGGGGAAAAAATAAATCCTTCTAGGAGCCTGCTCATAACTTTAACCTGCTAGGCGCCGGAGACGGGCTGGGGCTACCGGCTTGGGATGTGGATCGCGAGCACTTCCCAGCATGGGGGGGCTAGAGGCCTGCGAGTCCCAATCATCACATGGAGGGGGCTTTGGATGGGGATTTTCCCTTTGGGGTGCTCAGATTCAAGGGTCTGTTCTGGGCCCCGTGCTGCCCCTCTCACACTCCCGCCTGGGTGTGTTAGCAGGGCTTGGCAAGGGGAGATGCATCGCTACCCCCCCACAAGTCAGGCTCACAGCTCCTCCTGGCTAGATGCTCCCCCGGAAAGAAAAAGCTCCCGATTATGGTCTTATGGCATATGCCCCATTCATTGCTCCTCCTGCCCCTCCCCGCCGCAGGCTCAGCACATGCACGCACCATCTCAGTCGCACGCGATCAGCTCCGCACGTTTGGCCCCAGGATCAAAACTGCGTGTTGGAGCCAGCACTCACCAACACCCGCGCTGGGCTGCCAAGTCGCTCGGGCAGCTCACCTGACCCACCCAGCAGGCTGCGCTTCTAACCCTTCGGTGGCACGGCAGGCGAGGCGGGGTGGTGTAATTGGGTGTAACCCCACAGGGATCGCTGCCAGGAGAGCCCAGCCCCTGTGAGCCTTTGCCGGCCGCGCAGGGCAGGAAGAGTGGTGATGATGAGGATGATGCTCTCTCCACCCTCCGCCCAGCGCTCACCTACCACTTTCCGCCAGCATATCCCCAGGTGCTTCACAAAGGAGGTCAAAGCACCATTACATGTTCCAGGTGGAGAAACACTGAACTCAACCCAGAGGCCAAGGCCCCTTGCCACACGCTACACTTAAGACTTAATTAACCAGTTAATTTCATCTTAAGATGCGACTCAGCCACATGTTTAATCAATTAATGGTGTGCCAAAATGAGGAATAAGCCACAAAGTTGTTCTACAGGAAATGTGTAACAACTTCGTGACTGGTCTCTCTCGCACCATTAGGTGAACATATGGCCAGGTCTGCCCCTGTGGCTGGGGGTCTTGCCAGCTGATGGGGCTCCCAGCTGCAGGGGTGCACCATGCTGACCCGGGCTCACACGAGCAATAAGGCGTGATGGGATCTGACCCGTGATCCTACAATCACGCCTGCTGCCGTGCTTACGTGGTACAGCAGGAAACACGACTGTGTGCATTGTGCATCAGACCCCATCACATCTTTACCTGTGGCAGGGGCCCAAATGACAGGAGAGAGACAGTTCAAGCTTCCTGGTACCCAAACTAGCATGCTCCCCCACAGCCCCAAGTCCTACTCCTGGCAGCATGGTAATGGAGGCCTGATCTCTCCCAGACTCCACCCTGTGTTCACAGACTGGCCAAGGCTCAGGTTTAAATGCGTATCATCTCCACACCCAAGGATACAGGTCTCAATACTCAGGAGCTCCTGCCTATGCAACAGGCTGCCAGGCAGGAGAGGTCTTCTAGCCAGGCAGCCCGTGGGCTGACTGCAACCTGCCAGGTCAGCCAGCAACAGCCTCGCAGCCGGCCTCCCCTGAAAGATCCCCATGAAGCATGCACTCGGCACGCCCATTCCTGTTCCACCGGACAAACACGACTCTGGGAGGGATGAACTCCACCAATCTAGGACCCACCTTGCTGTGCACAGAGGAAGCAACTAATGGGTGGGTGGAGGGGGAAGGAGGAGGAGGAATTTGGCACCTTACATTTTACAGCCAGCTCAAATTCTGCCCCCACAACTTCCGGTCACACACACTAGCACAAGGATGACCTCCCCGCCCTTTACATTGGTTCAAATGCCCCTTCCTGGCATTATAGAAAGGATGGAAAGAAGATAAGAATCAGGCTTGGTGCCTCCTAACTTGGAGTCCCCCGCCCAGCTATCTGCAGCTGATTTGCAAAGGACCACAGTGACAGATACTAGTCTGGCCCCACGTGAGGCCAGCCCATGGACTTGCATCTGAGCTACTTCCCCAGTAGCTGTCATGAGTTTTCTTGTAAAATGAAGCCTGGCTCATGGACCTGTTGCCAGCAGAGTACATGGAGCAGAGCAACCACCTAAAGGCTAGCACGCAATGGGATGATGGTGCTGGTCATGCACTCTGCTACCAGTCAAGACAGGTTGGAAGGCGGATCACGGCCAACTGAAGAAAACTTCAGGCTTTCCAGAGTGTCTTGCCAGCAGTCTCACTCCTCCTTGCCTGTTCAGCAGTCAGTGGGAATGGAGTGGTTGCCGCAGGCTCGTTCTTTGAGGACAGGCCTACAATATCACTGAAAGAGCCACTCTTGCAGGGAAAAAAACTCCAATTGGCCAAGGAATAAAGGACCAAGGCTGGGCTGGATTTTTGACTTGCTCCTTCTCAGTTTGCCCCTAAAGATGAACCAGTTTGCAGAACATGGCTGCCTGCTACAGGCACAGAGGTGCCTGGGAATCAGCAACACCCAAAATTAGCTGAGCGAGCCACCAGGCTTCCTTCAAGGTCCTCTTAGCATGGTCCTGGATTGATGGATGTGGTATTCACCTAAGTGGAGGTCCTTACTTCACCCTGCCGAGGACCATGTGACCTCAATGCAAGAGGAGACCGGCTGACCAGGACTTCTCATCTTGGGGCAGAGCCATCCCTGGGCTTCCTCCGCACTACTCCCTGGCATCTCCTTCTTGGGTAGTTTACATGCATTGGGCTATATGGGCAGAGCAGGGAAGCTGGGCAGAGCAGGACTGCACGCTAAGTGACTGCAAACAGCCTTTCCGTCACAGCTTTGCAAGACAACCCAGGACAGCGTTCAGAGCGAGGCTTATCCTGGAAAAACATTACGCAGACACGGAAGCCACCCAGTGGTTACTTCCTGTATTACCTACATGGCCCTTTCAGTCGTTACCACGGCACGCTGCGGCAGCCCCACATCAGCCTGGCTGTCGCCGGCACGGTACAACTCACGACGTGAGCAAACCAGCAAAGGAGAGACGCACGGGAGACTGAACGCAAAGGAAGCGGAAGCTGGGTTGAAATCTCTGCAAAAGCACATCAGCGTTAAGCATCTGCTTGCTCCTTGGATATGTGCAAAGTTGCTGAAGCACAGCTTGTGCCACATCCGGGGAATGCAATGGCTGATGATGAAACGACGCGAGGGAAATGTTTCCTGAGGACCGAGCCTTCCTTTGGTCCAAAAGTCAAAGCCACAGTTACCATGCACTGAAACTGTACCGGCGCTTGAGCGATGTGCTTCTGTCGACCCCTCTTAGCAAGCCCAACTTTTCCTTCTTTCTTTCCATTTTTCCGAGACGCATGCCGAATCAGCCGCAATGGGAGGCAGCACAAACTCCATCCCGTTTCCCAAAGGACTTGTGCTCTGGTAACCGTGTCATTTAAGTAGATAACTAATCACACAAGCCAGTCCATCAAGCTGAAGGATACGCTACTAATGAATTAATAATCAGAGGAAATGTAACTGTCACTTGCTTTAGCCCCGTGGACCCCTTTCTTGCAAGCTGATGAAATTGGGTCACTGGCAGGGAACTCTTCTCTCCAGGAGAGAAAGTTCAGACAACTATCCAGGATCTCCACAGTCTATATCATAGTTTCTCAACCTGTGTTACATGCACCCCTGGGGGTACGCGAGACACAGGCAAGGGGTACGCAGGTACCCCAATACTCTCTTTCTCTCGCCCTCTTTTCCTTTCTCTCTCACCCTCTTTCCGTCTCAAAACTATGGCAAAAAATTGTAGTCCAATTAAAAAAAATTAAATTCCCCAGTAATAATTTGGTGTGCTGTGCTTTGCGTGGCACTGAGTTCAGCTCTCCTAGCTTTGGCCGACATCACCTCTAGCCCAGGTACATACTTGAGTTGTGCATCCCTGGTGTAAAAGGTGGCAACCCAACCCAAGCCACATCAGACATCTGTCATATCATGCCCTTCCTCCAATATATGACACACAGTAGTCTGTAAATATAAAATCCCCTGGAAATATGAGTGTTGGGGTACTTACTGAAATTTTCAGAAGTTAGCGGGTACTTGCTACTTAAAAGTTTGAGAAACACTGGTCTATAAAACACAGCAAGGACCCCATCTGCAACACAAATGAGCCTAAGGAAGTTGCTTTGATTTGTGCAATTGCAGACTTCTTCCTCAGGTGACCTCCTGACATCCCTGTGGCAACCACAGGCCAATTTGCTTTAAAAAGTGAATTTGTGTTTTTCGCCCTTTTAATTGCCAGCTGGGCAGCTGAAAACCAGGAGGAATCAGCACCAGGTGATCAGCAGCAAACGGTCTGCACTGTCGTTCAGGAACCTCGCTGCAAATGGAGACGTGATGGTCAGTCCAGCGCTCGAGTAAAGGGAAGTAACATATGGCTGGCCTGATAAGAAATACATTTATCCTCTCTCATAAAAAGAAACATCTGCCAAAACCTGCCTTTTCCACGCAAGATCCTTTCCGTTAGGAAACAATGCATTGTAACGGAGATTTCCTGCCAGATTCCTGAAAGGAGGGACAACATGCTCTCCCGTAGCCTGCACGATGTCACCATGGCTCCATGGAAGAGAGAGGAATAGATCTCGGCATAGGAAATTAAAGAGATCACCCCATTATGAAATTACAGGAGTCCCTCCGTGTTTCACCATCGCTGTGCAACATCAGGTCATATAAAGAAAAAAAACCCACATTGCTGCAATGCTAAGCTCATGCAATAAGCACTCCAGTGAAGAAACGTGAAGGCTAAAGGTGTATGGACCACTTGAACCAGGGCCTGCTACTCGGAGACAGCCACGTTACTCTGAAGTCAAGCAGAGGGCCGAGGTCATTTGCACTTTCTAGACTAACTAAATCAGAAATGCATAAGCTTTCATAAGGAGCAGCTTACCTTAAAATAGGTGACCAATTGCATGGTAGTGGATTATTTTAAATATACACATATCAACATTTCCAGAAATTAGACAATCATAATATTACTTCAGAGAGCCTATCAGGTCACTTGATGATTTAAGAAACCATCACATAATATATGCATGCAAGAGTGAACCTTGAAACTAGCTCATTTCCTAAGCTATCACTTAAAGAAAGTTTTTGCATTTACTTCCTCAGATTTCTTTCCTTCTGCCAAAAGAGAGGAAAACTGGAATTGAAAAGCATCTCAGGTCTGTAACTACCACAAATGAATCAATGAAGCCACGGGGTGCTGCCAGAGCCACTGGATAACTAGACATAAAATCGGGCTTAGGCACCAGTCTGACAAAGCATCATGCATGTTAGTTTTGTAGGCTAACCGATAACGGTATTTCTATGGCAGCGCGCATCCCTTCATTCATATGGGTGCAATAAGCCCATGCCAGGATCTACCAATTTTAAAAGTTCATAAGCCTAACAAGCCCAGAAATTTCAATTGGGTGTCGATTTTTAGGTCCCTGGGAAATTGCTAGAACAGGATGAGCTTGGAGAATATCAATGCAGTAGGGTTAAAGTGTTATGAACATTTAAAAACAAGGGGTGGGATTTCCAGAAAAAAAGATTCACGGTAAACCACGGCAGGTACTTTGAAGACCAACCAGTGCTCCTTGCAAAAGTGAGTCTTCAGCTAGCTGAGCTTATACCTGTAATAACTTCTCATAAAGCACCACCTAACGGCTTAAAAAAAGCCTTCGCTCCGATGCATGCTGGTACAAAATGGTCACGCCAGTCAACGGCAGGGGTGAGATTTTGGCCACAAAGCCAGAGAAAGGCTTTCCCCACAGAGGTCAATGAATGGGTGCCCGCACTCACAAGCAAGATATTCTGGTATAACCAGGTGCCACGTATACATGTTGATGATGCTGCCGGCCTGTGCTCATGATGTGATTAACTCAGAGAAAAAGCTTAATGTGTTCAGCTGCCACATTTAGACAACTTAATGAGATGACCGGAGGCAAATCACTGCAGGGAAAAGCACGACTGGAACGATGTAATTCTTCTTGCATTAAACTGACTGCAATCTGCCTATTTCCAGAATGAAAGACGGGGAAAGAGAGCTCTTCGGAGAACATCGTTTCTCTGTGCACACACGCAGAAATGCCTCCCGCAAGCAAGAGCCCCGATTAACATTTGACACCTACTGTAATTGCTGGCGTTCCTTGTTGCATGTCTCCCATCGTAACAAAATCATAACAAGTCGACCTCAAGGCCACCCCGAGAGAGGAAAGAGCTGTGGGGTCGGGACGGGAGGAGGCTCCCGCAGCACTAAGATTACTGGGAGAAGGGCAGATAAATGGCTCCAAGAGACCAGGCTCCGAGACAGAGGGCCAGGCTGCGGTGCGAGCGAGCGAGGGGTGGGCACAGCAGGTTTTCAGCCCCTTTCACATCCGTGGGATCGCTGCAGGGGAAAGACAGCGTCTCCATTGCCCTTCCATGGGCACAAGATGGGGAACGGGCTTGGTCGCTCTGGGCTCCGTTCTACATTTCCTTGAAGTCGATGGGAGATTTTTTTATGCATTTCATCCACCCTTAGCAAGCAACCACAGAAACCTCTGGGTGTCTCCCCTGTCCAGTGAGCCACCCCCGAGTCATCAGTTCCTCCAGGTCCAGAATATCTGTGATTCAATGAAAAGGAAATGGCTTGCTGCTCCATCACCAATGCGTTAGGAAGCACATCTAGCTGTTATTTCTAGCGTGATGCATGAAAACCCCTTTCGGGCTTTATATAGTCCCACTGGCCTTCCAGAACAAGCAGCGAATGACCCCTTTTTCCAAATTCGGGACAGCTGAAGGATCTGTGCTCAGACCGAGAACAATGAAACCTTGGGGCTGGACTCGCACTAAGACCACTCATCTGGATGGGTGCAACTCTGGATTCAATGGCAATGTAAGGCGAGCTGAGCTCAGTCATTTGCTAGGGGCAAGAAGCCTCCTCCTCTGTGCCCCTTTGAGACACAATCCGACACTCAGAAAGGCAAACTGCTCCGGCTCTCGCTGGGCAGGTCCAGGATCCGGGTGAAAACTGTTCATATTGATTTGCATCAGCCGAACCCAAAAGCAAAGCCGAGCGAGAGCTGCGGGAGCTGCAGATGAATACAGCAAGGACAGAGGCTGTGCCCTAGAGCTCCCAATGCAAGACAGACACGGGTCGGGAGGCTGATCTGAGGTGCAGAAAGGCTTTGGACAACAGCGATGGATTTTGGGGACAGAATTCATGCAGCCCAGTGCTCGGGCTAGGCACGAGGCTTGCTGCAGACGGCAGGGTACCAGGAGTTGGCTGAGCTACACTTCACACGGGAAGCAGTTTCCCTTCCAGCGCTGGGAGCTAGCGTCAGCGCCCATCGGCCCAGAGCCCCGAGGTGTTGACTCACTTCTAACTTCGTCTCAGACCTCCCCATCGCTCCCTTTGGCTCCGTGCTGACGAGCAGACGTGCTGCCAGGCCTGGCCCTTCTTTCCAGCAGCCGCTGCCAGGGACGCGCCCAAGAACGGCTGGGGGTGGCGAAGGCAGACAAGGCCCGGACTCCGCCAAAGCTTCTGGGCTCAGAACGACGGCTTGCCGGTACCGATGCTCTCTTCCCAGGCTCTTCCCCCGCCCTCACTCGCTCTCCACCCCACTAATAGTCTCCCCTGACTCGACTCTAATGAGCTCTAAAGGAGAAAGGGTACAGCAGAGAGGTCCCATCATTGGGAGCTGGCCACTGCTACAGTCCTAGCTCCAAAGCATGCCCTGCCCCGGGCCAGCCTGCCCATGGCGGCGTACAGGAGGACTGAGGCCCCAACACCCATCCCAGGGACCCCTGCACCCTTTTCAGGGACTAACAACGGTGGTCTTGCTTAAGCTCTTGACAGCAGCCCACTTCAGCGACAACCATCTCCCCGCTGCCTCCTCCTGGGCACCAAATCAGCTCTGGGTTTCTCACCCGTTCTCCACCAAATCGGACACTCTGCAGGTACTAGGATCGTGCCCCTTAAAACGTTCCCAAAAACAAAACCAACCCCACGACAGCCATGAACATCTCCACGCAGCTCTAGTACATTTACAGCGAGGGTTTTCGGTGGGAAGCTCAATCCCAAGCCATCTGCCTGGTTCTCAGGCCGCTGCAACTTGATGCAGGAAAGGGATGGGGAGCGGGAGCGGGGCGGACAGGAAAGCGACTTACGGGCCACATTAGTCATCCCGCAGAGGTCACAAACTCGGCACGGCAGACACGCACACCTCCCCAGGCTTCAGAGGGATGGGCAAATTTGAGGATTTTTTTTTTTTTTTTTGAAAAGCAGCCAAAAGCTATTTTGAGGAAGTGGATCAGAAATTAGAAGAAGGCGTTTCCCTGGAATTTCTCCAGCCAGCATCCCACAAAGCTCGCAGCCGCCACGGCTGACCCGCGCTCTTAGCATTATTTATAGTACCTCCAAGGCAGCGCTCAATGCCAGGCCGCGACTGAAGGGTGAAAGCGTTTCCATACAGGATCAGGTGTGTCCTGCACAGGGCCTCTCCAAGAGGCAGCCGACGGGGCGGCGCTGGGAAACACTCTGTGAGGGACCCAACATCGGCCCCAGCCAGGTCGACTAGGATTTCATTTGGCCAAGCCAGGCAGCAAGACGGGCTTTGGAGAGGAGCAGGACGTATCCCGTTTACGACCGTGAAAAATCGGGAGTTAAGCTGCCGAAGGGTATGCAGACACCTGGCAGCCTCCGGCAAGGAGTCGGGCCTCCCCCGACAGAAACCAGCACAGCTGCATGCAGCAAAGGGAAAGGCCTCCCTGGCCTGGCTTGCTTTTTGAGTCGAGACAAAACAGTCGTTGAGCCACGACTGTGGCCTTGCAGCAGTGGCCCCCTTGAGAAAGTTCCCGTTTCTAGGGATCAAGAAAGTCCGTATTCCCTTCCGATACTTGGTGCGCTCCCTCTGGGATCACGCCGTTCCCGGAAGTCATCCTCTCTCGCAGCCAGGTGGGACAGATCTCCTTCCACCTCCACAAGAGAGCCCAACTCTGCTGGAAGGGGCAGCGGCAGCTCTGGGGGCGGCATCCTTCTCTCTAAATCTCGACCAAACCAACGCCCTCAAGTGCCAAACCCAACCACAGCAAGCCCGGCCTCTGGACAGACCCTCCCTCCTGGGGTAAACTTCGAGGGTGGAGGGAACCCAGGTGCAGTACCCAACACCGAGGCCTCTCCACGGTGGGATAACAGCCCCTTGTCTACTCGCGTCCTTGCTAGAGCAGGCCTGGCACGATCAGGGGGATGCAGGAATTCCACCTAGCAGGTACAGCCGTGCTGCGCCCAAATCACTTGGGTTTGCAAAATGACAAGTGAAGAAAAATAAGAAAACTGGGGAAATGGTTCATGACAGCAAAGAGCATTAATAACCCACCCAGCGTTTCCTGTGCAAAGCCTAACTGCCCGACTCATTTCTGTTCTCTCGCCCTTGCCTTTTGCTAGTCATACCAAGGGAGGTTTCTGCAGCTGGCTGTCTGGCACGCCAACTGCACAAAACGGTACCCAGATGCACACCTTCGAGACGGGCAATAACGTATCTGTATGCTGGGGAGGAGAATCCGTTTTGCTTTAAACCTCTGATGGAAAAAGTGAAAAGCTTCCAGGTCCCTGAGGCTCCAGAGGGTTGAAGCTGGTCCTTTTGGCAACCAATGTCTGATGCCAAAAGGCTGCTTGACCCACATCTTGAAGTGTCGATAAGGTAGATTTCCCCATTTCTTTGATCCACTGAAAGTCAAAACAGCAAACCATGCACCACTGCCCTAGCACAGACACTAGCCAAGAGAAGCAGAAACCAAACAGTTTTTTTTTATTGTCCAGATGCGCACAGCTAAAAAACATGAAGGTTGAGTAATCTGGAAGTGAAAACAGCCTTCAACCTGAATAATCAACGGGAATCTACCGAGATGCATTTATTTAACACAGTGATCCTCAACCAGGGCGCTGTGACGATTCGGGGTGCCATGAGATCCTTTTTAGGGTGCTGCAGCGTGTTGTGCACGAGTAGCACTGTCAGGTGTGCAAACGCCTACGTGACTCACAAGATAGGCCCAGAGATTTCAAGCACGAATCCACGGGATCAAAAACCTTCTGCCCTGTTGTGGCCTTTCCGAGTTCTCCACAGCTGAGGACTTCCTCTCTTATTTTCCTGTAGTCAAAAAGCACACAAAAGCTAAGAGCTGGCATTTTCCGAGGGGTCCCTGGAGCCGACTGAGGTTAAGAACCATTGATCTGCCACGTGGTTTTTGCTCAGAGTCTGACCTCATGCCGGCATCAATCGGAAGTCTACTGAAGCCTGAACTGTACCAGCGTCAAGCCGGGAGAAGTCAGAATCGTGCCCTCTGACTGCAAATAGCCAGCGGGCTACGCTAGCAGCAAGGAAGAAGGTAAAACGGGGAAAAGGCAGCTCGAGCCGGCTGAGGAATGCTAAACGCGGGCGTTTATTTATTCTCGTGTTTGTGGGAGATGCTGGAAGGCAGAACGTGCTTCGTGCCGGCAAGCGGAGAGACGGGCTCACACGCCGCACAGGCACAACAGCCGGGGAAAAGGGAAAAAAAAAAAAGAAAGAAGAGACTCCTCTGAATTTCAGCGCTGCAGCCAAACGCTGTGTTTGTGGATAGATAGCCGTGCCCTTTTGAAGGAACCATCGCCGAGACGGAAAACGAATTAAAATTTAATCTTATTGATTTCCACAGACAGTCCCCAGAGCCCAAGTGTTGCCTGCTTCCACTGCCTGCATTGCATCAAACGCAGCTTTTCAAATGCCTGGCAGCCGAGCACCAGAAGGGCGTGCGCCCTGGCGCCACCCCGCAGCACCCACGCTCCCATGCCAGGCTGGCGGGTCAGAGCCAGCCCCCGGGGGCACCGTGGTTAGTCACGGCGCTGAGACTCTTCCCCGACACCGTGGTGGCGCGGAGCACCAGCGCTGCAGAGTGTCCTGACGTGAACTCGGAAATGCAGAGCGGGATGAAGGCAGGCGAGGGAAGGGGGAAGGGAGGGTAATTATGATCTCAAGGCTTAAAAGGGAAAAACAAAACAAAACACGCTTGGTTGAAGGGGCGGCTGTGGCACGCGGAGCAGGCGCCGGCTCGCAGGGGGGACAGCCTAGCCCCTCAGCTAGACCCGTGCAGCTTGGGGGCAGGCGGGATCTGGTCCTTGCTGCCAGCCTGGGGCTGCAGGGAAGGTAGCTCTGCACCGCGAGAACGAGGAGGGAGAAAAGGGGGATGGGACTGCGGGGCCTGCAGGAAAAGTCAATGCGAGAGGGGCCGCGGGGTGAGCGGCACAGTGGGGGGCTCTAGAAAGCAACAGCTAGGAGGAAAAATGGGAGAGTGGGGGTTAGTGAAAAGCTTGTGGAGCCAACTGGGAAGCTCATGGGGGCCGTCACGTGGAGGAGCAGGTCCCGAGAGATGAGACAGCCACGAGGAGCGCAGCGAGCAGGAAAGGGGGTCATGTCTGGGGCTGCGGATAATCCAAGCTCGTCACTGAGATGATTCATCCCGTCTTCTTGCCTCCTTCCTCTTTCCCCTTAGCGCCGTGCTGCCCACGCAGAGCCGGGTCTGGCGGAGGTGCGGGGACTCGCCCCAGCATCTCCCGGAGGTTCGACAGCATGTCTCCGGGCCTGCTCCTGCCACCTCCGCTCGCAGCTCTGAAGGCAGGATTGGGCCCTCCTTGGCCCCTGCCAGGGGGGCCTAGTCCTTCAGTACCCTTGGCCTCATAGGACCTGGCATGGGATTGGGACCAAGGCTTGTCACAATGCTGTCTCCACACAAAGCAGGAAAGGTGGGGCACAGGCACCAGCAGCCAAGGTCCGGCAACCCTTCTGAGAACCGTGCCAGGCCTGGCGAGAAATGCCCCTCACCAGAAACCCAACAGATTTAGGGCCCCTCCAAGGATTTTAGCCTTCTTTTGCTTTTTTGCCTGTGTATACAGTACCGAGCGCAAAGGGGCAGCTAGAGAAGTGGAGCTGGAAGGGACCTGCAGAGGTCATCGAGTCCAACCCCCTGCCTGAGGCAGGATCATCCCTATCCAAACCATCCTCTGCAAATCCATTCCCTACCCTCTCTGCAAATCCATACAGTCAACGCTGACGCCACACAAGACATAACACCCTAAAACCTGCCACGGATAAAGCAGAGGGACCACAGCAGCCAACGTCTCGCTGCTGAAAGGTTGTGAATGGATGCTCGAGACCCCAGGAAGAGGCTACACCCCCCACTACAGAGAAAAGCACAAGATGAATGTGAAACTATTAAGTTCTAGCTTCCCTGTTGCAGCAAAATCCTCCCACGGGTGAAAAACATTACAGGCAGGCTCATAACCTGAGATTTGCTGGAGCTTGCATTAACGTGCCAATGGGTCTGTCTGGGCTCAGCATCCGCAGGGGAGCCGAGTGCATGGGGCTAGGCAGCCTGGACGTCACCCTGCAGCGGTGCACATGGCTAGTACGCTCCCCCGAGGCACCAGCTGGGACAGCGGAGACGGGACTGCTGGCTCAAGCCAGCGGGTGTCCTCCCAGGCGCTCAGACAAGCCAGCTAGAAACAAAGCATTTCCAGTCGCACTCAAAGGAATCATTAACAGCCTTTTGCAATTAGCCGGTGCCCTGGATCCCTGCCCTGACGCCGGAGTTACTGCAGATCAGGAGTGCTCAGAAAAGTTAGAGGAAAGGCTGGGGGAGCAGGGAGGGTGTGGGGCAGGGATCCAGTAACCAGCCTAGTAGAGAGGCAAGACACCGTGACCACTTAACGCTACGGGTTGGACCGTGCCAGGCAACGGAAAAACTCTGGTCAAGGGTGTTTAGAAAGATGTGGGGGTCAGCAGGGGAGGCTAAGATTTCCTTATATAACACCATGAGTCAGGTTGGCAAATTAAGACCTAAGAGGCCTCTTTCTGCATGGCTACCTGCCTTAAAGGGTCGGATTAAGCAGCAGCCACCTGCCCGCTGCCCTTGGGGGAGATAGAAAGTCATTCTGACTCTTGAATTTAAGTGATCGCTAAGTTGCAGCAGAGGCAATTTAGTGCACGCCAGGGTAGGTCCCTCTACCCGCTGCCCTGTGAGACGCAGCGCCCTGCAGGCTCCCTCCCTACGCAGGTGCCCAGCTCACCCTGCACTGGGGGCTGCACCCACCTGCCTCCCGGGGCCAGGTCTGGCAGCAGAAGGCAAGGGAGGCTGCGGGTGGCTGATGCAGAGTGGGAGCCCAGGGCCCCACCACTGGACAGCCAGGAGTTAGCGTGCCCTGGCTTTGGTCTGCAGCAAACATGCTACGCCTGCCTCCGGCGCTCTTCTCAAACAGCTGCAGCCTACACTTCCCAGCCTCACAGTACAATTATCCCGTGTTGTGGTATTTGCACACAAAGGCAGGAAGAAGCAGCAGTAGGAGGAGGAATTTCAAAGGCCAATTTGTGCAGGAATGACGAAGCACCACTGGTCGTCACCCCCTCAAGGGGGAGGTTTCCCAAGAACGGCGGAGGCAGGTTCCCAGTTCTGCCCGGCCGTCGCACAGATGAAAGCCTCCTCCAAAAGCAAGTACCCAATGAGGATGCTCCCTTAGCATCAAGTCTTGCTTTTCTACACTCTTCTCCCGCAGAATCTGCCCAGCCTTTCTTTCTGGAAGCCGGTTAACTCGTCCCAGACATGCAGTTAGACGCGGAGCGCAGGCCAGATTTTCCAAGCATCACTATTCCTGCCGACGGAGAAACCAGCCAGTCAAGCCACACGCCTGTCACGGGAAGTGAAAAGCAACACAATCGTTTTAAGGTGAGCATCAAAGAAGAGACTTGACTCCACGGAAAACTCCGATGCAGACAAATCCGACCTACATCCCAGCCCCCAAACATACCCGATGTGCTGGTGGGAAAAAATATCGACTCCCTGATGAACTGCGGGCTAAAATTAGAATCCACTCACCCCTGAAGAGCCACGAGGATAGCCAGAAAGAAAGTAGGTCACAGAAGGGCTGGCTAACTTGATTTCCCAGAGCTGCTAGCCGTTGTCCTCACATAACCTCCTCGCTCTCGTGGACAGCTTTCCCCATCTCATTTGTTTGGCATATAACCGCGTGGCCCCTATAGCTCGGAAAGGGATGGAGGGAGAGCACACACACGGCGAGGAGCAGGCCGCAGTTCATGAAGACCTATCTGGGTTTGGCAATCGGGACTCATAGTAGAGAGGATCTCTTTTATTAGACCAACAAGATTTTTGCAAAAAAAAAAATGTCTTTAATTGCAAGCTTTCGGGCACAAACACCCTTCATCAGGCATTGGAGAAAAGACTGTAGAAGTTCTCCTGGGTAGAAATGAAAATTCATATTTCATAGGATTTCACAGAGGAGTCAACTCCTCCGGGCAGACCGTTCATAGCTGGGATGGAGCCTCTCGCCTGCTGTGAGGGTCTGTGATGCTGCAAATTACCTTGAAAAAAAGGCAGGAGCAGGCTCTCAGGTTTCAGGTGGTCACAGTTGCTTCCTGCTTGGGGAAAATATGAAGATATCATTTTTTTTTTAAATCAGCTAAAATTTGATATCATCCATGTGCCGGGTATCCAGGTTGTAGCCAGACTGGTCTAGAGGCAAAAGCAATTGGGACTCTGATTTCCTTTTATCTGGGTTCGAGCACTCGCTCCCTGTTTTTCCTGCTTCTGAATCCAGGCACAAGTATTGCACGTCATGGTGTGATGATGCAGGGACACATTCTCATCCCAAAGAGCATCCCAACTTGCTCAGCCTTCATGAAACAGCCTGCCCTCGGGATCTCCCAGTCCTGTATGCTTCCAGACACACAATCCTCCAAATGAAACTAGGTGCTGCTTCTCCTTTCTCTGACAAAGGACTTTGAGGCCAAATCTGGGAGTCTCTCTATATCTCAGGACATGAGCAGATGGCCAAATACGCCCGGGGGGGGAGCGGACGCTGTTTCTTGTGCTCGTGTAATTACACCAAGCTCTGGAGAGGGCAGACATGCCCCTCTCCTGTGTTAGCTGCACACAGTCGGCCACTATTACAGGCCTCGCCTGTAGGTGACTGTAGCATCCTGGGGATCCTCGTCCAGCTGAACAGTAATGTGCTATATCCAAACCCATGTCTGCAAGTACTAGACCAGTGGTTCTCAACATTTTCTGTACCAGGACCCATTGTAAACATCGATTGCCTGTCCCGACCCAAAGCCCCTCACTCCCGGCCCACTGCCCCCTTCTCCCAGCTCCCCAGCGTGGGGCCCGGGGTGGGTGTATGGGGGGTCCCAAGCAGCCCTCGTAGGCTGGGACGCTGCCAGCCTGCAAGGGAATAGCCACTGTTTCCCATGTTTTTCTCCTTTACAGCAGAATCTATTTTTAACGTGTGTTTGTGACCCTTTCATATATTCCTGCAACCCACTTTTGGGTCGTGACCCATGAATGGAGAAACTCGAGTGCCAAATCACGAGTCCCACTGGATCCCCAACTCTTCGTGTTCTCCCATGGAGACAGCACCGCGCCCCCCGCAGCACCCACTGCCTGATCTCCAGTCGTGCCACTAGTCTGCTATTGTTTCTTTTAAGCATAAAAAAAGGGATGATGGTCTCGTTCAAAACCTCTAGCCTGGGATCAGCTAGAAGCCCGCTTTTGTGTTATTCTGAACGGGATCCCCAAAAGAAAAGGAAGAGGGGCAGCACTGGGGTTCTGAATCTCCCTTCCCAGCCCTGACGTTTCCTGTATCAACAGAGCCACCCGGGAAGCAGCAGTGCGGTCCTTCCTTAGTCATCTGGTGTCAGCTTTGACCTCCCTTTGGTCAGCACCCACCCGGAGCAAACACGTGCTATTCTGACCATAACAGTAAAACCAAAGCCAGGTTTTGACCGTTAATCAGCATTAGCTGTATTACTGGGAATACATTCAAGAACATGGATAAACTGAAGCTGCAGACATTAAAAACTGAACCTGCTGTGCTCAGCTGCTTCCAGAATTCCTCATAGCTATTTGCTTTCAACTCGAGCGTCTTTCATATTCTTTTCAGCACTGTCCATGGGGTGGTTTGGGCACCCCGGGAGTGCCAAGCAGAGTGGAGGGGCCATCCTGTCTTTCACAGCCGTTTATAATCGCAGGGTCCTGGGATTCGTCCAAGAGATGACACTACCCCCTGGATGGACTGGCTCTGCCTTTGCCTGCCCCTCCAGCTGCAACGATCCTATGACTCCATTTAATAACATCCACGGTGCACCAGCAAATACACAGATGAAATGGCCTTAAGCGTCAGAACAAGATACCTGGCCCCTTGGAGACGTGACATCTTTCAATGTTCCCTCCACTGCTTTCAGTACCCACTTCTGAAAGCTTTAGTCCATCATTTCAAGATCAAATGAAGCACATATCCAGCCATCAGGCTGTGACACAAACCGGAGGAGTCAGCCTGCTGAGCTCTCCAGCTACGCTTCACCCACCAACTCCTTCCCTGAAAAAGGGGCTTTACAAAAGTCTCCAACCAATGCACGCAAAGAAAAAAAAATGTTTATGCCTCTGAGCAACAGGAAGATGGATGGTCCTTCTCCCCGTCTTCCCACCTCCTGCTGATGCCTTACCTAGCGTGCAAGCAACTTGGGCCAAGATCCTCAGAGATCATTAACGAACTGAAGATGACTTAAAGCAGGCTGACCTTCAGACTGCTTAGCATCTGCCCCCTGAAACCCAGGGTCTTTAACGGTGTCTCAAACTGGGCCCTCACACTATCATATTTAAAAACCTTGGCCCCTGTCTTTTTTAGATTTCCCCCAAATGACACGCGTGCTGGTAGTTTTGCAGAAGTGAAAAAGAATAATAGCAGCAGCCAAAGTAATTGCATTGCCTCTGAGGAGTGCCCAGGGTATGTAATCTTTGAAAGTCAGGCACCTGGAATTCTGCAGCTCTCAGTGAATTCAAAGGACTTGCAATTCAAAATAATTAGCAGCTAGTAACTTTCCTTTTATGCAAAATCATCCATTTAATCCAACACCCAAATGAAAATGAATGTGCTTGATTATCTACCAAAGGACCCAATTTTTCTAACGTCAGTGCAAAGCACCCAGTAAGATTCATGTCTCCATTGGCCCTCTATTACAGTCAGCGCCCCTGCTTAATGAACAAGCGGTCGGGACAGACGTGCACTGTGTTGGCGGTTACAGCACAGCTCTTATCAACACTTCAGGCCATGCTAAACCAACACAAATCCAGCGTGGGTTGTATTATTCAGGCTTTTAAGCCTCTGGCCCCACAGGAAGCACAAAGCATAGATAACATGGTGCTTTTAAGCTGCTTTTCAACCCTAGTGCATGAACACATGAACGTGTCGCTACCTACGGAAGTGATCCACAGCACATCTGCTGCTTCGCGGTAACTGCCTGTATAGCCGCTCTGGTCCAGTGGCAAGCAGACCCTTAGCCCTCAAAGGAAGCAACATCCTGTGCTCCCACTGTACCGTGAAGTCTGAGGGCCAGACTTACACCAGGAAAGCGCTGGGGTGAGTGGAGTCTGTCGGTGAACTGCATATGGGTCCTAGCTCTTTCAAATCCAATTTTTTTTTTTTTTACACACACCCACCCACCCACCCTCTTACAGGCTAAATGGGGGATGTCCAGCCACCATGGCCACGCCAGGGAGCACTTGCCCATGGCAATAAGCATCTCAACCACGTGATAGTGCAGCACCTAGCACTGTGCTCCGGCTGCTCCGGAAAGGGTCCCCCTGCCCTTCTCTCTCTTGCAATGTCCACAAGAGCTCACACAACAGGTAAACCCTTCACGCCTGCAGGCAGCAAACAGAAATCCAGTTCTTCACCCTCGCCCCTGCAGGTCTTTCCCCAATGGCTGCGAGTGAAGCACAAAGCCGGTCACCAGGGCACGGCTACCCCCAGCACCTCAGTCACGTCAGCAAGAGCTGAACAGTAAGTGACTTACCCTGTTCTCGTCATAGATGATCTGCACTAAGCTGCGGTGTTTGGACTCGATTGGTGGGGGCGAGATAGGTTTCTCCGGCTCTGGCGGCTTGGCCGCTTCCTCCTCCAACTGTTGCTGTGAAAGGTTGAAAAGAAAAAGAAGAGGGGGGTGGGGTTGGGAGGGGAGGAAGAAGAGTGAATGGTTAAAAATAAAAGAAAACACTCAGGCCAGATGAGACTCTCTCCAAAGCTATGACTGATATAGAAAATATAACTGTAAACCACTTCCTGTGAGACATCAGCAAGACAAGGGAGCTAATTGAAAGGGCCGACACAGAACAACTCCTAAAAGCCCCGAGAGAGAAGCGACATACCATGAATTCATCCAACCCTTCCTAGAAGTTTCTAGGCCGGTATTTTGTGGCCACAAAACAAGGGGAAAGTGGCCGCCTTGGTTTGGCCTGGCAGGGCCCAACTAGAGCTCTCCCAAATTAAAAACAAAGAACAATAAAAGAGTTAATTGAAAATCCCCAGAAAACGCACAACAGTGGTCATGAGCTGCTCTCTTTGCTAGTCTCCGGGTTTACGGCAAGCCGCTGAGCCAGGGGATTCGGGATGACTCTGCTCTTCGGGGGGGTTGAGAGGCCTTCCAAGAGCTATGGCGTGGGCTGCTGTCCAGATGAGTAACAGCACCTGCCGCAGAGCGGTGCAAGATAGGATGCCATGTGCGGACGAGACAGAAATTGGGCGGGTGGGGAGGATGTGGTTGCAGTCAGAGCAGCCGAGTTCAGCACGAAAGCAGAAGTGTCAGCTCACCAATTGCCTGACCGGCGCTGCGTGGGCATGAGCTGCAGCCACCGTGGGACAGGCAGGGCGTAGGGCGAAGCTCAGTGCAGGAGGTGGGTCAAAGTAGGGATCCCAAAAGGAAGCCCTCCCTGCAGTTGGAGAGACAGCACACAGGTCCTGGGATGGGGAGAGGGGGCAGAGGCCAGGGATGGTGGGGACAGGAAAGCTACTGAGATCAGTTTAACCCTTGTATTTATTACCTATTTAGCCCCTGTATTGGTTACCTGCTTCTGCGGAGCCCAGAGACCTGTGGCCAGGTGCAAACCATCGTCGACTTGGGGCTGCGCCTCCTGGCTTGAAAGGCCCCACACACCTCCTGTAACACGAGTGCCTCGTGCAATTCCCATAGCATCAAGCTGGCTCAGAGGAAGGGCCCGGAGGGCAGCAGCGCCCAAGCGGGGCGTGGACGTACCAATGCCCTCCCTACCATGACAGTTCGAGTCCCATTTTCTGCCTTAAAAATAATGAATAAAAAATGGGTGGCAACTGAATGCCAACCAGCCCAAGACTGAAACATGCCGATGCATACCCACCTACCCGCCGGGGCACCCTTGGTGAGGGGCAGCCTCCAGCCCAGACACCCCTGCTCCCGGGAGAGATCACAGGGCACCAGGAGCTGCGCGTAGCTCCCCGCTGTGACAGGGATATGAAGGGGTGAGTGGGCAGCTTCAATCTGCAGCTTCCTTGGTGATGAGTCAGAGCATCGCCTTGGCTGCAAAGCAGAAGTGCCCCAGCTCTGCATTGCCAACAGCTGCCTGGGCCACTAGCCAGGAGGCCCAGAACAGCACAGCACTTCCCAGACGGTTTTCTTTCTTCTCGCCGACAGCAAAGCGAACAGACCCCTGGTACCGCCTCGGAGGCGAATCCTCCAGAGACACGGGGAGAGGGGGGAGCTAGTCAGAGCCCAGCGACTACGGCGAACCTGCCCTGAGCGCAGGGAAAGGCAGAGAGCGGCCCTGGGACCGCGCCGTCAGGACTCTGCAGGCAGCCCGCGGGCTCCCAGCAGCGTGGCCGTGAAGCACGTCTGCTGCGGAGCCAGCTGCAAAACGTTTCACCCAGGGACAGGGGTCAAGTCAGAGGGGGAAAAAAAATACATAAGGGACCAGACTGGCAAGGCAAAGGGAAGGGAGACGAGGATGCAGGCAGGAGAGTGACAGCACAGCAGAGGGAGGGGGCTGAAAACAACCTTGACCTGGAGCGCTGAGACAGCCTCGCATTATCAAGCGTGCAGCTCCAGCCTTGTCTGCCCTCAGATTTCAGCCGCTGGCAGAGCTGCAATAACGCAACCCCCCTCTGAGCCAGCGAACTGTGCTGTCTGTAGACACCAATGCTACACGAGGGGTCGGCATAGGTGCGACACCGTGTGTACATGTATGTGTACACGTGTGTGCACACAGACACCCACCCACCCACGGGCAGGTGCCTTTACAAATGTTACTGCATCTGCCACGGCCCGAGAAGCCTGGGTGAATTACAACTGCTTCATTTTTAAAGGGGCATTTTATAGTATTCCCAATATCCAGGCAATGCATTTTACATGCATTCTGCATCCGGAGTTACAACCATCCTCACAGCTGCTGCAAGGCCTGGAGGCATGGCCGAGCCCATTTAATACACTCACACAAATGGAAGAAGAAATAAGGAGATCTTCCAGGCTACAGTTTGAGAAGGAAAGTGCACAGGGCCCATGTGGTTTGCCAGGCGAAGTGAAGTAGGACAGAAGGAGGCTGGAAGGTGCAAAGAGACTTTTCTCCCCCCTTGCTTCTGCACCTCCTGAATCGCGACCTTTTCCACTGCCGGAAACTGCAAAAGCGTTCTGCAGCAAAGCAACGGAAAAATCCAAACACTTCATTTCCTAGGCTGGTCTGCTTGAGGAAATGCAGCCTGAAGTCAGCCGTCTGCTTCCCCAGGGAGGGAGCGTGTGGGCTCCACCCTGCAAGCAGCGGTGCCTGGGGCCGGAGGAACGGGCTGGCACCTATTAGCTCTTGGGTGTTATTCCCGCCTTTTTCAGCGATCAGCCTCAGCCCCACGTTGTACTTAGGATCCGATCCAACAAAGCACTTAAGAATTGGAGCAGCACCATCAGCTTCAACAACAGGATTACTCACAGGCTTAAAATGAAGCGCGTGCTTAAAGGGATGAGAACTCTGGCAGCGTGCAACCATATTCACTTGTTCCGTGATGCTCCACGGGGCAGGCAAGCATCACCCTCTCCCCTTGAACGGCAAGAGAAAATGGATGGTTTGAGAACTAGGTGACTTGACCAAGGCTGCAGAGCGAGTCAGTGACTCAGGTCTCCGTCTCCTTCAAGCCTAATTCTTTCACCTGGAGACCCCAAACAAGACATTTAATCGCCTGAGGCCATGCCTACATGCGGCTGAGCACTGATAGCCGAAAGGCCTCTGGCACAGATACACGAAGTGAAGCGCACCTGGGATTTATGGACTCGAAAGCTGATGGCCTCATCTGAAACATCTCCCCCTCCTCCTGGGGACTAATGGTGCACTTTGGGGGTTGGTTCAATCACAGCCTCTTTCAAACAGAGGTGGGCTCAAGCAGCCCAGCCCTGGCCCAGGTCAGAAGTGCCCCGAAGTCGAGGCGTTTCAGTCCAGGGCCCTGCACTGCTTTTAGTAAGAGCAAGTAAACGTGCATGCTCTATTCACACGAGCAAGGATGGCCCCTGCCCTCCGCACGAATCGGAGCCACAAAGGACTGGAAACAAAAGAGCTGCAGAGTATGAGAAAGCTCGTACCTACCGGGGAGACAATTTGGGTAGAAGCCAGCAGCGAGGCTAAAGTGATTTGGTAACCCACAAAGACTGTGCAAAGTGGTTGAGTCTGCTCTAATTGATTTAAGACAGAGGATTTGATGGCACATCAGGAAATGAAAGTTTGCCAGTATGAGCAGGCTCATTAAAAACAGCTCATTAAAGGAAAAGTGGGGGACCCCCCCAATCTAATTATAGCTGGAATATGGTGGAGAATTAGTCTCCAACTTTCCATGGTGTAACACTGTACCGTCGTTGGAGGGGCGGATGCGCCGTACAGCGCGTGGACAAGGCGCGCCCATTCGGAGCTCGCTGAGATTACACGCCGACCCCCAGAAGGCCCAGCCAGTGACAGCTGCCCTTGGACTTTGCGGGAAATGGCAAGGCAAAGTAGGTCAAGGTTCCCCGACAAGAGCAGCGACGGGTTCTTAAAGGTCTGCCACAAAAGGGAGGCCGAGGCTGTGACCTTTATAACCGGAAAGCCAGGATGAGTCTTGACAATTATGTGTCGGCCCCTTCCCCCAGCCCCTGTCAAGCAGTGCCTGCAACTTCTCTCTTCTTCCACGAGGAAAATCCTACTGCAATTACGGCCGGGCCAGACAGAGCACAGGGATCAGCTTCCCTCGCATCCAGAGGGCAATGCGGTCCTACATGAAGGCATTTCCCTTTTCCAAGCGCAAGAACTGAGCGTCGTTAACCCAGGACTGCACGCGGCCGTGAAGAGAGATCACTAGGGCTGTGTGCACAAATGATGGCCTGCCGCAGCCTTGGCTATGCCTGGCTTTTTATGAACTAGTTGAATCTATGGAGAGGTCATCCCCCATGCACGGGATGACAGCATTTCGGGGAGCCCACTGTCCACACGTAATCTGCTGGCCAAAATCCCCAAGGGTTACTCTATGTGCATCAGGCCGTGAGAATTTAGCAAGCGGAAAGAAAGAGGGATGCTGGCTGAGAAACTCCTCCACTAGAACCAGTGTTAGGGGGAAAAAAGAGACTGAGAAAAAGCAACACTCTCAGTCGATCAGAAAGGGGAAGAATTGCTCTTAGGAGGAGGGCTTGCACACGCATGGGAAATAGGCTGAAGGGCTGCAGGGCTTCCCCGCCGGCATGGCAGTGCTAAGGGCAACCCCTGGCTCCACCTTCACCAGTAGGTGCCAGTGTTGGACTCCGGGAAAGCATCCGGGAGAGCTCACGCATGCAGAAAGCTTCGATGAGATGCAAAAAGCAGAAAATTCCCAGGTTTTGGGGGGTGGTTTTATTTCGTTGCTGGCCCAGATTCCTGGAGCTGCTGCCACGAATAAGCACGAGACGATTATCCTCCCTTGGTCTGAAGGAAGAGCGGGAGGCAGAAACACAGGAGAGATGTCACCCGCGTGGGAAAGCAGCCGCGCGTAGGCACGGTGGATGACAGCCGGACAAAGAAACCCACTGCCAGGGAGGGGGAAGGACACCCGAGCTGCTCCGGGCTTCGCTGCCTCGGGTGAGCCCGTGGCCAGTCCTGGAGCTCCCAAGGAGACACTGTTGCCCCTTTTAATTCATTTTATTTATTTTGGCGTCCAAACGTGTTTCATCCTCTCTAGGAGGTCTCCCAAGGACAGAGGAGGAATGCGTCGGGATGTTACGGCCGCTACGGTCCTGCCCCCGCTCCGCCGGGCGCTGCAGGAGAGGCGGTATCTGTTTCGTATTCATTGTTTTCTCTCCCCCGTGTTCTGCAGAAGCAGACGGCTCGGAGGCACAGATGGACACAATGTTCTCGGAGCGTGTCAGACAGAAACCCTCCCCCCCATCCTCCCCTCGCACGTTTTCTCTTGCACTTCAGCAAAATTGGCCGATTATGCACAGAACGTCCCCGCAGGATCTGGAGGCCTCAGCAGCCAGGGGAAGCCAAGGGAGATTTTGAACAGTGCACACAGCACAGATAAGCATCCTTGGTACCACGGATGCAGGAGACAGAAGTGGGGAGGGGGGGCTTGGAGCTACTTTCACCTTCTCTGGAGCTCGTCTGAGCCTCTTGGTTGATGGGAGGATTTATGAAACAAAAAACCCAACAGAAGGAATGAAACGAGCCAGCGACAAAAGCCTGCTCTTTGGAGAAGGGTGGCTTTGTTTTAAAGGTGCCCTGAGCAGATGCCGCACCCATGGGCTTCTACTGGGTGGGTGCTCAGCCCTTTTTGGGGGGTGGGAGTTGAATTATGGCATTACGGCCCCCCACAGCGACTGGGCAGTAACCCTTCAACTGTTAGGGCAGCTCTCCCTTTCCTCCAGCCCCCGAGATGTCCTGGCTTTCCTTTTTTAGCATCCCTCCTCGGTGCAATCAAAGACCGACCCCCCACTAAAAGGCCAGCCAGGCTCTACAGTCACGCTTCACTCATGACCTGGCTTGTATGTCCTCAGTCAAGCCAGCTGCTGGGCTACCAGCGCAGTCCTATATAAGGTGAAGTCCCTGGTTCTCTAGAGCAAAATGCAAGTAGGGAAAGGGTCTGGCGCACGGGACCAGCCCACCGGGGCCAAACAGCTGGAAACACCAACAGATCCAAGAGGGCACAAGGGAACCATCTGGGCAATTATCATGGTTCCTATTCCAACTCCTCTCCCAGGCCCCTGTGAAGTGGCCACAGCTCAGATACACGGATGCACCCGGCTAAACCTCTGGCTACCAGAGTGGCTGGGAGGAGCCAGGAAAATGATGGGAGCAGATTCGGCCTCTATCACTCCAGTACAAGGGTGGCTCAAAACTACCTGGGATACATCCAAACTCTCCATCACTGCAGGGCATGACCTGGGCACCCCAGGGAACATGGCCCGGAGCTCTCAAGCCACCAGCGCACCTGGGAATTGCGTCTTGGGTCGCACGGCTGCAGTGCCCTCCAGGTCCCTCTCACGAAGAAGAGCCATCCTTCCAGAAGTGAGAGGACACCACACAAGGTCACCGCTCTTTCTTCTCAGGTGTGGGGAAGGGGTTAACCACCTCCCACCAAACCCAAACGAGGGAACCATCTGTGGTTTCCAAGTGCTCCAGATGCTACGGCCGCGTTGCAGAACAGGCAGCCCTGAGACCACTGCATTTCTCCTGGTATCGCAGCTGTTCCTCAGCCCACTGCTCTCCCTTCCCCTTTCTGCTTCCCTCAAGCCTTTTTGGTACCTCGGTGGGGACAAGCAACTGAAAACAGGTGCCTGGGATTAATTAAACTGAACTGTTTAAAAACAAGACCAAACTGTGCTGAGCCTCTCGCCATGGCGGCCTGGGCAGCATATGGTAACCAAAAAATCGAGATCCATTCACAACGAAGATGGGCATGTTGATCAATAGCCTCTTGCCCTGAAAATACTAGGAGAACCATCTCCTGCCTCCAAACCAGGAAGTTTGAGGAGTGGTTTTGAACATTAAGGAAAGTGCAAGGTCTATGAGCCAACACTTGAGAGCAAACTGGGAATCAATTAAAAAATTTCCAAGCAGAGATGAGTAGAAGTAGCGAGCTGTGCATTATGCAGGGTTGAGATGAAAAGAGAAAGGGCGAATGAACATACAGAGATGAAGACACACAAAAGCTTAACCTCAACCGAACCGTAAAGGAACTGCCAGAGACTGAAAGGAAGAGAAGAAAAGGACACACGTCTGTGGACACTGCCCAGGGTTAAGGGAGCACTGGCAAGGGACGTGCAATATCGGTCTCCACATCCATTTTAGAGGACTGGATGCATCTTTATATACTCAATTTGCTATTGGATAAGTTGGATTTGTTAATAAAAGAACAGGCTGGGAGGCTTGGTTCTGTGCTAGCTGTAGTGCAGCCCACGGAGAGAAAGGGAAGAGGATGCTTGCATTGCTCCGCTGCATTCATTTCTCTTTCCCCATTCCACTTCTGCAGAATTTGGTAGGAAGGTCAATGCTGTCACATTTGCTCTCCAGATAGAGCACTAGTCCCAATTTCTTTTCTTTCAGAATGACAGCCCAAGGATATGGCCTCCTTCATTCAGAGCGGCCAGGCAGAGGGGCACCAGGAGAGACGGTTCCTCTCTTGGGCAGCCGGGAATTAGCTCCCAGCAGGCACCATCAGGGAGCTGCCTCAAGCAGAGGAAGTTACAACTGGTAAGGGGACAACAGGAAAGGAAGTGCTTCGCTGCAGCTACTGAAAGCCTTTTTAACCCCCACACACAAAAAAAGACCACCACTGAGCATCTGCCATACTCATCTCTTAATGGGCTCGTGGAAAGCTTGGACCAGGCAGCAGTAAGCTTGCAACGCGCTGCTGGATTCTTCTTGCCGAGAAAGGAAGGGTGGTGCAATGGTGGTATTGAGAGAACCGAATTCAAGTACCTGCTCTGCTGTAGTCATCAACCTGGGACAGTCAATAAGCCTCCCTGTGCTCTGAGGATAAGTGTTCCCTGTAACCAGCAGCATCAGTGGGAATAGAAATAAAGCCTGCAAGAGTCTGAGTACTGCAGCAAGGGGAGGGGGTATGTAACCGAGATCACTGTCCCAGAGCAGATCCTCAGACCAGAGGCACATAAGAACTGCCCGGTGAGATTGGAAAGCATCCAGATACGGGTCTCTTTTGTCCTCCCCCGAGTTAATGACTGGAAGGGAGGCACCTGGTTGACCCACCCAGCGGCCACCCTCCAGCAGCCCTGCTGGGGCACAGAGTGAGACATGCTCGGCGGGACACTGACCCTGCACAATTGCAAAGGTGCAACCGTCTCGCATCTGTCAACTGCGCAGAGCTCCCCAAGTGCATTAACCCACAAAACTTTGGGGCCGCCTGCAAGCTCAGACAGGAAAAGGAGCGCTGCGGCTTCTCCCCCCCGGCTCCGTCTCCAGACATCAGACATGCCAGGGGATGCACAGGGCTGAGCTTGCGAGACAGCCCTCTCCTGGAAGGCGCAGAGCCACAGCAGCGAAGCAACAATGCTGTGCTGAAAGCTTTTCCTGAGCGCACAATGCTTTTCAGGCTATTATGCTTCGCAGAAGGGCAGCAGAGATGAGTGGCGTAAAAGGGCAGAGATCTGCCTTGGACACGCAACCAAAGGACAACAGCATGGAGCAAGGGAGGAAGCTCCAGCAAAAGGTGCCAGCCCAGCAGTTACCTGCTTCTTCTTCAGCTTGGAGATCTGCTGTTCCACCATTGTGATCTCCCGATCCACTCGGTCCATATTCTGGATGAGCTCCTCTTTCGACAGCCTGGATGGCAACAGATCCAGCTCAGAGTCGGGATGAGGAGGGCTGACCGGAGACACGGGTTCCAGCTTGCCAGTCAGGCCCCGGTCCTGGGGAGAGCAAGCACAGTTAGGTCAACTCTGCCTGCAAAAGGAAGCGTCATTGCTTGCTCTCTGGCCTACAGTACAGAAGGTCACTCCCCAGCCCACTCCTGCTTTCCAGCCCCACTGAAAAAACACCCACCTGGCTACCCAACAGATCACATCCCCAACGTGCTGCACAAACCTCACAGGTTCCCCTTGGAAAACCAGGGGCACCTTTACAGAGGTGAAACCCGTCCGTTGCTCTGGGATGAGGTCCTTGGACACCTCTTGCAGCCACAGGAAATTAAAAAGGTCAAAACCAAGGCTGGCAGGGAAAGCAAAGGATGCTGAGCATAAAGCGTGCTACTTGGTCAGTATTGACGCCCAGCAAGGGAAGAAGACCATTGCTCCAGGTAGTGAGATAAAGGCTTTCAGCAGTACCGCCCTCCCTGCCTGTGGACCCCGGAAAGCCATTTGCACAGAGACAACAGCCTCCTTTTGTAGTTACTAGGGACAAACACATAGCACTGTTTTCTCAATAACCATTACATTTACACACCCACCCACCCTCACAAGAACTTCCTGGGGAAGGCAGAGAAACCAGCGCACTTCCATTCCCTGGCTATTTTTGGAAGGCATTTGGACTCTACAGTGATGGATGCTGGATTAATAGGGAAAGAAAAAAAAAAAGAAAACAAGAGAGAAAAGGAGGTAAATGAGACTAGATTAGAAAACAACAGAACTGATGTGACAAAAACGTCTGTTTACAGAGGCTGAAACAAATGGTAAGGGATGAAGCACTCGGTTCAGTGAAACCCTCCCCATCGCAGAGCTGCCGGAACAATACGACCTAAGAGAATTTCAAAGAATAGCTGTAATTAGCATTTAGCGGGGGGCGGAGGGGAGAACGACTCTTGGGGATAAGATCAAAATGCTCGGCACTTTTCATTCTCGAAAAAAAAACAGCGCCTTAGCTGCTACCGAGAAGTCAATATCCCTAGATGGTAATGCAACAAGAATCCATCATTTTAAATCACCTTTCCTCCCAAGGAGCACCGCATTATTTATAAGCGCGCGACTGCTGGCGTGCAAATGCCACGTGCCGCCCACCACAGAAGGGAGGCCACCTCTTGCATGCAACATGACAGCTGTTTGGACAACATACGGCCATGCTACAGGACCGTTTGGGCTCGGAAAGGAAAGCCGGGTCAGTGGGACTCAAATCCCCGCCAGCTCCGAGCAGCCTGCTGAGTTGGTTGTATCCGCTCGCACGTACAGCCTCTGTTTCCCCCTGTACCGGAGCCCAGAACCCTGGAGCACCTGGGAGGAAGCCCGAGGCAGCCGCGGGACTTCGTTCGGTAAGAATAGATTCACCCCCAATGGACAGGACCCTAAGATTGCCTCTCCTGCTGCTACAATGAAGATCACGGGGTATGTAAAGCACTGCACACAAGGTCAATTAAGCGCCCCCCTTTTTTTTCCTTCTTTGTGTGAACGATAGCTGTCTGACTGCTAATTTCAGCACTATTACCACATCACCGGGTGGCCTTAAATTCCTGCCTGCTGAACGCTGACCCGGGCCTGACCCGGCTTCACTGCAAGATGCAACAGGCCGGTAGCACAATAGCCGGCTCAGGCCTAAGACATTCCTTTCGAATTCGGTAGCTCCTGGACCTCGTCACGATGCTTATCTATTTATTTCTTTTGCAACCGGGTGGATTTGTATTTTTTTCTCTCTAAGGGGTGTGGATATAGGAGAGGTGGAAGCAATGGTTTGGTTTGTAACCTTAAACCACAGACAAACTGCACAGTAATCTCCCTGCAGCTGCTCTCCAGGCAGGAGGGAAGGGGGGGGGGGGAGGAGGAGAGGGTGCAAAAAAAAAAAAAAAAAAGTAAATGAGTGAAGAAGTTCACACAACTTTGCTACCTTAATTACAGCAGCCTTGGGTCTAGAGACAAGGCCTTCATTGTTCTCCAGCACCAACTGGTGCTTTTCATTCCTTCGAGAAAGGTCTCCCTTTTCTCGGGGACTCGCTGTCTCTGGACAAGTGCCAGGCAAGCCTTCCGCCTGGACTCCAGCAACAGGTGGGCTATTCATTACCCCACTTCTACTGGGGGGCTGTTTCAGCCTTCAGGGAGGGGCGAGGGATAAATGGGACAGCAGCCCACAGCCAGCAGAGACCAGGGACACACCAGGAGCTCTTCTGTGCGGGTCAGACAAGGGAAATCATTCAGGCGCCCGCTCTGCATTGCTCTGCCACGAGCGCGATTACTCATGCCGGGCTCAATCAATGCGGGCATGATCTTGCGTGCCACCTTCGCACCAGGTGATCTCAGCGTTTCACAAACATCTGCTGCCTGGAAAGCGTAACCGCAACAGGCGGCCTCCACCCCGACCTCAGAGGAGACCACGCATCCTGGGGATGCGCTTTAACCCTTTGTCGCGCTCCTCCTGCAAGCCCCACGGCAAAAGCTTTGCTATGACAATTGGAGCAGCTTCGGGGAGAGCTTCCCCCTCTTTGCAATCAAGTTGCACCCAGCTGGAAACAGGTCCCGTGATCTCCGCCCCGGGAAGGCGGCACTTGCTGCACGTTTGATGCCAGGGAGGTGGAAGGGAAACGCTCCTGTCTTTTGCTCAGCCACAAAAGCAGAGCGAAGGAAGGAACAGCAGGGAAGGGCAGAGAGCAGATTGCTGCCCTCGCCTCCTTCCGCCCGCTGCAAGGGACAGTGGCCCATGCAAACTCCCCCTGTCCTGCTCGCGGGCCCTCGTCTACCACAGGGTTGCCAACCCCAGAGTCCAAAGACGATGTACGGTTTTCACCCTTGTCCCTCGCCTCCCGTCCCGAGCGTGCCACGAACTGCGCATCCCAACCAGAGTTATCCAGCTCCCTGACAGCACCCGCAGGCTCAAGCGCAAGGAAAGCACCCATCAAGGAGGATAGTTCTTCATGTTCCTCGTGACGTGAAGGTGAACGGGTAAGGCCTTCACCGCGGCCACAAGTTTTAAATGCAGGCGAAGCAGCACAGTGAGAAGGAGGAGAAGATTTATGGGCGCCTTGTACACAGTTTGAGGAGTCCAAGGAGAGAGGAGGAGTGGGAAGAGAAGCTGCGCGGTGAACTCGTTAGCTGAAGAAGTCACTTCAGGCTACACATTTGAGGAAGGGAAAGGAAACTGCAATTGCTAATCGCACGTAGGAGACAAAGACGCTGGCTTATGTTCGGCGATATGCCAAAGGCAAGGATCCTTTAAATGGGCTCAGCCCTCGTGGGGACCCTGCTTCTCACACGCTGTCAAGCGTTCGCCTTCGTTTCCAAAGCAAAAGCAGCAGCGCGGGGTGTGGGAAGAGTGGCAGCAAGCTCCGCTACATGAACGTACCATCATCTCGAATCACGTCGGCAGGGGGACTGCGCTTCCAAGCCTTTCAGCAACAGAGACTTGCCACTCTCACAGATATACAGGCACGGAGACAGGCAGCAAGGGGCGGGGGGGGACGACACCGAGTGCAGAAATCTCCTGGGAAAACTCTCGCGCATAATAACCAGGGTCAGGGAGCAAAGCTCCTGTCCTTACAGAAGCTGAGCATCCACCACCACTAATCACAAAAACCTCGCCCATCGGAGAAGAAGGCTATGCAGTCGCCACCTGGAGATGACGTGCAAACGCTGGGCTTTCAAAGCAGGGTAGGGAGCAGCAAGCCGTCAGCACATAAACCCCCGGCACGTACTTCAATCTCCTCTGCAGATCCCTTTCTGGGAAACCGAGTCCTACCGCCTGCCGCAGGGATGCGCACCGTGTACAAGTGCTCGCAGTGCTTCAGATCATGGATTTAACGTGCTCCTCTCACATCTGTCTTAGTCAAGGCACGGGGGCCTGCTGTTCTCTGGCTGCAACAGATGACAGTCTGCCGGAGGGGCAACCGTGTGCTCAGAGAGGGATGGGCAGAGTAACTCAACAGGTCCATCCCATCCACGATTCCCGTGACTTCACGTGCAGGATATACAGGAGACGCTCAGCAGACCTTACGCAAGCGCGTGCTACATGCAGCAGTCGCTATGTCACTGCTACATCCACAAATGCCGATTCCTTGTTGGTCAAGCCTAAAACAAAACGAGCTGCAGACCAACGCATTTCCCCCGACCTCTCAGGGGCACTGAGTGGCACGGAGCCCGTGGCACGAGAGGCGTCGGGCACAAACCGTGAGGGTAAACCACACACTGCAGTAAGCTCCATGGGAGAAGACAGAGGAGTTGCATGAGCCAAAGGAAGGACAAAGCGGCAACACAAAACAAGCCCACCAAGGAGACAGGCCAAGAGACGTCTCGCTTGCTCAGAGAACGAGGACCACTGAGCTTTTGGGACCGGGCTCGCCCATCTGCTGCGTTGTCGGGACCTTTTCCTTTGCCTGTACGTTATCCATCTTCTCTGTGCTCCACCTGGCCTCCTTCCTCTTGCTCCATCGCAGCTCAGCCTGCAGCTGAATGGTGTGAAGAGCCAGCAATAATGCACCCTGATAACGCAAAGCCACCAGATCCAAGTGGGGAAACCAGGCCACTGCTACGTACAGCCCCTTTTTTTGTTTTTCTGCTGTGTTGCTGGTGATAACCGGCTGCTTCCTAAAGGACTGAAGAAGCCACTTAAAATAGGCACCAGCTAACACCAAAGCCTGGGATTGTGTCATATTCAGGTCCTAAATGAAAATGGTGTGCAATGTAAAATTCTTCCTATTAACACATAGTCACGGCCCTCCAAACCAGCGCACAACCTGGAGAGTCGGAATAAATCTGCTGGAGGGAAGAAAACAATTATCGCGTTACTCACGTTTATACTTCCTCAGTAATTATGCTGTTTCCATGCCATTTGTTTTTATACATGGCTAACAGCTACTGGAGCTCCTGTTTATCCCTGGCCGTATTATTATGTGATTTGTATGATAACAAGGGGGAGAAAGGGGGCAATATTCATGCAAAGCCTCCTTCCGACAAAGCAGCTGCTGCTGCCACTGAAGACAACAATCAGGCACTAGAGAGGCTTTGTATGGGAGCAACACCAAGCACAGGTTTCTTCTTCTGCCTCTTAATTACCAGCGGAGCCGCTGCCGGGAAGGTCAGTGCCCTACCCGATAAACGCCTCCTCCGTTTTACGGGACGCAACGGGGCACTTCTGGAAGTTTAAACTGTAAACTCTAGAAAAGGCTTTATCCATAAAGCCATCACCAGACTGCCTATTTATGGACCAATCGGATGTAATATTTGATTCGGCTTCCCCTGACTTTTGTGGCACCTGGACGAGGCCTGTTACAGACCACTGCACAGTGGGCCTGGAGGTTCGCACGAGTGCACTGTGTAAAGCACGGGATCTAGACATCTTAAACACCACCCCTAGCTCCAACAGTGGCTGTGCTCTGTAGTCCCAGACACGTGGCCTGGCTTTTCTGCCCTTGGTGACAGAAGTGCCCTTGCTGGCAGAGCCTGTGCAAGGCTGGATGACACAGAAGCGTCGGGCACCCAGAAGAGACGTGGACAGGAGGTAGCCTGGACAAGGGAGAGTTGGCAAGACGGAGGGAAGAGGAGAGACCGCCCCAAACTGCGTGCAGGGGTACAGCGGTATCTGCCCCGATGGCAGGGCAAGAGGCCGCCGAACTGGCATGGGGAGAAGGACAGATGAGTCCCAATGCACCATAACCCCTGCAGTGATCAGGAGATGGAGGAAGCCCCTGCTTGCCCTTAGCAAATGGCAAGGGATGGGCCTGGATATATTAACCACTAGGAGTTTACCCCCGATGCTTTCAGGCAACTGTCCACCAGCACGGGGAAGATATGCCTGCTTGGGGGGTTGTGCCAGCTGTCCCCTCCTTTTTATACCAGCGTGAAGGTGTCATTGTGTCCACGGCAGTCCCTCGACTGAGCTCAGATCATGCTCAACTGCTTGGGACTCCCACTTGGCAGTGAAACCGCCACCTATGCAGCAGGGAGGATGTGGGGCGCATGGAGAGATGCTTTTTGCTCGTCAGTCCCTGGAAGCCATCTGAGAGAGAGAGGACAGTCTGATGGATAGGGACAAGGGAATTGGAGTCAGGTCTCTTGACTTCTATTCTAATTTCTATGATTCCCTCATTAGATAACTTTCAGCAAAGAGCCTGATTTTTCTGTGCCTTGGCTTACCCAGGTGTAAAATGGGTAAATTACCAACAGTCCCTCTTTCCCTGGAGAGCAAGGCAGCTTTAAGCACTGGTTAGCTGTAAAACCCCTTCCTGATCCTTCTGTACACAGTGGTAGTAAAGGCTGATATTATAGATAGATAGATAGATAGATAGATATAATCGTTGCTGGTTTTGACGCAGCGACCCCCCACTTCTCCGGGAGCATGTTTCCAGCAGAAAACCCTGACCCTTGGCTGCAGGCTCGCTGAGCTCGGGGGGCGGTTATATACATATATATATCCACATGCAGCATTGTGCAAAAGCTACAAGCATCCCTGTGCGATTCCTCCCTGAAGAAGAAGAATTATGATGGACAGCCAGGTCCCGGTTTCTGCAGGCACAGATGGGACAAAACTAAATGTAGATGGAGAAATGATGGCAGCTCCAGCACTGTGATGGGCCACGGAGGGCCCTGCCTACCTGCAATTGTATGCAGAGACGAAAGCCGTGTCAGCCGAGTCACCACAGAGCTCAACTGACTTGGCAAACGCAGCTTAACTCTGCAAACTAATTAAATCCCCATTACACCGCTAACAATGAGGCTGGGCTACAAGGCAGAGCGCAGTTTGCTCTCCAGCCATCTCCATGAGGCAGCAGCTTGGAAAGCATTGTGCAATTCTGTCCAGCTCAACCAGAGGGTTGCAATTTCTATGGAAATGGGGGAAAAGGGGAACTGGGCTTTGAAAGAACTTCTCCAATTTAACACCGACCACGGCGAACGGGTCAGGAGTTCACAGGGCAGGTCTGCAGCAGAGTGAAGTGACCCGACTCCGCTCCAAGGCCCAGCAACAAGTTTACAAAACTCCTGAAACCCCCCCCTCAAACAGGATAAACGTATAAACGTGGAGTAAAATCACTTCCAATATTTCTAAGGCCAGCAGAAGCCATCGTTCAAGGCTTTCCCCAGGAGCGCCTGAACCCTGAAGGCTAAAGCCAAAGTCAAAGCCAAAGCAACTGACTCGTTCTCCCAGCAGAGACAAAGGCGGCAAGGAGCAAAAGAGCCACGACCGCAAGACAGACCAGGGGACTCGAACGCTTTTGTTTCCACGCAGTCTCGCAGACCGCTGACCCTTTCCGTCGTCCGTTTGTAACCGGAAACGCAATTCGGAAGCACCTGCAACTTGCAGCGTCTCTGCAATAAAACGAAACGCCGCTGTGAGATTTTCCTAGGGAGGTGCAAGCGCACATGCGGCTGCGAACTGCGCTGGATCCTTGCGCACAGTCGCACCAAAGCTTGCCAGGAGTCACTCAGAAACCACAATCGCCCCCGAGCTCAGCGAGCCTGCAGCCAAGGGTCAGGTTTTCTGCTGGAGATGTGCTCCCGGAGAAGTGGGGAGTTGCTGCGTGAAAACCAGCAATGAACCGGGTCAGGGAAGGAAACGCGTCCCGCTGTACGGACAGGACAATGCGAAGGACGCTCCGCTACCCCGACCGTCAGAAAAAGCAGTCGATTAGCAAATGCCTGCACGTTCCCAGGCAAATCTAATCACCGTGTGTCCGCAATTCAAAGTTGTGGGATCTAAGGATTACATGCGTTTTTCCTCCATCCCCACACACAACGGCGTGCAGAGGCAGGCATGCCAAGGGTAAAAAAAGTAAAAATAAAAATAATAATAACCATGTACATAGGATTCTGAAAAAGCAGATATTCTCACGGATGGGAGCTAACCAAGCAGCAGACTGAGACGCTCTACAGGAGGAGTTGGCTTTTATATGTGCAGCTTTTTAGGAAGGCCCATGAAATGCCACTCCCCCTAATCCGGCTGGATTCCCTGTAGCCTGAGCAGAAAATAATTCAATACCCACCCCCCTTTTTTTTCCTTTTAGGTTTCAGGAAAGTAGGTCAAAACCATTCTCCAATATTTCAACAGCTTGAAGCAATTTAACTGCAAAACAAGTAACAAATGTCCCTCCCTCTCCCGCAGACTGGAGGGTGGTAAACCTTGCCAGTTAAGTGCTATGGTTAAAAGCACAAACTTACGTACAGTATCTGGTCTTGCAAAACTTGCTTGTGCTCAAAGAGGCCGTCCCACAACATTACGCTTAACAGATCCTAGGTTATTACAGAAGCAGCAATAAACACCGCTTATCCCCTTTAGCGCCACTTAGGAGATGGGCCAAATCCAGAAATCCTGACTCGGGTAAAATGCCTGGGGCCTGGCACTGAGCGCTTTGCCTGTCCGTACTTCTTTGCATTCCCATTAGCAGATTAAAAATTGTACTGGCGGCATACCTTCCCCTGGCAAATCCTGCCACCTTGGGCATTCTTGCTGCTTGAGCATGTCTCACGGTAAGGCCCCATGTTTTCAGGTCCTTATAAAAAAAAAAAAACTTTGCCAAAATGTGAACAGCTGGCCCAAATTTTCCAGGCTGGGTTTTGAGGAGGTGGAGGGAAATGGGGGTGAAAAGCTTCTGCCAAATTGCTTCAGCTGTTCCCAAGAACAAGGTTCAAGGAAAATAGGTCCATATATAGCTGACGATATATAGCTGGCCTTCTTCTCACTGTCTCTCAGCACCCCTCCATCTGCGAAGCGGAGATCCCGGCACTGTCCCGCGTCACCAGGCTGAGATTTCCCAGGATTCACGTGGCATCCAAGTGCCACGGGGCTGGGCACGCAGGGAAGCCCACGAAGAAATCGAGGATTCGGCACTGAAAGCAGAGCTTGAACCCTGGGCGGTAAATAAGGCTGAGGGCCACACGCTGACCAAGGAGAACATAAAATATCAAACAGACACTCATTAATCGAGCCTAGTTCCCTTAACAAGCATGGGGCCCTGTCATTAAAGTCTACAT